>NC_050100.1:11250000-11875000 GCF_902167145.1 Zea mays
GGGGAGTATTTCTTCATCTCTAAAGGGGGAGAAAAACTCTTTCTAAAGGAGAATACTCATTTAGGGGGAGTAATCTTTTGAGGAACTCTTACACGTGGTATCTTTCATGGTCTACAAGTGATATCATTTGATACAATTCTTGTTGAGGGCAAGCTTTTATTTACTTCCTACATGCTTTTAATGTCTTCCTTTTCGGTGGTTGATGCCAAAGGGGGAGAAGTTTAGGGGCCAAAGCAATGAAAACTATATCAAACACCAAACACCACCAATTTAAAATTTTATATCTATAAATGGCTTTTCAAGTGGTTTTGGTTATTTGGTCCAAAAATAGGAAGTAAGTGAATTATGGAGTTAGGAGGAGGCTTAAGTCCATAATATCACATTATGGGGACAATCATGCATCTTAGCAAGTAAAATGCATATTTTTCATTCAAATACTTGTATTATTTGCTTGCTGTGGTTGTGTTGTCATCAATCACCAAAAAGGGGGAGATTGTAAGGAAAATGGACCCCGGGCCATTTGGCTAATTGAGTTTTGGTGTTTGATGAACAACACAATCCGTGAACTAATAAGCTTTCTAGTGTTTGTTTTTGTAGTTCACAGGATGCGAAGAGAATTGGACCAAGGCAATGAGGATGCAACACCTCAAAAGAAGACATAAAAAGATGCGTAGGAGTCCAATACTCAAGAACAAGGAAGCCCGAAGAAATCAGTGAAGAAATCCAAGAAAGGGCTGTCAGCCAGCGCCAGGTGGCGCACCGGACATCGGTGTCCGGTGTGCACCGGACTGTCCGGTGAGGCACCGGACAGTCTGCGCAGAGAGGCCACAGAAAGGCACTCTCTGGCTGTAGCACCGGACTGTCCGGTGTGCCAACGGGCAGAAAGGCAACGGTCGAATCCAACGGTCGACTGCTACAGGCGCCAACGGTCGGCTGACGTGGCGTGCACCGGACATCTACTGTTCAGTGTCCGGTGGTGCACCGGACTGTCCGGTGCACCCGACGACAGAAAGCTGCTGCTTTCTGTCCAACGGCTAGTTGGGGGTGTGGAGGCTATAAATATCACCCCAACCGGCCATTCTCAAGTGTGAGAGCCCAAGCAACATTCCAATACACATAGTGCATATCTCCAAGTGCTCAAACACCCAAGTGCTTAATAGAATCACTCGGTGATTAGCGTAGGTGCTTTGCGAAGTGCTTAGGTTAGTTAGACCGCTTTAGCGCTTGCTCTAGGTGAACCCTAGTTAGTTGAGTGAGTTTAGATAAACCTCACAACCCCTCGGCTCTTGCGCGAGCCGTTGTAATTGTACCGAGTGGGGCGAGAGTCTTGCGAGACCGTGACAACCGCGTTTGTGTCACGGCCGCCACCGTGTACCGGAGGGAACGAGGCCCGCGGCGTTTCGGCCGGAAGCTCGATAGTGGAGACGGCGGGGAGCGTCCGAGAGGAGCCGGAAGCGGAGCACCACTTGCGCGTGGAGAAGGCCCGCGGCTCTCTACGGAGTTACTCGACCGTGGTGCTTGGCCCTCGCGTGGGCTTCCCTTTGCGTAGGGGCACCAACGAGGATTAGTCGGGACCTTGCGCGGTTCCGGATACCTCGGTAAAAATACCGGCGTCATCCACGAGAGTTTGCTTCTCTACTTAGCTCTTTACATTCCGCATTTATATTAAGCATTTAAGTTTCAATCTTGTTGTCATACTTATTTAGTGTAGATTGAAACTTAGCCTTTGCGGTAGAGATAGCAACACTTAGACAAAACCTAGTTTGCACATTCTAGTTTTGATTACTTGCATAGGTTTTGCTCTAGGGATTTAATTGTGGCCTAGTTTAGTATAAGTTTTAGAAGTCCTAATTCACCCCCCCCCCCCCTCTTAGGCGTCACCCGTTTCCTACAACCCCGACCGCGTGTCGAGCCCGGGGAAATATCCGCTCGTTGTCGACCCCGTCATCGGCAACGTCAGGCTCACCAAGGTCCTCATGGACGGAGGCAGCAGCCTCAACATCATCTACACCGAGACCCTCGGGCTCCTGCAGATCATCCCCGGGAAACGCGTCCAACCCCTCGGACAACTCGATCTGCCCGTCTGCTTCGGGACTCCCTCCAACTTCAGAAGGGAAACCCTCACGTTCGAGGTGGTCGGGTTCCGAGGAACCTACCACGCAGTGCTGGGGAGGCCATGCTACGCCAAGTTCATGGCCGTCCCCAACTACACCTACCTCAAGCTCAAGATGTCGGGCCCCAACGGGGTCATCACCGTCGGCCCCACGTACCGACACGCGTACGAATGCGACGTGGAGTGCGTGGAGTACGCCGAGGCCCTCGCCGAATCCGAGGCCCTCATCGCCAACCTGGAGAGCCTCTCCAAGGGGGCGCCAGACATGAAGCGTCATGCCGGCAACTTCGAGCCAGTGGAGACGATTAAGTCCGTCCCTCTCGACCCCAGCAACGACGCCTCCAAGCAGATCCGGATCGGCTCCGAGCTCGACCCCAAATAGGAAGCAGTGCTTGTCGACTTTCTCCGTGCAAACGCCGAAGTTTTCGCGTGGAGTCCCCCAGACATGCCCGGCATACCGAGGGATGTCGCCGAGCACTCGCTGGATATCCGAGCTGGAGCCCGACCCATGAAGCAGCCTCTGCGCCGATTCGACGAAGAAAAGCGCAGAACCATAGGCGAAGAGATCCACAAGCTGATGGCCGCAGGGTTCATCAAAGAGGTATTCCATCCCGAATGGCTTGCCAACCCTGTGCTTGTGAGAAAGAAAGGAGGGAAATGGCGGATGTGGGTAGACTACACTGGTCTAAGCAAAGCATGTCCGAAGGTTCCCTACCCTCTGCCTCGCATCGATCAAATCGTGGATTCCACTGCTGGGTGCAAAACCCTGTCTTTCCTTGATGCCTACTCAGGGTATCACCAAATCAGGATGAAAGAGTCCGACCAGCTCGCGACTTCTTTCATCACACCTTTTGGCATGTACTGCTACGTTACTATGCCATTTGATTTGAGGAATGCGGGTGCGACATACCAAAGGTGCATGAACCACGTGTTCGGCGAACACATTGGTCGAACGGTCGAGGCTTACGTCGATGACATCGTAGTCAAGACAAGGAAAGCCTCCGACCTCCTTTCCGACCTTAAAACGACATTCCGGTGTCTCAAGGTGAAAGGCGTGAAACTCAATCCCGAGAAGTGTGTCTTCGGAGTCACCCGAGGCATGCTCTTGGGGTTCATCGTCTCCGAGCGGGGCATCGAGGCCAACCCGGAGAAAATCGCGGTCATCACCAACATGGGGCCCATCAAGGACTTGAAAGGCGTACAGAGGGTCATGGGATGTCTGGCGGCTCTGAGCCGCTTCATATCGCGCCTCGGCGAAAGAGGCCTACCTCTATACCGCCTCTTAAGAAAGACCGAGTGCTTCACTTGGACCTCCGAGGCCGAGGAAGCCCTCGGGAACCTGAAGGCGCTCCTTACGAACGCGCCCATCTTGGTGCCCCCCGCTGCCGGAGAAGCCCTCTTGATCTACGTTGCCGCTACCACTCAGGTGGTCAGCGTCGCGATCGTGGTTGAGAGACGAGAAGAAGGGCATGCATTGCCCGTCCAGAGGCCGGTTTACTTCATCAGTGAGGTACTGTCCGAGACCAAGATCCGCTACCCGCAAATTCAGAAGCTGTTGTACGCGGTGATTCTGACGCGGCAGAAGTTGCGACACTACTTCGAGTCTCATCCGGTGACTGTGGTGTCATCCTTCCCCCTGGGGGGAGATCATCCAGTGCCGAGAGGCCTCGGGTAGGATTGCAAAGTGGGCGGTGGAAATCATGGGCGAGACAATCTCGTTCGCCCCTCGGAAGGCCATCAAGTCCCAAGTCTTGGCGGACTTTGTGGCTGAATGGGTCGACACCCAGCTCCCAACGGCTCCGATCCAACCGGAACTCTGGACCATGTTTTTCGATGGGTCGCTGATGAAAACAGGGGCAGGCGCGGGCCTGCTCTTCATCTCGCCCCTCGGGAAGCACCTCCGCTACGTGCTGCGCCTCCATTTCCCGGCGTCCAACAACGTGGCCGAGTATGAGGCTCTAGTCAACGGGTTGCGCATCGCCATCGAGCTAGGGGTCCGACGCCTCGACACTCGCGGCGACTCGTAGCTCGTCATCGACCAAGTCATGAAGAACTCCCACTGCCGCGACCCGAAGATGGAAGCCTACTGCGATGAGGTTCGGCGCTTGGAGGACAAGTTCTATGGGCTCGAACTCAACCACATCGCCCGACGATATAACGAGACTGCGGACGAGCTGGCTAAGATAGCCTCGGGGCGGACAACGGTTCCCCCGGACGTCTTCTCCCGAGACCTACATCAACCCTCAGTCAAGACCGACGACACGCCCGAGCCCGAGAAGGCCTCGGCCTTGCCCAAGGCACCCTCGGCTCAGCCCGAGGCGCCCTCGGCTCGGCCCGAGGTGCCCTCGGTTCAGCCCGAGGCATCCTTGGCCCCCAAGGGTGAGGCACTGCGCGTCGAGGAGGAGCGCAATGGGGTCCCGCCTAATCGAGACTGGCAAACCCCGTACCTGCAATATCTCCACCGAGGAGAGCTGCCCCTCGACCAAGCCGAGGCTCGGCGACTGGCGCAGCGTGCCAAGTCGTTCGTCTTACTGGGTGACAGGAAGGAGCTCTACCACCGCAGCCCCTCCGGCATCCTCCAGCGATGCATATCCATCGCCGAAGGCCAGGAGCTCTTACAAGAAATACACTCGGGGGCTTGCGGTCATCACGCAGCGCCTCGAGCCCTTGTTGGAAACATCTTCCGACAAGGTTTCTACTGGCCGACCGCGGTGGCCGACGCCACTAGAATTGTCCGCACCTGCCAAGGGTGTCAATTCTACGCAAGGCAGACCCACCTGCCCGCTCAGGCTCTGCAGACAATACCCATCACCTGGCCGTTTGCTGTGTGGGGTCTAGACCTCGTCGGTCCCTTGCAGAAGGCACCCAGGGGCTACATGCACCTGCTGGTCGCCATCGACAAATTTTCCAAGTGGATCGAGGTCCGACCCCTGAACAAGCATCAGGTCTGAACAGGCGGTGGCATTCTTCACCAACATCATCCATCGCTTTGGGGTTCCAAACTCCGTCATCACCGACAACGACACCCAGTTCACCGGCAGTGTGACGGAACCTCCCAAGTAATTAGGCCCACCTACAGTCGTCCTTGTCCAACAGACCTCAGACAACCCTGCAGGTGCCCCTGAACTACTTGACAAGTTCGGTATCTTTCATTACCTTACCAGGAACGTTTCACCCGTCTTGCAGACATTACAGAACATCGGAGATAAAGAAAATGCGGAAGCAAATTACATAAACTTACATTTATTTCAAAAGCAAGCTTGAGTTATTTTATTACAGACCAGACTAAAAGTGAGTGCAGAGTAGTAATATTACACAAACCAAGGGAGGCACAAACTCCTCCCGAAAAGCTATAAGTAAAAGATCCTATGTGGAGGACCAAGTCCTCCCGCACTTCAGTCTTGTTTTTCTTCTTTTGGGACCACCTTGGCACAGAAGCAGCAAAAGTCTGCTACTTCCTCACCTAAAAACAACGAAGGGATAAACCCTGAGTATGGAATTACTCAGCAAGACTTACCCGACTAAAGAAAAGACTCTCAAGGGTATGCTGGTTATATGGGAGTCAAGGTAAGGCTTTTCAATAATCAAAGACTCTGTTTTGCAGAAATGCTTACTAAAGTGGATCCTTAAAAATCCAATTTTATTTGTCAAGTTAAGTACAATTACCTGCAACTAGAGTTCTTTCTACCCTAGTTCAATCACTTTGCATGTACTAGCCAATTTTCTTAACAAAGACCTATCATCTTTAGTGGAATGCTACGTGTAGGGCAGTGACCAAGTCTTCATAACCGCGAAGGTACGGCGATCCGAATCGATTATACTCAGCTGAGGATCTCCAATCACACGACATATGTAGCACTTAACCCTTGCATATGTCAACCCGCCACCGGGGTTCTTAAGACCGGATCAGGTTCACGCAAACCGAGAGCACAGATACACCACCGTCCAGTCTCTTGCCACGGAGGGTACACGCTACTCTCGCCACCGCTCCACGCCCATTTCGTGTTATCTTATTCCGGCCTTAGTCTGCCCGAGGCAAGGCTTACCCATGACGAGGCATGTGACCAGTTAAAGGGTCCTCGATCATCAAGCCTACATCGACAAGGTCCTTAACCGACGCAGACGGAGACACTACACCGAGACTCTCTTCTCGTGCAAGTCACCTGCCCGGTCTCAGCTTAATCATTTAACCCCAAAGGTTGGTACCTGGCAGAGGTACATCTTTTCCGATGTTGAATCCATCACGGCCGTGATGGATTCACCATCAAGTTTTATTTTCGAAAACAACCCACCCACCTTTGCCACATCATAATTTATAAAAACAAAACATTTTGTTTTTCTAAAGCAAGACTAAGCATCAAAAATCTTTTATAAAACGGGTGATCAAGGAAGGTAATCAAGTCCAAGGAAGGTAATGCAGGAATTGTTTTATCAATCAACCCCTATCACCTAATGCATCAAGCAAGTGAAAAAGATTTTCAAAACAACAAGGAGGGTGGCAAATGCACCGGGGCTTGCCTTTGTTACCAGGTGAGTCCTCCTCGGTTCCACAAATATCGAAATAAAAGCAATTGCCTGTTTGAGGATCTGAGGATGGTGGTATCCCTTCTTCAGAGTCTTCTTCTTCTTCTTCGTGCTCTAACATAACCATATACATGCATAAGAATGGATGTCATGGAATGCTCATGAGGATGCAAAGATAATATAAACTTATTATCTAAGTCTTGAGTACAACTTTCCTTCACGGTACTCCGAGAACCTAGGGTTTCCGGAGTCAGCAAAGGAGTTCATGGAGCAGGGGGGGTGGTTTTGGGTTTAGTGATCAAACAAGGTCCAAATCAACCCAAATTCTACCCAGGGCTTCTAAATATTGGTTTAAGTGCCCATAAAAAGTTTGGGCATTTTTGGACTTACCAATTATTTTCTAAAAATCCATTACTAAAACTTTTAACTACTTTAAATACTCTAAAATTTCTTACTTCCACTAAAAATCACAAAACTATTTTTACTAAATTCTATGGAAAATAACAAACCTAGGAAAATTAGTTTCACAATTTTATCATTTTCCTATAATTTTCTACATATTTCTAAAGCTCTGCTGTAAAAGAAAAAGGAAAATGCTCCAACAGTACTGGGCTAGATTCAGCTCAGCGGCCCAGTTCCAGGGAGAAAAGGCGCCCGCGCGCCCGCGCGCCCTGGCGGTTTTGCGCAGAGACCCTCGCGTCTTTGTCTAACAGCGAACGACCCCTTTCACTATTTTGAGGAGTCACTGACACTTCACAAAAAGACCCTCCGGTTTCTATCTATTCACGATTTGAAGTCCACGACGCCGTTCATGCGTGGCCGTGCTCCGGCGAGCATCTACGCCGGCCGAACGGGGCCATGACCGGCGCTCCCGAGCGGTGGACACCAAATCGGAGCTATCCTGAGTATTTCCCCTAACTTAATTGCACGAACGACCGACTGTAGAGCTCTGGCCACGGTGACCGAGAGCATGGCGGACGGATGAGTGCATTCCCGTCGATTCATGGCGGTCTAATTCGATTTAACGGGTCGGTGAGCATCAAGAGCAAGCAAGGATGTTGAAACAAGGAAACCGAGGGTGAGATTGGACCTGAATCGGGCTGACCACGGCGAGGTGTTCTTCGCGGTGTTCTTCAACAGTTTTGGGGAAAACTTGGAATTGGAGCTCACGGTGGCAGGAATGGGGGTGATACTGGACGATGGGGTACGTGATGAAGTTGCGGAGCTAACGGTGGGCTCAATTTAAAGACTCCGAGAACGGTGGCTCCCAATTTGCCCACGGCGAGCTGGCGGCCGGAGGTGAGGAAGAAGCTTGGCACGCGGTAACGTGTCCTATGGCGTGGCAAGGCCTTAGGTAATAGAAGGACGGCGTATAGTGATCGACTGCGACGTGGTAAGATGATCGACGGTGTGGCATAATAGCAAAGAACGGCGGCACGCCGGTAATGGCCGTGCGGCCACGTCGCCGGTAAGGGGAGGAGTGACCGAGTGGCCACAGTGCTCCAAGTTTATCCCCGGTGAGATCTTTTCAAGGTGAGCAACATTCACACGGCCGCGGCACCAATCCCAGCAAAGAGGTCGCCGGCGGTGAGATCTTTTCCATGGCGGTCGATCTGATCCGATTAGGGTACTGTACCATCAGGGGTTTAGTCAGACGAACCTGACAGCGCATATTGAAGCTTCATTTTCTCTGATTTTCAGATGGCAACATACCCAGTGATCTATAGCAAAGTTGTAGTGCTATAATCCATCTATATCTTTGCTATAATGTGTACTCACAAAAGGTCACTGGATCCAAATCAAAATCGAGCTCAAAGTTCACCCCATCACACTGTTGATCTGAATTTCAGGCTTCAGGCAGTCTGACAGGCCAACTTCAGGCTCATTTATCTCTAAATTCTTCTTAACAACTGATCTCACACTCTTTAACAAAGTTGTTCTCCTATAATTGGTCTTCAACTTTGATATGGTGACCTAGGGCAAAAACCCTATACTTTGAAAGTTACAAAGCCCCAAAGTTGAGCCAATTCACTGATTTTCAGACTTAGAGTTGAACTCAAATGAGGTCCATTTTGCATTTAAGTCCAAAACTTAGGGTTTTGCTTTCAAGTCCTCATATTTGTGAATCCATTGACTTCAAATACTTATTTGGCTTGGTTTTTGCACTTTAGCCCAAAAGTGGGCTAATTTTGCACATAAGCCCCTAGGGTTTGGTTTCAGGGTTTTCCAGGGTTCTAATTAGGGTTTCTGGTATTCCAGGGGTATAAATGTGATTCAACTTTATTCTTGGGGTCATTTTATGACTTCTACCCTAAAGCTTTTAGGTTTTCTCAACTTAGGTTAAGTTTTACCCCTTTAATCACTATTTAGGGTTAAGTCCTTTAACCAGGGTCCTATTTGTAAAACATTAAAACAACACAACTTGTTTGAAATCTTTGCCTAGTAGATGCACTCTAGGTGTGTCAAACATATGCAATGCCAAAGCTTATGATGTCATGCTCAAGTTTTAGTTATAGTAACACCAGGGGTGTTACAGGCAGAAAGTTCCTGGACTTCTATGAGGATCACCACATCCGGGTGGACTGGGCCGCCGTGGCTCACCCCATGACGAATGGGCAGGTAGAACGTGCCAACGGCATGATTCTGCAAGGACTCAAGCAGAGGATCTACAACGACCTCAACAAATTCGGCAGGCGATGGATAAAGGAACTCCCCTCGGTGGTCTGGAGTCTGAGGACAACGCCGAGCCGAGCCACGGGCTTCACACCATTCTTTCTAGTCTATGGGGCCGAGGCCATCTTGCCCATGGACTTAGAATACGGTTCCCCAAGGACGAGGGCGTACGACGACCAAAACAATCGAACCAACCGAGAAGACTCACTAGACCAGCTGGGAGAGGCTCGGGACATGGCCTTGCTACACTCGGCGCGGTATCAGCAGTCCCTGCGACGCTGCCACGCCCGAGGGGTTCGGTCCCGAGACCTCCAGGTGGGCGACTTGGTGCTTCGGCTACGACAAGACGCCCGAGGGCGGCACAAGCTCACGCCTCCCTGGGAAGGGTCGTTCGTCATCGCCAAGGTTCTGAAGCCTGGGACATACAAGCTGGCCAACAGTCAAGGCGAGGTCTACAGCAACGCTTGGAACATCCGACAGCTACGTCGCTTCTACCCTTAAGATGCTTTCAAGTTGTTCATACACCTCGTTCACATACAAAGTCTAACCATCAAGGAAGGGTCAGCCTTGCCTCAGCAAAGCCCGACCCTCCCTCGGGGGCTAGAAGGGGGGAACCCCCTTTGCGTCAAAATTTTCCTCGGAAAAAGTCTTTCTGCCAGAACGTCTTTCGTGCTTTTTGACTACTTCAAAAGTGGGATCCTGAAAACGATACCTCACTCATCACCTTCTGCGATAAGTAACTCACGCTCGGATAAGCGATTTCACTGACCGAACAAGTCTTAATGCTCAGAAACCTTTCTGCCGAAACGATTTTTCGGGCCTTCTCGACTACATCGTTAGCAGAATCCTACGGACGAGTAAGAGTACACGTAAGCGGCAAGGCTAACCGAGCCGAGGGACTCCTACGCCTCCGGGATACGGATACCTCACTCATCACCTTCCGTGAAAAGTAACTCTCGCTCGGACAAACAATTCTGTTACCGACAAATAAGTCCTGATACTCGAAACAAGGGGAAAAAGAAACGCAGCTTTACAACAAAACGACAGTATGTTTTGGCCTCGGCGGCCGCAGAAAACATATGCATACTACAGGATAAACCGATCCTGCAGGCTCAGACCTTGATGGAGGGGGAGCAGCAGCAGCCTCGGCATCAACTCCACCTTCGGCAAAGTCCGACCGAGCCTCGGACGGCAACACGGTCGGAGGATCTCCGCTCCGAAGGACGACGTCAGCACCACGCCCGGGCCATCGCCGCCAGGGTCTCCTCCAGGAGTCCGGCTCGAGCAGACGGCTCGGCCGGCCGCCCCGAAGCCTCAGCCAGCTGTCCCCCGAGGACATCAGCCCGGCTCATGGCCTCGGCAACTCGACTCCGGCGCCGGTCCCGCCAGTGGACGGCCTGGCCAAGCTCCGGCCGACGAAGTCTTCTTTTCGAGCCAACTCTGCCTCTGTCCACGCTGATACCGCTGCCTCCGGCTCCGGCTCATCGAAGAGCGGCCGAGGGTTCCTTTAACTAAGCAAGAGAAGCCTCGGGCGGCAGGGCCGACCGAGCCGAGGGACTCCTACGCCTCCGGGATACGGATACCTCACTCGTCACCATCGCACGAGGCAACTCACACTTGGTGAAGCGGTTCAGTTAGCCGACAGGCGAGTCCTAGTGCTCGAAATGAGGAAAAAACACGGCTCCGTGCCAAAAATACATACATGTTCAGGCCCCGATAGCCACAATGAACAAACACCGGCACTCAAGGTGCCATTACAAGCGGAACTCTGGTTCCACCTCCGCAGGTACGAACAACCCCCCACATTGGAGGGCCTGCGGGGCGACGAAACCCCTGGTGGCTCGCCGACGCCCGCTCCGGCAGCAGCGACAACGACCTCCGCTCCAGGTGGCCAAACAGCAGCAGCGATGGCCTCGGGGCGGACGCTACTGCAACAAAGCCCTCGCCCACGTCCCCACTCGAGGGGCGAGGACAAGCTATCAAAGCCAAAGAGCCGGAGGCCCGGGGCGCGGATGGTGGCGGTGATCCCATTGGCGACGAGGACTTCTTCAGCCGCCACCACCTCAGCGCCGACGACGGAAGCCATCTGCCCACCGGCAGATCCCCACTCGGATCCTCCAGGACGGGCGGACACCGACCTCCGCGCAGAGGCGTCGTACCGGGGCAAAGGCAGGACAGCCCGAGAACACGAACGCCGCCCTAGCAGCGCGCGACGTCTTGGGCGGTCCTCCGGTGCACGCGGCACGACGACCGCTCTCGCGGCGGGAGGGGGTACCGGGAGCCGAGCCAGAGCCAGCTGAGCCAGCGAGCTCAACACGCTGAAGCTGACGACGCTCGCCACCGACCAGCCCCGCGTTATCGAAGTCCGACCCTCCCGCTAGGCCGGTGAGCGCCCTCTCCCCTGAATGTTGAGGGGGAAGGTGACCCACAAACCCACGTGGGAGGTAGAGCTCCGGCTCAGTCCGGCCTCCGCCCCAGCCAGGATGATGAATGTAACACCCTGAATTTGGGGGTATAAAATTTCTTTGCTCATATTCACAAATTCAGGTGTTACTTCCCTTTTCTCATCCTTCCCCAATCTTCTCTTTCTCATTTCTATAGGAGAAAGGTGGTTATTTTATTGGTAATTATAATTTAGTAGGCTAAACTCCAAGGGAGTATGAAATGTTGCATCATGTTGAACCCTAGATTTCACTCTTGTTTGGTGCATAATCATTAGAAATGCTAATTTGAATTTGTGGCTTATTTGGATTTGAATCAAATGGAATAAATAAAAAGAAAAGGGAAAACAAATACCAGAATAAAAGAAAAAGGAAAAGAAGCCCACAACCCTGCCCCTCTCGGCCTTTCGGCCCAGCCGGCCCAATCCCGCGCGCGCGCCCTCTTCCCCCTCCTCTCTCTGCCCCGGCGGGCCCGCCCGTCAGTGCGGCCGCCTTCTCCGCGCCCGCGCCCGCTTTCCCCTCTCTCTCTGCTCGCGGGCCCGGGCTGTCAGCTCCGTCATCCCCGCGTAACCGCCGCCCGAGCTGCGCGTTGCCGCGGTCTCCGCGCCCATGTCGCGCGTGGAGCTCGCAACCGCCCCGCCCCGGCCACTTGAGCCCAGAACCCCACTCGCCCTCTCCCCCTCCCTCATTTGCGCACCAGCAGACCCCCCCTCTCGCCTCCCCCATGCTGCGCGCACGCCAGAGCGCCGCCGCCACTAACCATCGCCGCCCGAGCCCGTTTCCCCGTCGCCGTTGGAGCTCCGCCGTGCCCTCTGCCACGGTGAGCTTCGCCTCGACGTCCGCAACCCGGGACGTGCCCCAATTTCCTCTCCCCCTCCCTATTTCCCTCTGCCCGCGCTCACCCGCCGTCCTCCGTGCAGCCGCGGAGGTCCGCCACCGTCGACCCGGGCCGCCGTCGCGCCATTGCCGCCACCGAGGAGTCCCCGGAGTCCGCCTTGAGGTAAGGAACCTCTCCCGCCCCCTCCCGACCTTTGTATTGCCTCCCGTCGCGTTCAATTGCTCGCCGGAGCCCTTTTGCGCCGCCGCCGAGCCGCTTCGCCGTGGACCGCCCCCCTCCGGTGCCCCTGCCCCGACCTAGCCCCCACCAGAAGACTCCCCGCACTCTCCCCAACCTCCCCGGCCGTCCAGGTCGCCCCAAAGACCCGCAGGGCCCCCGCGCCCCTCGTCTCCGGCGAGTTCTCCGCCGCGGGGACGAGCGCCGCCGCCTCTGCTAGCCGTAGGAGAGGCCAAGGCCGGCCACCCGATCCCCGCCGTCCATCCCAGATCGCACGGCCTCGTTTCAATTAGCCCGGGCCTAATCCTGGCCGTCCGCCTGGGATCCAACGGCCCAGGGCCGTTTCCCCCGCGCCCCGCCTCCCTGCCAATTGGGCCCCGCCTGTCAGTCAGCCGCCCGCGTCCGCTCTGCTCACCCGGCCCCGCCTGTCAGCCCGCCGCCCCGCGCTGCCCACCTGGCCCCGCCTGTCAGCCGCTCAGGCCGCCGCGCGCTCGCGCGCCCGCCCGCGGATCTAATCCTGCGCGTTGATCTGAGATCCGACGGCCGTAGGAGCCCGATACCCCTTCGCCCGCGCGTTTTCTTAAAGAGACCCCCGGTTTTCTGAAATTTAACCCGCCGTCCCTGGATTCTCACAGTTAGGTCCTCGGACCTTTTATTTAATTCAAAATAAGTATTTAGGGTATATTTTTAATCCCTAAACTTGTAAAATTCATAACTTTGCCATATGAACTCCAAATTAAGTGCTTCAAATTGCAAAATGCTCATAGTGTTTTTGTCTATCTATTTAAACAATGTTTCCCTGCTGTTTCCATGTACCAATTAAAAGTTGATCATTAGGATAGGATTAAGGTTATTGGAACCCTATTTGAGATAAATAGAAGATGGTAGACTTTAATAAAAGTTGGAGCACCTAAGTTTATGGACTTAAACACCCAAGTTCAGGGACTTAAAACCATGTAATGATTTAATCCCACCACTGACTTAAACCTAATTAGTGGATAATGAATCACTTTGAATAGTCCTCTACCCTAGACCTAGGGAATACCAGAGTACCAATCCTTTTCTATTATGAACTTGTGATCTCTCTGCTGCATATGTTTGGTATATTGCTTTTGTTTGTTATTTCCCAAGTGCATAGTGTGAATGATTACTTTACGTAGACAACGAGCAGTCTGTGTTTCCTGAGGAAGTTGCAGAGGAAGTCCCTGATCAGCAGTTTGGTGAAGGCAAGTGTCCTCTGTCCCATTATGTCCTATTCATTCATAACTTACTACCCCGCATTACTTACTTGAAACCTAAGGATTGACTAGCTTTACACTTTACTTTATCCTTGATGACCTTATGGGCTGTTATGGTTAGCATTCTGCTATTGCCTTAACTTAATCAATGAACATGATGTGACTATTTATGATACTGTTATCCTGATGATGTTGATGATCTGGTGATACTCTAGGGGGCTCAGGCTGTTTCCTGAGTACCTCTCCGTAAGGACCTGTTCGTTGAGAGACCACTCGGGATAACAGTGCAACCATGAGGGTGAAATGGGATGCCCTTAGCTAATTAATTAGAGGAACTAGAGGTGTAGTTGCTTCGCCGTCGTGCCGTCAATGGGGTCCAGGCACAGTGCTTGCTCTGCCGAGGCTGAGTGCCGAGGTTCTTTTGTTTTGTTTTTGTTAGCCACTCTCCTGCGGGGAGGGGTACTGTGTTTATCAAACTGGAGAAACCTAACGGGCAGCTATGATCTCTAGGGAATCTTTGTAAAAGCTTCGTAGTGATGCCCTGCCGGACCACCTAGGTAGTGGTCAATGGGGATTAGCTCTCCCCGGGTAGAAAGGGAATCATGACTCATGGGTAAAGTGTGCAACCTCTGCAGAGGGTAGTGAAACTGATATGTCAGCCGTGCTCACGGTTAGGAGCAGCCTTGGGATCCTCTTTGATTAGAGATACAGATGGTTCGAGATACAAGGATTATGTTATGGTTTTGGTTCGAATATGATGATGTTGTTCCTCGATGAGGAAATGGTTCATGGGTTGGTTAATGCTAAAATCTGGCTTCTACTAATGATAAATACCTGACCAACTAAAAGCAACTGCTTGAGCCTAACCCCACATAAAGCTAGTCCACTTCAGCCAAACGGGACATTTGCTGAGTACGTTGATGTGTACTCATCCTTGCTTTACCACAAAACACCAGGTTGTCCGCATTGTAACCACTGCTCAGGAGAAGGTGAAGCCGTGGAAGGAGACTTCCAGGAGTTCCAAGACTACGACGAATTCTAGGTGTGGGTTGGCGGCAACCCCCAGTCAGCTGCCTGTGAAGGCCTTATCTTTACTGCGTTTCGCTAGCACTTTGATTTAACTGTTAAGTTGATGACTATGTGGATGTCTATGACTCTGTGATGTAATAAGTTAATACTCTTTTATGTTATTATTCGAGCATTGTGCGATGATGTTTATTTATGTAATCGCTGTGTACGTGAGTTCTGATCCTAGCACGTACATAGTTCGCATTCGGTTTGCCTTCCAAAACCGGGTGTGACATAAGTGGTATCAAAGTCGTGCTGACTGTAGGACCGCCGACCTAGAGTAGCACTGGTCGTACTAAGGACTATTGACCTTCCCTCTCACCTTGACCTCTGATGTTACTTCAAAAGTCGGTCACCTCGACCAACCCTATGTTTTACTACATATATACTATATTATACCTTGTTAAAATTTTTATCTTGTTCTGTCTATGGTTTACTCACTTGTCATATTAGTTCTGCTCTTACTCTTATGCTTACGGTGTCTTTTGTAGATGGCTCGTCTTAGACACACTGCACGTAAGTCGGTGATTCCTTTCCTGCCATCTCGACTTGCGGAGCGTCCTCTGCGCCGCACCGTGTCCGGTCAGTCAAGTCACCTGGAGAGACTGCACCACCGCCTGCGTGAGGAGCAGGAACGTCGGCGCCAGCATAAAGAGCAGCAGGGCTCTTCCTCCCCACCCCAGCAGGAGGTGGAGTCCGTGAGGCCCCGTTCCTCTGTTGCCCAGCTGGAGGCGCCCCCTGCACCACCGCGGGACGTCCCGGCTGTTGGAGGAGCTACTGGAGGAGGTCCTGGAGGAGACCCCGACGACGACGACTCAGACCACAGCACGGAGTCCTCTGAGCCGCAGGAGGCGGAAGGATGGGTCGCCCGACCCATCACCCGTGACGCCGCTCGCGGTTGTCACTTCCACGACGCACTCGACACCTTGCTGCGCCAGGCTTTCGACCGGCACACCTGGTCGATCGAGTATCGTTGTGTAGTCTACCAGCACAGTCGCGGGAGGTACCCGGACCACTGGGAGGCTACCTGCCTAGTTCGCCGTCCGGAGGATGACCTCCGGGGTGCGGAGGCCGTTTCGGAGCACTATTCCATCTCCGAGAGGGACACTGCAGAGGCGGCTATGCAGGATGCAGCACGACGTGCACTCTCCCAGTACTGTTCTTTGTTCGGTGGGGTGGCCGACGGTCTTAACCTTCGGTACTACCCCCGCCGCCCTACTGGCAGCACAGAGAGTGTGGTTGTCTCACCTGTTGGTGAGGCTAACCCTAGGTTGAGCAGCACAGTCAACCTAGTCGCAGTGCTTAACACTGAGCTGGATCACTCTCTGGATGAGCTAAGCAGGGCTCGAACGGAGATTGCGGAGTTGCGTGCTGAGCTGGCAGAGCGCCATCACCAGGAGGGTGGTTCTCCCGCTCCTGTTGGGACTCAGCACCCATACCGCTCGCCGCCACGTGGTCACCACACTTATGGTTCCCCTGTCTGTAAGACCAGGATAGATCTGGATCCTTAGATCGTTAGCGTCGGAGTTTGTAATAATCCTTAAGTCAGATGTCTCCGTCTTAGGTAGTCAGTTTAGTTTGCTTATCAGTTGCTTCCATTTAGTTTAGTTTGCTTATCAGTTGCTTACATGCTTGTTATGATGAACTTGTGCTGGATTTGAATCTTTGTAATGACTGTAGCCAACATGTGGGTTTCCCCTGCAGTTTGGCTTAGCTAGTAATGTTAATGAAGTAAGTTGCTTAGTTGGGAAACCATTTACTTCTACTTTCCTTCTTATCTGAGAGGCTGTGTTGAATCATAATGAGGATCAGTGAAGCTCTTTGTTCACTCGGTGTCATGAAGAATTATGTATTCTCTTTTCTTATGCTGAAAGGTTGTAAGATCAATGCTGATGTATGAATGTCTTCCACAGATGTCTGACAACAGGCGCCGATGCAACAGGCGTGCTCAGCAAGAGCAGCATGACCAGCAGGAGGACCATCAGAGGCAGCCTCCCCCACCACCCCCGATGTCAGTGGAGCAGATGTTCTTGATGCAGACTCAGGCAGTGCAGGCCATTGGGCAGACTCTGGCAGCCATGCAGTAGGCTCAACAGCAACCCCAACCCCAGCTGCAAGTGCAGATGCCCCAGATGCCACGGGATAAGCGTGGCGAGTTCATGAGAGGGCACCCTCCTACCTTCGCCCATTCTGCCGACCCCATGGATGCAGAAGACTGGCTGCGTGCAGTGGAAAGGGAACTGCGCACCGCCCAATGTGATGACAGGGAGAAGGTTCTGTATGGTCCCCGTCAGCTAAGGGGAGCAGCCCAGTCCTGGTGGGAGTCCTACCTCGCCACACATGCTGACCCCGAAGCCATCACCTGGGAAGAATTCAGCGAGAGTTTCCGCAGGTACCATGTGCCAGAGGGACTGATGATCGTGAAGAAGGAGGAGTTTCTGGCTCTGAAGCAGGGACCCCTATCTGTTAGTGAATACAGAGACAAGTTTCTGCAGCTATCTCGTTATGCACCTGAGGATGTCAACACTGATGCTAAAAGGCAGTACAGGTTCATGAGGGGTTTGGTGGATCCCCTGCATTACCAGCTGATGAATCACACCTTCCCCACCTTCCAGCACCTGATCGATAGGGCAGTTATGACTGAGAAGAAGCGTAAGGATATGGAAGATCGGAAGCGCAAGATGAGTGGACCCCAGTCCGGAGGCATCAGCTGTCCACGTTTCTCAGGCAGTTCATCTCAGCAAGGCAGGCCTGGTCACCCACAGGGATATCAGAATCAGAATCAGCGTCCGCATCAGCAGCAGTTTCAGAGGCAGTACCCACAACAGCAGCAGCAGTATCGTCAGAACAGCCAGCAGGGAGGTAATCAGTATCAGAAGCAGAACAACCAGGCACCTCGCCTTCCTGTCCCAGCAACAAATCAGAGCAACCAAGCAGCCCCAGCACAAGGAGGAGGCAGAGGATGTTTCCACTGTGGAGAACAAGGCCACTGGGCGATGCAGTGTCCAAAGAAGATGGCGCAGCAGCAGACCAACCCCAATGCTCCAACAAGGCAAGGTGTACTGCAGCCGGCAGCAGGTAATCGTGGCCAAGCGTACAACCGTGGAAAGGTGAACCACTTGGAGGCCGAAGCAATTCAGGATGCACCAGGTGTGGCAGTAGGTATGTTCTCAGTCGAATCTCATCCCGCAAAAGTGCTATTTGATACTGGTGCAACTCATTCATTTGTCACTGCAACCTGGGTAGAATTGCATAACATTTCAGTAGAGGCAATGATACCGCCCATGAGGATTAATTCGGTTGGTGGCAAGGTGCAAACAGATAACATATGCTCAAATATAATGGTGGAAATAAGGGGGATAGGATTCCCCAGTGACTTAATAGTAATAGACACCCCCGGGATAGATGTTATTCTAGGGATGAATTGGTTAATGAATTATGAAGCAAATGTTAGTTGTGACAAGAGGACCGTAACATTGAAGTCCCCGTCAGGAGAAGAGGTAGTGGCCGAGCTAAGGATGCCTAAATCAGCGGAGGGAGTCTGTCACCAGATTTCAGTTGATAGTAAGGAGCCCAACCCGCTCGAGGCTATCAAGGTCGTGTCGGACTTTCCGGATGTGTTTCCCGAGGAGCTAACGGGCATGCCACCCGAGAGAAAGGTTGAATTTGCCATAGAGCTTATCCCTGGTACCGCCCCCATTTCCAAAAGAGCCTATCGAGTGTCTGGACCAGAATTGGTGGAACTCAAGAAGCAGATAGATGAGATGTTAGAGAAGGGTTACATCAGGCCAAGTACCTCGCCTTGGGCCGCTCCAGTGTTGTTTGTAGAGAAGAAAGATGGTACCAAAAGGATGTGCATAGACTACAGAGCCTTGAATGAAGTCACTGTCAAGAACAAGTACCCCCTGCCAAGGATAGAAGATTTGTTCGACCAGCTCAGAGGTGCCAGCGTATTCTCGAAGATAGATCTGAGATCAGGTTACCATCAACTCAGAATCCGACCCTCGGACATACCGAAGACGGCATTCATCACCAAGTACGGGTTATATGAATTCACAGTTATGTCCTTTGGTTTGACAAATGCGCCACCCTTCTTTATGTATCTGATGAACAGCGTGTTCATGGACTATCTAGACAAGTTTGTGGTAGTATTCATCGATGATATCCTCGTATACTCTCAAAGTGAGGAAGATCATGTAGAGCATTTGAAGATGGTATTGCAAAGACTTCGAGAGCATCAGTTGTATGCCAAGCTGGGCAAATGCGAGTTCTGGATTCATGAAGTCCTATTTCTGGGTCACATCATAAACCAAGATGGGTTGGCAGTGGATCTAAAGAAAGTAGCAGATATCCTGAACTGGAAAGCACCGAAGGATGTTCGTGGGATCAAGAGCTTCATTGGAATGGCTGGATACTATAGGCGTTTCATTGAGGGCTTCTCAAAGATTGCTAGACCAATGACAGCGTTACTAGCGAAGAAAGTTGAGTTTAAGTGGACCCAAAAGTGTCAAGAAGCATTCGAAGAACTGAAGAATAGATTGACTACAGCTCCTGTGTTAGTCCTGCCTGATGTTCACAAGCCATTCTCAGTGTATTGCGATGCTTCTTACACCGGATTGGGATGTGTGCTAATGCAAGAGGGAAGAGTTGTAGCATACTCATATCGACAGCTAAAGATCCATGAGAAAAATTATCCCACACATGACCTGGAGTTGGCAGCAGTGGTTCATGCTTTAAAGACCTGGAGACATTACCTGTATGGGCAGAAGTGTGACATCTACACAGATCATAAAAGTCTGAAGTACATATTCACCCAGTCAGAGTTAAACATGAGGCAGCGAAGATGGTTGGAATTGATCAAAGACTATGAGTTGGAGATACATTACCATCCAGGCAAAGCCAATGTTGTTGCAGATGCTCTGAGCAGGAAGAGTCAGGTCAATATGTTGGCCACGTATCCGATGTCGTATGAGTTAGCCAAAGAGTTCGACAGACTGAGCCTCGGTTTCCTGAACAGTACGCAAGGAGTAACAGTGCAATTAGAGCCCACCCTAGAGCGAGAGATCAAAGAAGGGCAGAAGGATGATGAAAGCATCAACAAGATCCGGCAGCTGATCTTAGAAGGAAGAAGCAACCTGGGAACGAGAAGATGATCTGAAGGCCAAATACCCTGAACTCTTTGCTGACCAACCTTGAATCTCGGGGCGAGATTCTTTTAAGGGGGATAGATTTGTAACACCCTGAATTTGGGGGTATAAAATTTCTTTGCTCATATTCACAAATTCAGGTGTTACTTCCCTTTTCTCATCCTTCCCCAATCTTCTCTTTCTCATTTCTATAGGAGAAAGGTGGTTATTTTATTGGTAATTATAATTTAGTAGGCTAAACTCCAAGGGAGTATGAAATGTTGCATCATGTTGAACCCTAGATTTCACTCTTGTTTGGTGCATAATCATTAGAAATGCTAATTTGAATTTGTGGCTTATTTGGATTTGAATCAAATGGAATAAATAAAAAGAAAAGGGAAAACAAATACCAGAATAAAAGAAAAAGGAAAAGAAGCCCACAACCCTGCCCCTCTCGGCCTTTCGGCCCAGCCGGCCCAATCCCGCGCGCGCGCCCTCTTCCCCCTCCTCTCTCTGCCCCGGCGGGCCCGCCCGTCAGTGCGACCGCCTTCTCCGCGCCCGCGCCCGCTTTCCCCTCTCTCTCTGCTCGCGGGCCCGGGCTGTCAGCTCCGTCATCCCCGCGTAACCGCCGCCCGAGCTGCGCGTTGCCGCGGTCTCCGCGCCCACGTCGCGCGTGGAGCTCGCAACCGCCCCGCCCCGGCCACTTGAGCCCAGAAGCCCACTCGCCCTCTCCCCCTCCCTCATTTGCGCACCAGCAGACCCCCCTCTCGCCTCCCCCACGCTGCGCGCACGCCAGAGCGCCGCCGCCACTAACCATCGCCGCCCGAGCCCGTTTCCCCGTCGCCGTTGGAGCTCCGCCGTGCCCTCTGCCACGGTGAGCTTCGCCTCGACGTCCGCAACCCGGGACGCGCCCCAATTTCCTCTCCCCCTCCCTATTTCCCTCTGCCCGCGCTCACCCGCCGTCCTCCGTGCAGCCGCGGAGGTCCACCACCGTCGACCCGGGCCGCCGTCGCGCCATTGCCGCCACCGAGGAGTCCCCGGAGTCCGCCTTGAGGTAAGGAACCTCTCCCGCCCCCTCCCGACCTTTGTATTGCCTCCTGTCGCGTTCAATTGCTCGCCGGAGCCCTTTTGCGCCGCCGCCGAGCCGCTTCGCCGTGGACCGCCCCCCTCCGGTGCCCCTGCCCCGACCTAGCCCCCACCAGAAGACTCCCCGCACTCTCCCCAACCTCCCCGGCCGTCCAGGTCGCCCCAAAGACCCGCAGGGCCCCCGCGCCCCTCGTCTCCGGCGAGTTCTCCGCCGCGGGGACGAGCGCCGCCGCCTCTGCTAGCCGTAGGAGAGGCCAAGGCCGGCCACCCGATCCCCGCCGTCCATCCCAGATCGCACGGCCTCGTTTCAATTAGCCCGGGCCTAATCCTGGCCGTCCGCCTGGGATCCAACGGCCCAGGGCCGTTTCCCCCGCGCCCCGCCTCCCTGCCAATTGGGCCCCGCCTGTCAGCCAGCCGCCCGCGTCCGCTCTGCTCACCCGGCCCCGCCTGTCAGCCCGCCGCCCCGCGCTGCCCGCCTGGCCCCGCCTGTCAGCCGCTCAGGCCGCCGCGCGCTCGCCCGCCCGCCCGCGGATCTAATCCTGCGCGTTGATATGAGATCCGACGGCCGTAGGAGCCCGATACCCCTTCGCCCGCGCGTTTTCTTAAAGAGACCCCCGGTTTTCTGAAATTTAACCCGCCGTCCCTGGATTCTCACAGTTAGGTCCTCGGACCTTTTATTTAATTCAAAATAAGTATTTAGGGTATATTTTTAATCCCTAAACTTGTAAAATTCATAACTTTGCCATATGAACTCCAAATTAAGTGCTTCAAATTGCAAAATGCTCATAGTGTTTTTGTCTATCTATTTAAACAATGTTTCCCTGCTGTTTCCATGTACCAATTAAAAGTTGATCATTAGGATAGGATTAAGGTTATTGGAACCCTATTTGAGATAAATAGAAGATGGTAGACTTTAATAAAAGCTGGAGCACCTAAGTTTATGGACTTAAACACCCAAGTTCAGGGACTTAAAACCATGTAATGATTTAATCCCACCACTGACTTAAACCTGATTAGTGGATAATGAATCACTTTGAATAGTCCTCTACCCTAGACCTAGGGAATACCAGAGTACCAATCCTTTTCTATTATGAACTTGTGATCTCTCTGCTGCATATGTTTGGTATATTGCTTTTGTTTGTTATTTCCCAAGTGCATAGTGTGAATGATTACTTTACGTAGACAACGAGCAGTCTGTGTTTCCTGAGGAAGTTGCAGAGGAAGTCCCTGATCAGCAGTTTGGTGAAGGCAAGTGTCCTCTGTCCCATTATGTCCTATTCATTCATAACTTACTACCCCGCATTACTTACTTGAAACCTAAGGATTGACTAGCTTTACACTTTACTTTATCCTTGATGACCTTATGGGCTGTTATGGTTAGCATTCTGCTATTGCCTTAACTTAATCAATGAACATGATGTGACTATTTATGATACTGTTATCCTGATGATGTTGATGATCTGGTGATACTCTAGGGGGCTCAGGCTGTTTCCTGAGTACCTCTCCGTAAGGACCTGTTCGTTGAGAGACCACCCGGGATAACAGTGCAACCATGAGGGTGAAATGGGATGCCCTTAGCTAATTAATTAGAGGAACTAGAGGTGTAGTTGCTTCGCCGTCGTGCCGTCAATGGGGTCTAGGCACAGTGCTTGCTCTGCCGAGGCTGAGTGCCGAGGTTCTTTCGTTTTGTTTTTGTTAGCCACTCTCCTGCGGGGAGGGGTACTGTGTTTATCAAACTGGAGAAACCTAACGGGCAGCTATGATCTCTAGGGAATCTTTGTAAAAGCTTCGTAGTGATGCCCTGCCGGACCACCTAGGTAGTGGTCAATGGGGATTAGCTCTCCCCGGGTAGAAAGGGAATCATGACTCATGGGTAAAGTGTGCAACCTCTGCAGAGGGTAGTGAAACTGATATGTCAGCCGTGCTCACGGTTAGGAGCAGCCTTGGGATCCTCTTTGATTAGAGATACAGATGGTTCGAGATACAAGGATTATGTTATGGTTTTGGTTCGAATATGATGATGTTGTTCCTCGATGAGGAAATGGTTCATGGGTTGGTTAATGCTAAAATCTGGCTTCTACTAATGATAAATACCTGACCAACTAAAAGCAACTGCTTGAGCCTAACCCCACATAAAGCTAGTCCACTTCAGCCAAACGGGACATTTGCTGAGTACGTTGATGTGTACTCATCCTTGCTTTACCACAAAACACCAGGTTGTCCGCATTGTAACCACTGCTCAGGAGAAGGTGAAGCCGTGGAAGGAGACTTCCAGGAGTTCCAAGACTACGATGAATTCTAGGTGTGGGTTGGCGGCAACCCCCAGTCAGCTGCCTGTGAAGGCCTTATCTTTACTGCGTTTCGCTAGCACTTTGATTTAACTGTTAAGTTGATGACTATGTGGATGTCTATGACTCTGTGATGTAATAAGTTAATACTCTTTTATGTTATTATTCGAGCATTGTGCGATGATGTTCATTTATGTAATCGCTGTGTACGTGAGTTCTGATCCTGGCACGTACATAGTTCGTATTCGGTTTGCCTTCCAAAACCGGGTGTGACAATGAAGATCCTTGAAGCTGAGGGCGGGGCAGAGGTCGCAGCCCGGCTTGCTTCTCCCCACCCTGGAACTGGCGGTCACCGTCTTGGGTGACCACCGGCGAGGGGATG
The DNA here is from genome assembly GCF_902167145.1 of Zea mays. Taxonomy (NCBI): domain Eukaryota; kingdom Viridiplantae; phylum Streptophyta; class Magnoliopsida; order Poales; family Poaceae; genus Zea; species Zea mays. The sequence goes on from NC_050100.1 coordinate 11,273,994, forward strand.
TAGCCGGGCTGCCTGATGAAAATCCTTGAAGTCGAGCGATGGCTGAAAGGTACCAACTTCCGCGAAGTTGCGTTCCTCCAACGATAGCAAGACGAAAGCGACGCGGGCGCTCCCCATCTGGGGGCTCGGAAAGTGGAAGGATGCGATGCATAAAGGGAGTACGAAGACATGGTTGCCTTCCAAGGGGGTCACCCTCCTTTTAAAGGCAACTCTCCCCACTTGCGTCCTCAGCCGGCGCGAACCAAGTCTTCTCCAACACGCTCCAAGGTCCTCCCCCAACAACACGGGGGCTGGGTCCCACGCATCATGCAAGCTGGCCCAGGGCAGAAGAAGCCAAACCGCCGCGCGCGGTGCGCGTAACTGCCCAGCGGTTACAAGCGCTCCTCCACTTTCGCCCAGACCAGCGGGTGAAAAGGCGGACCGCCATGCAGGCGGCATGCAACCGCACTAAGGGGGCGCACCCTTTCGACTTCGACGCGTCCAGCATGGAGGCCCAGGCCCACACGTCATGTAACCGGCGCGCCGGTTACTACGTGCAAGAAACTGCACCGCCACTCGCGCCAGTACTGTGCCTTCTCGACTGCGGAACTAGTGCCGTGACTCGAGGCGACCCTGCGCATGACCCGACAGTGCCAACCGAGCACATCGGTCATGGGTCAGTCAGCCGCGGGAGAAGGCGCGACAGTCGATACAGCCAGAAATGGGTCGGCAGTAATGGCGGTGGCAGGCGGGCGGAAGCGGCAGTCAAGTCGTCAGCAAGCTCACGTCCCCTCCTGGGACAGCGAGAGAGCCCTCTCCCACGGCGTGAAGACGACGCGCTCGCGTTCCGTTCCTCGAACGGCACGTGCACGCACAACAGACGCCCCGCGAACCACTCGCCCTGTCGCATTAACTCTGCGGCAGGACAGGCGGCACCTTTGGCGGGTGAAGCAGGCGACGCTTCACCTCCGCCATGATGACCGCGTCAAAAAAGGTGCGCCACGTCATTCGATTTTGTATCCTTTTCCACTTCCTCTTTCTCTCTCTTGCCACAGGGACCGGGAAAGGGGATACCCCGAAAGGGATCCTTCTCCACGAAGGAAGCGGGCCCTGAGCCCCCCTACTGATCAGAGGTTCGAAGACTGGCCCCTCGGAAGGGTTCAACAGCCGCCTCAGAGCACTTGGGCTCCACGCTCACTACTGGTCAGAGGTTCGAAGGCCGGCCCCTCGGAAGGGTTCAACGGCCGCCTCAGGCCACTCGGGCTTCGCACCCACTACTGATCAGGGGTTCGTAGGCTGGCCTCCGAAGGGTTCTGACAGCCGCCTCAGAGCACGCGGAGTGAGGGATGACCCTGGGTACGTTCGATACATAACCAAGGCTCGGGCTACGCTCCCGAGGTACCCTAGGACATTTCCGAGACCAACGGGAACGATTTTGTAACGGAATCCCACCAGAGGGAGGCATCGAGCCTGAAAGGGAAATAGGCTTTAAACCTTTTCCTAAATGATTTTGGTGATTGAATGTCCAACACAAACAATTGGACTAATTAGTTTGCTCTAGATTATATGTTCTACAGGTGCCAAAGATTCAACATAAAGCCAATAAAAAGACCATGTTTTGGATTCAATAAAGGAGCAAAGGGGCAACCGAGGGCACCCCTGGTCTGGCGCACCGGACTGTCCGGTGTGCCACCGGACAGTGAACAGTACCTGTCCGGTGCACCAGGGGACTCAGACTCAAACTCTTCGCCCTCGGGAATTCTCGGAAGCCGGCGCACTATAATTCACCGGACTGTCCGGTGTGCACCGGACATGTCCGGTGCTCCAAGGAAGCGCGGTCTCCAGAACTCGTCAGCCTCGGGTTCGCGCGGCAGCCGCTCCGCTAAAATTCACCGGACTGTCCGGTGTGCACCGGACTGTCCGGTGTGCCAGCGGAGCAACGGTCATCTTCGCGCCAACGGTCGACTCTGACAGTAAACAGTGCAGAACAGTACACGCGGCAGAAGTCAGAGCAGAGGATCAGAGAGGCACCGGACTGTCCGGTGTGCACCGGACTGTCCGGTGCCACATGAGGACAAAGCCTCCAACGGTCGACCAGCTCCAATCTCAACGGATAGGATGACGTGGCTGGCACACCGGACATGTCCGGTGTGCACCGGACTGTCCGGTGCGCCCATCGCCAGCAGCTTCTCCAACGGCTACAAAATTGGATGGTGGCTATAAATACCACCCCAACCGGCCACTTCAAGGTGCGGGAGTCCAAGCAACATTCCAAGTCATCTAGTTGACATACTCAAGCCCTCCCAACCACCTATATTCATTGATACATCCTATACACAAGATTTAGTCCACTACAACCAACACAAGTGCCACAAAAGAGAGAGCAAGCAATTGAGAGCTACTCAATTGAGTTTAGCCCTAGCGCCTTGTGAGATTCATTGAGAGATAGTGTGTGCTACATCTTTGTGTTCATTTGCGCGTGGAGTTTTTGACTCCCATTCGAACTTCCTCCAAAGTGTTGGAGGCTTGTAAAAGCTAGCAAGAGACACCAAAGATTGTGGTGGTCCTTGTGGGATCGAGAGTGATCCTTGAGAAGAAGAAGAGCTCGCCGATCCTTGTGTGATCGGGAGAGAGAGGGAAAGGGTTGAAAAAGACCCGTCCTTAAGTGGACTCCTCAACGGGGACTAGGCCTTCGAGGGCCGAACCTCGGTAAAACAAATCACCCGTGTTCATTGTGTTTTTGCTTGTGATTTGTTTGCTTTCCCTCACTCTAAGTTCTCTTGCACTATTCTTTGCCCATATCATTTGGTGCTGCTTCAAGTTAAAATCTCATTTAAGTGAAGCAACACTCCGCAAGAAAAGAACTTGAGTTAGTGCCCTTTTCATCTAAGCTTTCTTGCTTTGTTATCATAGAATTATTAGTTGTATTTATCACTTCCGCATTATTTGAAAGCTATACTCTTTACTAGCAAGAACTTAGTTTTCATACTCCGATAATTGTTCATCTTGTTCTAACCACTAATCAAAGGATCTAGTTGGGGGATAAAGTTTTAATTTTCAGGTTTCGCCTATCCACCCCCCCCTCTAGGCGACTTTCAATTGGTATCAGAGCTAGGCACTTCATCTTGAGTCTAACAACTCGAAGTGATGGCTCGTAGAAGATCCCAAAAGAACAAGAAGATCCAGGAGAACAAGGAGGTAACTCTTGAGATATTACTTTCCGATTGTTCTAATTATGTTTCTTGGTCTACTAGAGTGATAAATGCCTTTAGAGCGGTAGACCCACATTTAGAACAAATTTTGGACAAGAGTATTATTCCTCCTAACTATGCTAGGGAAAATGCCTCCGAAGAAGATTTAAGATGTATACGCTTAAACTATCTAGCTTATGACATCTTAAGTAAATCCCTTAGCAAAGAAGATTATCATGCCTTCATAATAAAATATGACAAACCCATTTGTGATGTACATGATATTTGGATTAGAATTAAAAGCAAATTTAATAAGTCCAAAGATAATAGTTCATTTTGTGCTTCTACTTCCCTTGGTATTTGTGATACTAACCCTTGCAAGGAAGAAGAAGAAAATGAACGATGGAGACCAAACGATGAATCCACCTCTCCAAAAGGTTTGTCTTCCCATTTCGATTCCCACATATGTTGTGTGGCTAATGAAAATAATAGCGGAAGCACAAATGAGGATGAGGAGGAAGAAAGAAGCTTTGTGCATCTCTACGCTCGCCTAAGCCAAGAAGATAAGGCAGTCATGCTCAAACTTCTAGAAAGAGCGAGAGAGCAAAGCGAAGCTCGTCAAAGGCTAGAAGATATTCTCTCCATAAAGATGCAACACTTTGACGAGTTGACTAAAGAACATGAGGAGCTAAAGTGCTCTCATGATGATTTGGTCCAAATGTATGAAACTATTTCAATTGAGCAAGATAACGCTTTACATTGTATCTCTCAATTAGTAAATAGGAATACCTTGCTCAAGGACCAAGTAGAAAAGCTAAAAGTTGAAAATCTAGCTTTTCAAGATAAATATGATATGCTTTTATGTTCTCATGAAAATCTTATGGATAATCATATCATATTAAACATTGCTCATGAGGTTGTGATAGAGAACTTAAAATCCCAACAACCTCACTCGTGCACATGTATTCAAATTAATACTATATTACCATGTGCTAATGCTTGTTGTTTGTCAACAAGCAAATCTTCCTTTGAGCTAGAATTTGCAGGAACAAATGATGATTCATATCAAAAGCTCAAAGAAGAAAATGAGAGGCTAAAGAAGAGCTTGACACAACTAAAAGGGAAATGCATTGCCCAACCTTCTCAAGATAACCGTGATCACATGGTGAAGAAGCTTGAGACGGGAACAACCGTGGCATGCACTACATCTCTTGAAGAAAATGTCAAGGATTTGAGGATTGCCATGAGGAGGAAACAAACGATGAAATTCAACACCTCCTCCAAAAGCCTCAACCACGCCTCCACAAAAGGTAACATCCAAGGTAATGATCAAGCCACACTTCACATTAAGAAGTGTAGTGAATGCTTTGAAGTGGGGCACTTGATTAGGTCATGTCCCTATATTAATGGCTTGATTATTAACAAGGATGATAGACTTTGTTTTAAATGCTCTAAGAAGGGACACTTGCTTAGATCTTGTCCCCATTTAAAACAAAAAGGCATAGGGTTAGAAAAGAAAGTTTTTACTAACCATGTAGCGGGCAACAAGCAAGGAAAGAAGAAAACTTCAAAACTTGAAAAACGCCTATGCTACACATGCCGAAGAAAGGGACATCAATGCAAGGATTGTCCCATTGGTAACAATTCCACTCCCAGCTTGTCAACTAATTTTCATGTAACTAGGCAACCCAAAATTGCAACTTGTGCTAGAAAGGTAATGAGTTTACCTAGTTCTAACACAAAGGACTTTTGGGTTCCTAGATCTTTGTTTACTAACCTTAACGGACCCATCAAGCGATGGGTACCAAAATGTGCTTGACAAGATTTGTAGGAGAAGGAGATGGTATGAACCTTTGGGGTGCTTGAGGGAGTTAATTCAATTCTTATCGACTCAAGCTATCAATCTTCAAATGACCTACGTATTCAAGATTGACCCAAGGTTACTCCAATTTATTGTATTCAAAACTCATATCATCTCGGAAAGATATTAATGTTGTAGGAAATAAAGAATCATCATGTGCGGAATATCAAAGCCTACAACATGGAGGAAAGTCAAGGGATGGTAACATTTATATTCTTAAGTGCAATTATCTTAATTTGTCATGTGTCTTGTGTAGTCACATAGAAATAGAAAGCACTTAAGGATGTTTTAAAATTATGTCATCATTCTTTGAAGAAATTCCTCTCATATGGTAGATTGTGTATTTATCAATTCTATATTATGACAATCTACATTTTTTAAATTGTTGCAAGTCTCCATGGCATGTCTTTACATTAATTATTCTATTATTGCCATGTTCTAGATATAGAGAGATATTTCATATTCTTAAAAGAATAAGGTGTCATGTAAGAAATTCAAATACTTAGGACACTTATAAAAGGAAAAATTCTCTCTATAGCTAGAAAAGTGAGACTAATGCTTTCATCTAAGTAATTTAAGTAGTCTCACTTGTAGAGAATAAGTTTCTCTTTGGAAGCATGTAATCTAACATGACAAGGAAAATCAATCCAATAATTTATGTTGTATGTTTTATTGCTTAAATTGGATATGATTCCTCTACATTTATCGCTCTCCATGTAATGAATTAGATTTATTCCCTTAAGTCTCAAGAATTTAACCATGCTTGTTTTATGAGTTTAAAACTAGGCATACTTCATGGAATAATCTAGTTCATATTATAAAGTTTCCATGCCAATAGTAATTCACTCTTCATTCTTTATCAAAATGATTACTAAATGGAAACTAGTGCTTGTGTTGCTAACGTATCTCTTGAGCTTACTTATAAATATGCATAGAAGGGAAAGTACACAAGCCTCATGGGTTGATCTTCACCCAAAAGAAGAAAGGTAAAAGCAAAGGTATGGGAACTCATCTTCTTAAGTTAAGTTTAGTTCCCATCTCAATGAGTATTTAATCTAAATTATCATACTCTACTCTTGAGAGGAATAGATTCTTTATTGGACCGAAATTAACTAAGTGTACATTTAAATATCATTTTCTTATTGCTTATGTCCATTAGAATCTATTTAATGCCTTTGCGATATTTATATACATGTTATCATATTGATTTGCTTCCAAGTGATGATTAACTAACTTCAATATGATAAAGTAAAATCTCCAATGATTATTAAAATGCTTAAAAGGTGCTCACTCATTTTTCTCAAATGAAATGCACTAATGTTAAGGATTTTACTTCATGTCTGTGTGACTTGTGGATGATGAATCTTGTATGCTAATTATCTAAAGTAATCATCCTTCACCATAGACTCCCTTGCGCTATTAACATGTCTCTTGAGTATTTTCAATAAGTTTGGAAGGTAAAAGAGACAAATATAAAGGGAGGACACTCAAATGAAAAAGAAAGAACATCAAGGACAACAACATCTACCTGGACAATAAGGTCTTCTCAACAATCAATGATGTGGTTGTAAGCATTCTAAATCCTTTTTCATTATGAGATTACCAGGCTCAAGTTGTTTATTGCTAAATTTATGAGCCTTGATCAAAATATATAATGCTTCCCCTTTATGTCCTAAAAAAAAAATGAATGCATCGAAATCATTTCTTTAAATTACTTGATGCATATCTTTAGGGGGAGTCCATTATTATATTTTGATTATGTTGAGACTATTCCTTTATCTTAGTAATTTCATTTAGTCTCTTGCATGAGAATAATGGTTCTCATATAGTATGCCACTACACATCAATCCAACTTGTTAAAATAATGTCGCTTTTATCCAGGATTGTTGCTTTCATTTCTAAAGTAGCATGCTTAGTGGATTCTCCTATTTTTAAGCTTGATTGAAAATTTAATGCCTTTGTTGTTTTCTTGATCTCATATTGGTTGATCATTGAACAACTTCAATTATCACTTATGCTCCTTAGTGCTTTATGTAATTTGAATTTGATTTCAATTGTAATTTTAACTGACATCTATCTTGATATACACTAAGGAAAAAGGAGAATTCATGATTCATTTATGCAACTTGTGATCCATTTGATATATGCTAACAATAACTTGAAAAAGATCACTAGTTGTAGAACTCTCTCTTGTGCAAAGTATTACCATATATTGTCATTGAGTATAGGTCTTAAGCAACTAAGACTAAGGACAAAGCACAATGAAGAGAGCGTCTCTATGAGAAGGTACAAAAGGGTAAAATCACTTCCTTCATTTAAACTTGTACCTAAATCTTCCTCTTATAAGCATTCTTTGCATATCTTACTCATAAGGAAGAGAAAGCATGACCATTGCGTTTATCCCTGCTTCAATACCTAGTTTAACCTTTTAAAATTTCACTCATGCATTATTGCATCTTTGCTAAAACTAGATGAAGTAATTCTATTGTCAAAGAGCTTAAAGCTTAACCTTGTAACGAGGATAAGCTACCTTTGTTCCAAAGGTGGATGGTCCTTAAGTCTCTTTGAAATCCTTAAAGGAAAATGCTTAAAATGTTTGCAACATGCTTTCATAAGTGCATAAACTGTCTTGAGCATCACTCATATACTATGACACAATGCACTTCACTTTCTCTATGATATAGACTTGTTCCCATTAACCTAATTATGTGCACTTGGCATTTAAGGCCAAAATATGCATTCCTCTCAAGGCACATATTCAGGGGGAGAAATCTATATTATATAGAACTATGATCATGCTTAATTGACACATCTCTTGATCATATCTCTTTCATTTTGGTACAAATGCATATATCCTATTATTCCCGTGCCATGACTACGACTAATATGTTTCCAAGTATATTACTATGCTAAGTCGTAGATTGAAAGGGAAATGGAGTCTTCGGCGAAAACAAAGGCTTCCACTCCGTATATCATACTTCGCCATCACTCCAAGCAACTCTCTATTCTTTGGGGGAGAAATGAGCATCAAAGAAAAGGACTTCGTCTCTGGAAGAGAGTAAGAGCCCAAAGCTAAAAGACCGGACTTCGCTTTTGGTATAATCTTAACTCATTTATTTATGCCCAAAGGGGAAGATAGCACTTAGAGGGCTCTAATGATTCCGTTTTTGGCGATTCATGCCAAAAAGGGGGAGAAATGAGCCCAAAGCAAAAGGACCGCACCATCACCACCAAATTCAAAAACTTAGTGATTTCCAAAAGTATTTATCATTTGGTATCCTATTGTGTTCAAAAGGGGGAGAAAGTAGTATTTCAAAAATGGTATATCAAAACCCTCTTGAACACTAAGAGGTGGATCTCTTTTAAGGGAAGTTTTGTTAAGTCAAAAGAAAAGCATTTGAAACAGGGGGAGAAAATTTCAAATTTAAAAAAAAAATGCTTTGCAAACTCTTATTCATTTACCTTTGACTATTTGCAAAAGATCTTTGAAATGGATTTACAAAAGGGATTTGCATGTGGTGCAAACGTGGTCCAAAATGTTACATAAGAAAGAAACATTCCTTGCATATCTTGTAAGTAGTTATATTGGCTCAATTCCAAGCAATCTTTGCACTTACCGTAGGCAAACTAGTACAATTATGCTCTTATATTTTTGCTTTGGTTTGTGTTGGCATCAATCACCAAAAAGGGGGAGATTGAAAGGGAAATAGGCTTTAAACCTTTTCCTAAATGATTTTGGTGATTGAATGTCCAACACAAACAATTGGACTAATTAGTTTGCTCTAGATTATATGTTCTACAGGTGCCAAAGATTCAACATAAAGCCAATAAAAAGACCATGTTTTGGATTCAATAAAGGAGCAAAGGGGCAACCGAGGGCACCCCTGGTCTGGCGCACCGGACTGTCCGGTGTGCCACCGGACAGTGAACAGTACCTGTCCGGTGCACCAGGGGACTCAGACTCAAACTCTTCGCCCTCGGGAATTCTCGGAAGCCGGCGCACTATAATTCACCGGACTGTCCGGTGTGCACCGGACATGTCCGGTGCTCCAAGGAAGCGCGGTCTCCAGAACTCGCCAGCCTCGGGTTCGCGCGGCAGCCGCTCCGCTAAAATTCACCGGACTGTCCGGTGTGCACCGGACTGTCCGGTGTGCCAGCGGAGCAACGGTCATCTTCGCGCCAACGGTCGACTCTGACAGTAAACAGTGCAGAACAGTACACGCGGCAGAAGTCAGAGCAGAGGATCAGAGAGGCACCGGACTGTCCGGTGTGCACCGGACTGTCCGGTGCCACATGAGGACAAAGCCTCCAACGGTCGACCAGCTCCAATCTCAACGGATAGGATGACGTGGCTGGCACACCGGATATGTCCGGTGTGCACCGGACTGTCCGGTGCGCCCATCGCCAGCAGCTTCTCCAACGGCTACAAAATTGGATGGTGGCTATAAATACCACCCCAACCGGCCACTTCAAGGTGCGGGAGTCCAAGCAACATTCCAAGTCATCTAGTTGACATACTCAAGCCCTCCCAACCACCTATATTCATTGATACATCCTATACACAAGATTTAGTCCACTACAACCAACACAAGTGCCACAAAAGAGAGAGCAAGCAATTGAGAGCTACTCAATTGAGTTTAGCCCTAGCGCCTTGTGAGATTCATTGAGAGATAGTGTGTGCTACATCTTTGTGTTCATTTGCGCGTGGAGTTTTTGACTCCCATTCGAACTTCCTCCAAAGTGTTGGAGGCTTGTAAAAGCTAGCAAGAGACACCAAAGATTGTGGTGGTCCTTGTGGGATCGAGAGTGATCCTTGAGAAGAAGAAGAGCTCGCCGATCCTTGTGTGATCGGGAGAGAGAGGGAAAGGGTTGAAAAAGACCCGTCCTTAAGTGGACTCCTCAACGGGGACTAGGCCTTCGAGGGCCGAACCTCGGTAAAACAAATCACCCGTGTTCATTGTGTTTTTGCTTGTGATTTGTTTGCTTTCCCTCACTCTAAGTTCTCTTGCACTATTCTTTGCCCATATCATTTGGTGCTGCTTCAAGTTAAAATCTCATTTAAGTGAAGCAACACTCCGCAAGAAAAGAACTTGAGTTAGTGCCCTTTTCATCTAAGCTTTCTTGCTTTGTTATCATAGAATTATTAGTTGTATTTATCACTTCCGCATTATTTGAAAGCTATACTCTTTACTAGCAAGAACTTAGTTTTCATACTCCGATAATTGTTCATCTTGTTCTAACCACTAATCAAAGGATCTAGTTGGGGGATAAAGTTTTAATTTTCAGGTTTCGCCTATCCACCCCCCCCTCTAGGCGACTTTCAGAGCCCTTGGACCCCGTCAAAAGGGGACCGGGTCCGGCAAATCACCCGCAGGTACTTTTGGAGCGCGCCTCCGGGCCACTAGCCGACCCCTAACGAATGGGGCACGGGCGTCCACTCGGATTACCCGTTAGCAACTCACTGGAGACACCATGTTCAGCGCCCTCTGAGGGCAACATGGCGCTTTCCCCCTCCTCCTTGCGGAAAGGCGACGCAGGGGCGTATGTAAAAAGCCGAGTCTGTCCCTGACCGTCCTCTCGCCCTGTGCGGAGGCTCGGGGGCTGCTCTCGCAAACTCGGCTCCGGCCAAACCGTTGACAGCGTCAACATACCAGCCCGAGCACTTGGGACTCGACTGTGCACCCGGGCTACGACCAGTTCGCATGAGGGAACAACCAGACCGGCCGAAGCATTAGGAAACGCAATAAGACCTCGAAGGAGTCAAACCACTCCTCCGAGGCCTCGGGGGCTACACCCGGCGGGTGCGCTCGCGCGCACCCACCGAAACAAAACGCAACTGAGAAAGGTCGGTCCCCTTGCAAAAAAGTGCGACAAAAGCCTCCAAACGAGTATTAACACTCCCTTCGAGGCTCGGGGGCTACTGTCGGGGACCATAATTAGGGGTACCCCCAAGACTCCTAATCTCAGCTGGTAACCCCCATCAGCACAAAGCTGCAAAGGCCTGATGGGTGCGATTAAGGTCAAGGCTCGGTCCACTCAAGGGACACGATCTCGCCTCGCCCGAGCCCAGCCTCGTGCAAGGGCAGCCGACCCCGGAGGATTCACGTCTCGCCCGAGGGCCCCCTCAAGCAACGGACACACCTTCGGCTCGCCCGAGGCCCAGTCTTCGCCGAGAAGCAACCTTGGCCAGATCGCCACGCCGACCGACCGTATCGCAGGAGCATTTAATGCAAGGATGGCCTGACACCTTATGCTGACGCGCGCTCTTCAGTCGACAGAGCCGAAGTGATCGCAGCCACTTCGCCGCTTCACTGACCGACCTGACAAGAAGACAGCGCCACCTGCATCGCTCCGACTGCTGCGCCACTCGACAGAGTGAGGCTGACAGCAGCCAAGTCCGACCTCGGGCGCCATAGGAAACTCCGCCTTGCCCGACCCTAGGGCCCGGACTCAGCCTCGGCTCCGGAAGACGATGAACTCCGCCTCGCCCGACCCTAGGGCTCGGGCTCAGCCTCGGCCTCGGAAGACGACGAACTCCGCCTCGCCCGAGCCCAGGGCTCAGACTCAGCCTTGGCCTCGGACGATGGTCTCCGCCTCGCCTGACCCGGGGCTCGGACTCGACCTCGACCTCGGAAGACAGACTCGACCTCGACCTCGGAGGAGCCTCCGCCTCGCCCGACCTAGGGCTCGGACCGACCACGTCACAAGAGGGGCCATCATTACCCTACCCCTAGCTAGCTCAGGCTACGAGGAACAAGACTGGCGTCCCATCTGGCTTGTCCCGGTAAACAAATAATGATGGCGCCCCGCGTGCACCATGACGACGGCGGCTCTCAAGCCCCTTACGGAAGCAAGGAGACGTCAGCAAGGACTCGACAGCCCCGACAGCTGTCCTTCCGCAAGGCTCCAGCGCTCCTCCGACGACCACGACATCACATGAACAGGGTGCCAAAACCTCTCCGGCTGCCACGACGGCATGTACTTAGGGCTCTAGCTCCTCTCTGCTAGACACGTTAGCACACTGCTACATCCCCCATTGTACACCTGGGCCCTCTCCTTATGCCTATAAAAGGAAGGTCCAGGGCTCTCGTACAGAGAGGTTGGCCGCGCGGGAGAACGGGCCGACGCGCAAGTCCCTCGCTCTCTCCCACGTGGACGCTTGTAACCCCCTACTGCAAGCGCACCCGACCTGGGCGCAGGACAATATGAAGGCCGTGAGTTTCCCCCTTTTGTGCCTGTCTCCTTTCCCCCCTTCGTGCTCCGTCTCGTGCCGACCCATCTGGGCTGGGACACGCGGCGACAATTTACTCGTCGGTCCAGGGACCCCCCCGGGGTCGAAACGCCGACAGATATTTCAACCACCAAAATCATTTAGGAAAAGGTTTGATCCTATTTCCCTTTCACCCCATAATGTCACTCATTATTTCTTTTAATGTGTCATACTTATACCCGAGAATTATCCATTAGGAAATCACCTTGGGACAATCTTCATGTTAGTTAGGTGTAGGGCCCATGTCCCGGTGTTGTACGACCTCCGGTGGGCCCATAACATCCTTCAGCCCTAAAACAAACCTAGGCCGATGTGGCACGACATGACATCAGACTATCCGCATTGGATTCTTCCCCACTAAACCATTTCATGGGTGTTGACCAGACAACGTGCCCATCCAAGGTTGGGATTCAGCACCAAACCGAAATTCAGCGTCCATGAGCCCCTTCCATCACCGCAAAACCAACTTTCCACCACCATAGGGGTCCGTAGATCAAACATACATGTCATCCTCTCACCTATCTCAAAACCTCGTGTATATGTAGTAGGGCCACTGCCACCTTTCTATGGAGACAACCCATCCCTCTTAAGGAATTTATCTTGTGTATATAAAGCTTTCATGCTTATATGAGCACTTTAAATATAATGTATTTGTGAGTATTACAATAATGACTAATAATTTTTCACTTGCTCAGATATGAATTGAGCTGAAAGAGGGTATTGAAAATTGAAACATATCAGGTGTAGTTCAATCACTCGATGCAACCATATAAACCAACACGTTGGTGAATGGTGCAATCATATAAACCAACACGTTGGTGAAGGTGTGAGAATATATTTAAAAATATATCAGATGAGAGGGAAGAGTCGTTTTGAAAGTTGATGTATTGTTTTGAAAATTTTGGTTTGGACACTTCGTACAGTAAAAGTTAATGGTCAATTATTAGATTGTTCACGGATCCACAGATTTTGAAGTGCTGGCACGGAGGCTCACCGCAGGATATGTTCCCATCCCTCTGACCGACCACCCTCCCAAGGTCGAGGGCTCCTGTATCTTTACCGTCTCCAATCGATCCCATCTCCTCGCCATCGCCGCCGCCATGGCGTTCCTAGCGCGGGCTCTCCGCCAGTCCAATTCGCGTCTGTCGTCGTGCCCCTCCGTCGCCGCGTCCTGCCGCTGGATCTCCCGGACCGCCGCCGCGGGATCGCCGGAGGCCGGCGCGGCGGTGGCGCCGGCTGACCCGGAGTTGCCTCCACCCCGGGAGCCTGTTGGCGGCGCCCGCGTGGAGCTTCCTCCCAACCCGGAGGACGCGCTCGAGGTGTTCGTGGATGGCCACGCGGTGCGGATCCCCAAAGGGTTCACCGTGCTACAGGCCTGCGAGGTCGCCGGCGTCGACATCCCGCGTTTCTGCTACCATAGCCGACTCTCCATCGCTGGGAACTGCCGTATGTGCCTCGTTGAGGTCGAGAAGTCGCCTAAGCCCGTTGCATCTTGTGCCATGCCCGCGCTGCCAGGTTAGCCGCGGCCACTCATACGCCCCCTTTGCATTCCGTCGGCGATTTTCATGTTATTTCGTGCTGTTCTAATATTGAAAAGTGGGTAATGTTGGTCTCCGTTCGTTCATTAGCTAGTGTCATGTGCCTCAAATGCTCAGATCCATTAATTTCCTTGGTACCTCGCTGCCTCAGCAACTTAGGGTTCTGCATAGATTTACTTGTTTGGTTCCCATACCATTCAAAATTGGTTGGAGAAACTAGATACCTCAAATTGATGTACCTGAATTAGTGAATTTTGGAGCACTGAATGATCATTCTTGCTGAATTAGGGATGAAAATCAAGACAAACACCCCAGTGGCGAAGAAGGCGAGGGAGGGTGTCATGGAGTTCTTGCTGATGAACCATCCACTGGACTGCCCAATCTGTGATCAGGGTGGGGAGTGCGACCTCCAGGATCAGTCTATGGCATTTGGTGCTGACCGCGGTCGGTTCACTGAGATGAAGCGGTCAGTTGTGGACAAGAATCTGGGTCCCTTGGTTAAGACAGTGATGACTCGTTGCATCCAATGTACAAGGTGATGCTTTTTTGCTTGTTGATAAAAGTCTATTGTTCTTGTTTCAGGTAATTTTTCAGGCCTATCCTGTTTATATATGTGTATTCTGCAGGGTCATTCTTCAAACATTCTATCTGATCTTTTCATGCTTCAGTCTACTGTATTTTTTTAATTTGTTGTCATCTCGTGCTGTAGAACAATTGTTCTCGCAACTTGTGCAAGTTCTGTACATTGGCTGATATGTGATGCTATTTTTAAATTGCAGATGTGTCAGGTTTGCTACTGAGGTTGCTGGTGTTCAAGACCTTGGTATGTTAGGTCGTGGCAGTGGTGAAGAAATTGGAACATATGTTGAGAAACTTATGACAAGTGAACTATCTGGAAATGTTATTGATATCTGCCCTGTTGGGGCTCTTACATCCAAGCCATTTGCATTTAAAGCTAGGAACTGGGAACTGAAAGGCACCGAGACCATTGATGTTACTGATGCAGTGGGGTCCAACATAAGAGTTGACAGCAGAGGACCTGAAGTTATGCGCATTGTTCCACGCCTCAATGAGGTTTGTTTATTCTCCATTTATTTTACAATTTGGATTTTTGTGTTTTTTTTTGTATTCATGTGACCTACTGCTTCGCTATGTATCATTAGTTCATCATTTTGCTATTCTATATCTTTGAGAAACCAAAGATTATTATGTTAATATGTTTAGTGAACATCACTTTTCCTTTTTCTTTTCCTTGCAGGACATTAATGAGGAATGGATTTCGGACAAAACACGGTTTTGTTATGATGGTCTGAAGAGGCAAAGACTAAATGACCCTATGATCCGTGGTCCTGATGGCAGGTTTAAGGCTGTGACGTGGCGTGATGCTCTTGCAGTTGTTGCTGAGGTTTTGCACCAAGTTAAACCAGAAGAAATAACTGGAGTTGCTGGAAAGCTTTCTGATGCAGAATCCATGATGGCACTGAAAGATTTTGTTAACAGAATGGGTTCAGATAAGGTGCTGTGTGAGGGAAATGGTCCTAATCCTCCAGCAGATCTGCGATCTAACTACCTAATGAATACGAGCATTGCTGGGCTTGAAAAGGCTGATGTCTTCCTTTTGGTTGGCACTCAGGTAAAATTCATCTCTGTGCCTAGTGCCACTTTCTTTCTTGCTTCTTGCATTATCTGAATATACCATTATATTGTATAATCACTGGATCTTGTGCTGTTGGCATGCTTTTGCAATAACTATGTGGTGCTTAAGAATTAAAATGGGGCTGAGTTCTTGAAACAAAAGTTATTGGTGACTTGACTTTTATAGCATATGGAGACACCATTATTGTACTAATTTATCAGGAAAAATTATAATTGAACTGATTAATTTGGTGTGTCATGTTTATAAGTGCAACTATTGAACATTTTGTCTCCTCTATATGCTGCCTTTTACACGTCATGCTGATATTAAGTTATTGTGAATATAATATTGTATTGGCACATTGTTTTGTGCCATGGAACAGCCAAGGGTGGAAGCTGCTATGGTTAACGCCAGGATTCGGAAGACTGTTAAAGCAACACAAGCAAAGGTTGGGTACATTGGTCCTCCAGCTGACTTTAACTATGACCATGAACATCTTGGCACAGGACCACAGACCCTTGTTGAGATTACAGAGGGTCGTCATCCTTTCTGTTCAGTACTGCAATCTGCCAAGAACCCTGTCATCATTGCTGGAGCTGGATTATTTGAACGGGAAGACCAAGATGCCCTATTCTCAATGATTGAGACTGTAGCCAAGAGGTTCAATGTGACTAGACCAGACTGGAATGGCCTTAATGTCCTGTTGCTCCATGCTGCACAGGCTGCAGCTCTTGATCTTGGGCTTGTTGCTAATCCTGCCGAGAGCATCAAGTCAGCAAAGTTCTTGTATCTGATGGGAGCTGATGATATAAGCCTGGACAAGCTTCCAGACGATGCATTTGTTGTTTATCAGGGACACCATGGAGACAAGGCTGTCTATAGGGCCAACGTTATCCTGCCATCTTCAGCATTCAGTGAGAAGGAAGGCACCTACGAGAATACTGAAGGATGCACCCAGTGGACCATTCCAGCCGTTCCTACGGTTGGTGATGCTAGGGATGACTGGAAGATCATCCGTGCTCTTTCTGAGGTTGCTGGGGCTCTACTGCCTTACGACAGTCTCTCAGCTGTGAGGGACCGGATCAGTACGGTCGCACCTAATCTAGTACATGTAGACGAGAGGGAGCCATCCACAATCTCCGTCGAGGTGAAGCCGCCTGTAAAGCAAAAGGTCAGCTCGACGCCATTCAAAACTGTGGTGGAGAACTTCTACATGACTGATGCAATCACTCGAGCTTCGAAGATTATGGCCCAATGCAGTGCGACATTGCTGAAGAAGTGAGATTTGCACCCTTCGAGCTAATCTTCAGCAAACAACTTCTTAGTTCCCTCCCTTTTTTTTTTTACTTGCTACGAGTTTCGCCACCGTTGCTTGTTTTCTTGGGAGGTTTTGGTGTATAATTTGGACTGCCTCTAGATTTTCTTCAGAGCAGCAAAACCTGATCAGTACATCTCCGTGCTGTGTATGAGAAGCAGAGCATACTCAATAAGCTTGTTGCCCCAACTGAATCATCATACAAGTGACACAAACACATGATTTTGCCTTCAAATACTCGCCCCTTATGTTTGTTTGTAATGTGCAACTTGCCAAAAGATAGCAATCTAAATCATTGCTTGGTTAGGTTGTTAAAAGGATATTGCATGGTTATGTTGTTAGTGCGATTCAGGCGGTTAATAGTC
Organism: Zea mays; assembly: GCF_902167145.1. NCBI lineage: Eukaryota > Viridiplantae > Streptophyta > Magnoliopsida > Poales > Poaceae > Zea > Zea mays. The sequence continues at coordinate 11,291,149 of NC_050100.1, forward strand.
TTGGTATTGTGTTTCCTAACAAAAAATTCACAGCTCTTAGTTTCTTACCTTGTTGCAACATCTATAAAGTCTGAGAGAACTTAAATTTTGTTAACGAGAGTTTGACAGCCGAGACCGAGACCGCTCGCAGATTACAGCTAGTTTCATCGTCCAGAACTTAACCAGTGGCGGCATGCTATGTCTTGATCTTGACATATAGTATACGCGGTACGCACACTGTATTGTCGCGTCCTCGTCCCTTGGCTGCCACACTGCAGAAACGACGACAGGTAGTGGCAGCACTCAGACCGCGCCTTATCCAACTGACTGACACCTCGCTCGCTCTGTCGCTCAGCCCTCACCCACCCAGCATGGTGCTCCAGCTCCACTGCGCCACACCGACCATCACCATCTCCCCGCCTCCCGCCCGCCCTCGTCACTACCCCCACCACCTCTACGGCGCCAGCGGAGCGCTCCAGGCCCCAGCTCGCGGCCTCGGGCACCTTCCCCGCCTCCTCGTCGGCGTCAGAGACCCGCGCGCCGACGGAGCGGTCTGTCACGTGAGGAGGCAGGTGCGGTACGACGAGGACGACGAGGAGGATGACGACGGCGAGGAGTGGGGCCACAACGAGGACGTCGCGAGGATGGAACGGTACAGCGAGGACGCCCGCGACCAGGCGCTCCTGGTGAAGGCCCGAGTGGACGACGAGGTCGAAGTCGTGCTCGTCTTCAGGGTACCCCGACAGACACTGACCTTACTATATGTTACAACGTTGTGTGCCGCTGTGACTGTGGCTCAAGTCGAGACCCATGGTTCGTTCTGTCGCAGGGCTTCTCGTCGAGCTTGAGCGGGGGAACGGCCGCGGATCCGGCGAGGAGCGTCCTGCCGGAGAGGGCGATCATACAGTCGGTCGACGTGGTGAAGGGGCCGTTTGACCCCAACAACATCGAGTACCTGGAGAAGGGAGTGGGATGGGAGGACTTCAGGAGCCGCCTGCGATAGTAACAGCACTAGCACATTGTGCTGTTGTTCTTTTAAGGCAATTTTATCTGCTTCCGACTGATCAGGCCATGCAATGGTCGTCCAAAACCAGAAATGTACAGTTGGTCATCCTATCCCACAATTTCATTTTGTAGCATCTGACAGATTGTCCAGCCTGGCACCCCACCCAATAAAAGTATGGAGGCCATCAAGGCAGTAAAATCAACAAAGAATACATATATACTCTTATATCAACTGGAGACCAGAACATCCTCCCATAACACAATCGCGTGAATGGGCCAAGACGGCCAAATAAGCATGTGTTCGGCAAAAGACTCGCGAAAATCACGTGCAAGGCCTCCAGGGTAAATTCAAATGTAAAAAAAGAATTGATCATTCTACTGCAATCCATACGTGTGCTGCTGCGGTTGTACATTCTACGATCCACCAGTGGCTGTCACAAACCAATCATTTCCATGCGACAGAGTCGATCTCATTCCTTGCAGATTTGTACAGCTCTAGCCTCTTGACCAGGGCATCCCTCTTCTCCATCAAAGCGGGGTCCTCGTCCAACATCGCACTCAGCTGTTTCTTCTGGATTGTGAAAGCAAAGCAAATGAGGGAAAGAACAATATTCGATGTTATCCACACAGACTTGCAGAGTTGTATTGCATAAATTGGAGCAATCAGGAATATGTAAAAATCTTCCAAGAACCATTTGCTAACATGATCTAAACCGGATTAATTTAAAACAAGGGAGAACTGAACGCCACTCCCAGGGGTTCTCTGAACAATGTGATCAGCTGGTAGCAAGAACAAGCATCAGTGAGAACAAGTGCACAAGTTACATGAAACCAGGGCTGTCCACATATCAAATTCAACAAAACTGATTTTCAATAAAAAATTGTTGTACATGTGCAACCAGTGCGGCTTTACAAGACAATTAAACGGTGTAAAGTAAAAAACAGTTGTCAGTAAACCAAGATGTAACTACAGATGCAAACACCAATCTTCAAATTGTGTACAAAACAGTGTAACTAATCAAGGTAAACATACCTCCTTGCTTCCCACATGAGCATAGAAACGGTTAAGCAAATTTCTTTTTGCCTCTTTCACTTGACAATGTACGACGGCTTTCGGAATTGTGTTCCTCAGAGTCTCACAGACCATGTTAATATAAGATGACACATTCGATCCTGACAAGGAAAAGAAAACAAAACAGTCAAGCCATAATTAGTGGTACATCATAGCGGACTCTGTTACATAGTTATTTTCACTAGTAGCTAATATAAAAAAAACTCGACCTGGGGGTAAGACAGCTCCCGAGTATTGTATTAAGAAGACCTTCTCACACAGGTCTAGAAAACCCCCGAACCCCTGCCCTACCCATACAAAGCAGCATCGAAGCCCATGTGAGAACGACCGGAACCGGGGCTGAGTCTTAGACCTGTGCTTTGGCGTGAGACAGACGAGAGGATTTTTTAACCACAACCTGAAATTCACTCACACGGGGAGTCGAACGCAGGACCTGAGGAGTGCTACTCAGACCACCTAACTAACTCGGCTAGATGCCCTTTCGCCACTGGTAGCTAATATAACTAGGGGTGGTAATGGATCGCGATCCAAATGCTTCTTCACAAAATGGTAGGCTCCTAAATAAATTTTAGTTCAAAAATGAATAGAAATAGGGCCCGATCCTAATCTTATCCGACCCTTAAATCTTATAGTGTAAAATTTAGAGCATGCAACTATGCAGAAACTGAACTACAGGATGAGCTAATACAAAGAACCATAGTACTACTCAATCATGTGTTTACAACTTTACATAGAAGCAAAGAAAACAGAAAATGCCACGCTGATTACTCCCTAGGTAATAATCAATATCATATTCTACAATGCGCTGGAGATATAGAAATGTAGTTACAACCAACTGTAGGGGAAACCAAATGGGCCGATAAGTATTTTCTATTATTTAATCTTGTGTTTCTGCTTATGGATAAGAAATTAAGTAGTTGCACATTTTTGCTAAATCAAATGTCCCTTTGCTACAAATCTACAAAGAGAAAGGAAGGTGAATTTACCTATTCTTCTGAGATGATTGTCCTGATATCTATCACTCACTGGAGTGTTCTTATCAGCCGCTTTCTCTGGTTCAGTAGGAAGCTTGCGGAAAAATTCTACTGTTAGGTAGCTGGCTTCCATCTCTACTAGACGAAGAACAGTCTTCCGTCCATCCTCGCGGAATCTTTCCAGGCTTTCGTTTGCAGCAGCTGCTATATCCGATTGAAGTGTTGGAAATCGCTTCAATTCCTATGATATCAAGACAATATGAGATCAACCAGTACGAAAAGCAGTAAGACAAAACAAGAAACGATGGTAGAATGAAAAGAAGGCAACCTCTGTTGCTGCAATCGATCTCCGAACAAGCTCTTTTAAGACCAAATGGACCTGCATATGAGAACATCATTAGGGCTCCTCCAGTGGCAAAGAAAATCAAACCCTGAGCTGGCGTGGGAGCGAACCATATCGAATCAAACTACTGGATTCAATGCATGAGCAGGTGAGAGCAGAATCAACACTTATTCGATGTAAGTGCATTAAACGTTATTTTGGCTGCCAAAGTTTTGTCCACAGGACTACTACATCCTTACACTGTTTTCTTTCCTGAATCTTATTGTGGGGTCTACTTGTGGAGTGATTGTTCACGAGCAGATTTTTTTATACCAGGGCAGAGCACATGGTGGCAATGAACCGATGCAACCACGAAAACTTGGTCACTATATGCCCTTAACTGCATATAGTGACCAAGATCCTGTGAAATATATCTTTAAATGAAATTCAAATGACCCAGAAAACATGGGTATTGACATTTTCCTTCATCAAGTAACAACGCAAAAATTCCAATTTAGTGTCAAATCAACAACTTGTACTTCGTTTCTGACATATTTCAGAACATCACTGTCACACTAAATATCCCGAACGTGACTTCATTCATTCATTGAGACATCCCTGACTAGGGTCTTGCAGGCATGGTAATAGTGTGCACGTCATATGATTTCGGCAGCAAGGCCAATAAGCCTTTAATTTAAGTTCTTTTTTATGATTCTAAGAGCCCAAGCAATTCCATATTTTTCCCATGTACCTATCTAATAAAAGTAACATTGCCAGTTTTTACCAGCAGACAGGAGTACATGTACATCAACAGTTATGAATTTCCCCAGCACTTATGAATTTAATGGGTAGATAATACAGGAATATATAATATAGGATATTAGGATATGAAATTACTAAATGATTTATTCACGCACTTATGCATCAACTATTGGAACATGAAAACAAGGAGATATGTATCAACATAGAAGTCATACCGCATCAACAGACGCTTCAGCTGGACCCTTAAAGTAGCTTAAAGAACTATCTATAAGCCTTCTGTATCCTTGCTCAGGGGCAATCAAGTGGGGCTGGTAACCATCAGCCTCTGAAATAACTTTACGAACATTTTGCATTGAAAGATGCCGGTCAAATGGAAGCTTTTTCAGTGCTGCAGGTAACTGGTTGTCAAAGACACCATAAATCCGATCTCCACCTGGCCGCCTGAAAAATATAGTAATGAACTAATGATTAAGTGTAAGTTAATTATCAAGACCATTCCTTAAAATGCTCTAGTTTAACAATACATATAAGTATGATAACTTATCAACATATATCGGCAATAATCATGGAAGGCACAAGAACATTATGGAAAAGGCCAGTTGAATATCTTACCCTCCGTCCAAGTGCTCTTTAAAGACACGGTCAAATGCACGACACATATCCAAGATTGTGTACAACTGAGCCTGCAGATTATGGGAACAATATGAGAGACATACAACAAAAACAAGTTTTATAGAAATATATAATGCACAATGGCACCATCCCTGCAAATAAATAGTGCAGCTTGTGGCACAAACCACTGACAATGCATATTAATAACTCTCGCCACAACATAACAGAGACAATCAAAAAATACAGTAATTCTTACCCCAGCATCACCTCCGATTGGTCTACCAAGTCGATCCAACTGGGCTTCTATTTCATCAATTGTTTTGTTAATCAAGGCTATAATACTTGGAATTTTGGCCCTGATCACAGCCTCTAAATGCTGGAGAAATAAATGAAAATACATCAGCAGTCAGTATATGCAATTCAAAAGTTTCTGGTTTGTAGCATGCCACAACAGCAAAACACCCTCACCTGTGACAGAAGCTTGGCAAGATACTCTGCACCCATTTTATGTGCCAAGTGACCATATTCAGGACTACTCTCAAAGTACTCTTTTTCTTTGCGTCTTGCTGAAAGCATATCAACATTCTTGTTGATATCAGCTTGTGAGCGATTAACAATTCCAACCCAGGGGTGTTGTAAGCGATATTGTCTCCCTTCAAGTACCTAGGATTACATAGAGAGAAGAATCTTCAGTGCTAAGTACATGGAGGATGAGGAAAGAAGAATTGAAAAGTGCCATACATCAACAGCATTGGTACCCTTGTCCATCAAATCAAGCTTTGTTAAGACTCCAAATGTCCTGTCACCTTATGATGTTAAAAAAAAGGTTGTTAATATATATGACCGGAACTGCACTGATTATTAGGTATGCGAACAAAATGGTTTATCGGTAATCCTGTCCAATGGAAAGTGTGATTTTAAATGCTGTAGGGAGAAGAAAAAAAATGCACCTGAAGGATCAACATCCCTGGCAAGCTTGATAGCATCTGACGTTGCTATATCTTGGTTAGCTGGGGAGATAGCCAAGATGATGCAATTTGGCTGAAGTTTCCAGACAAAAAGAACAGAAGTAAAAGAAAATATTAGGTCTTGAAAAGACATGGCAAAACAAATATAGAGCTCATGAGTTTCTGATCTAGTTATGTGACTAGAGTGAAATATACAACAAGTGAATCTGTAAATTCTTGTTTTCTCGAATACATGGGAGAGCTGCGTATCATTATATTTAGAAGAAATAAGGAAGGGTAAAGACCCTAGTACATAGAGGACACACAGTGAATCTGTCAATTCATAGTGCCCAGATAATAGAAAATAGTGCTCACAAGTCAATGTAAGCTAAAACAAGGATAATACCGAAATAGGCTACACGTGCTGCCACAGAAAATTCAAGTACAAGTAACTCAAGTAAGCATCACACTATAACTAGTAGAAGCACAATAGATGATTCTCTTTACCTTGTCAACATAAGATCGAACCATGTTTTCAATATCTTGAACAATAGATTCTGCTTGCCCCTCTGTAGTGAAATGGTGTGGTACCAAAAGTTAAATAATAGAAGGTATGTTAACCAAAACCAAAGCAACTAATTCATCAACTGAGTCATTACCTACAGCGACCTTTGTCAGTCCAGGAAGATCAATAAGTGTCAAGTTAACAACTGTAAACAGAAATGTGGATTAATCTACAGAAAGTTCAAGGGATATGAAACATAAATGTACTCACTGTATATAAAATTTCAAGTGACATCATAAAACTTATGTACCAAGAACATAACAAGCTATAGTTATTTTTTCATTTTTGATACCTGTGCTTCAAGACCAGGAACCAGAAAGAACCATGAGTGATGAGTCTACATATGTGGCTATTACTTTGAAGCATACGTACAACCAAGGTTACAAAAGGCACTATGCGGTCTCTAGGCAGTGACCCACTGCCTAGAGGCTAGAGCTAGGCGAGCCTAGGCGTCCCCAAGGTGTTTTCTAGTTGTTAGCATATATATATACACATATATATTTAAAAAAATAAAAATAAAATAGGAGATAAATGGACCTCATTGTCATTAAAGAGAAAGGCCCCAACACCTTATCCCTTCCTCGGTCTCTCCCGCATGATCACATATCAGCTGCCACCGCTGGTTGCTCTCTAGCATCTGTCTCTCTCCTCTAATCATGCCCGCACCCGCCGCTCCTCCCCCACCGACGACCTCTGCCCACACACGCCCACATCCACCAGTCATCGCTCCTCCCCCACCGATGATATCCGCCCGCACAGTCACGCACCCACAGGCCACCGCTCCTCCACCAGCGACCTCCGCTCGGCGTTCCCTCCTGCACCGCCCCCAATGTCCACACTGCCCCCCGACACATCCTTACCTTAGTTGGATCTGCGCGCCTTCCGTCCCCTCCTCCACCAGCGACCTCCGCTCGGCGTTCCCTCCTGCACCGCCCCCAATGTCCACACTGCCCCGACACATCCTTACCTTAGTTGGATCTGCGCGCCTTCCGTCCCCAACGGGCTGGCTCTGCCTAGAGTACAGCCTACCCCCCTCTAAGGCAAGGCAGTACCCATCCGTCCATCAAACAAACATTGATTCTAAAACCCGTGTTGGAAACTCTAGGTCCACCACACCTGCCATACATTAGTTGATATTATGTTTGATCACTTCATCATGCATTGTTTGTATTATCTTTGGCCGCATTAAATAAGGTTGCTAAATCCTAATAATTAATCTCATATTTGTTGAAGCTCGGAATAAATCGACCAAGCACACTTCAGAAATCAGAAGTTCAGAACAAGCATCAATACTTACCATGTGGCGAATATATACTCAAATGGATGGGAACATTTGAAATAGCTTTAGTTTTCCCAGTAATGCGGTCTGTTTCATCAGCAATCTCTTTCCTCACAGCAGCTACAATTATATGGATATAACAATAGTTTAACTAAGCAGTAAACATATCCAGCAAATATACAAAAATAGAAAGTGGAGTTCGATAAAAAATACTCTGGCATCTCATTAATAAAACCTAGACATAGATGGAAACATAAATAACTATCAAAGCTCCATCAATGAACTGGTACACAGATATTTCTTTCATGAACTAGTTACAGTTAGTTCCTATCGCACATGAGACTTCTCACTCTTTTTTAACACAGTGAATAGATTTTTTGTGGCATCTGACCTAAACAATAAGATAAAACCACTGGATTTCGTCCATTTATAAAAATGCAAAGCAATTAATGTAGAGTAAGGTTATATGCAGTGCAAATATTTCTTGAATGTGTTGTGCAATAGTTTACATCTCACTGGTTATAGGTGTAATTTGAAAAGACAACTAATATGCCATGTTGCTCTTAAATATTATACCATCCTAGCTATTATTGGAAGCATGTAATAGTAAATAGCATCATACATTAATACCATAACTCAGAGAACGAAGTCATTTAAGTATATAGATTCCATCCAATCTTTGGGAAGACGGATGATGCACAATGTTCCATGTGTATCTGTTTTATTTAAATCCAGCCATAAGCTTCCCAACAAGCAGACAGTAATCTTAGTAGACCACCCTAACAATAGTGAAGACAACAAGTAAATTGCTGAGATGAATAATGTAAACGCTCGTCTTACCAAAGTCGGTGAACCGCTTCCGCGGGGCGTGGAGAAACTCAGCATACTCGTGCCCACCATCTGTCTTGTGGAGCTGCAGCACTAAAGGCCGCCTCGTGACGATACCTAATCAAACGGAAATTGAATCCTTAAGCGCCTGAGCGGACCCAAATCGAACAGCACGCGCGTGATCTAGCGGCAGCATTACCAGATCCACGGGGCAGGAAGTCCCTCCCTACTATGCTCTCAAGCACCGACGACTTCCCGGAACTCTGGAAGCATCAGAAGAGAAAACGCAACCAAAGCGTTAGCGGTTAGCGCGCTGGCCAGATCTGGGACCTGGCTCCTGAGCATGGCTGATCTGGAGGTGGTGTCCGGAGCGCACCTGCCCGCCAACGACAGCGACGGAGGGGAGCGCCTCCCAGAGGGAGCCCTCACCGCCGCCGCCGCCGTGGTCGCCGAGGACGGTGCACGCGCGCTGGATCCGGTTCACCAGCCCGATCAGGCTCTCCATGGTCGCCATCCCGGGCGAGGCCGCACGCGATGGCTCGCCCGCGGCTCTGTGTCAGGCTGCGGTGCTCGTCGGCGGCGGCCGGCGGGAGGCGGTGGGATCTTAATGAGTGGGAACAGAGGAGAGAATTGCAGGGACAGATTTTAAAAAAGCGAGCTTGTAGTTTTGCTTGCGAGAGTGCGCGTGCCGACCAGCCGACGGTCGGGGTCCGAGCGCCGATGCCGGTAAGCTGAATCTCTGTAGGTAGGACATGAAAACTGTGGGCCACGACAGCAGTTAGAGAGTTTGTTTGAAGGACTCCGAGATGGGCCGACCATTTAGGGTTTATTCGGTTAGCTCTCAATTTATGTGGATTGAGTAAGATTGGATGAGTTTTAATCTCAAACAAGTCAAACTTCTTCTAATTTTTTTCAATCTTATACAATCCATGTGTATTGGGAATAACCGAACAAACCCTTAGTTGGTATGAGTCGTATGGACATTGGACGTGTAGAGGACGTGCCGGGAATGGGCCCGAATGGACCGATCGGGAGCCGTTGGATACTTAGATATTGTGTCACTCAGGGTGTGTTTGATTCAGCCGTGGCTGACTATAATCTATGAAAAAAATTGTTACAGGCGGTGATGTTTCAGAGAAAGCTAGAAACTAAAATCTAGAGCGGTAGCGACAAAGTTTGATTTTCAATGAAAATGTTATTTTATTTCGTGAATTATGCTAGAACTCCAAAACGGGATCGAAACGTAAGGATTTATTTGAAACTGCGGAATAAAAAACATAACAACAGGGGAAATATAGAAATCGAAAGAAATGTGAGAAGTTTTATAGAAATGAGTGTTCAGTATGCAAGAATGAGAGTAGAAGAATCTCATTTTGTTTGGAATTATAGTGTGTTTTTTGTTTAGTTTAGCTTAAAATAGGTTGGATGGATCATTAACTCAACTTTGAGTCGGTGCACGGCTAGAACACAGATAACCACCGACGCTACAACTAAGGGCATGTTTGCAACATAGGCCCTATTTGAAAGTGTAGTATTTTTGTAGTTTTAAAACAATACTATAATATTTGATGATACTATAGCACTTTTTCTCGAACACGCAGGAGAACTGCGCATCATTATATTGAAAGAGAGAAAGGTCCGAAATGGACCAAAGTACAAAGCCATATCAGGCAAAAATAAATAGAAAATAAAACAGTGCAGCCTCATGCACTAGGAAAAGCTCTAGCCCCCCTAGCAAATGCAGCCAGAAGCCCAAGACTCTCGAGCTGCTTCGCACCAGCCATACACCAGCACTCCACCTCATCCAAGAAAAGCCTCTGAATGGTGCTTAATGACGGGTTGACACCATCAAATACTGCCTTATTGCGATGCAGCCATAAACACTAGGCCCCCAGGATAATGAGACTATGGAAACCTTTTCTGATATGTTTGGGGACCCTCCTATACACCTTGCCCCACCAATCCACAAAAGAGCCCGCCTCCCTAGTAGGCGTAAGATGTCCCATCCTCAAAGCTGAAAATATAACATGACAAAATTGTCTAGCGAAACTGCAAGAGCACAAGAGGTGCAAGATAGTTTCCTGCTCTTGATCACATAGTGGACAGACCACCGGGTGAGGTAATCCTTTCCTCTGAAGTCTATCCGCAGTCCAACATTTATTCCTTATCGCCAGCCAAACAAAAAATTTGCATTTGGGGGGTGCCCACGACTTCCACACCCATTTCCATGGCTGGAAAGTAATAGCTCCCATAAACAACGCCGAATAACAAGATTTGGAAGAGAAAACACCAGAGCTCGAGTGCACCCACACATGTCTGTCTTCCTCCTGATTAAGCACCACTCCACTTAAAGCATCCCACAGCTGCAAATACTGATGTAGGCCAATCAAAGATAAAGGATTCGTGATATCGCGAACCCATTGCCAATTATAGCACTGGAACTCAAAAGTGTTTGGTTTGTACATACAAAACACAATTTTAAATATCATAATTTACCTAAAACCGTGGTATTTTTGGAGTTTTCAAAACTCCACTCAGGACCTCAGTTCTCTCCTCTTCTCTCTCTATATACTTTGTTTTTCCAGTGGAACCAAACAGATCTCGGTTTTGAGCGATACTGTGATTTTACTGGTATAATAATATTGTAGTATTTGTGTCATGTACAATTGTAAACAATGGTATATCAAAACTATAATATTTCAAAATTGCATTCCCAACAAGCCCATGATATTTTTAGAATTTTTAGACAATACCATGGTTTTTTAAGATACCATGATACTTTATATAATGAGATGTTTTTTGTGTTACAGAATATTTTGTTTGCAAAACCATAGTATTGTGAATACCATGGTATTTTTAGAGTTCAACCCAAAGTTTTCATAACTTGACTAGCTCCTTGTACATTTACAATAGAATACTACAGTTTAATATATTATTTCCAAACATGTGTTATAATACTATAGTTTTAAATGCTGTAAAAACCATAGTTTTGTCATAACATTTGTATTTAAAAGCCATGATTTTAAAAAACTTTACCTCCGTCGCCCCACCATTTTAGTAGACCGCTGGAACTGTGAATAATGCAACACTAGTAGTACACAACATCAATCCACAATCGCCGGTGTCGCTCTCACCATCTGTCAATCGAAACAAAGAACATTACATCACACATCATTGATTTTTAGTCACATGATGCTCATCCTCTAGAATAAAACTGGCACTCTCCCGGACACGGTTTACTTTAATCGAGTATGTTAATAAAATGGAAGATTTTTTCGTGGTTTAACTCTAGACAACAGCTAACGGCACAAACGAGGTTTAATACGCCTTCATCTACTTTTACAACTCGTATTAGACTATCTTCAAAAGGTTACTCATCCACATGACCACATCTACGTATTTAAAATACAGCCTTCGAAAAGTGCAATTTACATTACAAAACAGTGTTATTTTAGAAACCATATAATTGAACTGTTAAAGACGGTCTTACACGCACACTCGCACGCGCCCATGCACACAAACAAACAAATTCAAATATCTCAAATTTGTTAAAAGAACTCAATATTGCAAAGGGACAAGGGTTTACACTTTACAACAACGATGCTGCCCAAATCACAAATACATATATATTATCAGACATTTCGATATCATATTAGTTATCATTATTTGACACACTCTAGGTGCCGCAAACGGATAAGTGAGTTCACGAAGCACAACAACAAAAATACACGACTGATACGCTAAAATCTAACTGAGTAAACAGATGGTGAGATGGCACATTGAAGGTATATTTGGCAATGACTGCATTCCAACTGAAGAAGAAACTTGCACCTTCTACCTTGGAGTGGAACCTTACTTCAAAAGTGACACCAAATTATAGGAGCAAAGGAACCCATCGGCACCTATTATACTAGACCTCTGGGTCACGCAACAGCAACCTGTATATCTCATTGTTGTTCTCTGACATGTACTCGTACCCGAGATTATCAGCATGACTCTTGAATTCATCGAAGTCCACTGGCGGCACTTGTATACCAACTAATACATTTGCTCCAGTTTCACCCTGGGGCAAGAGAATTAGGTCAGATGATGAAATGTATATAATTGTAGCCCCTGCGTGTGTAGTTCTTTCCACTGTTTAGTAACATCAATACAAGCAATATACACGTCCCTGAACAACTTCAGCAAGGCATATGTTTTTTTCTCAAGTTTGAAATGGAAAGGGTGATATGATCATTTGAAAAGCAGAGAAGTTTTTTCTTGTTCAAGTTCCGTCTTTCAAATAAGTAGCAAAAGGATCATTGTTTCAAATTATAAGACTGCATAATAGACACTACTATAGGAAAACTACAGACAAAACTCCTCATGTACCTGTGCACGGTAATGAAAAAGACTGATGTTCCAACGAGGGCTGAATGCATCCAAAAATTTCATAAGGGCACCAGGCCTTTCTGGAAAAATGAACCGGTAAACAAGTTCATCTTTTATTTCTGATCTACCTCCAATCTGAAAAATTGATATCGTGGAATCATGAACAAGATAGAAGAATAACTACAAAAATGAAAGCAAGGGAACTAAACCAATTTTAGGCGTCGAATGTCACAAAATGCAAATCCAGTCAATTATGCTATAGGTAAATCTCAATATTGCCATATTAACACTAACAGTAAACTAAAATTACAATTGATCTCTTTGATAGAATAATATGCCAGCAGCTATTGTGACTTGTGAGTGTGAAAGAAGCAACTTACAAAGTATCTAAGGTGGTCCTTTGCTAAATCATTATCAGTTAGATTAACAGTCTTCAGTTTCGCCAATTCCATGCGATCCACCATTGCTCCAAGCTCATTGTCAGTGTAAATGCCAACACTGTTATAAATAATAACTTAAGCATCTAAAGTAACCATTGATGCACAAACTAATGAATAAAATCTCAGATAAATAAACTAAAAAATTATATCTTAGTCAAGGTAAAGAACTTTGGCAGTTTGACATAATATGTACCTGTAAAGAACAAGGGCATCCTTTGCATTAAAATCATATCTGTATTTAAATTCAGTAATATTCATCCTGCCAACCTGCAGAACCAGAAGTCATAACACAGGAAATGGATTTTAAACTTATGTGTTGGCAGAATAATCCCATACAGAAATACCAATTCTGTGAATTTTTTGAAGCTTCCATGCTCCTCGGGCAGAAATGTAGCTAACACTGCTTCCCGTTTTCGGCCAACATCTGCTAGCTCAGTTACAAGTCTAAGTCGGTCAAAGTTCATATTCGCCCCACTAGTTATTGCAACCACAGTATCTCCTTTCAAGTTATAGTATTTGCAGTAGGCTTCAGCCCCAGCCAATGCAAGGGCACCGGCAGGTTCAAGGATACTTCTTTTCTCCTCAAACATATCCTGCACACATGAAAAGGCATGTTTCAGCAGCAATTATATCGAAGGTGCAAAATGCATGTATAATGCAGCATTGATGAAAGATGAAAGGAGTATGAATGTAAGATTGGAACGCAATAGACTTATAGACATTGCATAATATTTTGTGCATCCTATATGAACACCTGACTAAATTAGATGACACCCTACACATTACAGGGATTGCCGCAAGATTACAGAGTTTTTAACGTGACATATACGGCATTCCCCTTGGATAGTTTATACTGAACTTGAAGTGAGTTCAGGTTATAAAAATTGAACATCCTTTTCTTGACCATTGTATACTGAGTTTGAAGTGAGTTCAGATTACAAAAAAAAAATGTTCAGTAAAACATCCACATGTATAGTTCTCACCTTTATCGAAGCACAAATAGCGTCTCGACTGACCATAACAATGCCATCTACAAGCTCTCTGCACAGGCGAAATGTTTCCTCCCCTACAGCTTTGACAGCAACACCATCAGCAAACCCACCAACATGCTCCAACATGACCCTCTTACCATGATATAAGGATAATGCCATTGCATTTGCATCGGAGGGTTCCACTCCAATTATTTTCACCTGTACAAAAAAAAGTTGCAAAAACATTCCAGAAAATATATCAGTCTGGCTAGAAACCAATGTAAGATCCAGAAAGAAATTGCATTGACAAGATTGATTCAATATGAAACTGTTCAAATTAAAAATGCACACAAAATATCAGGGACGTGTCAGTCTCCATGAAGGCATGTAAGCAATTTTGTTGTCTTCAGTGTAGTATTTTAAAAAAAGAAAATAAATGGTACGATGGAAAACTAACCTCTGGGCGAACCCGTTTTACATAGGCAGCAATTCCAGCAATTAATCCACCGCCTCCAACAGGTACAAATATTGCATGCAGTGGACCTTGCAGTTGCCGAACAATTTCCATGCCGACAGTTCCTTGCCCAGTGATGACATCAGGATGGTCAAAGGGAGGTATGAATGTGCGGTCTTCTTGCTGACATCGTAATTTTGCGTATGACTGAGCTTCATCATATGAGTCCCCCTCAAGGACCACCGTTGCTCCCAACCGCTCCACTGATTTCCACTGGAATTAAGGTGTTATGTTACTATTCAATGAGCACTAAAGAAAACTGAATCGTGTAAAGGAATGCCAAAAGTTTGGCATCTAAAGATCAGAAACCTTGATTTCTGGTGTCGTCACGGGCATGACGATGACAGCATCACAACCCAGTCTCTGAGCAGAAAGAGCAACGCCCTGGGCATGGTTTCCAGCAGAGGAGCAGATGACGCCCCTCTCTAACTGCTCACGGGAGAGCTTTGCCATCATGTTGTATGCTCCCCGCAATTTGAATGAGAACACCTATACACCAAGCAAAAAAAAACTAAGGAAAGTAAAGAAAATATAAAGGTGGAGTAGTAGTTTTCGGGTGTGTTTGGTTTGGTTTTGGCTATGCCTTATGTCACCTAAAAGCCAAAAGGCAAACCAAAGGGCCCAATTCAACCATCAGATTTTTTTTTCAAAAGCCCACAGCGCAAAACTGAAAACACCTCTGGACCTGCTTTTAGCGGCTTTCGAATAGAAGACCTTTGCAAAAATATAGAACATCTTTTTACTGGTTTTTAGCGGCTTCCACCAAATGGTTTTTAGTTTTTTTACAGTTCACAGCCCACAACAACTTTTTTCATGGCCACAACCCAACCAAACGGACCTTTCAATGAATTTGAAATTAGCACATATAAATGCTAAATACAGTCAAATAAATTAAATTAGGAACCTTATTATGTATAAAGTGTGTGCAGTTAAAATACTAGATAGGGAAAATTATCTTTAATAATGCATATAAGGGTTCCTTCTTCTCGAAAACATATGCAAATGGCGTTCTTTTTGGGTCAGGAAGAACCGAGTCACACACTGAGGTGACAGAGAAGATGGAGCCATTACTAACTGTAGGAATATGAAAGTGGATGTTGTATTGATAATAGATGAGATACAATATGTATAGAGACACAACCCTAACCCTAATGGGCCGGCAACCCAACAGTGGTGCCGGCCCACACACACTCACACACACACGGTCTAACATCCCCCCGCAGTCGCAACGGGGGCACCACACACGATGAGACTGGAGTAGAGGCCGAAGGTAGGAGCCGACGGGTTGAAATCCCCCCACAGTCGCAGCGTCGTGATGGTTCGAATGTTGCGGCTGGAGTAGAGACCGGTGTGTGCTCCAAGAAGACGTTAGCCCCTAGATGCCGAGGTAGCCGAAGTCGAGGTGGTCGCGGTCGGGAGACGCACCGCAGAAGCCTGAACTTCGGGAGGGGTCGACGTTCGAGCGTCAACGATCGGCAGGGCGACACAACAAAAGGGCACCGGCAGGCCGACCTTCCTGCTTCTTCGATTGTCCGGGCGTCAAGGAGCCCCGCCAGGGAGGCCGCCAGCAGCGCACGCGTCTGCGCCAGTCATGGTGTCCGCGCCCGCGGCAGAATAGAAGGGGAAACGGCAGATCCGGCCGGGAAGGCCACGGCAGCGACGGATCCAGCCGGGAAGACGCGATCCAACCAAAGGGACGGCGGATCGAGCCGGAAAGGTCGCAGCAACGTGGATCCGGCCGGGAAGGCCACGACAACGACGGATCTAGCGAAGGCGATGAAGGGGGTGGGCGGCGGTGCGGGTCCAGCCGGGCAGGGGTCTGCACCGGACCTGGCAAGGGATGTTGATGGCACCAATGACGGAAGAAGCGTGGGCAGTTAGGAGGTGGTCAGCGCGATGAGGAGGGGTGGCACGTGCGAGGGACCCAGCGAAGAGGAGGGTGCACGTGCGAGGGACCCAGCGAAGAGGAGGACGCCGACCAAGGGAGGCAGCCATGGGGAACAGGGAACCGAGCAGAGGGGCTGCTCGCGCCCTGCCCCATCTCGACGCGCGGGAAATGGGGCTCAGGCGTCGAGCATCATGGATCCAAGCTTGGCTGGCGACCTAGGAGAGGTAGCAGCAGTGGGAAGCCAGCTGGAGATCGCGGCCGCCATGGGGGCTGGAGGCAGAGCGTCGTGCGTCCGGGGGCTTGTGCCCGCTGAGCAAGGAGCCAGACGACCAGAGAGGAAGCAGAGAGAGGAAGAGCAGCGACTGTTGTGGAGGAAACAGGGAGAAGAAGATGGGGGTGTCGGCTTCTTGAGGAGAGGGATGACGGCCAAGCTCTCCACCAGCGCCGACGCCTCGGCCTCGGTGCGGCTCTCCGCAGCAGTGCAGGCGGCTGCGATCCAGCCCTCCTCCCCACGCTTCTTCTGCTCCTCGCTAGCCGGAACTAACCCGACCTCCCCCGCATCGCCATTGCCTGAGGCTGGGCGCGAGCAGGATGGGGTGGGTGAGGAGGGAGTGCGCGAGCACGGCGAAGGAGAGCGGGAAGACGAGGCAGGCGGTGAGCAGCGCGAAGGGGCGCGGAGCCGCGCGCCGGATCGACGCCGAGACGCGGACCAGCTCCGCTGCGCCCAGCGCCGTGAGGTCGCTCGACGCTAGGTCCATCGCCGCCGGCGGGATGCTGCTTGTGTCGGCCGACCCGGTTGGTTCAGGGGGCAGAGGATGAACTCCATGGCTGCGCGCGCGGCCGCCCTAGCCTTCGCGGCGACGGTGGCGGATCTGGACCGCGGCTGGGGTGTGGCCGCCCCTGGGAGGGAAGGATGAGCCTCCCGGGGGGCGGCGGCGGCTGGTGGCTGGTGTGTCGACTGGCGGCTAATGTGGGTTGGGAACACTAACCTAGTCTGATACCATGTAGGAATATGAAAGTGGATGTTGTATTGATAATAGATGAGATACAATATATATAGAGACTCAACCCTAACCCTAATGGGTCGGCAGCCCAACAGTGGTGCCGGCCCCACGCACACTCACACACACAGTCTAACACTGACAATGATAGATGGAATAGCTGAATGAGAGGGGAGTAAGAAAGAGATGTTACCGGCGTTGTTGGTGTTGAGGTCGAGACACCAAGGTCGGTCACCCATTCAGTAATGGCAGCGGGTGGATTCAAAGCAGTGTTAACATAACGGTAGACGAACGGCGAGGCTCTGTTTAGTGTTTAGACGTGTTTAAACAGAATTAAACGGTCTACACGGTTTTCTAATATAGCAACGTTTCAACAAGAGTAGATCAGTAAATCCACATATATTTGGTTTAGCGATATTGTGATATATATAACCATACATATGTAAGCATACAAACATGCATACATATATATATGTATAGAGAGAGAGAGAAACAAAACAGCGTAAATGGGTATGAATTTTAGTGTAAATCATTGATCTATTTCATAACGAAAACATGTATGGAAACAAAAAAACTGATTTAAATGCTTTATTTTCTCCATAAATATAGGATCTCTCCAACATCCATGCATCAAGGCTCGTTAGAACCAGTTTATGTTATACACTGATACTAATTATACTACACGGTGAAGTAATTTATGCACTACGGTAAACTGCGTAAAAAATTTGTTTTCTACTGCATGTGCACAAATTTAGGATGGCAAGAATATGAGTTGAAAATGAAATGGATCGGCATACGCGAGATTTATGGAATCGTGGCAAATGACCTCATTTCTTAGAGCGATTACCTTTTTCTAAATTTCTATTTTGTTGCGTAAATGTGTGGGTCGTAAATATATCTTATACATATGGCATAAATGGTAGGAACTCAATACACACTGGATTAAATAAACGAGATAATGCATAAAATCAATAAACCGTTTGCGTAAAATGTGAACAGAAATATCATAAACAGACAAATAGACGGAAGCGGAGCCATGAACTGAAATATAGGTCGTAAAAACCTATTGACATTAGCATAAATATGCATACAAAATAGCATAAAATAGAACCACCGCCCTGCGGAACTGTCGCCTCACATCTGGGATGCGCCACCACTTCGTGCCTAGGGAAGGCTGTCGTCGTCGCTCGCGCCTAGGGAAGTCCGCCATCGCCGCTCCCACCTTGGATGGCATCGCAGTCGTACGCGCTCAAGGATCGACCCTCGTGCGCGTGCATCCCGAGTTCCGTCGCATCAGCCGCTCCCACCTCGCCGTCATGCACGCATTAGGGGTGCTGTCGTTGCTCGCGTGCCCCCGAGATCCGTCGTCGCGCCGTCGCAGCCGCTCCCACCTCACCGTCGTGCGCAACTCAAGGGGTCGTTGTCGCGTGCACCTCAGGTAGACGTTGTCACGCTCGTGCCCCCCAGGATCCACCGTCGTGGCCGCTGCCACCTCACCGTCGTGCGCACCTCATGGGGCCGGTGCCGCGTGCGTGCCCTCGGGATCTGATGCCGCAGCCGCTCCCACCTCGCCGTCGTGCGCGCCTCAGGGGGGCCATCGTCGCGCGTTGGCCTCAGGGATCCGCCGCCGCGAGCGTGTCCCCCGGCTCCACCGTTGCGAGCGTGTCCCCTAGATCAGCACTCGCGCGCTTGCTCCCAGGATCCGCCGCCGCGCGCGCCTCTCGGGGGAGGGGGTGTAAATGTTGGCGTCGATAAAACTGAACCCTAGCGATCTGGAGCTTCTTTTATAGACGCTTCGAACCTGGTGCGGTTGAACCGGTTGGCAACATCGGGTCAGGGCTTATATATATAACCATTGTTTACATATCTTACTGATTGTAACATATAAACAGTTTAATGGTACATCACAAATTTTCCATATCAACAAAACGGTACATTAAAAAGTGTAAACAGCGTTTAAAACCGTTTAATTCAGCCGTTTTGGCTATTTAAACCGTCAGTTGACCGTCTAGACGGGTCAGCCATTTAGAGGGTCGTCTAGGCCCTAAACTGTGCAGTGTTCCTCCGTTCACCGTTTAAACCGGTTTAAACGACTGTTTAATGTCGTTTAGGATAACACTGATTCAGAGTCATAGTGTTGAAAGAGTTAGCAAGTGACTGTTAATCCCAGCTAATTGTCTTCATGAGTCACATCCAGCCACATGGCGATGTTGTCCATCCACGGGTTGTAGAGAGTTGGCTAGAGAGCGTTACTCCTACCATGCCATTTCTTCTTGGCAGATCCTGAGGTGGGATTGGGCTGCCCTCCGGTCCTAGAGGAGAGTAGTAGAGTAGAGATAAGAGCTAGGGCAGCTAGTGTGGGAGTGGCGATGAAGGTGGTCGGAGCAGCAACAAGGCTGGTGCCAGTGATGTTGAGCTCCTCCAGAACAAGATCATCCTAGACCTTGAGGAAGGACTTGAATGGATGATGGCCCCAACATGCTCAAACTTCTTATTTAGTCCCTAGAAGATGTTGAGGACGACGATCAGGTTGTTGACGGAGGTGCCCAAGCCACAAAGTCGACCATCCCCTTCAACTTGCAGCAATAGTCGCTGGCAAGGAGGTCGCCCTAGACGAAGGTGCAAAAGGTGGTGTCGAGTTGGAGGGTGCGGGTTTCACAATCCCAAGAAACTAATTCTCGAGAACAAGCCAAAGGTGGCATGTTGTGACATCTAGCTCCCTGGCGATTCATCGCAACTCGGGAGAGATGGTGTGGAGATCCAACTTCCAGCAGTTGATGACGTTGTTCATCCAATCCCAACGTGAATTTGTGGCTGGCAAAGGGTGACAAGACGTGGTCGATGAGGGCGTATCACTTGAGAGCAAGCAACACTTGATCACGCCAGTTGGCGTAATTGTCGGAGGCGGACATGATGACGACTGTCACCAATGATCGAATGTCTGCTCAAGGGAAAGCGACAACGGCCTTCTCCTGCTCGAGGAGAAGGGTGACTGCTGGGACGTGAACGAGTGCATTGGCAACCTCCTTTTCTGCAGCCTGGGCCATGGTGAGCATGACCTCAATCTTCTTGTGAAAGGTCACGACCTCCTATTCAGCATGGGTGTGCTCCTCGTTAGTCGATGAGATCTGCGCCACGAGTGCAGGAGCAGAGGCAGCCCTAAAGGGGTGACAGGAATGAGCGAAAGTGAGATTAGACTCATGGTACCATGTTAGAGGAGGTACTACCACAGAATTAGATTGTATTACATTAAACCCTATATGCTAATTATATATAGTGCATAGGACCAACACCCTACGTTAGCAGGCAATGCAGTACAATTCACGTGCACACAAGCGCACGACGGGGTGAGCCTAGCCGATTGTTATAAGACCGGCTAATACTGACACTCCCATCGTGGTTTTTGTTGTTGCTATTTGCTAATAACACAGAAAAAACAAATAAAACCAGGTACAAATTCTCAAGACCCTAAATCATGCTGCTGTTCACAAGTCTAGCTTGTTGAGCGTTGAGATTCTAACGAAATTGAGCTCCTATAAACTTGTGGGATCAAGTTTCACGGTACGCTAAAAAGCAACCACTTCAAGGTTTCAGCACTCTAGTACCAACAATAATAAATAACAAGTCCAAAGTGGAAAATATCCTGCAACGTCTATTCTCCTCAGAGAAAGCGTGACAAGAACGTATCGAAGCCAAAGTGGAGAATTAAAGGGAATGCCCGAGTACCTATCCCCATGATTCTGGGGATCCAAGCATCGCGTTGAAACCCGGTGAACAACATAACACGATAGTACCGAGGTAACCACCCAAATTCTCAAGATATGACACTGAACAATGTCATGGGTGAGTGCAAATCTATCCACAAACACGAGTGGCAACTGAAACATCTAAACCACATGTACAAGAAATGATGATGTTTTCTGGGAATAAAAATGCACAAGCCACGTCCATGACCATGAACACAAGCCAACCAAACAAAGGTGACGAGGTCGGGGTAAGTAAACTAGGGCTGCACATCGACGTCGATTACCGGCTGCAGGTCCTCGCGCTTGATCCAGATGTTGACCCCGAGGCGGTGGGAGAGCTTGGAGGCGAGCTGCAGCGGTGATTCGATTGCCACGTCGTACACCTTGGATGACAGCACGCTGGTCAGGTACTCCATCGCGCCGGGGCCTCCTCCTTCCCCCGCGGCGTCCCCAAACCCCTCCCCATCCGCCGCGCACGCACCGCGCGCCCTAAATCCCTCCACGAGGCACCCGCTTTCCCGCTGCAGTGACTCCGGCACCACCCGAACCATCGGCGTTGGCGGCGGCGCCGGGACGGCCGCGAGCCCCGCCTCAGCGGCCGTCGTCGCCGCGGCGGCGGCGGCTACGCATGAGGTCCTGCGCGCGTCGCGACGGAGGGATGCCGCAGGGAAGGAGGCCGAGGGCGAAGCGGTGGTGGCGGCGGCCGCCATGGTGGTGACGGTGGCCTCGTCAAATTCCTCTGATTTGTTTACCTCGTGTAGTCGTGTTTATGCGGTGGGTAAAGCTAAAGGCTGCTTCAAGGTTTCACAATCGATTACACAATCGAGCGATATCAATTTTATCTCCATACATTGCTTTTAAACTTTATCGTATCACATCAATATTTCTTTTAGATATTCGTATGAAAATAAAAACGACGTTTTATTTAGAAAAAAATTATAGAACATATAT
This sequence comes from Zea mays, assembly GCF_902167145.1. Taxonomy (NCBI): domain Eukaryota; kingdom Viridiplantae; phylum Streptophyta; class Magnoliopsida; order Poales; family Poaceae; genus Zea; species Zea mays. The sequence goes on from NC_050100.1 coordinate 11,313,376, forward strand.
GAAAAGAAACCATAATTTATACAAGGAAAAAGTCTAAATTACTCACATCACATATGAGTTATATCTATATAACTCCACCTATGAGTTGTATCTACATACCTATGAGTTCAATTTATCCATCCATATGTTTAAGTTGGTTCAATCTATCTCTAACAAAATTTATCTTTTTATTTCTGTATATACAAACTAAATTATCAATTCAAATTTTATTGGCAAGTAGCTATTATCATAACTTAGCCTAGAAAAATATATTATGATTTTTTATAATTATTTTGATAGATTAGAGATCACATAATATAATAAGTTTAATGGTACACACTAAATGTGGAACAATGATTAAAAATCTTAATATATTTTCTAACATAAGTTAAAATGTTCTGCATCATCATAGAAAATATGAACTTTAAATTTAAACTATAAGTGGAAAACGAAAAAGACAAACTCTAATAATATTTGTCTTTTTTCTCCATGTAAAAAGTGAATTTTGAGTTCATATTTTCTAAGGTGTTCTAGAACATCATAATTTATGTTAGAAAATACATTAAGAATTTTATCATTATTTCCCATTTAATATTGTAGCATTAAACTTATTACACTATCTAAGTTTAGCCTATCAAAATAACTATGAAAAAATCACAATATATTTTCTAGGCTAAGTTATTATATTAGCTATTATATAACAGAATTTGAACAAAAACTCGGCTTATATAAAAAGAAATAAAAAGGATAACTTTTGTTAAAAGGAAGATTGAACCAATTCAAACATATGAATGGATAAATTAAACTAAAAATACATTAAAATACATTAGGGGTTTAAACAAAGTACATAAAATACTAAAAACTAAAAATATATGTATATCTTATAAAAATAAATCTGCATAATTTAAACAGCTCTTCATCGTTGTCGTTCTTCTCTCAACTTCTTTCCCATTTTCTTTGTATTTTTTTAATTGTTTGGTCACTTTTCAGCCAACACGTGAATTCTTTTTATGTCTTTATTCATGTGGTGGATGCTATGATCCAACAACTTAGTAAACTTGTCGGTGTTTTGACCCGAGGGTCCTAACCAACTAGTAAATTTGTATTGTGTGCCCTTATCCGGGATGGTTGATGCAAGAAGACACACAAGATTTATCCTAGTTCGAACAATAGAAGGCCCTACATCCAGTGGGGGAGGAGGGATTGTATTAGCTTGCACCTAAGTGCTCGTAGTAGGGGATATAAGCAAGTTGAGAGAGGGAGTGAGTTCCAAGTCTCTAAGTATGATTGAGGCGAGTGCCATTATCAGAAGTGAGGTGAGTCGTGAGCCCTGAGTCGTGAAGTCCCCATTTGTCTCCCCACAAAAGGCTTTGGGCTCCTCCTTTTGTAGTCGTGAGGAGGAGGCTAGGGATACAAGGATCGTCTGTGTTGCTGTTGTGGTCAGAGGAGATGTGTCTGAGCCCTATAGCGGCATGGTCGATGGGGTGGCTCTCGTCCTTGTGTCGCTTTTCGTTAGGAGAAGGACACCTAGTCCATGTAGCATGTTCTCTTTGTCGAGATAGAGAGTCGAGGTTGGGCTTGGGGGCATGAGCATGTGTCCGAGCCCCAGCCTGTACAAGGGGGTAATGAGATGTTTTTTAAGTGTGTCGAGTCGGAGTGGTTGAAACAATGCTTGGCATGGTCTTCTACGAGATTCACGGGAGAGTAGATGGCACTTAATACACTGCCCCTGCAGGGGTAGTTGGCCAAGACTGAGCTCGAGCGAGGCGGAGATTTCTCCCGAGACTGAGTCTGGGATTAGACGTTACATGTAATCGCGCTTGGGGTGGTTGAAACAGTGGTCGAAGTGGAGGAACAGTGCCACGTATTTGCGCCCTGACCATCGTTGTGGGCAATAAATGTAGATTAGACTGTAGTTGTGTCGTCCTTTATTGACTTTGGCACCCTCGGCGGGGCAAGTGAACATACAGACGCACGTTCTGGGATCGGAATGGTTAGCCAAGGCGGACAACTTCCGGAGCCTCGCCCAAGACACCCTCGAGCGAGTCAGAAATGTGCTGCTCGTCTAGGGTTGGCCTCGGGCGAGTCAGAAATGTGTTGCTCGTCCGGTGTTGGCCTCGGGCGACTCAGAAATGTGCTGCTCGTTCGGGGTTGGCCTCAGGTGACCCATGGTTGTGTCTCCCGCTCCCGCCCGAGGTTGGCCTCAAGCGAGTCGTGCATGTGTCTCCCGCCCAAGGTTGGCCTCGAGCAAGTGGTGACTGCTTCTCCCACCTAGGGTTGGCCTAGGACAAGTCGTGATGGCGTCCCCCGCCCGAGGCCAACCTCGGGTGAGTCGTGATTGTGTCCTCGGCCCGAGTTTGGCCTCGGGCGAGTCGTGACGGCGTCCTCCGCCCGGGGTTGGCCTCGGGCAAGTCGTGATGGTGTCCCACGCCCGGAGTTGGCCTCGGGCGAGTCGTGATCGCGTCTCCCATTCAGTGTTGGCCTCAGGCGAGTCGTGATCGCGTCCCTCGCCCGGGGTTGGCCTCGGGTGAGTCTTGACCGCGTCCCCGCCTGGGATTGGCCTCAGGCGAGTCGTGACTTAGGTCCCTCGTGCCTTGGTAAGGTTGGAGCGTGTTTGCTCATGACCCTTTCTTACTCAAGCGTTTAGGCACTTTAGGGTTGTGGTCTTGGTACCCCTGATTATGGTACCGACATAACTATTTGTATAATTTTACATAATTTATCTTAATTTATCTTCTCGTTGGCCTTTATACAATTGCTTCACTATGGTCTTCTAATCAGGGACTCATTGCTGCTTGTTGTTGGCCTTACCCTTGTGTTGCGCTATTGCTCTATCATGACCAATAGGTGTGGTGTCGATACAATCGGACGATGGGGCTATAATTGCCATCAATGTGTGAGCAGATCGTTTGCTCCCATTGTCGAAGTCATAGTCACTGTGTTGCACGCAACACTTTGGTTGATGACGAAGAGCACACCACATGTGCTCCAACTTGAATTTAGTTTCATGCGCCTATTGCGATTTTGCCTCTTAGGGGATTTTATGTGCTATCAGTGAACCAAAACTCAATACTCAACATATATGTGATGTAATGAATAACACAACCTTGCTCTTGCTATGTACTTCCATCCATTAGGATATTTAAAAGGAGTATTATCGGGGGCGAATACCAAGAGTATGATGTGGCGTGAACAGTGTTAACATAAACGGTAAATGGTAGACGAACGGTAGACGTGTTTAAACGTGTTTAAACAGAATTAAACCGTCTAAACGGTTTCTAATATAGCAACGTTTCAACAAGAGTAGATGAGTAAATCCACATATATTTGGTTCAACGATACTGTGATATATATAACCATACATATGTAAGCATACATACATGCATATATATAATCATTGTTTACATATTTTATTAATTGTAACCTATAAACAGTTTAAAGGTACATCACAATTTTTCCATGTCAACAAAACGATACATTAAACAGTGTAAACAATGTTTAAAACCGTTTAATTCAACTGTTTTGGTTGTTTAAATGTCAATTGATCGTCTAGACGAGTCAACCATTTAGAGGACTGCTTAGGTCCTAAACTGTGCGGTGTTTATCCGTTCATCATTTAAACTGGTTTAAACGGTCGTTTAATAACGTTTAGGATAACATTGGGCGTGAGATCAACAAGAGGCAAGAAGTACCCATACGATTGAATCTGTCTGACCTTCATGAGACTGATATCGTCTTACCCGACCACTAGATGCAGGGGATATATGTTTTATGTCTCGTCCGACACCCGCCACCGAGGGTCTAGGGGACAGACAACTCTACCTCATAGTTTCATCTCGCCCAACCCCGAACCAATAGGGGTCCGACGCGAACGACTAATCCTTAGACTTCTACCTCGCCCGACCTCCGATCGCTAAGGGTATAAGACCCGGGAAACCTCACACTAAAGTTCTGCCTCGTCCGACCCCTAAAGGCGAGGTGTCAGATACTTTGTTCTACCACACATACCAGTAATTATCGCAATCGTACCACAATGGCCATTTTGGACGTGGGAATGTGCAAGTTAGACTCCGACATAGGCATGCGGTCTAAATGACAAAATGAGAGTTGGTATGTCAGGATGGAGGCATCACCTGTCACGACATAGAGATTGATGTTGGCTCAACCACTCTGTAGCTGGGAAGTCAACAAAGGACACCGGGTAAACCACTGCGTGACATCGTGGAGCAGACCACTTTGTCCTATAAAAGAAAGGGAAGGATCACGATTCTGAAAGGGCTAGTTGTTTTGGTGATTAGATGCTCAACACATTACTATGGACTAACAACTCCACATATGAGCATAAGCACAGGTGTTTATAAGGCAAATTGAGAAATATAAGAAAAGTGCGTTGGGAAGCATAATGTAAATCCTATTGGTATGATTCTAGCACTTAGTAAATTGTTTTAGTTGCTAACTATGTTCATCTAAGTGCTATGAAACTTGCCAAGTTGAACCAGATTGGAGAAAAGATGTTTGGCTAAGGTTGGACAAACTTGGGCCAGTCTGGGTCGCGCCAGACTGTTCGGTGTGCATCGAAGAATGTCTGGTGCCCAGACTGTTCATCCTATGAACAAGCAGCTCTCGGGTTTCTACCGGGACACCACGACTATAATTCACCGGATTGTCAGGTGTGCACCTGACTGTCCGACCACGTCAACCCAACTAACGGCCACTAGGCTACACCAGACTGTCCGAAGTGCCACCGAACTATCTGGAGTGCCAAGAAGGAAAGAAATCGTCTAATGTGCAATGTCTGGTATGCACCGGACAGTCCGGTGCATCCACGGATAGAAGGCAACTAGTGCTCTTTCCAAATGAAGATCAAACGACTCTTTGGTCACCTGGGGCTATAAAAGGACCCCGTAGGCACATGGAGTTGTTGCCTAAGCACTCTTTGAGCACACTACAACTCCAAATCTTTGTGACCACACTATTGTTTTGCTAGAGAGAGATTTGAGCACGTTCTTGAGTTGTAACTTTGTCGTTGTGTTTCGTGCGCTCTCTCTTTTCACTTTGTGTGCATGTTGTTGCTGCATTGTGCTCTTGTGTGCGTTTCTACTCCCATACTTACTTCGGTTTTGATTGTAATCAATTGTGTGAGGCGTGAGAGAATCCAATTTGTGGAGATTCCTCACAACGGGATTTTGGTATAAGGAAGATTGAAAGGGAAATAGGCTTACACCTTTTCCTAATTGATTTTGGTGGTTGAATTGCCCAACACAAATAATTGGACTAACTAGTTTGCTCTAGATTATAAGTTTTTACAGGTGCCAAAGGTTCACAACAAACCAATAAAAAGACCAAGAAAGGGTTCAAACAAACAGAGCAAAAAACAACCGAAGTGTGCCCTGGTCTGGAGCACCGGACAGTGTCCGGTGCACCAGGGAATCCAACTCCAAACTTGTCACCTTCGGGAATTCTGGGAGTCGCTCCGCTATAATTCACCGGGTTGTCCGGTGTGCCAACGGAGCAACGGCTACTTCGCGTCAACGGTCGTCTGTAGAGAGCAGTTAATGCGCTACAGTGTGCGCAGAAGTCAGAGCAGAGCCAGAAGGCGCACCAGACAGTAAACGGTGATTGTCTGGTGCACCACCGGACTGTCCGGTGGCCCAGAAGTCAGAAGCTCCAACGGTCAGAATCCAACGGCCGGGTGACGTGGCTGGCGCACCGGACAGTGTCCGGTGGCGCACCGGACTGTCCGGTGCGCCATGCGACAGCAGCCTCCACCAACGGCTCCTTTGGTGGTTGGGGCTATAAATACCCCAACCACCCACCAGTCATGGAATCCAAGTTTTCAGCCTTCACACCTCATACAAGAGCTATAACATTCAATACAAGAAACAACTAAAGAGATCAAATCCTCTCCCAAGTCCAAAGACAATTCCAATCAAATAGTGACTAGTGAGAGAGAGATACTTGTGTTCTTTTGAGCTCTTGCGCTTGGATTGCTTTTATTCTCCATTCTTTCTTGCGTTCAACTCAATTGTAACCAAGGAAAGAGACACCAATTGTGTGGTGGTCCTTGTGGGGACTTAGTGTCCCGTTTGATTGAGAAGAGAAGCTCACTCGGTCTAAGTGACCGTTTGAGAGAGGGAAAGGGTTGAAAGAGACCCGGTCTTTGTGACCACCTCAACGGGGAGTAGGTTTGCAAGAACCGAACCTCAGTAAAACAAATCACCGTGTCATCAGCCTTATTTTCTTGTGATTTGTTTTCACCCTCTCTTTCGGACTCGTTTATATTTCTAACGCTAACCCCGGCTTGTAGTTGTGCTTAAAGTCTATAAATTTCAGATTTGCCCTATTCACCCTCCTCTAGGCGACTTTCAATTGGTATCAGAACCCGGTGCTTCATTAGAGCCTAACTGCTCGAAGTAATGTCGGGAGATCACGCCAAGAAGGAGATGATGACCGGCGAGAAGCCCGCTACAAGCCACAGGAAGGCTCCATCAAGGGAGTCTGGCAACAAAACGAAGGAGGGATCCCCTTCACGCATTAGGACGCACAAGAGTGGCGAGAAGAAGAAGAAAATGAAGAAGGTGGTCTACTACGATACCGACTCTTCATCGCCCTCTACACCGGGATCCGACGCCGTTTCCATCACTTCTAAGCGCCAAGAGCGCAAGAAGTATAGTAAGATCCACCTACGCTATCCTTGCATTCCTAAACATACTCCATTACTTTCGGTCCCATTAGGCAAACCACCGACATTTGACGGTGAAGATTATTCTAGGTGGAGTGATACGATGAGATATCACCTAACCTCACTCCACAAAAGCATATGAGATGTTGTTGAGTTTGGAGTACAGGTACCATCCGTAGGGGATGAAGATTATGATGAGGACGAGGTGGCCCAAATCGAGCACTTCAACTCTCAAGCAACTACTATACTCCTCACCTCTCTAAGTCGAGAGGAGTATAATAAGGTGCAAGGGTTGAAGAGCGCCAAAGAGATTTGGGGCGTACTCAAGACCGCGCACGAAGGAGATGAAGTGACCAAAATCACCAAGCGGGAAACGATCGAGGGGGAGCTCGGTCGCTTTATGCTCAACCAAGGAGAAGACCCGCAAGCCATGTACAACCGGCTAAAAACCTTGGTAAACCAAGTGTGCAACCTCGAGAGCTCCAAGTGGGATGACCATGAAATGGTCAAGGTTATTCTTAGATCACTTGTATTTCTTAACCCTACTCAAGTACAATTAATTCGTGGTGATCCTAAATATAAGCTAATGTCTCCCAAGGAAGTTATAGGAAAATTTGTGAGCTTTGAATTGATGATCAAAGGCTCCAAGAAGATTATCGAGCAAGGCGCCACCTCAACACCCGAGGTGCAACCCGTCGCCTTCAAGGCAACGGAGGAGAAGAAAGAAGACTCTACACCTAGTAGGGTCCCCATCGACGCCTCCAAGGTCGACAATGAGGAGATGGCACTCATCATCAAGAGCTTTCGCCAAATCCTCAAGCAAAGGAGGGGGAAAGACTACAAGTCCCACTCCAAGAAAGTTTGCTACAAATGTGGTAAGCCCGGTCATTTTATCGCTAAATGCCCTTTGTCTAGTGATAGTGACAGGGATAACGACAAGAAGGGAAAGATGAGAGAAAAGAAGAGGTACTATAAGAAGAAGGGCGGCGATGCCCATGTTTGCTGGGAGTGGAACTCCGACGAGAGCTCCACCGACTCCTCCTCCGACGAGGACGCCGCCAACATCGCCGTCACCAAAGGACTCCTGATAGTCGCCTAGAGGGGGGGTGAATAGGGCGAAACTGAAATTTACAAATATAAACACAACTACAAGTCGGGTTAGCGTTAGAAATATAATCGAGTCCGCGAGAGAGGGCGCAAAACAAATCGCAAGCAAATAATAAAGTGAGACACGCGGATTTGTTTTACCGAGGTTCGGTTCTCTCAAACCTACTCCCCGTTGAGGAGGCCACAAAGGCCGGGTCTCTTTCAACCCTTCCCTCTCTCAAACGGTCCCTCGGACCGAGTGAGCTTCTCTTCTCAAATCAAAGCCGGGAATAAAACTTCCTGTTGGGGTCGTGCTTCGGTGCGCCGAAGGTCTCACACGAAGAAGCAGCTTCGGCTGAAGTCGTCTCCAAGAGATGGCCGAAGGTCCCTTTTCATGGAGCTTCGGCGTTTTAAACCGACATAGAGATAGAATGACCTTTTTATACATATAGGTCTGAGTCAATGCTGTAAACTTTCGCAAGGGGCATAATTGTAATTTGTCACAGGCTGCGACCTGTGCCTATAAATAGATGAACAGTACCTCTGTACTGTTCACGTGAACTTGTCATTTGCTTTCGCATCACGCTTGTACTTTTGCCTTCCGCAGGACCGAAGGTACATTTGTAATTCAAAGTCATTTATATTCATTAGTACAAGTAGAGATAATTCTATGACAATATTTAAATGTTTATTTCATATTCTATGATTTATGTGAATGCTTCATTCTTCGTTGTTATGCTTACGAAGGTATGTCCTTCGTAACCTTCGTCCGAGATGCTTTATATCCCGAAGGGATATATCGTTATGGAGGACGAAGGACCTTAACACTTAACATTTTTTGTGTTGCCTTGTTCTTAATTCTTAGCATTTGAGAACAAGTCCCCAACATTGGCGCCCACCTCCGGTCAACTCACTTCCACCTTTCTGAGCTGATGGCTTCGTTCAACACTCAAGCTGGAGCTGCTTCGGCTTCGAAGCTGGTGCTCCCGATAACAGGCGGTTCTTGCTCAGAGCCAGCTAACAAAAAGCAGAAGAAGGAGGCTCAGAGAAGGGTGCAGCATGTTGGAGTGCAGGGACCCTTCATTAAGTCAAAATGGTCTCACATTCCAATTACCTTCTCTCAGGAAGATCTTCAGCTCAAGGACTATCCCCACAATGATGCTATGGTCATTTCTTGTGTGATCAAAGGGTTTCTGGTTCACAATGTCCTAGTTGACACAGGCAGTGCAGCTGACATTATATTTGCCAAAGCCTTCAGACAGATGCAAGAGCCTGAAGACAAGATTCATGATGCTACGCACCCTCTTTGTGGCTTCGGAGGGCGGCAGATTGTGGCACTCGGGAAGATTACCATGCCGGTAACCTTCGGATTTGTTAATAACACAAGGACTGAGCAAATTGTGTTTGATATTGTTGACATGGAATACCCCTACAACGCCATCATTGGTCGTGGTACCCTAAATGCTTTTGAAGCAATTCTTCACCCAGCTTATCTCTGCATGAAGATACCTTCGGACCAAGGGCCTATTGCTATTCATGGGAGTCAGGAAGCTGCCAGAAGGGCCGAAGGAAGCTGGACTGATTCCAAGGCAATCCATAATATAGATGGAGCTGAAGCTTGTGAACAGTACAAGTTCAGGAGGGAAAAAGCAGCTTCGGCTGATCAGCCGAAGCCCATGCTGCTGTGTGAGGATATAGCAGAGCAGAAGGTGCTATTGGGCTCGCAATTATCTGAAGATCAAGAGAAAACCTTGATAAGGTTTTTATTCAACAATAAAGATGTTTTTGCATGGTCAGCCAATGATCTTTGTGGAGTGAATCGGGATGTTATTGAACATTCGCTCAATATTGACCCATCCTTCAGACCCCGCAAGCAGAGGCTTCGGAAAATGTCTGATGACAAGGCCGAAGGGGCTCGCAACGAAGTAAAAAGACTCCTAAGTGCAGGAGTTATCAGAGAAGTGAAGTATCCAGAATGGCTAGCTAACACTGTTATGGTGAAGAAGGCCAATGGAAAGTGGAGAATGTGTATTGATTTCACAGATCTCAACAAGGCTTGTCCGAAGGATGAGTTCCCGCTGCCAAGGATAGACTCTTTAGTTGATGCAGCAGCTTCTTCGGAACTCATGAGTCTCCTGGATTGTTACTCAGGCTATCATCAAATCTGGATGAAAAAGGAGGATGAGCCGAAGACTAGTTTCATAACCCCAAGTGGTACATATTGCTATCTTCGGATGCCTGAGGGGCTTAAGAATGCTGGAGGGAGTTTCAGCAGGATGACCGCGAAGGTTCTCCAATCTCAGATAGGCAGAAATGTGTTGACCTATGTTGACGACATTATTGTAAAAAGCACGAAGCAAGAAGACCATATTGCTGATCTGCAGGAGACCTTCGCCAGTTTCAGAAAAGCTGGTCTGAAGCTGAATCCAGAAAAATGTGTCTTCGGAGTAAAGAAGGGTAAGTTCCTTGGATGCTTGGTTTCAACAAAGGGAATTGAAGCTAATCCAAATAAAATCGAAGCTATACTTCGAATGGAGCCACCAACCACAAGAAAGGGGGCCCAAAGATTGACAGGAAGACTGACATCTCTTAACAGATTTATATCCAGATCAGCGGAAAGAAATCTACCCTTCTTCGAGGTGCTAAAATCAGCTGAAGTCTTTCAATGGGGCCCAGCTCAGCAAAAAGCTTTCGAAGAACTCAAGCAATACCTGATAGATCTAACAACATTAACTCCACCAATGTCAGGGGCTCCTCTGTTGTTGTATGTGGCAGCTTCGCACTCAGCAGTAAGTGTGGCACTTGTGCAGGAGAAGTTTGATGGACAAATCAAGAAGCAGGTCCCAGTATATTTTGTATCTGAGGTCCTTAGTGTCTCAAAGAAAAATTATACAGAACTGGAGAAGGTGTTGTATGCCGTCCTAATGGCATCCAGGAAGCTTCGGCATTATTTTCAGGCATATAATATTATTGTTCCTTCTTCGCAGCCGTTGAAAGATATCATGAGAAATAAAGAAGCTACTGGCCGAATTGGAAAATGGGCTGCGGAGCTTAATGAATTTTACATTGATTATGTGCACAGATCCTCGATCCAGTCTCAAGCATTGGCAGATTTTATTGCCGACTGGACGCCAGGGGCTCAGGGCGAAGAAGCGAATAAAGATGCCGAAGCATGGACAATGTTTTGTGATGGCTCCTGGGGAACCTTCGGAGCAGGAGCAGCTGCTGTTTTGGTTTCACCGTCCAAGGTTAAAACTTGCTATGCAGCAAGACTGGACTTCAGCTGCACAAATAATATTGCTGAGTACGAAGCCTTGCTCCTGGGTCTTCGGAAACTAAAGGCGATGGGGATCAGGAGGGCGATCCTTAAAACTGATTCTCAGATTGTTTCGGGTCATATTGACAAAAGTTGCAAGGCTAAAGACCCGAAGCTTGAAAAATATCTAGACACAGTCCGAAGGATCGAAGCTTCCTTCGAAGGATTTTCTGTTAAGAATATCCCTCGAGGGCAAAATGAACATGCTGATTTGTTAGCCAGGTCTGCAGCACAGGGGCTGCCGCTACCTTCGGATGTATTCTTCGAAACAATAAAGGCACCTTCAGTGGAGTTACTTGAAAGAGCAGTTCTTACTATTTCTCCTGTGTACAGTGAAGATTGGAGAACTGAAATAATTTCTTACCTTCAGGGCAACTTCCTATCAGATGACGAAGCTTATAATAAAAGAATAGAGGCAAGAGCTCGTCCGTATATCATTATAGAAGGGGAGTTATACAAGCATGGAGTTTGTGCCCCGCTGCTCAAGTGCTTGTCTAGAGCCGAAGGTATAGAGTTGATGAAGGAGATACATGCAGGCCTTTGTGGATCCCACATCGGATCCAGGCCGTTACTTGGAAAAGTGTTCCGTCAAGGATTTTATTGGCCGAAGGCAGCTTCGGATGCAGCTGAGTTAGTTCAAAAGTGCGAAGGTTGTCAGAAATGTGCAAGAGATCAAAAACAACCTTCGTCTTTGACACAGCTAATACAACCCATCTGGCCATTACAAAGGTGGGGCCTCGATTTGCTGGGCCCATTACCACCGGCTCAAGGCAATCTGAAATATGTTGTAGTTGCTGTGGAATATTTTTCCAAGTGGATTGAGGCGAAGCCATTAGCTACAATAACTTCGGCCACTGTCCAAAAATTTTTCTGGCAGAATATTGTCTGTCGCTTCGGAGTGCCGAAGGCTATAACTGTAGATAATGGAACACAATTTGACTCCGAAGAATTCAGAAATTTTTGTGATCGAATTGGCACGAAGATCCACTTTGCGTCAGTCAGGCACCCGGAGTCGAATGGGCTTGTTGAAAGGGCCAACGGCATCATAATGACAGGAATAATGAAGCTAATCTTTAATCAACCAAGGGGAAAGTGGCTAGATCAGCTTACCAAAGTGGTATGGAGCCATAACACAACAACATCAAGATCTACAGGCTTTACCCCATTTAAGTTGTTATTTGGTGACGAAGCAATAACCCCGGAAGAAGCCAAAGCTGGATCAATAAGAGTGGTAGCTTCGGCAGAATCAGGTCCCGAAGATACTTGTCTCGTGGAAAAAGATGCTTTAGAAGGGATCAGGCTTCAGGCCGTGGAGAATATCAATAAGTACCAGGCTGAAACAGTTAAATGGCGAGATAGAAAGGTCCGGCTAAAAAATATTGAGCCAGGACACTTGGTGCTTCGGAGAGTGGCCAATCCGGATACAGTGGGCAAATTGCAACTGAAATGGGAAGGGCCTTTCTTAGTAGCATCTTCGTCAAGGCCTGGTTCGTACAGACTGAAGGACATGGATGGCAATGAAATTCCAAGATCTTGGAATGCGGATGAGCTTCGGCGGTTTTATGTATAACTCGATGTAATTTTGACTTTTCTTTTCTTTTTCATGGCACCCTTTTCCTTTCTAAAGGGGGAGAAAGGTTTTTAATGGGGCCATCTTATGTAATTTCCTTTTTAGTTTTATAAGAGCAAAATCCCCCAAAGAATGTAAATGTAAAAGCTGAGAGCGCACCATCGAGTGCCGAAACTAAAAAAGAGAAGAAGCTCCAAAGACGTCCCTAAGGGGATGCAGAGCTCACAGCGAAAAGTCAACGCTGATTCCGCCGAAAGTAAAAGGCGAAGAAGCTCCAAAGTCGTTCCTAAGGGAATGCAGAGCTTATACCGTCTAAGTAAAAGACGAAGAAGCTCCAAAGACGTCCCTAGGGGGATGCAGAGCTTACAGCGAAAAGTCAACGCTGATACTGCCTAAGTAAAAGGCAAAGATGCTCCAAAGTCGTTCCTAAGGGAATGCAGAGCTGACGTGTGTTTGCTCCTAAGAAAATGATGGATGAGTGTGGCTTCGGACATACGCTTCGGACACTCATTTGCACATTACATCATGGCATTTGCATGCATAAGCATTCATTCATAGCATTTGTGTTCCTAAATGGTTGCTTCGGCACAGAGAAAAGTTTCGGATAAATGGTTTGTTATGATTCGTTATGTAAAAGAAAGGTTTCGAAGAAGTGGTTTTTTATGAATCGTTGTGTATAAGAGTAGCAGTCTTTTATGTTTTGTTATGTAAATAAAAGCTTCGGTAGATAAGAATAGCAGTCTTTTATGTTTTGTTATGTAAGGAAAGGCTTCGGCAAAAAGAGGAAGCGGCCTTTTATGCTTCGTTGTGTACGAAAAGAAGGGAAGGTGTTTTTTCGCCTTCGGCTCAAAAAACTGATTTCGTCCACATCAAAGCACCTCAACCGAAGGGTAAGAATATATTACAAGGTATGTACAAAGTTCCTTGAAGAACAGTTTAATTATATTTACAAGAGTTGTTACAAAATTATCCTGAGTTTTTCTAAAGCACACTTCTGCTAGTCTTCATTAAGCTTCAGCTTCGACGACAACTTCGGCGACATATCCTAGGCATCATCTTCACCTTCGTCATCCTACATGAGTCAAGGAATCATAAGAATCAAGCCCAAAGGAAAAGGTAAGCACGAAATGTCATTTCTTACTGGTTTAAGATGACTTCGGGCTTCGTCTCCAGCTTTCTCTCGCCCGCCCTTTGTCCATACCATTTTTATAAATCTATTGGAGATACTTCGGGCGAGGTCGGGCATATCATCCAGGATTGATGAAGATAAGGTGAAGTTGGGCCTGTTGACAACCTTTCCATGTTCGCAACCGGCCTTCAGAAATGCAGCAGCGGTACCCCGAGAAGCTACCCAGGCACAGAAGTCGCCGTGCCCGGCTATAACTTCGTCAAGCTCTTCGATTTCAGCTTCAATATGATCGAGGGCCTGGGGTAAATTTTCCGCCGAAGGGTTAAATTTCCCACTGCTGGCTCCAACAGAGTAAAATATCTTCTTTAATCGTCCAATACAATTATTGCCAAAGTTCAAGCATTTGTCTTGAAGGCTTGTTAATGCTTTCTTCAATTCTGAGCTGGTCTGGACTTCGGCTTTAAGCTTCGAATTCAGTTCTAGCTTCTCCTGATCAAATTGTTTTGATTGATTGATAAGCTTCGAATTTAACTCTAATATTTTAGCCTCAGTTTCAGCCAGCAAGCCTTCGGTCGATTGGAGCTCGAAGTCTTTCCTTTCAATGATGGCAGATTGTTCTTTTATTTTGCTTTCCAAGTTTTCAATTATAGCTTCGTGCTTTTTGTCCTCCAAGTCTTGTTGCATCTTCAGAGCTTTGCTCAGTAGCATGCTCTGAACAGAAACAACTTATGTTAAGTAATATTTTCATTGTTAACGGCAATAAAAACCAGAGGAAAAGGTTGTTTACCTTGAAGTTAGAATAAAACAAGCTGCCGACGATATGTTGTCGTCGGTAGCGGCTGATGTCTGTCTCTAGCTTCGGAAAACCGATACTCTTCGATAGAGTACCGATTACCTTAGCTCCAGTCTGGTCTCGAATACAGCCTAGTTTTTCATCATCTACACCCCCAAATAGAAGGGCTCCTGGCTTGTAGCCGCAAGATTTGGCATAGTCTTTGAGTTCTTCTATTTCGTCCTTCGTCAGTTTCTGCCCAATTAGATTCTGGAAAGAATAGGCTTCGTCATCCGGAGTTTCTTCGACTATTTCTTTCCCTTTCCCTGGCACTGTGGCCAGGATTTCTTCAGTAACGGTGGCAGCTTCTTCAATGTTTTCCGTCAAAATTTTGTCAATATTTTCAAGAGAAGTTTCTAAATTTACATCTTCGGGTGTGGCAGCTTCGGTAGCCGCGACTTCCGAAGCTTTACCTTCAGCAGCTGCCGTTTTCTGAATTGACATCCTAGGTGGAGTTTTGTCGATAACCTCAGTTACCGCAATAATTCTTTGCCGTTTGGGTTTGTTTATCTTCGGTTGATCCGGCTCGTCCACCTTTTCAAAAAGCTTCGTCAGTTGGAGCCCTAATGGACTTAGCTTCGTAGGCATGGGTTCAGTCATTACCTTTAAAATTTCCTCCACGTCGCTGGTAGAAGGCGGTGTGGGGGTCTCCTCTTCTTCGGGTGATTTGCGCTTCGGAGCAGATATTTTTCTTTTCTTGAGAACTTTCTTCTCCTTTGCTGGTATTTCTTCGTCTCTGATCAGAGCTTCGGCTACTCTTTTTCTTTTGAGGCCCTCGGCGCCCTTGTTCAATTGTTCGTAGTCTGGGTATTCGAAGCCTAGGGCGTCAAGCACTCGGTTCAGCCTTCGTTTCGGTCGGGCACCGAAGGCTGCTGTCATTAGTTGATCCTCTTTTTTGGAGTAATTCCCCAGGATTTCGTTGCACATCACCTCAACAGTGTCTAACCATTCTTTGCAGGGTTTTTTGAAGAACTTCTTGAACTTGAAGTAATAGGGAAGCCGGACAAGCTCCCCCTTTTTCTTCTCTCCCTCCAGCTTCGGCATCTCCCACTCTTTTAGAGTAGGGAAAACTCTGAATGCCAAGAACTCTTGAACTAGATCCCTGGTGCCAATATGTTCTGAGATAATTTCAAATTCACCCAGAGCAGCCCAGGTGGGACCTTTTAGGTCGCCAATGTGGCATTGTGGCCTTGTCTCTCCGAAGGTTAACTCCAGAGGGCTTTGAACCAATTTTTCTTTGTCTTCATCGACTTTTACATAAAACCACTCAGATTTCCAACCTGCTGGCCATTTGCTTCGGTAGCTGATGACAGGACACTTTGTTGTCTTCCGGTAGGCAAAATTATAGCAACCGAAATTATCATGTAGCCCATCTTTTCTGGCCTTTGTTTGGTAATGTAATTCGTGAGCTCGGCAGAAGCTGTCAGCAAATGGTTCCACAGCTTGGCTTCGGAGGGCCCAGATATAAACATTGAGCCTAACGATGGCGTTAGGAGTCAATTGATGAAAGTAGATACCAAACCTCCTTAGTATCTCCGCAACAATACCGTGGAGAGGGAATCTAAGCCCGGCTTTTAAAAAACTCTTGAAAATAACAATCTCATCCTTCCTTGGCTTCGGGGTGGTTTCTTCTTCCCCGAAGCGGAGTAGCTTCTTCTGGTCCTCATTGAAATAACCTGCTTTCACCATCTTCGAAAGGTCAGCTTTTGAAACAGTTGATTTCCCAAAATCCAGGTGACTGGGCTTGCTGGGCGTAGCAAGGTGATAGTCATCTTCGGAGTCAGTCCCTACAATGTTTTCTTCTCCTTCGACAGTTGTTGGGCCTGCTTCAGCAGCAGGCATTTCTTCTGTAGTCAGTAGACCGGAACGCTGCATTGCTTCGGAGATGGGCACAGTGTCTGAACCTTCGGCTTCGTCTCCCTCACGTACAACTTTGGCAGTAGATCGTATTCTCGCCATTTGATTCTAAGTTTGGGAAGTCAAAAACTTTTTCCTTTTTTCTTTTCTCCGAAGCTCTTCTTTCTGACGAAGCGGACGTTGAGAAGCACCTTCGTTCGATTTTGGGACTTAAGCTTCGGCTATGATGGAAAATTTCGGCAGCAAAACAGTGCAAATAGCAATGAATGCTGTGGTAACTTCACAACTACTTGTCAGTTTATATAGTGCTGCAGGTAAGAAGGCGAAGCGGCGGAATTGTTACACCAGGCGCGCAGTAACTTGTACCCGCTGCGCAGTGGACCGCAAGGATCAAACAGTAACTCTGCAAGGTGGGACCGACACACGCTCGGAAGTCGGATCGTTTCTCCGCAACGAGCTCAGGGAAGGTGTTTTTTGGACCTTCGGCTTCCCGAAGCTGAAGAGGCTTTTTTCACGGGTCAAGCTCGTTACGAAGAACGATCTAGCACCGCGAAAGGGGCTACTGTTGGGGTCGTGCTTCGGTGCGCCGAAGGTCTCACACGAAGAAGCAGCTTCGGCTGAAGTCGTCTCCAAGAGATGGCCGAAGGTCCCTTTTCATGGAGCTTCGGCGTTTTAAACCGACATAGAGATAGAATGACCTTTTTATACATATAGGTCTGAGTCAATGCTGTAAACTTTCGCAAGGGGCATAATTGTAATTTGTCACAGGCTGCGACCTGTGCCTATAAATAGATGAACAGTACCTCTGTACTGTTCACGTGAACTTGTCATTTGCTTTCGCATCACGCTTGTACTTTTGCCTTCCGCAGGACCGAAGGTACATTTGTAATTCAAAGTCATTTATATTCATTAGTACAAGTAGAGATAATTCTATGACAATATTTAAATGTTTATTTCATATTCTATGATTTATGTGAATGCTTCATTCTTCGTTGTTATGCTTACGAAGGTATGTCCTTCGTAACCTTCGTCCGAGATGCTTTATATCCCGAAGGGATATATCGTTATGGAGGACGAAGGACCTTAACACTTAACATTTTTTGTGTTGCCTTGTTCTTAATTCTTAGCATTTGAGAACAAGTCCCCAACACTTCCCCGCAAGGGCCACCACATAATTGGTGCCTCTTGCCTTGATTACAATTGAGTGTTGGTCACAAGAGCAAGTGAGAAAGAAAAGAAGCAATCCAAGCGCAAGAGCTCAAAAGAACACGACAAATCTCTCTCGCTAATCACTAAAGCCTTTTGTGGAATTGGAGAGAATTTGGTCTCTTTGGTGTGTCTAGAATTGAATGCCTAGCTCTTGTAAGTGGTTGAGAAGTGGAAAACTTGGATGCAATGAATGGTGGGGTGGTTGGGGTATTTATAGCCCCAACCACCAAAAGTGGTCGTTGGGAGGCTGTCTGTTCGATGGCGCACCGGACAG
Organism: Zea mays; assembly: GCF_902167145.1. Taxonomy (NCBI): domain Eukaryota; kingdom Viridiplantae; phylum Streptophyta; class Magnoliopsida; order Poales; family Poaceae; genus Zea; species Zea mays. The sequence goes on from NC_050100.1 coordinate 11,331,310, forward strand.
TCCGGTGCCCCCGCCACGTCATCACTGCCGTTGGATTCTGACCGTTGGAGCTTCTGATTTGTGGGCCCGCCTGGATGTCCGGTGCACACCGGACATGTACTGTTGGATGTCCGGTGCGCCAGTATGGGCGTGTCTGACATCTGCGCGCGCTGCGCGCGCATTTAATGCGACGTAGGTAGCCGTTGGCGCCGAAATAGCCGTTGCTCCGCTGTTACACCGGACAGTCCGGTGTACACCGGACAGTCCGGTGAATTATAGTGGAGCGGCTGAAGTGAATTCCCGAGGCTGGCGAGTTCCTGGGGCGGCTTTCCCTTGGAGCACCGGACACTGTCCGGTGTACACCGGACAGTCCGGTGAATTATAGCAGAGTCGCCTCTGGAATTTCCCGAAGGTGACGAGTTCGAGTTGAAGTCCTCTGGTGCACCGGACACTGTCCGGTGGTGCACCGGACACTGTCCGGTGTACACCGGACAGTCCGGTGCCCCCAGACCAGAGGTGCCTTCGGTTGCCTCTTTGCTCCTTTGTTGAATCCAAAAACTTGATCTTTTTATTGGCTAAGTGTGAACCTTTTACACCTGTATAATCTATACACTTGAGCAAACTAGTTAGTCCAATTATTTGTGTTGGGCAATTCAACCACCAAAATTAATTAGGGACTAGGTGTAACCCTAATTCCCTTTCAATCTCCCCCTTTTTGGTGATTGATGCCAACACAAACCAAAGCAAATATAGAAGTGCATAACTGAACTAGTTTGCATAATGTAAGTGTAAATGTTGCTTGGAATTGAGCCAATCTAAATACTTACAAGATATGCATGGATCGTTTCTTTCTTATTTAACATGTTGGACCACGCTTGCACCACATGTTTTGTTTTTGCAAACTCTTTTGTAAATCCTTTTCAAAGTCCTTTTGCAAACAGTCAAAGGCAAATGAATAAGATTTTGAGAAACATTTTCAAGATTTGAAATTTTCTCACCCTGTTCCAAATGTTTTTCCTTTGACTAAACAAAAACTCCCCCTAAATGAGATCCTCCTCTTAGTGTTCAAGAGGGTTTTGATATATCCTTTTTGAAATACTACTTTCTCCCCCTTTTGAACACAATAGGATACTAATTGATAATATTCTTGGAAACACGAAGTTTTTGAAATTGGTGGTGGTGCGGTCCTTTTGCTTTGGGCTCATACTTTCTCCCCCTTTGGCATGAATCGCCAAAAACGGAAGCATTAGAGCCCTCGAAGTGCTATCTTCCCCTTTGGTCATAAATAAATGAGTTAAGATTATACCAAAGACGAAGTCCTTTTATTCTCTCCCCCAAAGATGGAGAGTCTCTTGGAGCGACGGCGAAGGATGAGTTATGGAGTGGAAGCCTTTGTCTTCGCCGAAGACTCCAATTCCCTTTCAATACACCTATGACTTGGTTTGAGATAGACTTGAAAAATACATTAGTCATAGCATATGAAAGAGACATGATCAAAGGTATATAGAAGAGCAATGTGTGCAGTTTTAACAAAAGAAGTTCCTAGAATCAAGAATATTGAGCTCATGCCTAAGTTTGTTAAAAGATTGTTCATCAAGAGGCTTGGTAAAGATATCGGCTAATTGATTTTTAGTATTAATGTATGAAATCTCGATATCTCCCTTTTGTTGGTGATCCCTAAGAAAATGATACTGAATGGCTATGTGTTTAGTGCGACTATGTTCGACGGGATTATCCGCCATCTTGATTGCACTCTCATTATCACATAGCAAAGGGACTTTGGTTAATTTGTAACCGTAGTCCCGCAGGGTTTGCCTCATCCAAAGCAATTGCGCGCAACAATGTCCTGCGGCAATGTACTCGGCTTCGGCGGTGGAAAGAGCGACCGAATTTTGCTTCTTTGAAGCCCAAGACACTAAGGATCTTCCCAAGAACTGGCAAGTCCCTGATGTGCTCTTTCTATTGATTTTGCACCCCGCCCAATCGGCATCCGAATAGCCAATCAAATCAAATGTGGATCCCCTAGGACACCAAAGCCCAAACTTAGGAGTATAAGCCAAATATCTTAAGATTCGTTTTACGGCCGTAAGGTGAGCTTCCTTAGGGTCGGCTTGGAATCTTGCACACATGCACACGGAAAGCATAATATCCGGTCGAGATGCACATAAATAGAGTAAAGAACCTATCATCGACCGGTATACCTTTTGATCCACGGACTTACCTCCCGTGTCGAGGTCGAGATGCCCATTGGTTCCCATGGGTGTCTTGATGGGCTTGGCATCTTTCATCCCAAACTTATTTAGAATGTCTTGAGTGTACTTCGTTTGGCTAATGAAGGTGCCCTCTTGGAGTTGTTTCACTTGGAATCCTAAGAAATACTTCAACTCCCCCATCATAGACATCTCGAATTTCTGTGTCATAATCCTACTAAACTCTTCACATGTAGACTCGTTAGTAGACCCAAATATAATATCATCAACATAAATTTGGCATACAAACAAGTTATTTTCAAGAGTTTTAGTAAAGAGTGTAGGATCGGCCTTGCCGACTTTGAAGCCATTAGCAATAAGGAAATCTCTGAGGCATTCATACCATGCTCTTGGGGCTTGCTTTAGCCCATAAAGCGCCTTAGAGAGCCTATAGACATGGTTAGGATACTTACTATCTTCAAAGCCGGGAGGTTGCTCAACATAGACCTCTTCCTTGATTGGTCCATTGAGGAAGGCACTTTTCACGTCCATTTGATAAAGCTTAAAGCCATGGTAAGTAGCATAGGCCAATAATATGCGAATTGACTCAAGCCTAGCTACGGGTGCATAGGTTTCACCGAAATCCAAACCTTCAACTTGGGAGTATCCCTTGGCCACGAGTCGAGCTTTGTTCCTTGTCACCACACCATGCTCATCTTGCTTGTTGCGGAAGACCCATTTGGTTCCTACAACATTTTGGTTAGGACGTGGAACTAAATGCCATACCTCATTTCTAGTGAAGTTGTTAAGCTCCTCTTGCATTGCCACCACCCAATCCGAATCTTGTAGTGCTTCCTCTACCCTGTGTGGCTCAATAGAGGAAACAAACGAATAATGTTCACAAAAATGTGCAATACGAGGTCTAGTAGTTACCCCCTTATGAATGTCGCCGAGGATGGTGTCGACGGGGTGATCTTGTTGGATTGCTTGGTGGACTCTTGGGTGTGGCGGCCTTTGCTCTTCATCCTCCTTGTCTTGATCATTTGCATCTCCCCCTTGATCATTGTCGTCATCTTGAGGTGGCTCATTTGCTTGATCTTCTACTTCATCAACTTGAGCTTCATCCTCATTTTGAGTCGGTGGAGATGCTAGCGTGGAGGAGGATGGTTGATCTTGTGCATGTGGAGGCTCTTCGAATTCCTTAGGACACACATCCCCAATGGACATGTTCCTTAGCGCTATGCATGGAGCCTGTTCTTCACCTATCTCATCAAGATCAACTTGCTCTACTTGAGAGCCGTTAGTCTCGTCAAACACAACGTCACAAGAAACTTCAACAAGTCCTGAGGACTTGTTAAAGACTCTATATGCCCTTGTGTTTGAGTCATATCCTAGTAAAAAGCCTTCTACAGTTTTAGGAGCAAATTTAGATTTTCTACCTCTCTTAACAAGAATAAAGCATTTGCTACCAAAAACTCTAAAATATGAAATATTTGGCTTTTTACCGGTTAGGAGTTCATAGGATGTCTTCTTGAGGATTCGGTGAAGGTATAACCGGTTGATGGCGTAGCAAGCGGTGTTGACTGCTTCGGCCCAAAACCGATCCGGTGTCTTGTACTCATCAAGCATGGTTCTTGCCATGTCCAATAGAGTTCGATTCTTCCTCTCCACTACACCATTTTGTTGTGGAGTGTAGGGAGAAGAGAACTCATGCTTGATGCCCTCCTCCTCAAGGAAGCCTTCTATCTGTGAGTTCTTGAACTCCGTCCCGTTGTCGCTTCTAATTTTCTTGATCCTTAAGCCGAACTCATTTTGAGCCCGTCTCAAGAATCCCTTTAAGGTCTCTTGGGTTTGAGATTTTTCCTGCAAAAAGAACACCCAAGTGAAGCGAGAATAATCATCCACTATTACAAGACAATACTTACTCCCGCCGATGCTTATGTAAGCAATCGGGCCGAATAGATCCATGTGGAGTAGCTCAAGCGGCCTGTCGGTCGTCATGATGTTCTTGTGTGGATGTTGGGTTCCAACTTGCTTCCCGGCTTGGCACGCGCTACAAATCCTGTCTTTCTCAAAATGAACATTTGTTAATCCTAAAATGTGTTCTCCCTTTAGAAGCTTATGAAGATTCTTCATCCCAACATGGGTTAGTCGGCGGTGCCAGAGCCAACCCATGTTAGTCTTAGCAATTAAGCAAGTGTCAAGTTCAGCTCTATCAAAATCTACCAAGTATAGCTGACCCTCTAACACTCCCTTAAATGCTATTGAATCGTCACTTCTTCTAAAGACAGTGACACCTACATCAGTGAATAGACAGTTGTAGCCCATTTGACATAATTGGGATACGGAAAGCAAATTGTAATCTAATGAATCAACAAGAAAAACATTTGAAATGGAATGGTCAGGAGATATAGCAATTTTACCCAAACCTTTGACCAAACCTTGATTTCCATCCCCGAATGTGATTGCTCTTTGGGGATCTTGGTTTTTCTCATATGAGGAGAACATCTTCTTCTCCCCGGTCATGTGGTTTGTGCATCCGCTATCGATGATCCAACTTGTGCCCCCGGATGCATAAACCTACAAAACAATTTTAGTTCTTGAATTTTGGTACCCAAACGGTTTTGGGTCCTTTGGCATTAGACACAAGAACTTTGGGTACCCAAACACAAGTCTTGGAGCCCTTGTGTTTGCCCCCAACAAACTTGGCAACTATTTTGCTGGATTTGTTAGTCAAAACATAAGATGCATCAAAAGTCTTAAATGAAATGCTATGTTCATTTGATGCACTAGGAGTTTTCCTTTTAGGCAACTTAGCACGGGTTGGTTGCCTTGAGCTAGATGCCTCACCCTTATACATAAATGCATGATTAGGGCCAGAGTGAGACTTCCTAGAATGAACTTTCTTAATTTTGCTCTCGGGATAACCGGCAGGGTACAAAATGTAACCCTCGTTATCCTGAGGCATGGGAGCCTTGCCCTTAACAAAGTTAGACAAGTTTTTAGGAGGGGCATTAAGTTTGACATTGTCTCTCCTTTGGAAGCCAATGCCATCATTGATGCCAGGGCGTCTCCCATTATAGAGCATACTTCTAGCAAATTTAAACTTTTCATTTTCTAAGTTATGCTCGGCAATTTTAGCATCTAATATTGCTATATGATCATTTTGTTGTTTAATCAAGGTCATGTGATCATGAATAGCATTAATATCAACATCTCTACATCTAGTACAAATGGAAACATGCTCAACACTAGAAGTAGAGGGTTTGCATGAATTAAGTTCAACGATCTTAGCACGCAAGATATCATTATTATCTCTAAGATCGGAAATTGTAACATTGCAAACATCAAAATCTTTAGCCTTAGCAATCAAATTTTCATTTTCTATTCTAAGGCTAGCAAGAGAATCATTCAATTCCTTAATCTTAGCAAGCAAGTCATCATTATCATTTCTAAGATTGGGAATTGAAGCATCACAAACATGAGACCCAACCTTAGCAATTAAACTAGCATTTTCATTTCTAAGGTTGATAATGGTGTCATGGCAAGTGCTTAGTTCACTAGATAGTTTTTGACATTTTTCTACTTCTAGAGCATAAGCATTTTTAACCTTAACATGTTTCTTGTTTTCTTTAATTAGAAAATCCTCTTGGGAATCCAAAAGGTCATCTTTTTCATGAATAGCACTAATTAGCTCATTTAGCTTTTCCTTTTGTTCCATGTTAAGGTTGGCAAAAAGAACGCGCAAGTTATCCTCCTCATTGCTAGCATCATCCTCATCACTAGAGGTTTCATATTTAGTGGAGGATCTTGATTTTACCTTCTTCTTTTTGCCGTCCTTTGCCATGAGGCACTTGTGGCCGACGTTGGGGAAGAGGAGTCCCTTGGTGACGGCGATGTTGGCGGCGTCCTCGTCGGAGGAGGAGTCGGTGGAGCTTTCGTCGGAGTCCCACTCGCGGCACACGTGGGCATCGCCGCCCCTGTTCTTGTGGTATCTCTTCTTTTCTTTCCTCTTTCCCTTCTTGTCGTTATCCCTGTCACTGTCACTTGATAATGGACATTTAGCGATAAAGTGACCGGGCTTACCACACTTGTAGCAAACCTTCTTGGAACGGGATTTGTAATCCTTCCCCTTCCGTTGCTTGAGGATTTGGCGAAAGCTTTTGATGATTAAAGCCATCTCCTCATTGTCGAGCTTGGAGGCGTCAATTGGTTGTCTACTTGGTGTAGACTCCTCCTTCTTCTCCTCCGTCGCCTTAAATGCCACCGGTTGTGCTTCGGACGTGGAGGTTTCATCAAGCTCGTTGATCTTCTTGGAGCCCTTGATCATACATTCAAAGCTCACAAAATTCCCGATAACTTCCTCGGGGGTCATTTGAGTATATCTAGGATTACCACGAATTAATTGAACTTGAGTGGGGTTAAGAAAAATGAGTGATCTAAGAATAACCTTAACCACCTCGTGGTCATCCCACTTCTTGCTCCCGAGGTTGCGCACTTGGTTCACCAAAGTCTTGAGCCGGTTGTACATGTCTTGTGGCTCTTCCCCTTGGCGAAGTCGAAAGCGACCGAGCTCCCCCTCGATCGTTTCCCGCTTGGTGATCTTTGTTAGTTCATCACCCTCGTGCGCGGTCTTGAGGAGGTCCCAAATTTCCTTTGCATTCTTCAACCCTTGCACCTTGTTGTACTCCTCTCTATTTAGAGAGGCCAAGAGTATGGTTGTGGCTTGGGAGTTGAAGTGCTCGATTTGGGCCACCTCGTCCTCATCATAATCCTCATCCTCTATTGATGGTACCTGTGCTCCAAACTCAACAACATTCCATATACTTTTGTGGAGTGAGGTTAGATGAAATTTCATTAAATCACTCCACCTAGCATAATCTTCACCGTCAAAGGTTGGCGGTTTGCCTAATGGAACGGAAAGTAATGGAGTATGTCTAGATGTACGAGGATAATGTAAGGGGATCTTACTAAACTTCTTACGCTCTTGGCGTTTAGAAGTTACGGAGGGCGCATCGGAGTCGGAGGTCGATGTAGATGAAGTGTCGGTCTCGTAGTAGACCACTTTCCTCATCCTCTTGTGCTTGTCGCCTTTCCGATGCGACTTGTGAGAAGAAGATTTTTCCTTCTCTTTGTGGTGAGAAGAGGAAGATCTTTTCTCCTTCCGTTTGGAGGAGTCCTTCTTCTTCTCCTTTCTCTTGGTGCGGGACTCTTCCGATGAAGTGCTCCCATGGCTTGTAGTGGGCTTTTCGCCGGTCTCCATCTCCTTCTTGGTGTGATCTCCCGACATCACTTCGAGCGGTTAGGCTCTAATGAAGCACCGGGCTCCGATACCAATTGATAGTCGCCTAGAGGGGGGGTGAATAGGGCGAAACTGAAATTTACAAATATAAACACAACTACAAGCCGGGTTAGCGTTAGAAATATAATCGAGTCCGCGAGAGAGGGCGCAAAACAAATCGCAAGCAAATAATAAAGTGAGACACGCGGATTTATTTTACCGAGGTTCGGTTCTCTCAAACCTACTCCCCGTTGAGGAGGCCACAAAGTCCGGGTCTCTTTCAACCCTTCCCTCTCTCAAACGGTCCCTCGGACCGAGTGAGCTTCTCTTCTCAAATCAAAGCCGGGAATAAAACTTCCCCGCAAGGGCCACCACACAATTGGTGCCTCTTGCCTTGATTACAATTGAGTGTTGGTCACAAGAGCAAGTGAGAAAGAAAAGAAGCAATCCAAGCGCAAGAGCTCAAAAGAACACGGCAAATCTCTCTCGCTAATCACTAAAGCCTTTTGTGGAATTGGAGAGAATTTGATCTCTTTGGTGTGTCTAGAATTGAATGCCTAGCTCTTGTAAGTGGTTGAGAAGTGGAAAACTTGGATGCAATGAATGGTGGGGTGGTTGGGGTATTTATAGCCCCAACCACCAAAAGTGGCCGTTGGGAGGCTGTCTGTTCGATGGCGCACCGGACAGTCCGGTGCCCCCGCCACGTCATCACTACCGTTGGATTCTGACCGTTGGAGCTTCTGATTTGTGGGCCCGCCTGGATGTCCGGTGCACACCGGGCATGTACTGTTGGATGTCCGGTGCGCCAGTATGGGCGTGTCTGACATCTGCGCGCGCTGCGCGCGCATTTAATGCGACGCAGGTAGCCGTTGGCGCCGAAATAGCCGTTGCTCCGCTGTTACACCGGACAGTCCGGTGTACACCGGACAGTCCGGTGAATTATAGTGGAGCGGCTGAAGTGAATTCCCGAGGCTGGCGAGTTCCTGGGGCGGCTTTCCCTTGGAGCACCGGACACTGTCCGGTGTACACCAGACAGTCCGGTGAATTATAGCGGAGTCGCCTCTGGAATTTCCCGAAGGTGACGAGTTCGAGTTGAAGTCCTCTGGTGCACCGGACACTGTCCGGTGTACACCGGACAGTCCGGTGCCCCCAGACCAGAGGTGCCTTCGGTTGCCTCTTTGCTCCTTTGCTGAATCCAAAAACTTGATCTTTTTATTGGCTAAGTGTGAACCTTTTACACCTGTATAATCTATACACTTGAGCAAACTAGTTAGTCCAATTATTTGTGTTGGGCAATTCAACCACCAAAATTAATTAGGGACTAGGTGTAACCCTAATTCCCTTTCAACTCCTCTTCCCCAACGTCGGCCACAAGTGTCTCATGGCAAAGGACGACAAGAAGAAGAAGGTAAAATCTAGATCCTCCACTAAGTATGCAACATCTAGTGATGAGGCTAGCTCTAGTGATGATGAGGATGATTTATTGACGCTTTTTGCCAACCTAAACATGCAACAAAAGGAGAAATTAAATGAGTTAATTAGTGCTATTCATGAGAAGGATGAACTCTTGGACTTCCAAGAGGACTTCCTAATCAAAGAAAACAAAAAGCATGTTAGGGTTAAAAATGCTTATGCTCTAGAGGTAGAAAAATGTGAAAATTATCTAGTGAGCTAAGCACTTGCCATGGTATTATTTCCAACCTTAGAAATGAAAATGCCAAATTAATTGCTAAGGTTGAGAAATCAAATGTTTGTGATGATTCAGTTGACAATCTTAGAAATGATAATGCTAGTTCAATTGCTAAGATTGAAAAACTGAATGCCTCTCTTGCTAGCCTTAGAAATGAGAATGAAAAAATGATTGCTAAGGCTAAGGAATTAGATGTTTGCAATGTTTCTATTTCCAATCTTAGAGATGAGAATGACATTTTCCATGCTAAGATTGTTGAACTAAATTCTTGCAAACTCTCTACATCTACCGTTGAGCATGTTACTATTTGCACTAGATGTAGAGATATTAAAATTGATGCTATTCATGATCACATTGCTATGATTAAACAACAAAATGATCATATAGCAAAATTAGATGCTAAAATTGCCGAGCATGAGTTAGAAAATGAAAAATTTAAATTTGCTCGTAGTATGCTCTATAGTGGGAGACGCCCTGGCATTAAGGATGGCATTGGCTTCAAACAGGGAGGCAATGTCAAACTCAATGCCCCTCCTAAAAGATTATCTAACTTTGTTAAGGGCAAGGCTCCCATGCCTCAGGATAACGAGGGTTACATTTTATACCCTGCCGGTTATCCCGAGCACAAAATTAGGAGAATTCACTCTAGGAAGTCTCACATAGCTCTAATCATGCTTTTATGTATAAGAGTGAGGCATCTAGTTCTAGGCAATCAACCCGTGCTAAATTGCCTAAGAAGAAAACTCCAATTGCATCAAATGAACCTAACATTTCATTTAAGACTTTTGATGCATCATATGTGCTAACTATCAAATCAGACAAAATAGTTGCCAAATATATTAGGGGCAAACACAAGGGGTCAAAGACTTGTGTTTGGGTACCCAAGGTGCTTGTTTCTAATGTGAAAGGACCCAAGACCGTTTGGGTACCTAAGAACAAGGCCTAAACTTGTTTTGTAGGTTTATGCATCCGGGGGCTCAAGTTGGATAATTGATAGCGGGTGCACAAACCACATGACAGTGGAGAAGAAGATGTTCTCCTCCTACGAGAAAAACCATGATCCCCAAAGAGCTATCACATTCGAGGATGGAAATCAAGGTTTGGTCAAAGGTTTGGGTAAAATTGCTATATCTCTTGACCATTTTATTTCCAATGTTTTTCTTGTAGATTCTTTAGATTACAATTTGCTTTCCGTTTCTCAATTATACAAAATGGGCTACAACTGTCTTTTTACGGATATAGGTGTTACTGTCTTTAGAAGAAGTGATGATTCAGTAGCATTTAAGGGAGTGTTAGAGGGTCAGCTATACTTAGTAGATTTTGATAGAGCTGAACTCGACACTTGCTTAATTGCTAAGACTAACATGTGTTGGCTCTGGCACCACCGACTAGCCCATGTTGGGATGAAGAATCTTCATAAGCTTCTAAAGGGAGAGCACATTTTAGGACTAACCAATGTTCATTTTGAGAAAGACAGGGTTTGTAGCGCATGTCAACCAGGAAAGCAAGTTGGTGTTCATCATCCACATAAGAACATCATGACAACCGACACACCGCTTGAGCTACTCCACATGGACCTATTCGGCCCGGTCACTTACATAAGTATCGGCGGGAGTAAGTATTGTCTTGTAATTGTGGATGATTATTCTCGCTTCACTTGGGTGTTCTTTTTGCAGGAAAAATCACAAACCCAAGAGACATTAAAAGGATTCTTGAGACGGGCTCAAAATGAGTTCGACTTAAGAATAAAAAAGATTAGAAGCGACAACGAGACGGAGTTCAAAAACTCACAAATCGAAAGCTACCTTGAGGAGGAGGGCATCAAGCATGAGTTCTCTTCTCCCTACACGCCACAACAAAATGGTGTAGTGGAGAAGAAGAATAGAACTCTATTGGATATGGCAAGGACCATGCTTGACGAGTACAAGACTTCGGATCGGTTTTGGGCCGAGGCGGTCAACACCGCTTGCTACGCCATCAACCGGTTATATCTTCACCGAATCCTCAAGAAGACATCGTATGAACTCCTCACCGGTAAAAAGCCCAATGTTTTATATTTTAGAGTCTTTGGTAGCAAATGCTTTATTCTTGTTAAAAGAGGTAGAAAATCTAAATTTGCTCTTAAGGCTGTAGAAGGCTTTTTACTAGGATATGATTCAAACACAAGGCCATATAGAGTCTTTACCAAGTCCACTGGACTAGTTGAAGTTTCTTGTGACATTGTGTTTGATGAGACTAACGGCTCTCAAGTAGAGCAAGTTGATCTTGATGAACTAGATGATGAAGAGGCTCCGTGCGTCTCGCTAAGGAACATGTTCATTGGGGATGTATGTCCTAAGGAATCCGAAGAGCCTCCACAAGCACAAGATCAACCATCTTCCTCCATGCAAGCATCTCCACCAACCCAAGATGAGGATCAAGCTCAAGATGATGATGATGAAGATCAAGAAGAGCCACCTCAAGAGGAGGACAATGATCAAGGGGGAGATGTCCATGATCAAGACAAGGAAGATGATGAGGGTCCAAGACCGCCACACCCAAGGGTCCACCAAGCAATTCAACGAGATCACCCCGTGAACACCATCCTCGGCGACATTCATAAGGGGGTAACCACTCATTCTCGTGTTGCTCATTTTTGTGAACATTACTCTTTTGTTTCCTCTATTGAGCCACACAGGGTAGAGGAAGCACTTCAAGATTCGGATTGGGTGCTGGCAATGCAAGAGGAGCTCAACAACTTCACGAGGAATGAGGTATGGCATTTAGTTCCACGTCCTAACCAAAATGTTGTAGGAACCAAGTGGGTCTTCCGCAACAAGCAAGATGAGCATGGTGTGGTGACAAGTAACAAAGCCCGACTTGTGGCCAAGGGATATTCACAAGTCGAAGGTTTGGATTTCGGTGAAACCTATGCACCCGTATCTAGGCTTGAGTCAATTCGTATATTACTTGCCTATGCTACTTACCATGGCTTTAAGCTTTATCAAATGGACGTGAAAAGTGCCTTCCTCAATGGACCAATCAAGGAAGAGGTCTATGTTGAGCAACCTCTCGGCTTTGAAGATAGTGAGTACCCTAACCATGTTTATAAACTCTCTAAGGCACTTTATGGGCTCAAGCAAGCCCCAAGAGCATGGTATGAATGCCTAAGAGATTTTCTTATCGTTAATGGCTTCAAAGTCGGAAAAGTCGATCCTACTCTCTTTACTAAAACACTTGCAAATGATTTGTTTGTATGCCAAATTTATGTTGATGATATCATATTTGGGTCTACTAACGAATCTATATGTGAAGAGTTTAGTAGGATCATGACTCAAAAATTCGAGATGTCTATGATGGGGGAGTTGAAGTATTTCTTAGGATTTCAATTGAAGCAACTCCAAGAGGGCACCTTCATTAGCCAAACAAAGTACATTCAAGACATACTCACAAAGTTTGGGATGAAGGATGCCAAGCCCATCAAGACACCCATGGGAACTAATGGGCATCTCGACCTCGACACGGGAGGTAAATCCGTAGATCAAAAGGTATACCAGTCGATGATAGGTTCTTTACTCTACTTATGTGCATCTCGATCGGATATTATGCTTTACGTATGCATGTGTGCAAGATTCCAAGCCGATCCTAAGGAAGTTCACCTTAGGGCCGTAAAACGAATCTTGAGATATTTAGTTTATACTCCTAAGTTTGGCCTTTGGTACCCCAGGGGATCCACTTTTGATTTAATTGGGTATTCCGATGCTGATTGGGCAGGGTGTAAAATTAATAGAAAGAGCACATCAGGGACTTGCCAGTTCTTGGGAAGATCTCTGGTGTCTTGGGCTTCAAAGAAGCAAAATTCTGTCGATCTTTCTACCACCGAAGCCGAGTACATTGTCTCAGGCCACTGTTGCGCGCAATTATTTTGGATGAGGAAAACCCTTAGGGACTATGGTTACAAATTAACCAAAGTTCCTCTTCTATGTGATAATGAGAGTGCAATCCGCATGGCGGATAATCCCGTTGAGCATAGCCGCACTAAACACATAGTCATTCGATATCACTTTTTAAGGGATCACCAACAAAAGGGGGATATCGAGATTGCATATGTTAACACCAAAGAACAATTAGCCGATATCTTTACCAAGCCATTAGATGAGCAAACTTTTACCAAACTTAGGCATGAGCTAAATATTCTTGATTCTAAGAATTTTGATTGATATTTTGCACACATAACTTGTTTATATACTGAAAGGGAATTAGGCTTACACCTATTTCCTAAATGATTTTGGTGGTTGAATTGCCCAACACAAATAATTGGAGTAACTAGTTTGCTCTAGTGTATAAGTTATACAGGTGCCAAAGGTTCACACTTAGCCAATAAAAAGACCAAAAGTTGGGTTCAACAAAGAGAGCAAGGGATAACCGAAGTGTGCCCTGGTCTGGTGCACCGGACTGTCCGGTGTGCCACCGGACAGTGTCCGGTGCACCAGGGGACTTCACGCTGAACTCATCACCTTCGGGAAAATCCAGAGGCACTCCGCTATAATTCACCGGACTGTCCGGTGTACACCGGACAGTGCCGGTGCCCCAGGGAAGAGCGGCTTCGGAACTCGCCAGCCTCGGGAAATTGCTTCGCTATAATTCACCGGACTGTCCGGTGTACACCGGACTGTCCGGTGAACCAGCAGAGCAATGGCTACTTCGCGCCAACGGTCACCTGCAGGCGCATTTAATGCGCGCAAAAAGCGCGCAGAAGTCAGGCACGCGCAAGACGGTGCACCGGACAATCTACAGTACTTGTCCGGTGTACACCGGACAGCCAGGCGGGCCCAGAAGTCAGAAGCTCCAACGGTCGAATCCCAACGGCCTGGTGACGTGGCTGGCGCACCAGACATGTCCGGTGTGCACCGGACTGTCCGGTGCACCATACGACAGTCAGCCACCACCAAACGGCTAGTTTGGTGGTTGGGGATATAAATACCCCCAACCACCCCACATTCAAGTCATCCAAGTTTTCCCACTTCAACTACTTACAAGAGCTCTAGCATTCAATTCTAGACACACCCAAGTGATCAAATCCTCTCCAAACTCCACACAACGCCCTAGTGGTTAGTGAGAGAGATTTGCTTGTGTTCTTTCGAGCTCTTGCGCTTGGATTGCTTTCTTCTTTCTTTGATTCTTTATTGCGATCAAACTCACTTGTAATTGAGGCAAGAGACACCAATTTTGTGGTGGTCCTTGTGGGAACTTTGTGTTCCAAGTGATTGAGAAGAAAAGCTCACTCGGTCCGAGGGACCGTTTGAGAGAGGGAAAGGGTTGAAAGAGACCCGGTCTTTGTGACCACCTCAACGGGGAGTAGGTTTGCGAGAACCGAACCTCGGTAAAACAAATCCATGTGTCTCACTCCTTATTCGCTTGCGATTTGTTTTGCACCCTCTCTCGCGGACTCAATTATATTTCTAACGCTAACCCGGCTTGTAGTTGTGATTAACTTTGAGAATTTCAGTTTCGCCCTATTCACCCCCCTCTAGGCGACTTTCAATTGGTATCAGAGCCCGGTACTTCATTAGAGCCTAACCGCTCGAAGTGATGTCGGGAGAACTCGCCAAGAAGGAGATGGAGACCGGCGAAAAGCCCACTACAAGCAACGAGAAAGCTCTATCGGGAGAGTCCCGCAATAAGGATAAGAAGAAGGAGAAGAAGACTTCTTCTCACAAATCGCATCGGAGTGGCGACAAAATAAAGAAGATGAGGAAGGTGGTCTACTACGAGACTGACACTTCATCACCTTCTACCTCCAGCTTCGACGTGCCCTCCATAACTTCTAAGCGCCATGAGCGCAAGAAGTTTAGTAAGATCCCCTTACATTATCCTCGTACTTCTAGACATACTCCATTACTTTCCGTTCCATTAGGCAAACCGCCAACCTTTGACGGTGAAGATTATGCTAGGTGGAGTGATTTAATGAACTTTCATCTAACCTCACTCCACAAAAGTATATGGAATGTTGTTGAGTTTGGAGCACAGGTACCATCCGTAGGGGATGAGGATTATGATGAGGACGAGGTGGCCCAAATCGAGCACTTCAACTCCCAAGCCACAACCATACTCCTCGCCTCTCTAAGTAGAGAGGAGTACAACAAGGTGCAAGGACTAAAACGCGCCAAGGAAGTTTGGGACGTGCTCAAAACGGCGCATGAAGGTGATGAACTCACCAAGATCACCAAGCGGGAAACGATCGAGGGGGAGCTCGGTCGCTTCCGTCTTCGCCAAGGGGAGGAGCCACAAGATATGTACAACCGACTCAAGACCTTGGTGAATCAAGTACGCAACCTCGGGAGCAAAAAGTGGGATGACCACGAGGTGGTTAAGGTTATTCTAAGATCTCTTATTTTCCTTAACCCTACTCAAGTACAATTAATTCGTGGTAATCCAAGATATACACTAATGACTCCCGAGGAAGTACTCGGGAATTTTGTGAGCTTTGAATTTATGATCAAGGGCTCACGGAAGATCAACGAGCTTGACGGTCCCTCCACGTCCGAAGCTCAACCGGTTGCATTCAAGGCGACGGAGGAGAAGAAGGAGGAATCTACACCAAGTAGACAACCAATCGACGCCTCCAAGCTCGACAATGAGGAAATGGCGCTTGTCATCAAAAGCTTTCGCCAAAATCCTCAAGCAAAGGAGGGGGAAAGATTACAAGCCCCGCTCCAAGAAGGTTTGCTACAAGTGTGGTAAGCCCGGTCACTTCATTGCAAAATGTCCTATTTCTAGTGACAGTGACAGGGGCGATGACAAGAAGAGGAGAAGAAAGGAGAAGAAGAGGTACTACAAGAAGAAGGGCGGTGATGCCCATGTTTGTCGGGAGTGGGACTCCGACGAAAGCTCTAGCGACTCCTCCTCCGACGAGGACGCCGCCAACATCGCCGTCACCAAGGGACTTCTCTTCCCCAACGTCGGCCACAGGTGCCTCATGGCAAAGGACGACAAAAAGAAGAAGGTTAAATCTAAATCCTCCACTAGATATGAATCCTCTAGTGATGAAAATGCTAGTGATGAGGAAGATAACTTGCGCACTCTTTTTGCCAACTTAAACATGCAACAAAAGGAGAAATTAAATGAATTAATTAGTGACATCCATGAGAAGGATGATCTCTTGGACTCCCAAGAGGACTTCCTAATCAAGGAAAACAAAAAGCATGTTAAAGTTAAAAATGCTTATGCTCTAGAAGTTGAAAAATGTGAAAAATTATCTAGTGAGCTAAGCACTTGCCATGAGACAATTGACAACCTTAGAAATGAAAATGCTAATTTACTAGCTAAGGTTGATTCAAATGTTTGTGATATTTCAATTCCCAATCTTAAGAATGATAATGATGATTTGCTTACTAAGATTGAAGAATTGAACATATCTCTTGCTAGCCTTAGGATTGAGAATGAAAAATTGCTTGCTAAGGCTAAAGATTTTGATGTTTGCAATGCTACTATTTCCGACCTTAGAACTAAAATGATATATTGCATGCTAAGGTTGTAGAATTAAAATCTTGCAAACCCTCTACATCTACCGTTGAGCACACTTCTATTTGTACTAGATGTAGGGATGTTGATGTTAATGCTATTCATGATCACATGGCTTTAATTAAACAACAAAATGATCATATAGCAAAACTAGATGCTAAGATTGCCGAGCATGACTTAGAAAATGAAAATTTTAAATTTGCTAGAAGCATGCTCTATAGAGGGAGAAGCCCTGGCATTAAGGATGGCATTGGCTTCCAACAGGGAGGCAATGTCAAAATTAATGCCCCTCCTAAGAAGTTATCTAATTTTGTTAAGGGCAAGGCTCTAATGCCTCAGGATGACGAGGGTTATATTTTGTACCCTGCCGGCTACCCTGAGAGCAAAATTAGGAGAATTCATTCTAG
The DNA here is from genome assembly GCF_902167145.1 of Zea mays. Classification (NCBI taxonomy): domain Eukaryota; kingdom Viridiplantae; phylum Streptophyta; class Magnoliopsida; order Poales; family Poaceae; genus Zea; species Zea mays. The sequence goes on from NC_050100.1 coordinate 11,348,359, forward strand.
GAAGTCTCACTCTGGCCCTAACCATGCTTTCATGTATAAGGGTGAGACATCTAGTTCTAGGCAACCAACCCGTGCTAAGTTGCCTAAGAAGAAAACTCCTAGTGCATCAAATGAACATAACTTTTCATTTAAAACTTTTGATGCATCTTATGTTTTAACTAACAAATCCGGCAAAGTTGTTGCCAAATGTGTTGGGGGGCAAGCACAAGGGGTCAAAGACTTGTGTTTGGGTACCCAAAGTTCTTGTATCTAATGCCAAAGGACCCAAAACCATTTGGGTACCTAAAGTGAAGAACTAAACTTGTTTTGTAGGTTTATGCATCCGGGGGCTCAAGCTGGGTAATCGATAGCGGGTGCACAAACCACATGACAGGGGAGAAGAAGATGTTCTCCTCCTACGAGAAAAACCAAGATTCCCAACGAGCTATCACATTCGGGGATGGAAACCAAGGTTTGGTCAAAGGTTTGGGTAAAATAGCTATATCCCCTGACCATTCCATTTCCAATGTTTTTCTTGTTGATTCATTAGATTACAATTTGCTTTCCGTATCTCAATTATGTTAAATGGGCTACAACTGTTTATTCACTGATATAGGTGTCACTGTCTTTAGAAGAAGTGATGATTCAGTAGCATTTAAGGGAGTGTTAGAGGGTCAGCTATACTTGGTAGATTTTGATAGAGCTGAACTCGACACTTGCTTAATTGCTAAAACTAACATGGGTTGGCTCTGGCACCGCCGACTAGCCCATGTTGGGATGAAGAATCTTTATAAGCTTCTAAAGGGAGAACACATTTTAGGATTAACAAATGTTCATTTTGAGAAAGACAAGATATGTAGCGCATGCCAAGCAGGAAAGCAAGTTGGTGCTCATCATCCACACAAGAACATCATGACGACTGACAGGCCACTGGAGCTCCTACACATGGACCTATTCGGCCTGATTGCTTACATAAGCATCGGCGGGAGTAAGTACTATCTAGTAATTGTGGATGATTATTCTCGCTTCACTTGGGTGTTCTTTTTGCAGGAAAAATCTCACACCCAAGAGACTTTAAAGGGATTCTTGAGACGGGCTCAAAACGAGTTCAGATTAAGGATCAAGAAAATTAGAAGCGACAACGGGACGGAGTTCAAGAACTCTCAAATCGAAGGCTTCCTTGAGAAGGAGGGCATCAAGCATGAGTTCTCTTCTCCCTACACCCCACAACAAAATGGTGTAGTGGAGAGGAAGAATCGAACTCTATTGGACATGGCAAGAACCATGCTTGATGAGTATAAGACTTCAGATCGGTTTTGGGCCGAGGCAGTCAACACCGCCTGCTACGCCATCAACCGGTTATATCTACACCGAATCCTCAAGAAGACATCTTATGAACTCCTAACCGGTAAAAAGCCCAATATTTCATATTTTAGAGTCTTTGGTAGCAAATGCTTTATTCTTGTTAAAAGGGGTAGAAAATCTAAATTTGCTCCTAAGACAGTAGAAGGCTTTTTACTAGGATATGATTCAAACACAAGGGCATATAGAGTCTTTAACAAGTCCTCCGGACAAGTTGAAGTTTCTTGTGACGTTGTGTTTGATGAGACTAATGGCTCTCAAGTAGAGCAAGTTGATCTTGATGAGATAGGTATTGAAGAGGCTCCATGCATCGCGCTAAGGAACATGTCCATTGGGGATGTATGTCTAAGGAATCCGAAGAGCCTCCAAATGCACAAGATCAACCATCCTCCTCAACTCAAGCATCTCCACCAACTCAAAATGAGGATGAAGCTCAAGTTGATGAAGTAGAAGATCAAGCAAATGAGCCACCTCAAAATGACGGCAATGATCAAGGGGGAGATGCAAATGATCAAGACAAGGAGGATGAAGAACAAAGGCCGCCACACCCAAGAGTCCACCAAGCAATCCAACGAGATCACCCCGTCGACACCATTCTCGGCGACATTCATAAGGGGGTAACCACTAGATCTCGTGTTGCACATTTTTGTGAGCATTACTCTTTTGTTTCCTCTATTGAGCCACACAGGGTAGAGGAAGCACTTCAAGATTCGGATTGGGTAGTGGTGATGCAAGAGGAGCTCAACAACTTCACTAGGAATGAGGTATGACATTTAGTTCCATGTCCTAATCAAAATGTTGTAGGAACCAAATGGGTCTTCCGCAACAAGCAAGATGAGCATGGTGTGGTGACAAGGAACAAAGCTCGACTTGTGGCCAAGGGATACTCCCAAGTCGAAGGTTTGGATTTCGGTGAAACCTATGCACCCGTAGCTAGGCTTGAGTCAATTCGTATATTATTGGCCTATGCTACTTACCATGGCTTCAAGCTTTATCAAATGGACGTGAAGAGTGTCTTCCTCAATGGACCAATCAAGGAAGAGGTCTATGTTGAGCAACCTCCCGGCTTTGAAGACAGTGAGTATCCTAACCATGTTTATAAGCTCTCTAAGGCGCTTTATGGGCTCAAGCAAACCCCAAGAGCATGATATGAATGCCTTAGAGATTTCCTTATTTCAAATGGATTCAAAGTTGGAAAGGCCGATCCTACACTCTTCACTAAAACTCTTGAAAATGACTTGTTTGTATGCCAAATTTATGTTGATGATATTATATTTGGGTCTACTAACGAGTCTACATGTGAAGAATTTAGTAGGATCATGACACAAAAATTCGAGATGTCTATGATGGGGGAGTTGAAGTATTTCTTAGGATTTCAAGTGAAGCAACTCCAAGAGGGCACCTTCCTAAGCCAAATGAAGTATACTCAAGATATTCTAAGCAAGTTTGGAATGAAGGATGCCAAACCCATCAAGACACCCATGGGAACCAATGGGCATCTCGACCTCGACGAAGGAGGTAAATCCGTCGATCAAAAGGTATACCGGTCGATGATAGGTTCTTTGCTATATTTATGTGCATCTCGACCGGATATTATGCTTTCCGTATGTATGTGTGCAAGATTCCAAGCCGACCCTAAGGAAGCTCATCTTACGGCCGTAAAACGAATCTTGAGATATTTGGTTTATACTCCTAAGTTTGGGCTTTGGTATCCTAGGGGATCCACATTTGATTTGATTGGTTATTCGGATGCGATTGGGCAGGGTGTAAAATCAATAGAAAGAGCACATCGGGGACTTGCCAGTTCTTGGGAAGATCCTTGGTGTCTTGGGCTTCAAAGAAGCAAAATTCCGTAGCTCTTTCTACCGCCGAAGCCGAGTACATTGCTGCAGGCCATTGTTGCGCGCAACTACTTTGGATGAGGCAAACCCTTAGGGACTACGGTTACAAATTAACCAAAGTTCCTCTTCTATGTGATAATGAGAGTGCAATCCGCATGGCGGATAATCCCATTGAGCATAGCCGCACTAAACACATAGCCATTTGGTATCACTTTTTAAGGGATCACCAACAAAAGGGAGATATCGAGATTTCTTACATTAATACTAAAGATCAATTAGCCGATATCTTTACCAAGCCACTTGATGAACAAACTTTTAACAAACTTAGGCATGAGCTAAATATTCTTGATTCTAGGAACTTCTTTTGTTGATTTGCACACATAGCTCATTTATATACCTTTGATCATGTCTCTTTCATATGCTATGACTAATGTGTTTTCAAGTCTATTTCAAACCAAGTCACAGGTGTATTGAAAGGGAATTGGAGTCTTCGGCGAAGACAAAGGCTTCCACTCCGTAACTCATCCTTCGCCATCACTCCGAGCAACTCTCCATCTTTGGGGAGATAAGGACTCCGTTCTTTGGTATAATCTTCACTCATTTATTTATGACCAAAGGGGGATAAAGTAATTCTAAGGGCTCTAATGACTCTGTTTTTGGCGATTCATGCCAAAGGGGGAGAAAGTATTAGCCCAAAGCAAAAGGACCGCACCACCACCTAATTTTAAAATGAGTTTTTCAATTGGTATGGTTCTCAATTGATAAAATTAAAATTGGTATCTTATTGTGTTCAAAAGGGGGAGAAAATAGTATTTCAAAATTGATATCTCAAAACCCTCTTGAACACTAAGAGGAGAATTTTATTTAGGGGGAGTTTTGTTTAGTCAAAGGAAAAACATTTGAAACAGGGGGAGAAAATTTCAAATCTAGTGAATGCTTCTCAAAATTCTTACTCATTTACCTTTGACTACTTGCAAAAGACTTTGAAAAGGATTTCCAAAAACATTTGCAAAGACAAAACATATGGTACAAGCGTGGTCCAAAATGTCAAAAATTGAAGAAACAATCCATGCATATCTTATAAGTATTTATATTGGCTCAATTCCAAGCAACCTTTGCACTTACATTATGCAACCTAGTTCAATTATGCACTTCTATATTTGCTTTGGTTTGTGTTGGCATCAATCACCAAAAAGGGGGAGATTGAAAGGGAATTAGGCTTACACCTATTTCCTAAATGATTTTGGTGGTTGCATTGCCCAACACAAATAATTGGACTAACTAGTTTGCTCTAGTGTATAAGTTATACAGGTGCCAAAGGTTCACACTTAGCCAATAAAAAGACCAAAAGTTGGGTTCAACAAAGAGAGCAAGGGATAACCGAAGTGTGCCCTGGTCTGGCGCACCGGACAGTGTCCGGTGCACCACCGGATAGTGTCCGGTGCACCAGGGGACTTCACGCTGAACTCATCACCTTCGGGAAAATCCAGAGGCACTCCGCTATAATTCACTGGACTGTCCGGTGTACGCTGGACAGTGTCCGGTGCCCCAGGGAAGAGCGGCTCCGGAACTCGCCAGCCTCGGGAAATTGCTTCGCTATAATTCACCGGACTGTTCGGTGTACACCGGACTGTCCGGTGAACCAGCAGAGCAACGGCTACTTCGCGCCAACCGTCACCTGCAGGCGCATTTGATGCGCGCCAGAAGCGCGCAGAAGTCAGGCACGCGCAAGACGGTGCACCGGACAATCTACAGTACTTGTCCGGTGTACACCGGACAGCCAGGCGGGCCCAGAAGTCAGAAGCTCCAACGGTCGAATCCCAACGGCCTGGTGACGTGGCTGGCGCACCAGACATGTCCGGTGTGCACCGGACTGTCCGGTGCACCATACGACAGTCAGCCACCACCAAACGACTAGTTTGGTGGTTGGGGATATAAATACCCCCAACCACCCCACATTCAAGTCATCCAAGTTTTCCCACTTCAACTACTTACAAGAGCTCTAGCATTCAATTCTAGACACACCCAAGTGATCAAATCCTCTCCAAACTCCACACAACGCCCTAGTGGTTAGTGAGAGAGATTTGCTTGTGTTCTTTCGAGCTCTTGCGCTTGGATTGCTTTCTTCTTTCTTTGATTCTTTATTGCGATCAAACTCACTTGTAATTGAGGCAAGAGACACCAATTTTGTGGTGGTCCTTGTGGGAACTTTGTGTTCCAAGTGATTGAGAAGAAAAGCTCACTCGGTCCGAGGGACCGTTTGAGAGAGGGAAAGGGTTGAAAGAGACCCGGTCTTTGTGACCACCTCAACGGGGAGTAGGTTTGCGAGAACCGAACCTCGGTAAAACAAATCCACGTGTCTCACTCCTTATTCGCTTGCGATTTGTTTTGCACCCTCTCTCGCGGACTCAATTATATTTCTAACGCTAACCCGACTTGTAGTTGTGATTAACTTTGAGAATTTCAGTTTCGCCCTATTCACCCCCCTCTAGGCGACTTTCATATACCTTTGATCATATCTCTTTCATGTGCTATGACTAATGTGGTTTCAAGTGCATTTCATGCTAAGTCATAGATTGAAAGGGAATTGGAGTCTTCGACGAAGACAAAGGCTTCCACTCCACTCCATCGAATTATTCATCCTTCGCCGTCGCTCCACACCGCTCTCCAACTTGGTATAATCTTCATTTGTATATTATTTGCCAAAAGGAGAGAAAGTAAAGGGCTTATATTTCACTCACAAGTATCCGTTTTTGGCGATTCATGCCAAAGGGGGAGAAAGTATTAGCCCAAAGCAAAAGGACCGCACCACCATCAATTTCAAAAATGTAGTCTTTCAAATTTGTGTTAAGAAAAGATTTTTTATTGGTATCTTAGTTTTGATACAATTTCAAAATTGGTAATACCCTCTTCAAAATTAATATCTAAAACCCTCTTGAACACTAAGAGGAGGATTTCATTAAGGGGGAGTTTTGTTTAGTCAAAGGAAAAGCATTTGAAACAGGGGGAGAAAATTTCAAATCTTGCAAATGCTTCTCAAAATCTTATTCATATACCTTTGACTATTTGCAAAAGATTTTTGAAAAAGAATTTCCAAAACATTGCAAAACAAAACAAGTGGTACAGGCGTGCTCCAAAATTTTAAATAAGAAGAAAGCCATCCATGCATATCTAGTAGAAATGATTATTGGTTTCATTCCAAGCAACCTTTGCACTTACATTATGCAAACTAGTTCAATTCTGCACTTTTATATTTGCTTTGGTTTGTGTTGCCATCAATCACCAAAAAGGGGGAGATTGAAAGGGAAATAGGCTTACACCTTTTCCTAATTGATTTTGGTGGTTGAATTGCCTAACACAAATAATTGGACTAACTAGTTTGCTCTAGATTATAAGTTTTTACAGGTGCCAAAGGTTCATAACGAACCAATAAAAAGACCAAGAAAGGGTTCAAACAAACAGAGCAAAAGACAACCGAAGTGTGCCCTGGTCTGGAACCCAACTCCGAACTTGCCACCTTTGAGAATTCTGGGAGCCGCTCCGCTATAATTCACCGGACTGTCCGGTGTGCCAGCGGAGCAACGACTACTTCGCGCCAACGGTCGTCTGCAGAGAGCAGTTAATGCGCTACAGTGCGCGCAGAAGTCAAAGCAGAGTCAGAAGGCGCACCGGACAGTAAACAGTGACTGTCCGGTGGCCCAGAAGTCAGAAGCTCCAACGGTCAGAATCCAACGGCCGGGTGACGTGGCTGGCGCACCGGACAGTGTCCGGTGGCGCACTGGATTATCCGGTGCGCCATGCGACAGCAGCCTCCACCAACGGCTCCTTTGGTGGTTGGGGCTATAAATACCCCCAACCACCCACCATTCATGGAATCCAAGTTTTCAGCCTTCACACCTCATACAAAAGCTATATCATTCAATATAAGACACAACCAAAGAGATCAAATCCTCTCCCAAGTCCAAAGACAATTCCAATCAAATAGTGACTAGTGAGAGAGAGATACTTGTGTTCTTTTGAGCTCTTGCGCTTGGATTGCTTTTCTTCTCCATTCTTTCTTGTGTTCAACTCAATTGTAACCAAGGCAAGAGACACCAATTGTGTGGTGGTCCTTGTGGGGACTTAGTGTCCCATTTGATTGAGAAGATAAGCTCACTTGGTCTAAGTGTCCGTTTGAGAGAGGGAAAGGGTTGAAAGAGACCCGGTCTTTGTGACCACCTCAACGGGGAGTAGGTTTGCAAGAATCAAACCTCGGTAAAACAAATCACCGTGTCATCCGTCTTATTTGCTTGTGATTTGTTTTCACCCTCTCTTTCGGACTCGTTTATATTTCTAACGCTAACCCCGGCTTGTAGTTGTGCTTAAAGTTTGTAAATTTCAGATTCGCCCTATTCACCCCACCCTCTAGGCGACTTTCAAAGATATCTATGGCACTCAAGTTTGATCTTTGGATCACTTGAGATGGGTTGAGTGCAACCCTTAACCAAAGGAGGTCACCACAACGTGGAGTAGGCATTGGCCGAACCACGGTAAAAATCGTTGTGTCATTTGTCCATTTACTTATTGCGATTATTGTCTTCCTGAGTACTCTACTCTCTTGCAATTTGCTCCTAAGTTTAATACTCATCTTAAAGGAGCAATCAAGAGAAGAGCTATCTCTCAATCTCTCTTCTCATCCTAACTTGGTTTTAGTTCTCACTAACTCTTATTGTAAACCAAGTGTGTGTTGTTTAGAGTTGATTCTTGCAGGATCACATATTCACCCCCTCTAGGTGCTCACAGATTCAAGATAGGAGCAACCACACGTACTCACCACCAGCACAAGTCCACATAGAGCACTTGTAATCGCAGGAACACTCATTCATCGGAGACTTGGGAGCTCGATTGCTCTCTCGCCTGTTTGTAACCCCACTAGACCACTACAAACCAGTGCAGGGTAACATGAATCACTCAACTAGACGTTGGGACATTTCGTCTGAGCAAGTATAAATATTTGTGTACACTTCGCACACCATCAACTCCAAGACGCGCAAAGCACGATAATTACAAGTCGATGGTTATGAAACACTGACAAATATCTTTTGGAGGAAAATCCTTGTGTCATATGGGTCTCCTTGAAAGAACATTATGAACAATAGAAGGATATTTTATTCCCCGATGCTCACATGAATGGAATCACCTTTGCCGCCAAGATTTCAAATATATGGCTAATTACGATCATGTTGTTGATTACATCTCTACAATGCTGAGATTTTCTAAAAAAGAACTAATGTATGTTGAAAATATAGAGAAAAATGTATCCATCAACATCCTTTGAATAGGGTATACACAACCAATACCATAAGGAAATACACCAGGTCTATTCATAGCTTATTCACTCATTAACTTGACTAGAGAAAAATGCTAGATTTCTCACGAAGAATCGCCGCATGCGCCCTATAGGCTCAGCAACATTGCCTTAGGTCCACAATGTTTAGAATAAGCACATGAACAAAAGGAAATTCAATGGACCTCCAGAGACGTAAGTATGGTTGCAATTTCAATAAGAACCACATGTACAAGGCTAACAAGAGGGCATGAAAAAATGCACCTCTACCCTATGACAATGGAAGATTTTGTCACAACAATGCACCTCTACCTTATGACGATGGAGGATTTTGTCATAAGTGTGGATGCAACACACATTTTACTGCTACATGTCATACTCCATAACATATGGTTGATATAGAAGGGTCTAAATTATGAAGCACATTCAGCCATAGTAGGCGGTGCCCAGGCCGGGTACTACAATCAATTTTTTAGACACATGCAGTTGTGATTGATGTCTAGTCGGCGGTGTCCTGTGCCTAGTCTAGATACACAACCAAACACGCCTCACGACACGAGATAAGCTCAGTCCACTAGAAGTTGAGACCCAAGCCAGTTGTGTGTCTGGTAGATACATTCCCAACCCTTGTAAGGGCTCCTTTGGAATGCAGAAATTTAATAAAAATAATATAGGGAATTTTATAAGAATTAGTTTAGAAACACAGAAAAATGGATGATTTAGGAAATTAACCTTTGGATCGTAAATGTTGTTGTAGCTCGTGATTCAGCTTAGCTTAGAGGTGGTAATGGATCGTGATCCAAATGCTTCTTCACAAAATGGTAGGATCCTGAATAAATTTTAGTTAAAAATGAATAGAAATAGAGCTCAATTCTAATCCGATCTGATCCTTAAATTTTATACTGTAAAATTTAGAGACCATTGTCACCCCTAGCTGAGCTATTGTTCTTAATACGAGCCGGTAGAGCTGACATTAAAGCTCAAAAATGGAGTACTCAGACGGCTATACTCAGGCTCACTAAAGCCGATAGAGCTACGTTCTCTAAAGAAAAATTATCTATCATTTACAACATATTTTAAAAGATTATATTTTATATATTTTCTTTATCTTCAACAACGTCGTCTAAGTTTCGTACTTTATATCTACAATATTACTAGATTTCGTATTTTACAATTTTTTTCCTGTTTTGTTCACGCACCAAAAATATAATTGGTGTCTCGAAATTAAAAAACACTACATATTCAGCACACCGCCTTTCTAAATTTTTGTAGCAAGTATTTTGTTATAAATAAATACTATTAACTAATCAGCTATAAATTCAAGTGAATAGAAATGCACCATTTTCTAGAGACTTTCGAGCAAGTAGCAGGATGACCTGGGAACCGTTAACAGAATTGACGAAGACGAGAGCAGCCGGTGGCGAGATGTACACGACAGCGATGGGAGGGAGTGGGAGAGAGAACACTACAGTGACTCTCATACATACACTATAGATCCATATACTATAGAAACTGATGCCACTCACTCCCATCTATAGATGTCCAAATAGGCGGGTCGTGCCGTGTCGGCCCACGGGCTCCAAGCGAGGCCCAAGCACGACCCGCTATGTTAACAATCGTGTCGGGCCGGCTCACAGCCCGATGGGTCTAACGGGTCCATAACAATATATAACGTTTAAATGATAAAAATATCCTAAAAGTATGCATTTGAGGGTTTAAACCATATTTATTAACTCTAAACATTTATTTATACTCACATAACCAACAAAACACATGTTTTTTGTGTTTTCTATACTATACTTAAAGCACCAGTTTCAACGGTCGTCCCAAACAGCGGCCCAGCATGGACCAGATGCCCGCGGGTCACAACTCTGGCCCAGACATGTCATGCCGACCCGCTGACTGTGTCGGGCCAACCCGTCGGCCCATTTGATTAAATCAGCGTAAAATGTTAAAAAATGGTGCAGGAGGTGGTATTCAAACCCATGCCCTGATGGAAGAAGGGCGGGAGACACTGTGTGAAGCTATCTAACTAGTAAAACATCGTACTCAGATGTTTTTAATATTGAATATAAATTATGTATATATGAATATAGTTTTTTTGTAAAATAAAAAATATATAATCGTGTCGGACCGGGTCAGCACTACAGGCCGAGGTTACAGCCCAAGCACGGCACGACGTTCTTGACTCTTGCAAGCATTAGGTCGTTTTTAAGACCACATTGGCACAATGGACTCAATGATATTTGAGGTTGCTGAATTGGATGGAGCAACAATGATTTATCACACTAATAGTAAAATGAAAGGTTATTTGTTGGTTTTAAACGTTAGTAATTGCTATAAAGTACCATAATTTATATGGAGCGCATCCAGTTTTTATTGATGCCTAACTTTAGCAATCACTCCATATTTTAATCTATCTTTTTATAAGTTTGAGTTCATGTGACTTATTTTAGAAACTTGAGCTCACAAACTTTCTCTTATCTGGTATCTGTATGGTGGAATTATATCATTTTATAATATATGTTCGTTCAGTCAGTCATTATGAAATCTCTTCTAATCGCTCACTTCATTGGCTATGTTGTACCAAGACATATTGGATGAAGTAAACAATAACATCAGTTAACCAAATAAAAAAAATATTATACAGAGAGTGGATACAATCAATAAAAAATCTTGAAATTTTTTTGGTGGATGGTTTACATGGATATTGTTGTAAGTCGTCGTAACGCACGGGCAACCGACTAGTATACTCTATATTCAAATATAATATATGTATTTATATGAAAAAATAGAAAAAAAATAAACTCACCTTCGGCCCAGGCACAGCCCGGTAACCGGAGCGGGCCAACACATACCCAGTTCACTACGTGTCGTGCCGGGTTCGTGCCGGACCAAACCCGTGCTAGATTTCGGGTCGCCCGGCAAGCCCAATTCATTTGGACATCTATACTCCCATCTTACCATGTACATCTACCCAAACACAGCCTAAAACGCGGAGCGGACGCTCGTCAGCCGCCCAGATTTAGAGAACACTACAATTTAGAGAACACTATAGTGGACCTCGCTGGACGTGTAAAGTAGTCCGAAAAACGCTTATTGGACATAGTCTAAACAGCCATCAGAACATTAGTGACACTGCGACAGTGTATACAGGTGAGTAAAATGTTTATATACTCTTCAGAAAGAAAAATCGATCCGCAAATGCTCAAACAAACCAGAAACACTTCTAACAAGAAAAACGCTCCCAATTACAGCACTGTGACAAGATTATTACCGCATGCTGTGCCAGCGGCTAATTTGCTGCTTGGATGGGCAAAAAAACGAGACAAGTCTGATACATACATTTTATTCATCGGTGAGATGTAACATGCAAGAAAAACTATGGAACAAGAGGCCGGAATGAAAGTTTGTGTAAGCGCCTCAACTCATTCTAAAACACTCTTCAAAATTTATGTGATGACGGTGGGGGCAGAGCGTCCAGTGTACTCTTGCATCTTGGAGAGCTTGAGCGCAACATCAACCTGGGATGAGACACAAATTAGTAAACGCAGTTTCACAGAAGCCCAAGGTATGTTATGCTCTGTGAATCGAAAGGGCATAGCCGCATGGTAGGTATCTTACCAGCGGAGCAAGGGCGTCCTGTGAATCCCTGCCGGTCTTAGAGGAGTCCCTCTCGTACTGCTCGATGTAGACACGGATGGTGGCACCAACAGAACCGGTTCCAGAGAGGCGGAACACCTAGAATGTCAAAAATCCATGTTAGCTCACCAGCATTAGTTGTGGCCAGTATGATATAGTCAGAGATCCCAAATATATCCATCTGACCAAGGATGAATCCAACTCAGATTATCTTTTACTGACCGATAATATTGCAAAAACGGAAATGTATTCTCTTTATAAAACAAGGTTTTCACACCACTCCCTTTGTTTCAGACTCTCAGTTCAAGACAAAATAGAGGATATCCGAAACAACACAGGCCTACATACCAGTCGTGAACCATCTCCAAAGAGGTATCGGATGCCCTGGTGCTTGGACACAGAGCCATCAACAGGATCCTTGTACTCAAACTCGTCAGCTGCAACTACTTCAGAAACATCAGACCGGATCTCCTTGACCAACCTGACAAAGAGACAACTTAGACGTGGTACTAAAAAGTTCAAGTTTGCGATTGCTTAAGTTGATATATATACACAGGAGTACGAGCATATTTTTTTGGAGGTACTAATTATATTACATTTAAAAAATTCACTTACTTGTTAACATCAGAAAGTGATGACTGCATGCTTACTAGGTTTGCCATAAGCTCCTTAGCAGCCCCTGCATCAACATTCTTCACAAAAAAAAAAACTTGTGCATTTAGAATGATATCTTAAACAGGTGGTACATATATGCAAGGGGCATGTCAAAAAAAAGGAAGTACCTCATAGTCATAGCGTGTGTAGTAATGGCGACCATATGTGGCCCAGTGCTGACGGACAATATCTTCAACAGTGACAAGCTTATCTCCTCCAAGGTTGTCCTTATTCTTGAAAGCAATAATTGAAAGCCATGCAAGCACAGCCCAGATGCCATCCTTCTCACGAATGTGGTCAGACCCTGGCCACAATAGTACATGTAAACATCCCACCAATGTTTATACCAAATACTAACAAGTCCTTTGACTTTACTATAGGTTGGATTCATGACCACCAACTCAATAGAAGGGCGAGAGAGCTCACAGTCAGAACACAAGTGATTGGCCCCATTTATATACCACATGTTAACAGAATTTATCCATCTAACATAACAATACAAGAGGTTGCTGACATGTTTACTGTTGTGTGTATAGAAATGATAGCCACAACCCACAAGGCCACAAGCCATATATTACCAGTGCCAAAGCTTTCTTCACCACAGATTGAGCACATTCCAGCATCCATCAAATTCCCAAAAAACTTCCATCCAGTAGGCACCTGAAACATGGTTTTTTTATGTCAGATTTATATGACATTCAAAAATCTTGCAAACCAAGATTTTAATATTTTACCTCAAAGAACTTAAGGTTCAAATTCTTTGCAACAACATCAAGGGCAGCAGATGTTGGCATGCTCCTGTTATTACAATAATGGAATAACATAAGTAGTGTTCAGTGCATAGAGAAATTTCAAATGCATCTAAGACCGGACAGCTGCATACAAGCGGAAGATGAAAAAGCTGACATTAGCAGAAATAGTGTTCCAGATGGTCATTTGCTGATATGTTAAGCACATTAGCACATTGTTGAGAAGAACACTGCCAAGCTTAAACAGATGCAAAACAAATGTAGAGGGAAACATGCATTTTTACTGCAGGCTGCAGTGAAGCTTACCGCCTGGAGCCTACAGTGGGAGTTTTTATGGTAACAATATATGTAGATGTCATATTAGCAGCACAATATGGAGGAGAACTTTTTACCTGGCAACTCCCTTCAGGCCAGAAGCAAAGTAAGGAATTGATTGAACAGCATTGGCTGCGATAATGGCAACAGAGTCCGACGGTGTCACAAAGAATCTATAGCAAGGCAAAGGGGAGTGTCATGAATTCCTTGCGCTTTTCTAGAATCTGTAACAAATTTTGTAGAAAATAAGATACTCAAACAGATCATACCTTTTACCAAGAATCATGTTGCGGTCAGCATCTCCATCAGCTGCAGCACCAAATTCAGGAGGCTCAACATTTGAGGATGACTTTCCAAGACCCATGCGTTCAACCAACTCTTTTGCATAGGTAAGGTTAGGATCCGGATGACCACCTCCAAAGTCCTCCTGCAAAAATATAAGTGATGAATTAATACCTAGCCACATTATAAGTAGATATTTGTGACAATAGAAGAACTCATTACTTTCGGGACACAATTCAACAGTGAGCTTTCATCAGCACCAAGCTCTTCCACAAAGATGTGTTTGGCATAAGCTCCCGCAACACCATGGAGTGCATCATAACTGAAAGTGCAAAGTGAGATTTTAGATGTGCAATAATCATATTATTACGGCAATGGTAACATGGTTGCAGTCATATATGAATACCAGAATGTAAACTTTGGGGAGGTCAGCAGCTTTTTTATTGCTTCGAAGTCAAAAATTGTCCTGGAATTGATGTCAGTAATTAAATCATTAGATTCCCTTGTGAACATAACATGATCCAAGTAACATGTAATGATATAAAGCATCGATATTCTCACTTCAATGGAAAAAAACACGAAATAACAAGTTACTTACTTCATTAACTTTATGTAATCTACACTAGAGTCAAAAACATCCACATCAAAGGGGCCTTCGGGTCCACTGAAGCTGGTGACACCGACAACAGAAATATCAACCTGCAGCAGTAAAGTAGGAGAAAATAAATAATCCACTAACCTGTTAAAATAAACGGTGAGTAAATAGTTAGCAGGTTGACATTGAATCATACATCTGGTAGGTCTTCAGAGATGAGGTATTCAGAGATTGTCGTTGTATTAGAGAAAATCTTGTCGGTAACAGATTCAGGAGCAGGCCCACCATTTCCCATGTTGTATTTGATCCCGAAGTCCTGGAAAGTTCGATGAGATGTATTCAATAACATAGAGCATGACCAGCACTTGATTTGCATCAGAGATACTAGCAGTAAAATAGGTACCTCCTTAGGACCACCTGGGTTATGGCTCGCTGTCAAGATGAAGGCACCAGTAGCCTTTGATCCCTATTGTCCATGTGTTTATAAACCAATAGTCAGGTATAATTTATTAGACGGTGTAAAGGAGTAACAAGTAAATGTTCATATTGCTAAAGAATGTCCTTTATTAGAAATCCAACTTACATCTGCACCAACTCTTTCACGGATGACAGCAGATACAGCAGGAGTAGACATGAGACTGTTTTGTCCAACCCAAACACGTCTTACTCCATTGGCAGCAGCCATTTTTGTTATGATCTGTAACAACCAAAAGCAATGACATCTTTTGCCACATCATATTTAGCTGATGAACACTAAGTCCATGTAAAAAAACTCGACCACAGGGAGAAAACAACACTAAGACTGCATCAGTATTCGAACTGAAGCTTACAATAGCTGCTACCAAATCAGTTTTTACAAAATGCAGTTAGAAAATATATAAGGGAGATTGTCACAACCTTGGGGTAGTGACCAGAGGGGATAACAGTGACAGGTTGCCTACCATTCAGCCACAGGTTTCCTTCCCGTGGTGGCTGGTATCTAGTTGGAGCAGGGGGGTGAGAGAACAGAGAAGGGAGGTGAGAATTAGACTTGTCTATAATTGCTTGTAAAGAGGATTACAGCAACATTTTCTCCTAAACTCTTGGCTCTCCTTAGTTCTAGCCTCCCTGATTTGACCCCCTTGATCTTATCCCACCTAATTAGCCCCTTTGCCGGCACCTATAGGTGTTGCCAACCATAACAAAGATGGAGAGTATTCTAAATCACCTGAACAGCATCTTTTGAGAAATAGCGGCCATCACCAGAGACAACAATTGTTGCACCTAAAAAAAAAAAAGAAAAGACGTGAACAATGGGGAACAACAGCAGAGAAATAACAGGGGAGATCATGAAATTTTTGGGAACTACATTTCCCATTACAATTTCAGCATACACATGAAAACAACACAATGATAATTTATTAAAATCTTGTGGTATCGTAAAAACCTTGTTTGAAGCAGGAATGGTATTTATCTGATAAGCATGTTACCTCTTACTTGATCCACAGGAAGGGCATTGAATGTTGATTGGACAAAGTTCTGCAGATAATGGGGCTGCTGGAATACAGTAACCTGGTAATATTAACAAAAGATTAATTATAAGAAAAAAGGTATACTGAATTGTACAATGCTACAGATGAAACCAAACATTAAAGTAACAAGTCACTGATGACAAAATCATTTTCATCTGCAATCAGTGACCATTCAGATTTTTTTCCCTTGATGTAGAATAACCTCATCCCAATTAACATATACTTTCTTAATTCCCATCAAGGAAAGGCTAGCTAGCTAGGAACAAATGCTATGCTCAGCATCAAAGAAAACAATGCATGTGTATAAACACTAGGCAGTTACACTGTTCGAGCTGTGCAGAATCAACTACAAAATCAAAATACTCTGCCCCTCATCCCATTTGAAACACATGATCTACTCAAGCCTGGACCAGGATGGAAATGAATTCCATGAATCTCAACATATGATGAGCTGGAATTTAATGAATGTCGAACCAACCCAACCATATATGCACTAAATGACGCTAAAACAATTTTCATATGAACATTGTCTCGAATGGAGTAATCATTGAGAGATCAAAAAACCATATCCACTAAGTATGCAGGAGCTGGTAGAACAGAGTTACAGTTATCTTCTACCATCAATAAGCCAGTAATTGAATCAGCGAGGTCCGGCAACGATTAACGAAAGCTGGTCAATGCGAGTACAAATCGTATGGATCAAAGCCATGCAAGCATACAGTTCAGATCATTCTGAGTTTCTGACCCCGTGAGGTCCAACGTCCTGAAGCAACCAACGGATCAAGCTAGCAGTCATGCTCCGAACAACACCCATCCGACAACCGTTTCCCAGCAGATCCAAGCAGAAGGACGGATAGAACAGAGCCCCGAGATCCTGCGCGGAAACCCGGCGAGATCCGCGAGGTGGCGGGAAGCGAAGGCTGTCGCGCAGCGGATCCGAGGCACCAGAAACGAGCACGAACCCGCCGCGTCACAGAAACAGAGAGATCCGAACTGGGCCCCTATGAACTTAGCCGGAGACCGGGGGGCGAGATAAGGCAAAGGCGGGAAGCAAGGGAACCTTCTTGCGGAGGCCGGAGGTGCCGGGCTTCTGGCCGTCGAAGGGCGTGGTGGCCTTCTTCGTCACAGTGAAGAGCCCCATGGTTGCGCCGCGGAGGGTCCGCCGCTGGTCGCCTCGTGAGGCGACGACGAGATGGGTGACGCGGAGGAAGCGGTGGTGGAGGAGGGATCGGGAGTGAGAGGGCAGGGAGGGAGTGGTGGTGTGGTGACGATGGCGACGAGGGCGTGGCGGTATTATAGCGGGGGAGGGCAGGGAGAGCACAAGAGGGCGGTGTTGGATCATTCAGTTGTTCTCCTCGGCTCCTAGCGTTTTATCTCACCTTTTCGAAATCCTGCAGTGGTTTCGTTGCTGATTTGTTTACCGCGGTCCCTGCGGTCTGTGGACGCGAAGAATGCAACCGCAGAGGTAGGCTGCTGTGGTTTCTGCTGCTTGATCATTCCAATTTACAAATAACACATTTTATTACTATATCTATCGTAAGATGTCTTTACCAAAATATATTAAACAATTAGAGATGTTAGATCTAAGATAAGTGATGGTAATTTAATATATACATCATGTGCACTAAACTTCTATATATATTAGATATATTCTCCTATACGTATTAGCGTTTCTAGGTTTGACGGGCAGTTGTTTCATCTTGTTCTAGGGGTATATTCATACAGTTTTGTAGCATTTGAGTACTCAGAATGATCTGAACTGTATGCTTGCATGGCTTTGATCCATACGATTTCTACTCGCACTAATCAGCTTTCGTTAAATTGTCCTAGGTTCGATGGGAGTATGTTAATTGTTATTTTGTTTTACTGAACACGTGTGATGTTTGTGAGTATGTTAATTGTTACACAGTTTTACTGAACAAATTAACTGTTTTTTTTTTCTTGAGTAGATTATACTTTCCATACCGTGCAAGGCAGTATGACAATTATCGTGAGCTACAAGTACTTTTGAGCTATAGTTGTTCACACTTGTTATACAGCATCAATAATCAAATTAATAAGCTTGGTCTAAAAGGAAGGAAATAAAAGTAGTTTATGATTAAGGGTCTGTTTGGTATCTTGGTAAATATTATTGTAGCCGTGAATAAGTTTCAGATGTATTTTCTGGCCGCCGTCTTTTTTGTGCACAACAATGCCACTGAAATTACTAGATATCTCATAAATACCATTCAATTCAATGGCACACAAGAGTATAAAATCCAATGACATAGGGTATAAGAATTTTGAACTAAACACCAGTCTTCCAAAATAGATCATAATGAGTTAATCCATACATCCTTCCAACCAAAATGAACTTGGTTCACCTGTGAAAAAAAAAACATATAGTTTTGCATCCTCCCATTATATTAAGCGCGTAACAAAATTACCAGATGTATGTACGATAGAGTGATAGACCATTCAATGCACGTACGCAACACAGTGGCCTGCAACACAAATTATTCCGATCCCGTGGGCCCTGTTCGCTGCAGTTTTTGAGCTGCAAGTTTTATTGTCGGTTGAACTGTTGCAGCCACAACCATATAGCTGCAGCTGCAGCATCGTTTTTTCAGATACAGTATCTGATTATTCATCAAAGCACGTTGGGATATCAGAGCTTCGTACTGCCGCAACACCTGATTCGACAGTGACCCGCTTCTTACGCACCGGTGTTCCCGTCTCGAAAGCCTGTCGGGTGTCGGTGGTCGGTGGACCCGACGCTGATGGTGGTCTCTTGAAAACCAAGCGAGCGAGTGGGGAGGAGCAACGTGACCTGACACTACTTACAATAATAATTTGGTGTGGTATTTTTTTACGATTTCATTAATATATAAATAACTAGTAGGTAGGATGAGATCCGTTACCAGAACAAATCATATAAAAAATGTGTTGTTCGCTTTTTTACCTTTTTAATTTATTCTTGCCACATTTATTCTTGTAAACTGTACTCGGCCGGAGCACATCTGGAAATATCGAGCGGCCGCGTTAGGTGCACGCAGGCTGACGGGCCTTTGTCACCATACGAGAGTAGAGACTGGCCCAATAAATCACGAGCTGAAATGATAGAATAGAAGGCCTGAATGCCTGATCGGTGTGCTGGCCTCTTGGCGATAATCAACTCCTGTGACAGGGATGGAGCCAGCAACCCAAACTAGAGGCAACAGCCCACCTGGACGGGAAGTGCCAAGAAAAGCAGTGCTAATGTCAGTCTCTACTGTATATAAGTCGTGGTTACCATCCCTCCTTCCGTATTTAAATAATGACTAACACAAATACTGTACATTGCGACGTTACAAATTTATATACTTACTGTATTAAAGCTGCAAGGGTAGCCTGTCTCCGGTTCTGCCATCCATAATCTACATCGTCTATATATATCATCAAATCTACATCGTCCGCTACCAGCCCCATCCGACGCACCCCGCCCCTAAACCCCAGCCGCATCAGCGCCACCAGCCTCATTCGTCCTCCTCGCCCCATCCGCATCCGCCGCCAGCAGCCGAATGCCTCACAGGCCGACCTCCCGCCCCATCCGCATCCGCCACATGCCACACATGTCCAACACCGCCAGCCTCATCCGGGAGCCGTGAGCAACCTCCCACTCCCCACCAACGCGCCTTCGCCTCACCTCGCGATGCCCGAGACCTGCAATAGTCACCGCCTTCCCCTGAGCGGCTGAGATGCAGCTCCACGCCCGTCTGCGTCCCCCCACCGCAAGAGCCACGTTGTGCCTGCCGCCAGCCCCGACACCTCCAGATGTTGCCTCTATCCATCATCCGAGCTTGCCGCCCCCGCCCCCAAACCCAGACCCCCTGCAATCGCGAGGAAGGGGAGGACGCTGTTGCGCGTCGCTAAGCATCTTCGCGCCCCTCAGTGCTGCTAAGGAGCCCTATCTATCCCTGATGGCGCCCCAACCCTTTGTAATATCTCCACCTCGGCCATGGGCATTGCAACCCTCGATTCAATCTCTCCTCTTCGATCTCAGTATTTAAGAATTTGAATGAGATTTAGGAGCAATTGAAGCCATTGGACATTGGTTGCACAACTTGATAAAGTGAATAATCTGCTTGCGTCTGAGTTTGGGAGTCTATAAACATGGGGAAGAGCAAATATTGGTGCCTTTGTAATTGGTGACCCTGCTACAACTATTTTTTTCTATGAATTCACAAGGGCAATATGGTACACCAATGCCATACATTGGACAGACAACAATAAGACTTCCATATACCTTCTTGGTTGTATATCTTACATATTTATCCCAAAATGAACTTTTAAATCATATTAATCCATTATCTGCACATAAGTTCTCTTCACTTCCCTACTACCCATCAAAAAAAGAAAAACGCCTTGAATTGAATTAGAAGTTTTCACATTTGTACCTTTTGATAAATGATATTATGGTATCTCCATAAAAAAGTTCTCACTAATGCATTTATTTGTTTAACATGGAGTCACCACAAATGTGCTTATCTTGTTGCACTTTACATTATAGGCATACCTTTCCTTGTACAGTGAGATATCTATTTCATTTTTCAGGTTGAAGTTGATCTTTTGAATTATGGTGTGATAGAAGGTGATGAATCATGTAAACATTTTTCTGAACTAAAAGTCTTACCTCCATGGATGATCAAAGATGGCACGAATCTTAAAAAGGAACAAAGAGGAGAGAAAATTGAGTCACAAAAACTTGAAAAATATGAAGCCAGAGATGACAAGAAACATGACTCGAAATATGATCAAAGTGTATAGGTCAGTTCAGTAATGAACATATACTAAACTTTATAGTAAAGAGTATACTATTCATTAAATTTTATTTTATGTTTTTATCCTATAGGAAGAATACATAAATGCATATTATGAGGCTTTGAGGAAAAAATTGGAAGAGGAAGAAGCAAAAAAGCAGAATGTAGCATGAAGGCAAGATTTTTGTCCCTGATGCTCAAAGGGAACGCCAAGTTGGTAAGAAATACAAGCACGATGATGATGGTGAAGGCATTGAATAGGAAGAGCATCAACCTACAGTTGTAGGTAATTTTGCTTACTCGGATCTTTTAGGTTCAACCATTTTAGTTTCTATATTCTATAACTGAAATGCACGTGTTCATAAAATTTGAAATTCTGCGTATGTTAAGTTTTTCCCAACCTATCTTCAAACTATATAAGAATTATTATCTAATATAAATAGTACATTGACAATAATGTACACAGAAATCCATGTATTTAATGTGTGGACATGGTATCATCATGTCTGACTAACCCTTTTTATTTTAATTGAATGAAGTTCGTACATGTATGTGAGGTATTTTTTATTTTCTTTCTACTATAAGCCTTGCTTAGATACTGATCTAAGAGCATCTCCAAGGGACAAACCAAAAATCCTGGAGGTTCTCACATGAATACGGTTTAGATAAGGGATAAACCGAGGAAAACCACATAAAGGCTGCCTCGAACCTATGATTTGGTGACCCAGTGAAACAAACATCTCTCACTACTGCACTAGGCCTGAAATTGTTTACGAGCATCCCAAGGGTCTTACTTAAATTCACTCTCTAAATTTTAATTTGCGAGCCATTTTCATAAAAATATGTTTTTATAGGTTTTTTACCTTCTAACAATTTTTATGTATCTTGTACGCACTCTAGAGAACCAACCCACTCTCTATTCTTTATTTACTGTATGTTATTTAGGTCTGCTAAGCAAAAAATTGATATTCTTCCTCAATCTTTTACCATGTTTAGATAATTTTGGGGGGTTTTAGGATAAAGTTTGTGAAGGGCTTCACTTTTTTGTTTGTAATTAGCATTTAACTCAAAAGTTTCCCTTGAAATTCAAGTTGATTTTGAGAAGTATGAAGGGATGATTGAGTTCATGGAGAAGGTGGTAATACAATTGATTCTATGGAGCTCACTGGAGGAGCACTACCTTTTGTTAGTTGCCTGCAAGAATGTCTTTGGAATCCGATCTGCTTCATGGTGCATCTTATCCTCGATTGAGTACATGGAAGAAGGTTGTGTCAACATGGATTGTGTCACTCTCATCGAGGACTACCATAACAAGATTGAATTTGAACTCAATAAGATCTATGATGGAATCCTCAAGCTCTTTGCTTCCCACCTTCCCCCCTCACTAACAGTTCCAAAGTCCAAGGTCTTCTACCTCAAGATGAAGGGTGATTACTACAGGTATTATTGATAATATTATTGTGCTTTAAGTTTCCTCTAAATTATGTTTTGCTGCACTGAAGTATTTTTAGTTCAATTCATGTGTATCAGGTACCTTGCGGAGTTTGAAACTTGATATAGGAGAAAAGATGCAGCCAAGAATACCATGGTGGCACACAAAATTGCTCGGTTAATTTGCTTATCCTTAAATTCACGGTTCTCGTATTAAATTTGCTGGCTAGGACATTAACCTTTTTATATGTACAATCGATCATTTAATTGATGTGTTTCTAAATGAACCAAACAATGAGTGGCATGCTGGCACTTGAGGGGATCAGTGGCGACAATAAGAGGAGGGTTAGCATTGCCCTGCAGATACTCATGAGGCCTCGACTGCTCTTCCTAGACGAGCCCACCAATGGTCTTAACAGGTACGCGCTTGCTTCTGTTTCATGCCTATCATATGGGTGCGATGCCCAAGTCACAACTGATGCAACCAAGAAAACACGCAAAAATGTGGAGTGCTTCGGCGTTCTTCATGGCAGATGTTGCGGGGGCTGTCAGCTAGTAAAATTTTAGAGTTTTATGATCCTCATAGCCTAGCATCTAAACAAAGTATTCAAACAATAAGGTAGACCAAGCATTTGCCTCTATATGGTCAAACTAATCCACTTTTCCATCAACATAGGTCCTAACGTAACCATAACCCACAAAAAAAACCCTTATGACGAACCTCTACACTAAACTCAACATTGTCAACATCCGCAGGTAAAAAAATATGTGCACTGTTATACCTGTCGGGGACCATAATTAGGGGTACCCCCAAGACTTCTAATCTCAGCTGGTAACCCCTATCAGCACAAAGCTGCAAAGGCCTGATGGGTGCGAACAAGTCAAAGCTCGGTCCACCCAAGGGACACGATCTCGCCTCGCCCGAGCCCAGCCTCGGGCAGGGGCAGCCGACCCCGGAGGATTTACGTCTCGCCCGAGAACCCCCTCCAGCAACGGACACACCTTCGGTTCACTCGAGACCCAGTCTTCGCCAAGAAGCAACCTTGGTAAGTCGCTACGTCGACCGACCGTATCGCAGGAGCATTTAATGCAAAGGTGGCCTGACACCTTATCCTGACGCGCGCCCTTCAGTCGACAGAGCCGAAGTGACCGCAGTCACTTCGCCGCTCCACTGACCGGCCTGACAAGAGGACAGCGCCGCCTGCGCCGCTCCGACTGCTGAGCCACTCGACAGACTGAGGCTGACAGCAGCCAAGTCCGGCCTCGGGCGCCATAGGAAACTCCGCATCGCCCGACCTCAGGGCTCGGACTCGGGCTCAGCCCCGGAAGACGACGAACTCCGCATCGCCTGACCCCAGGGCTCGGACTCGGGCTCAGCCCCGGAAGACGACGAACTCCGCATCGCCCGACCCCAGGGCTCGGACTCGGGCTCAGCCCCGGAAGACGACGAACTCCGCCTCGCCCGACCCCAGGGCTCGGACTCGGGTTTGGCCCCGGAAGACGACAAACTCCGCCTCGCCCGACCCCAGGGCTCGGACTCAGGCTCGGCCCCGGGAGACGACGAACTCCGCCTCGCCCGACCCCAGGGCTCGGACTCAGCCCTAGCCTCAGCCGACGGTCTCCGCCTCGCCCGACCCAGGGGCTCGGACTCGACCTCGGCCTCGGAAGACAGACTCGACCTCGACCTCGGAGGAGCCTCCACCTCACCCAACCCAGGGCTCGGACCGACCACGTCACAGGAGGCGCCATCATTACCCTACCCCAAGCCAACTCAGCTACGGGGAACAAGACCGGCGTCCCATCTGGCTCACCCCGGTAAACAAGTAATGATGGCGCCCCGCATGCTCCATGACGACGGCGGCTCTCAGCCCCCTTACGGAAGCAAGGAGACGTCAGCAAGGACTCGACAGCCCCGACAGCTGTCCTTCCGCCAGGCTCCAGCGCTCCTCCGACGGCCACGACACCACACAGACTAGGTGCCAAAACCTCTCCGGCTGCCACGACGGCATGTACTTAGGGCACTAGCTCTTCTCTGCTGGACACGTTAGCACACTGCTACACCTCCCATTGTACACCTGGATCCTCTCCATACCCCTATAAAAGGAAGGTACAGGGCCCTCTTAGAGGGGGTTGGCCGCGTGGGGAAGGACGGGACGACGCTCGCGTAAGCCTCTCGCTCCCTCCCGCGTGGACGCTTGTAACCCCTGTCGGCGTTTCGAGACCGGGGGGTCCCTGGGCCGACGAGTGAATGTCGTCGCGTGCCCCAGCCTAGATGGGTCGAGCGCGAGGGCGAGCGCGAAGGGGGGAGAGCGAGGCGGCCGGAGACCGGCATGAGAGAGGTGGGAATCCCGCGGCCTTCGTGTTCGTCCCGCGCCCAGGTCGGGTGCGCTTGCATTAGGGGGTTACAAGCGTCCACGCGGGAGAGGGAGCGAGCGGCTCCAAGCGAGCGCCTGTCTCGTCCTCGTCCCCGCGCGACCAACCCTCTCTAAGAGGGCCCTGGTCCTTCCTTTTATAGGCGTAAGGAGAGGATCCAGGTGTACAATGGGGGGGTGTAGCAGAGCCCAAGTCCGAGCCCTGGGTCGGGCGGAGCGGAGTTCGTCGTCTTCTGGGGCTGAGCCCAAGTCCGAGCCCTAGGTCGGGCGGAGCGGAGTTCGTCGTCTTCTGGGGCTGAGCCCAAGTCCGAGCCCTGGGTCGGGCGGAGCGGAGTTCGCCGTCTTCCGGGACTTAGCCCGAGTCCGAGCCCTGGGTCGGGCGGAGCGGAGTTCACCGTCTTCCGGGACTTAGCCCGAGTCTGAGCCCTGGGTCGGGCGGAGCGGAGTTCGCCGTCTTCCGGGGCTGAGCTCAAGTCCGAGCCCTGGGTCGGGCGAAGCGGAGCTTCCTATGGTGCCTTCGGCAGGGCCTGACTGCCCGTCAGTCTCACTCTGTCAAGTGGCACCGCAGTCGGAGCGGCGCAGGCGGCGCTGTCCTTCTGTCAGGCCGGTCAGTGGAGCGGTGAAGTGACGGCGGTCACTTTGGCTCTGCCGGCCGGGGGGCGCGCGTCAGGATAAAGGTGTCAGGCCACCTTTGCATTAAATGCTCCTGCGATTTGGTCGGTCGGTGCGACGATTTAGTCAGGGTTGCTTCTTGGCGAAGGCAGGGCCTCGGGCGAGCCGGAAATCCTCCGGGGTCGGCTGCCCTTGTCCGAGGCTAGGCTCGGGCGAGGCGTGATCGAGTCGCTCGAATGGACTGATCCCTGACTTAATCGCACCCATCAGGCCTTTGCAGCTTTATGCTGATGGGGGTTACCAGCTGAGAATTAGGAGCCTTGAGGGTACCCCTAATTATGGTCCCCGACAGTAGCCCCCGAGCCTCGAAGGGAGTGTTAGCACTCGCTTGGAGGCTCTCGTCGCACTTTTTTGCAAGGGGACCAGCCTTTCTCGGTTGCGTTTTGTTCCGGTGGGTGCGCGCGAGCGCACCCGCCGGGTGTAGCCCCCGAGGCCTCGGAGGAGTGGTTTCACTCCTTCGAGGTCTTAATGCCTCGCTTAATGCTTCGGCTGGTCTGGTTGTTCCCTCATGCGAGCTGGTCGTAGCCCGGGTGTACGGTCGGGTCCCAAGTTCTCGGGCTGGTATGTTGACGCTGTCAACGGTTCGGCCGGAGCCGGGTTTGCGAGAGCAGCCCCCGAGCCTCTGCACAGGGCGAGAGGGCGATCAGGGACAGACTCGGCTTTTTTACATACGCCCCTGTGTCGCCTTTCCGCAAGGAGAAGGGGGGAAAGCGCCATGTTGCCCTCGATGGGCGCCGAACATGGTGTCTCCGGTGAGCTGCAAGCGGGTAATCCGAGTGGACGTCTGTGCCCCGTTCGTTAGGGGTCGGCTAGGGGCCCAGAGGCACGCCCAAAAGTACCTGCGGGTGATCTGCCGGACCCGGTCCCCTGGCAACGGGGTTCGAGGGCTCGATGCCTCCCTCTGATGGGATTCCGTTACAAGATCGTTCCCGCTGGTCTCGGAAATGTCCTAGGGTACCTCGGGAGCGCAGCCCGAGCCTTGGTTATGTATCGAACGTACCCATGGTCATCCCTCGCTCGGCGTTTGAGGCGGCTGTGAACCCTTCGGGGGCCAGCCTTCGAACCCCTGATCAGTAATGGGCGCGGAGCCCGAGTAGCCTGAGGCGGCCGTGGGGCCCTTCCGAGGGGCCGGCCTTCGAACCTCTGACCAGTAGTGGGTGTAGGGCCCATGCGATCTGAGGCGGCTGTCGAACCCTTCCGGGGGGCCAGCCTTCGAACCTCTGATCAGTAGGGAGGCTCGGAGCCTGGTTCCTTCATGGGGAAGGATCCTTTTCGGGGTATCCCCCTTTCCCGGTCCCTGTTGCAAGAGAGAGAAAGAGGAAAAAGGAAAAGGATACGAAATCGAACGACGCGGCGTACCTTTTTTGGCGCGGTTATTATGGCGAAGGCGAAGCGTCGCCCGCTTCTCCTGCCAAAGGCGCCGCCTGTCCTGCCGCGGAGTTAATGCGACGGGGCGAGTGGTTGGCGGGGCGGCCGTTGCGCCAAGGGTCCTCTAGCTTAGTTAAAGGGACCCCTTGGCCGCTCTTGGATGAGCCGAGGCCAGGGGTAGCGATATCAGCATGAACAGGGGCAGAGTTGGCTCGAAAATGAAACATGGTTGGCCGGAGCCTAGCTGGGTCGTCCGTTAGCAGGACCGACGCCGGAGTTGACCAGCCGAAGCCTCGGGTCGGGCTGGCACCCTCGGAGGACGGCTGGCCGAGGCCCCGGGGTGACTGGCCGAGCCGCCTGCTCGGGCCGGATTCCCGGAGAAGACCCTGGCAGCGATTGCCCGGGCGTGGTGATGACGTCGTCCTTCAGAGTGGAGATCCTCGGACCACGTCGCCGTCCGAGGCTAGGTCGGACCTCGCCAAAGGTGTCGTCGATGCTAAGGGTGCTGCTGCCCCCTTCCAGCGTCAAGACCCGAGCCTGCAGGATCAGATTGTCTTGTAGCGTGTGTCTCCTGCGGCCGCCGAGGCCAGAACACACCCTCGCTGTGTTGTAAAGCTGCATCTCTTTTCCTCTTGTTTCGAGTATCTGGACTTTTTTGTCGGTAACAGGGATGTTTGTGTGAGTGAGTGTTGCTTCTCGCGGAAGGTGATGAGTGAGGTATCCGTATCCCGGAGGCGTAGGAGTCCCTCGGCTCGGTCGGCCTTACCGCTTACGCGCACTCTTACCCGTCCATGAGGCTCTGTCACCGACTCAGTCGAGAAGGCTCGAAGGATCGCTTCGGCAGAAGAACTTCCGAACGTGAAGACTTGTTCGGTCCGTGGAATCACTTATCCGAACGTGAGTTACTTATCGCAGAAGGTGATGAGTGAGGTATCCGTATCCCGGAGGCGTAGGAGTCCCTCGGCTCGGTCAGCCTTGGCTGCTTACGTGTACTCCGTCGTTTTCAGGATCCACTTTTCGAAGTAGTCAAAAAACACGAAAGACATTCTGGCAGAAGAGATCTTTTTTCGAGGAAAATTTCAACGCAGGGGGGTTCCCCCCCTTTTAGCCCCCGAGGGAGGGTCGGGCTTTGCCGAGACGAGGCCGACCCTTCCTTGATGACTAAACTTTGCATGGGTGCGAGGTATATGAACAACTTGAAAACATCTTAAGGGTAGAAGCGACGTAGCTGTTGGATGTTCCAAGCGTTGCCGTAGACCTCGCCTTGACTGTTGGCCAGCTTGTACGTTCCGTGCTTCAGAACCTTGGCGATGACGAACGGTCCCTCCCAGGGGGGCGTGAGCTTGTGCCTCCCTCGGGCGTCTTGTCGTAGCCGAAGCACCAGGTCGCCCACCTGGAGGTCTCGGGACCGGACCCCTCGGGCGTGGTAGCGTCGCAGGGACTACTGGTACCGCGCCGAGTGTAGTAAGGCCTTGTCCCGAGCCTCTTCCAGCTGGTCCAGCGAGTCTTCTCGGCTAGCTTGGTTGCTTTGATCGCTGTAGGCCCTCGTCCTCGGGGAGCCGTATTCTAGGTCTGTGGGCAAGACGACCTCAGTCCCGTAGACTAGGAAGAACGGCGTGAAGCCCGTGGCTCGGCGTGGCGTTGTCCTCAGGCTCTAGACCACCGAGGGGAGTTCCTTCATCCATCGCTTGCCGAACTTGTTGAGGTCGTTATAGATCCGAGGCTTGAGCCCTTGTAGAATCATGTCGTTGGCACGCTCTACTTGCCCATTTGACATGGGATGAGCCATGGCGGACCAGTCCACCCAGATGTGGTGATCCTCGCAGAAGTCCAAGAACTTTCTGCCGGTGAACTGGGTGCCGTTGTCGGTGATGATGGAGTTCGGGACCCCGAAGCGATGGATGATGTTGGTGAAGAACGCCACCGCCTGCTCGGACCTGATGCTGTTCAGAGGTCGGACCTCGATCCACTTGGAGAATTTGTCGATGGCGACCAGCAGGTGCGTGTAGCCCCCGGGTGCCTTCTGCAAGGGGCCAACGAGGTCCAGACCCCACACAGCGAAGGGCCAGGTGATGGGTATCGTCTGTAGAGCCTGAGCGGGCAGGTGGGTCTGCTTCACATAGAATTGACACCCTTCGCAGGTGCGGACAATTCCAGTGGCGTCGGCCACCGTCGTCGGCCAGTAGAAGCCTTGTTGGAAAGCATTCCCGACAAGGGCTCGAGGCGCTGCGTGATGGCCGCAAGCCCCCGAGTGTATCTCTCGCAAGAGTTCCTAACCTTCGACGACGGAGATGCATCGCTGGAGGATGCCTAAGGGGCTGCGGTGGTAGAGCTCCTTCTCATCGCCCAGCAAGACGAACGACTTGGCGCGCCGCGCCACCCGCCGAGCCTCGGCTCGGTCGAGGGGTAGCTCTCCTCGGTGGAGATATTGCAGGTACGGGGTCTGCCAGTTTCGATCAGGCGTGGCCCCGCTTCGCTCCTCCTCGACGCGCAGTGCCTCACCCTCGGGGGTCGAGGGTACCTCGGGCTGAACCGAGGGCGCCTCGGGCCGAGCTGAGGGTGCCTCGGGCTGTGCTGAGGGTACCTCGGGCTGGGCCGAGGGTACCTCGGACTGGGCCGAGGGCGCCTCAGGCTCGGGCGTGTCGTCGATCTTGACGGAAGGTTGATGCAGATCCCGGGAGAAGACGCCCGGGGGAACCGTTGTTCGCCCCGAGGCTATTTTAGCCAGCTCGTCCGCAGTCTCGTTGTAGCGCCGAGCGATGTGGTTGAGCTCGAGCCCGTAGAACTTGTCCTCCAAGCGCCGAACCTCGTCGCAGTAGGCCTCCATCTTCGGGTCGCGGCAGTGGGAGTTCTTCATGACTTGGTCGATGACGAGCTGCGAGTCACCGTGGGCGTCGAGGCGCCGGACCCCTAGCTCGATGGCGATCCGCAACCCGTTGACCAGAGCCTCATCCTCAGCCACATTGTTGGACGCCGGGAAATGGAGGCGTAGCACATAGCGTATGTGTTTCCCGAAGGGAGAGATGAAGAGTAGGCCTGCACCGGCCCCCGTCTTCATCAACGACCCGTCGAAAAACATGATCCAGAGCTCCGGTTGGATCGGAGCCGTCGGTAGCTGGGTGTCGACCCATTCGGCCACGAAGTCTGCCAAAACCTGGGACTTGATGGCCTTCCGAGGGGCGAACGAGATTGTCTCGCCCATGATTTCCACCGCCCACTTTGCAATCCTACCCGAGGCCTCTCGGCACTGGATGATCTCCCCCAAGGGGAAGGATGACACCACAGTTACCGGATGAGATTCGAAGTAGTGTCACAACTTCTGCCGTGTTAGGATCACTGCATACAGCAGCTTCTGAACTTGTGGGTAGCGGATCTTGGTTTCGGATAGTACCTCGCTGACGAAGTAAACTGGCCTCTGAACAGGCAATGCATGCCCCTCTTCTTGCCTCTCGACCACAATCGCGGCGCTAACCAC
Organism: Zea mays; assembly: GCF_902167145.1. Taxonomy (NCBI): domain Eukaryota; kingdom Viridiplantae; phylum Streptophyta; class Magnoliopsida; order Poales; family Poaceae; genus Zea; species Zea mays. The sequence goes on from NC_050100.1 coordinate 11,378,711, forward strand.
CTGAGTGGTCGCGGCGACGTAGACCAAGAGGGCTTCTCCGGCAGCTGGAGGCACCAAGATAGGCGCCTTTGTGAGGAGCGCCTTCAAGTTCCCGAGAGCTTCCTCGGCCTCAGGGGTCCAAGTGAAGCACTCGGCCTTCCTTAAGAGGCGGTACAGAGGTAGACCTCTTTCGCCGAGGCGTGAGATGAAATGGCTCAGAGCCGCGAGACATCCCATGACCCTCTGTACGCCTTTCAAGTCCTTGATGGGCCCCATGCTGGTGACAGCTGCGATCTTCTCCGGGTTGGCTTCGATGCCCCGCTCGGAGACGATGAACCCCAAGAGCATGCCTCGGGGCACCCCGATGACACACTTCTCGGGATTGAGCTTGACGTCTTTCGCCTTGAGACATCGGAATGTCACTTCAAGGTCAGAAAGGAGGTTGGAAGCTTTCCTCGTCTTGACTACGATGTCATCGACGTAGGCCTCGACCGAGCGGCCAATGTGTTCGCCGAACACATGGTTCATGCACCGCTGGTACGTTGCGCCCGCATTCCTCAAGCACGGCATGGTGACATAGCAGTACATGCCGAAGGGTGTGATGAAAGAAGTCGTGAGCTGGTCGGACTCTTTCATCCTGATTTGATGATACCCTGAGTAGGCATCGAGGAAAGACAGGGTTTCGCACCCAGCAGTGGAATCCACGATTTGATCGATGCGAGGCAGAGGGTAGGGAACCTTCGGACATGCTTTGTTGAGACCAGTGTAGTCTACACACATCCGCCATTTCCCCCCTTTCTTTCTCACAAGCACAGGGTTGGCAAGCCATTCAGGATGGAATACCTCTTTGATGAACCCTGCCGCCATTAGCTTGTGGATCTCCTCGCCTATGGCTCTGCGCTTCTCCTCGTCGAATCGGCGCAGAGGCTGCTTGACGGGTCGGGCTCCAGCTCGAATGTCCAGCGAGTGCTCGGCGACATCCCTCGGTATGCCGGGCATGTCCGAGGGACTCCACGCGAAGATGTCGGCGTTCGCGCGGAGAAAGTCGACGAGCACTGCTTCCTATTTGGGATCGAGCCCGAAGCCGATCCGGATCTGCTTGGAGGCGTCGCCGCTGGGGCCGAGGGGGACGGCCTTAACCGTCTCCACTGGCTCGAAGTTGCCGGCATGACGTTTCACGTCTGGCACCTCCTTAGAGAGGCTTTCCAGGTCGACGATGAGGGCCTCGGCGTACTCCACGTCGCATTCGAACGCGTGTTTGTACGTGGGGCCGACGGTGATGACCCCGTTGGGGCCCGGCATCTTGAGCTTCAGGTAGGTGTAGTTGGGGACGGCCATGAACTTCGCGTTGCATGGTCTTCCCAGTACCGCATGGTAGGTTCCTCGGAAACCGACCACCTCGAACGTCAGGGTCTCCCTTCGGAAGTTGGAGGGTGTTCCGAAGCAGACGGGAAGGTCGAGTTTTCCGAGGGGCTGGACGCGCTTCCCGGGAATGATCCCATGGAAGGGCGCAGCGCCTGCTCGGACGGAGGACAAATCAACACGCAGGAGCCCGAGGGTCTCGACGTAGATGATGTTGAGGCTGCTGCCTCCGTCCATAAGGACCTTGGTGAGCCTGACGTCGCCGATGACGGGGTCGACGACGAGCGGGTACTTCCCCGGGCTCGGCACGTGGTCGAGGTGGTCGGCTTGGTCGAAGGTGATGGGCTTGTTGGACCAGTCTAGGTAGACTGGCGCCGCCACCTTCACCGAGCAGACCTCCCGGCGCTCTTGCTTGCGGTGCCGAGCCGAGGCATTCGCCGCTTGCCCACCGTAGATCATGAAGCAGTCGCGGACATCGGGGAACTCTCCAGCTTGGTGATCTTCCTTCTTGTCGTCGTCGCGGGCCCTGCCACCCTCCGCAGGTGGCCCGGCCCTATGGAAGTGGCGCCGAAGCATGACGCACTCCTCAAGGGTGTGCTTGACGGGCCCCTGGTGATAGGGGCACGGCTCCTTGAGCATCTTGTCGAAAAGGTTGGCACCTCCGGGGGTTTCCGAGGGTTCTTGTACTCGGCGGCGGCGACAAGGTCCGCGTCGGCGGCGTCGCGTTTCGCTTGCGACTTCTTCTTGCCTTTCTTCTTGGCGCCGCGCTGAGTCGACGCCTCGGGAGCATCTTTCGATGGGCGGCCCTGGGGCTGCTTGTCCTTTCGGAAGATAGCCTCGACCGCCTCCTGGCCGGAGACGAACTTGGTGGCGATGTCCATCAGCTCGCTCGCCCTGGTGGGGGTCTTGCGACCTAACTTGCTCACCAGGTCGCAACAGGTGGTGCCGGCGAGGAACGCGCCGATGACATCCGAGTCGGTGATGTTGGGCAGCTCGGTGCGCTGCTTCGAGAATCGCCGGATGTAGTCCCAGAGAGACTCTCCCGGCTGCTGTCGGCAGCTTCGGAGGTCCTAGGAATTCCCGGGGCGCACGTACGTGCCCTGGAAATTGCCGGCGAAAGCTTGGACTAGGTTGTCCCAGTTGGAGATCTGCCCCGGAGGCAGGTGCTCCAACCAGGCGCGAGCGGTGTCGGAGAGGAACAGGGGGAGGTTGCGGATGATGAGGTTGTCATCGTCCGTTCCACCCAGTTGGCAGGCCAGACGGTAGTCCGCGAGCCACAGTTCCGGTCTCGTCTCCCCCGAGTACTTTGTGATAGTAGTCGGGGGTCGGAACCGGGTCGGGAACGGTGCCCGTCGGATGGCCCGGCTGAAGGCCTGCGAACCGGGCGGTTCGGGCGAGGGACTCCGATCCTCCCCGCTGTCGTAGCGTCCCCCACGCCTGGGGTGGTAGCCTCGGCGCACCCTCTCGTCGAGGTGGGCCCGACGGTCGCGGTGATGGTGCTCGTTGCAGAGGCGACCCGGGGCCGCAGGCGCGGTGTTGCGCGTGCGCCCGGTGTAGACCGAGGCTTCCCGCATGAATCGGGAAGTCGCGGCATGAGGTTCCGAGGGGTACCCCTGCCTTCGGGAGGCAGAGCTCTCGGCCCGTCGGACCGCGGCGCCTTCCAGGAGATTCTTGAGCTCCCCCTGGATTCGCCGGCCCTCGGTGGTTGATGGCTCCGGCATCGCGCGCAGAAGCATCGCTGCTGCAGCCAGGTTCTGGCCGACCCCACTAGATGCGGGTGGTGGCCTGACCCTGACGTCGTCGGCGACGCGGTGCTGGAAGCCCTGGGGCAGATGACGTATTTCTCTGGCCGGGGGTTGGCCCGCCCACGCCTGCCCGACGTCCAGGCGGATCGGCTCAAGCGCTCCTGCTCCCTCGTCGAGCCTGGCCTGCACCCCGCGGATTTGCTCGAGCTGTGGGTCATGGCCCCCCGCCTGAACGGGGACCACAACTAGCTCCCGTGGGATGTCAACGCGGGGCGCCGGCCTAGGGAGATCGCCGTCCTCCGGCATGCCGAGATGATTGTCTTCGGAGGGACCCCCTAGATCGACGTGGAAACATTCGCGGCTTGGACCGCAGTCCTTGTCGCCGAGGCTGCGGCTACCGTCGGAACAGTCGGAGAGGCAGTAGTCACATGCGGTCATGAAGTCCCGCACGACGCTGGGGTTGCCAAGTCCAGAGAAATCCCAGCAGATGCTGGGCTCGTCGTCTTCCTCGGACCCAGAGGCCCCGTAGGTCGAGACGTCCGTCAGCCGGTCCCAAGGCGACCGCATGCGAAACCCCAGAGGGTTTGGACTCGCCTCTACGAGGGCGCCCGCCAAAGCGGGGTCGCTAGGCGGGTTGAGGCTGAATCCAAATGACGTGGGACGGGAATCGGTCGGTACCTCTTGGTCGACGAGCGGCGATAAAGTCACGTCGGGGACTGACTGCACCGTCGTCTCAGGTATAAGGGTGACGTCCAGCAAGCTTTTCGCAAGCGCGCTGGCGTCGTCCGCTTGCTCGGGATTGGCGTGTCGCGGGGAGACGGCGCTCGTCTTTGTCTCAAGCGCGAAGTCGATATCCGGTGCGCCCCCCGTTGGGGTGCCGGCGCGGTCGACTTGCTCGACAGCCGACGAGGCGCTGCCTCCTGCTTGGCCTTGGTTGCCCTGCCTTCCCCTCCGTCGACGGGGAAGAAGGCGGGATGAGCGTGAAGGTTGTTCTTCCACCACGCGGGGAAGACGTCGTCGATTCCGCCGCCGGCGGGCGGGCTGTCGGCCACCATTGTCGTTGTCGCGCGGCGGTGGAAGGAGTATCATGTCGTAGCCGCCGTCGAGAGACATGAACTTAAGACTCCCGAAACGGAGCACAGTCCTGGGTTGGAGAGGTTGCTGGAGACTGCCCATCTGGAGCTTGACAGGAAGCTGTTCGTCAACACGCAGCAGGCCCCTACCTGGCGCGCCAACTGTCGGCGTTTCGAGACCGGGGGGGTCCCTGGGCCGACGAGTGAATGTCGCCGCGTGCCCCAGCCCAGATGGGTCGAGCGCGAGGGCGAGCGCGAAGGGGGGAGAGCGAGACGGCCGGAGACCGGCGTGAGAGAGGTGGGAATCCCGCGGCCTTCGTGTTCGTCCCGCGCCCAAGTCGGGTGCGTTTGCAGTAGGGGGTTACAAGCGTCCACGCGGGAGAGGGAGCGAGCGGCTCCAAGCGAGCGCCTGTCTCATCCTCGTCCCCGCGCGGCCAACCCTCTCTAAGAGGGCCCTGGTCCTTCCTTTTATAGGCGTAAGGAGAGGATCCAGGTGTACAATGGGGGTGTAGCAGAGCGCTACGTGTCTAGCGGAGGAGAGCTAGCGCCCTAAGTACATGTCGTTGTGGCAGCCGGAGAGGTTTTGGCACCCAGCTGGAGTGATGTCGTGGCCGTCGGAGGAGCGATAGAGCCTGGCGGAGGGACAGCTGTCGGAGCGGTTGAGTCCTTGCTGACGTCCTCTTGCTTCCGTAAGGGGGCTGAGAGCCGCCGTCGTCACAGAGTATGCGGGGCGCCATCATTGCCTATCTAGCGGAGCTAGCCAGATGGGACGCCGGTCTTGTTCCCTGCGGCCCGAGTCAGCTCGGGGTAGGGTGATGATGGCGCCTCCTGTTGACGTGGCTGGTCTACGCCCTAGGTTGGGCGATGTGGAAGCTCCTCCGAAGCCGAGGTTGAGTCTGTCTTCCGTGGTCGAGGTCGAGTCCGAGCCCCTGGGTCGGACGAGGCGGAGTTCGTCGTCTTATAGGGCTGAGCCCAAGTCCGAGCCCTGGGTCGGGCGGAGCGGAGTTCGTCGTCTTCTGGGGCTGAGCCCAAGTCCGAGCCCTGGGTCGGGCGGAGCGGAGTTCGTCGTCTTCTGGGGCTGAGCCCAAGTCCGAGCCCTGGGTCGGGCGGAGCGGAGTTCGCCGTCTTCCGGGACTTAGCCCGAGTCCGAGCCCTGGGTCGGGCGGAGCAGAGTTCGCCGTCTTCCGGGGCTGAGCCCAAGTCTGAGCCCTGGGTCGGGCGAAGCGGAGCTTCCTATGGTGCCTTCGGCAGGGCCTGACTGCCCGTCAGTCTCACTCTGTCAAGTGGCACCGCAGTCGGAGCGGCGCAGGCGGCGCTGTCCTTTTGTCAGGCCGGTCAGTGGAGTGGTGAAGTGACGGCGGTCACTTCGGCTCTGCCGGCCGGGGGGCGCGCGTCAGGATAAAGGTGTCAGGCCACCTTTGCATTAAATGCTCCTGCGATTTGGTCGGTCGGTGCGGCGATTTAGTCAGGGTTGCTTCTTGGCAAAGGCAGGGCCTCGGGCGAGCCGGAAATCCTCCGGGGTCGGCTGCCCTTGTCCGAGGCTAGGCTCGGGCGAGGCGTGATCGAGTCGCTCGAATGGACTGATCCCTGACTTAATCGCACCCATCAGGCCTTTGTAGCTTTATGCTGATGGGGGTTACCAGCTGAGAATTAGGAGCCTTGAGGGTACGACTAATTATGGTCCCCGACAACCCCCTACTGCAAGCGCACCCGACCTGGGCGCGGGACAAACACGAAGGCCGCGGGTTTCCCCTTTTACGCCTGTCTCCCTCCGGCTTTCTCCTCCCTTCGCGCTCCGTCTCGCGCCGACCCATCTGGGCTGGGGCACGCGGCGACAATTTACTCATCGGTCCAGGGATCCCCCGGGGTCGAAACGCCGACAGTTGGCGCGCCAGGTAGGGGCCTGCTGTGTGTTGACGAACAGCTTCCCGTCAAGCTCTAGATGGGCAGTCTCCAGCAACCTTTCGAGCCCGGAACGGTGCTCCGTTTCGGGAGTCTTGAGTTCATGTCCCTCGACGGCAGCTACGACATGATACTCTTTCCTCCGCCGCGCGACAGCGACAATGGCGGCAGACAGCCCGCTCGCCGACGGCGGAATTGACGACGTCTTCCCCACGTGGCGGAAGAACGACTTTTGGGTCTGTCCCGTCGCCTCCCCCGCCGACGGAGGAGGAGGCGGGGCAACCAAGGCCAAGCAGGAGGCGACACCTCGTCGGCTGTCGAGCGAGTCGACGGCGCCGGCGCCCCAACGGGGGACACGTCGGGCATCAACTTCGCGTCTGAGACGAAGACGAGCGTCGTTTCCCCGCAACACGCCAACTCCAAGCAAACGGACGACGCCAGCACGCTCGCAAGGGACTTGCTGGGCGTCACCCTTGTACCCGAGACGACGGTGCAGTCTACCCCTGACGTGACTTCGCCACCGCCCCTCGACCAAGAGGTACCGACCGATTCCCATCTCGTGCCTTTCGGATTCAGCCTCGACCCACCAAGCGACTTCACTTCAGTGGACGCTCTCATAGAGGCGAGTCCAAACCCTCTGGGGTATCGTATGCGGTCACCCTGGGACCGGCTGACGGCCGTCTCGACCTACGAGCCTTCGGGTTCCGAGGAAGATGACGAGCCCAACTTTTGTTGGGATTTCTCCAGACTTGGTAACCCCAGTGCCATGCGGGACTTCATGACCGCATGCGACTACTGCCTCTCCGATTGTTCCGACGGTAGCCGCAGCTTCGGCGACGAGGACTGCGGCCCAAGTCGTGAATGTTTTCACGTCGATCTAGGGGGTCCCGACGAAGGCAACCATCTTGGTATACCGGAAAACGGTGATCCCCCTAGGCCTGCGCCTCACGTTGACATCCTTCGGGAGCTAGCTGTGATCCCCGTCCCAGCGGGGGGTCATGACTCACAGCTCGAGCAAATCCGGGAGATGCAGGCTAGGCTCGACGAGGGAGCAGGAACGCTTGAGCCGTTCCGCCAGGACATCGGGCAGGAATGGGCGGGCCAACCTCCGGCCAGAGAAGCGCGTCATCTACCCTAGGGCATCCAGCACCGCATCGCCGACGATGTCAGGGCAAGGCCGCCACCGGCTTCCAGTGGGGTTGGCCAGAACCTGGCTGCAGCGACAATACTTCTCCGCGCGATGCCGGAGCCATCAACCACCGAGGGGCGCCGTATCCAGGGAGAGCTCAAGAATCTCCTGGAGGATGCCGCGGTCCGACGAGCCGAAAGCTCTGCCTCCCGAAGGCAGGGGCACCCCTCGGAACATCGCGCCGCGACTTCTCGATTCATGCGGGAAGCCTCGGTCCAGACCGGGCGCACGCGCAACACAGCGCCTGCGGCCCCGGGTCGCCTCGGCAACAAGCACCATCACCGCGACCGTCGAGCCCACCTCGACGACAAGGCACACCGAGGCTACCACCCCAGGCATGGGGGACGCTACGACAGCGGGGAGGATCGGAGTCCCTCGCCCGAACCACCCGGTCCGCAGGCTTTCAGCCGGGCCATACGACGGGCGTCGTTCCCGACCCGGTTTCGAACCCCGACTACTATCACAAAGTACTCGGGGGAGACGAGACCGGAACTGTGGCTCGCGGACTACCGGTTGGCCTGCCACCTGGGTGGAACGGACGATGACAACCTCATCATCCGCAACCTCCCCCTGTTCCTCTCCGACACCGCTCGAGCCTGGCTGGAGCACCTGCCTCCGGGGCAGATCTCCAACTGGGACGACCTGGTTCAAGCCTTCGCCGGCAACTTCCAGGGGACGTACGTGCGCCCTGGAAACTCCTGGGATCTCCAAAGCTGCCGCCAGCAGCCGGGAGAGTCTCTCCGGGACTACATCCGGCGATTCTCGAAGCAGCGCACCGAGCTGCCCAACGTCACCAACTCGGATGTCATCGGTGCGTTCCTCGCCGGCACCACCTGTCGCGACCTGGTGAGCAAGCTGGGCTGCAAGACCCCCACCAGGGCGAGCGAGCTGATGGACATCGCCACCAAGTTCGCCTCTGGCCAGGAGGCGGTTGAGGCCATCTTCCGGAAGGATAAGCAGCCCCAGGGGCGCCAGCCGGAAGATGTCCCCGAGGCGTCCACTCAGCGCGGCCCCAAGAAGAAGGGCAAGAAGAAGTCGCAAGCGAAACGCGACGCCGCCGATGTGGACCTTGTCATCGATGTTGAGTAAAAGAACCCTCGAAAACCTCCCGGGGGCGCCAATCTCTTCTACAAGATGCTCAAGGAGTTGTGCCCCTATCATCAGGGGCCCGTCAAGCACACCCTTTAGGAGTGCGCCATGCTTCGGCGCCACTTTCACAAGGCTGGGCCACCTGCGGAGGGAGGTAGGGCCCGCGACGACGATAAGAAGGAAGATCACCAAGCAGGAGAGTTCCCCGAGGTCCGCGACTGCTTCATGATCTACGGTGGGCAAGTGGCGAACGCCTCAGCTCGGCACCACAAGCAAGAGCGTTGGGAGGTCTGCTCGGTAAAGGTGGTGGCGCCAGTCTACCTAGACTGGTCCGACAAGCCCATCACCTTCGACCAGGGCGACCACCCCGACCACGTGCCGAGCCCGGGGAAATACCCGCTCGTTGTCGACCCCGTCATCGACAACGTCAGGCTCACCAAGGTCCCCATGGACGGAGGCAACAGCCTCAACATCATCTACGCCGAGACCCTCGGGCTCCTGCGGATCGATCTGTCCTCGGTCCGGGCAGGCGCTGCGCCTTTTCACGGGATCATTCCCGGGAAGCGCGTCTAGCCCCTCGGACAACTCGATCTACCCAACTGCTTCGGGACTCCCTCCAACTTCCGAAGGGAAACCCTCACGTTCGAGGTGGTTGGGTTCCGAGGAACCTACCATACGGTGTTGGGGAGGCCATGCTACGCCAAGTTCATGGCCGTCCCCAACTACACCTACCTCAAGCTCAAGATATCGGGCCCCAACGGGGTCATCACCTGTAACGCCCTGAATTTGGGGGTAGAATTTTTTCTTCTTTTCTCTCACCAAATTCGGGCGTTACTCTCTTTTCTCTTTCCCCGTTTGCTCTTTCTTCCCAATTTCAAACCAGTATAGCGGCAGGTGTCCGTGTCATGTATAAACCAAAACCTAAGTCTCATGGGTGTTGCATCATGCCGAAGCGCATTTCTTTGTCTGATGTTGAATGTTTGTCTCGTTCCGTTCTGGATTTCGGTTCGCGATTTAATTCCGTTTAGTGGTCCGCGCTCGTCGTGGGTTTTCGATCCGCGAAGTGGCCCGGCCCAGCCCAACCTAGTCCAGCCCAGCCCAGCCGGCCCGGCCCGCCCCGGCCTGCGCGCCCCTGGCACCCAAAACCCCCCCATGCGCCCCCCTCCCCTATCTCTCTCTCATTTGGATCTCCCGCGCAACAACCTCTCCTCTCCCTCTTCCACCTCTCTTTCCCCGTGGTGCCCTAGGATTTGGAGACGGCGATCACCGGATTTTGGACCCCGAGGTGAGCTCCCCTCCCCTTCTCTTCTCTCTCTCTCCCCCTCCCTCCTCTTCTTCCCCGCGCGCGCGCCCTCCCTCTTCCCCCTGCCCGCGCCCGACCCCGCCCCTGCCCGGCGCGGCGGCGCCCCTGCCCGCCCGCTCGGCCCTCCCCGCGGCGGCGCTCGGCGCCCGCCCCCGGCTCGCCCGCCCGGCCTCCCTCCCGCGGCGGCGCCCGGCTCCCCGTCCCCGGCCTCTTCCCCCCCGCTCGACCCCTTCCCCGGCGCGGCGGCTCCCGCCCCCGCCCCTCCCCGCGGCGGCCCCGCCCGCTCGCCCCCCCTGCCCGGCGCGGCGATCCCGCCCCCGCCCCTCTCCGCGGCGGCGCCCCGGCTCGCCCGCTCGGCCCCTCCCCGCGGCGGCGCCCCGGCTCGCCCGCTCGGCCCGCCCGCTCGGCCCCTCCCTCGCGGCGGCGCTCGGCGCCCGCCCTCGGCCCCGCCCGGCCTCCCTCCCGCGCGGCGCTCGCCCGCCCTCCCCTGCTCGCGCGCAGCGCGGCCCCGGCGCGCCCCCGGCGTGGCCCGGCGCGGCCCCGGTGGCCCCTGCTCGCCGGCGCGACCCCGGCGCGGCCTCCGGCCCCCGGCCCCCGGCGCGTCCCAGGCGCGGCCCCGGCCGGTTCAACCGCCCCCCTGGCCGGTTCAACCGCCCTGGCCCCAGCTCGCCCGCCCGTTCCCCCGTCTCGGCCTCGCCCGTATCTTCGCTCGCCCGCGCTCGCAGTGATTATTCGTTAATTAGCGTGTTGCGTCGCGCGCTTCGCCGCGCGACGGATTTGTCTAAATTCATATTCTATCTCGTGTTGCGTCGTGCGCTTCGTCGCGCGACGATCCGTTTTTGTTTCAGGTTGTTTAAGGTGTAACGCCGCGTGTGTATTCACGCGACGTTCCACTTTGGACTCAGTTTAGTCGACGTATGCCGTCGTGCGCTTCGTCGCGCCACGCTTAACGTCTCCTCGTAACTAAGGCGAAGTGTCTCGCTGCGTGCTCGGTCGCGCGACGAGTCGTTAACTTCTTAATTTGTTTTAGAGAGCTTTGTCGCGCGTCTCGCCGCGCGACCATCCTTTTATTTATCTCCACCTGCTTATAATAATTAGACATGAAACATGACTTTACTTTACGCTAAACATAGTGTCTACATTAAATTTCCTTCCATTAAGCTAGTGGCTAATTTATAATCATGTAACGTGATCGTTTCTCGACTGTCTTTTCCTCTTTCTCTCTTAACCGTACTCGCGAGCCTGCGTAGAACGTCTGTTTACTTATTGCCTTCTATTGTATGGTGTACTGTTCTTTGGTATTAAAATATGTGGATGTATGTATGTTTGCAATCGCATAGAGAACGATCCGGTTGAAGAGCCCGAGGAACCCGCAGGAGAAGCCCCTGAGCAGCAGTCGTTTGGTGGAGGCAAGTGTCCTTTGACCTATCTATGTCCTATTCATTATTTAATTCACCTCTCGCTTTACACATTTATGCCTAAGGATTGACTAGCTTTTGTTATCCATGTCCTTGTTTACCTATCTGGGTTGGATTATTACTGTTTAGCTTTATGCTATAGCTCAAACCCTAATCAATGAACATGATGAGAATATCTATGATACGTTGTTTTCCCTTCTCTTATTACGATGTTATGCTTGTGGTCATCAAGGGGGCTCGAGCGGTTTCTCGAGTGCCTCTCCGTAAGGACCTGTTCTATGGATGACCGCCCGGGAAAACAGTGCAACCATGAGGGTGGAATGGGGTGCCCTTAGCTGAATAATTAGAGGATCCGGGGTGTAGTTCACTTAGCCGTCGTGCCGTCAATGGGGCTCGGTGTATGCGGCTCGCTCTGCCAAGTTTGGGTTCGCCCCTTGGGGAGGAGTGCGGTGCATTTAGGAAACCTAACGGGTGGCTACAGTCCCGGGGAATCTTTGTAAATGCTACGTAGTGATGCCCTGCTGGGTCACCTTGGTAGTGATCAATGGAGAGTCATGATCTCCGGGCATAATGGGAATCACGGCTTGTGGGTAAAGTGCACAACCTCTGCAGAGTGTTTGAAAAACTGATATATCAGCCGTGCTCGCGGTTATGAGCGGCCAAGGGAGCTCCAGTGATTAGTGGTACTTGATTAGAGATACTTTGGTACAGGTGGTTATGAGATTGATGGTTTTGATTATGACTATGGTGCTGGTAAGTGGTACTCTTTCCGTTTGGAAAGGAGTACGTTTGGGTTAATAACTTGGGTTAATGCTAAAACTTGGCTTTCTACTAGTAAGTAATAATCTGACCAACTAAAAGCAACTGCTTGACTTATCCCCACATAAAGCTAGTCCACTACAGCCAAACAGGATACTTGCTGAGTATGTTGATGTGTACTCACCCTTGCTCTACACACCAAACCCCCCCATCCCCAGGTTGTCAGCATTGCAACCACTGCTCAGGCGAAGATGAAGCCGTGGAAGGAGACTTCCAGGAGTTCCAAGACTACGACGAGTTCTAGGTGTGGGTTAGCGGCAACCCCCCAGTCGGCTGCCTGTGAAGGCCGCGGTTATCTACGTTTCTTTTCCGCACTTTGATTTATTGTAAGAACTATATGGACGTCTCAGACGTATGATGTAATCGACTATTTCCCTTATTAATACTATTTTGAGCACTGTGTGATGATGTCCATATTATGTAACTGTTGTGTACGTGAATAACTGATCCTGGCACGTACATGGTTCGCATTCGGTTTGCCTTCTAAAACCGGGTGTGACATCACCGTCGGCCCCACGTACCGACACGCGTACGAATGCGATGTGGAGTGCGTGGAGTACGTCGAGGCCCTCGCAGAATCCGAGGCCCTCATCGCCGACCTAGAGAGTCTCTCGAAGGAGGCGCCAGACGTGAAGCGCCATGCCGGCAACTTCGAGCCAGCGGAGACGGTTAAGTTCGTCCCTCTCGACCCCAGCAACGACGCCTCCAAGCAGATCCGGATCGGCTCTGAGCTCGATCCCAAATAGGAAGCAGTGCTCGTCGACTTTCTCCGCGCAAACGCCGACGTTTTCGCGTGGAGTCCCTCAGACATGCCCGTCATACCGAGGGATGTCGCCGAGCACTCGCTGGATATCCGAGCTGGAGCCCGACCCGTGAAGCAGCCTCTGCGCCGATTCGACGAATAAAAGCACAGAGCCATAGGCGAGGAGATTCACAAGCTAATGGCCGCAGGGTTCATCAAAGAGGTATTCCATCCCGAATGGCTTGCCAACCCTGTGCTTGTGAGAAAGAAAGGAGGGAAATGGCGGATGTGTGTAGACTACACTGGTCTAAACAAAGCATGTCCAAAAGTTCCCTACCCTCTGCCTCGCATCGATCAAGTCGTGGATTCCGCTGCTGGGTGCGAAACCCTGTCTTTCCTCGATGCCTACTCAGGGTATCACCAAATTAGGATGAAAGAGTCCGACCAGCTCGCGACTTCTTTCATCACACCTTTCGGCATGTACTGCTATGTTACCATGTCGTTTGGTTTGAGGAATGCGGGTGCGACGTACCAGAGGTGCATGAACCACGTGTTCGGCGAACACATTGGTCGAACGGTCGAGGCTTACGTCGATGACATCGTAGTCAAGACGAGGAAAGCCTCCGACCTCCTTTCCGACCTTGAAGTGACATTGCGATGTCTCAAGGCGAAAGGCATAAAACTAAATCCTGAGAAGTGTGTCTTCGGGGTCCCCCGAGGCATGCTCTTGGGGTTCATCGTCTCCGAGCGGGGCATCGAGGCCAACCCAAAGAAAATCGCGGCCATCACCAACATGGGGCCCATCAAGGACTTGAAAGGCATACAGAGGGTCACAGGATGCCTTGCGGCTCTGAGCCGTTTCATCTCGCGCCTCGGCGAAAGAGGCCTGCCTCTGTACCGCCTCTTAAGGAAGGCCGAGTGCTTCACTTGGACCCCTGGAGCCGAGGAAGCCCTCGGGAACCTGAAGGCGCTCCTCACGAAGGCGCCCATCTTGGTGCCTCCCGCCGCCGGAGAAGCCCTCTTGATCTACGTCGTCGCTACCACTCAGGTGGTTAGCGTCGCGATCGTGGTTGAGAGACGAGAAGAGGGGCATGCATTGCCCGTCCAGAGGCCAGTCTACTTCATCAGTGAGGTACTGTCCGAGACCAAGATCCGCTACCCACAAATTCAGAAGCTGTTGTACGCGGTGATCCTGACGCGGCGGAAGTTGCGACACCACTTCGAGTCTCATCCGGTGACTGTGGTGTCATCCTTCCCCCTGGGGGAGATCATCCAGTGCCGAGAGGCCTCGGGTAGGATTGCAAAGTGGGCGGTGGAAATCATGGGCGAGACGATCTCGTTCGCCCCTCGGAAGGCCATCAAGTCCCAAGTCTTGGCGGACTTTGTGGCTGAATGGGTCGATACCCAGCTCCCAACAGCTCCGATCCAACCGGAACTCTGGACCATGTTTTTCGACGGGTCGCTGATGAAGACAGGAGCAGGCGCGGGCCTGCTCTTCATCTCGCCCCTCGGGAAGCACCTACGCTATGTGCTACGCCTCCACTTCCCGGCGTCCAACAATGTGGCCGAGTACGAGGCTCTGGTCAACGGGTTGCGCATCGCCATCGAGCTAGGGCTCCGACGCCTCGACGCTCGTGGTGACTCGCAGCTCGTCATCGACCAAGTCATGAAGAACTCCCACTGCCGCGACCCGAAGATGGAAGCCTACTGTGATGAGGTTCGGCGCCTGGAGGACAAGTTCTACGGGCTCGAGCTCAACCACATCGCCCGACGGTACAACGAGACTGCGGACGAGCTAGCCAGGATAGCCTCGGGGCGAACAACGGTTCCCCCGGACGTCTTCTCCTGAGACCTGCATCAACCCTCCGTCAAGATCAACGTCGTGCCCGAGCCCGAGAAGGCCTCGGCTCAGCCCGAGGCACCCTCGGCTCAGCCCGAGGCACCCTCGGCCCCCGAGGGTGAGGCACTGCGCGTCGAGGAGAAGCGGAGCGGGGTCATGCCTAATCGAAACTGGCAAACCCTGTACCTGCAATATCTCCACCGAGGAGAGCTACCCCTCGACCGAGCCGAAGCTCGGCGGTTGGCGCGACGCGCCAAGTCGTTCGTCTTGCTGGGGGACGGCAAGGAGCACTACCACCGCAGCCCCTCAGGCATCCTCCAGTGATGCATATCCATCGCCGAAGGCCAGGAGCTCTTACAAGAAATACACTCGGGGGCTTGTGGTCATCACGCGGCGCCCCGAGCCCTTGTTGGAAACGCCTTCCAACAAGATTTCTACTGGCCGACCGCGGTGGCCGACGCCACTAGAATTGTCCGCACCTGCCAGGGGTGTCAATTCTACGCAAGGCAGACTCACCTGCCCGCTCAGGCTCTGCAGACCATACCCATCACCTGGTTGTTTGCTGTGTGGGGTCTGGACCTCGTCGGCCCCTTGCAGAAGGCACCCGGGGGCTGCACGCACCTGCTGGTCGCCATCGACAAATTCTCCAAGTGGATCGAGGTCCGACCCCTAAACAGCATCAGGTCCGAACAGGCGGTGGCGTTCTTCACCAACATCATCCATCGCTTTGGGGTCCCAAACTCCATCATCACTGACAACGGCACCCAGTTCACCGACATAAAGTTCCTAGACTTCTGCGAGGATCACCATATCCGGGTGGACTGGGCCGTCGTGGCTCACCCCATGACGAATGGGCAAGTAGAGCGTGCCAACGGCATGATCCTGCAAGGACTCAAGCCACAGATCTACAACGACCTCAACAAGTTCGGCAAGCGATGGATGAAGGAGCTCCCCTCGGTGGTCTGGAGCCTGAGGACAACGCCGAGCCGAGCCACGGGCTTCACGCTGTTCTTTCTAGTCTATGGGGCCGAGGCCATCCTGCCCACAAACTTAGAATACGGTTCCCCGAGGACGAGGGCCTACGATGACCAAAGCAATCGAGCTAACCGAGAAGACTCGCTGGACCAACTGGAAGAGGCTCGGGACATGGCCTTACTACACTCGACGCGGTACCAGCAGTCCCTGCGACGCTACCACGCCCGAGGGGTTCGTTCCCGAGACCTCCAGATGGGCGACCTGGTGCTTCGGCTGAGACAAGACGCCCGGGGGCGGCACAAGCTCACGCCTCCCTGGGAAGGGCCGTTCGTCATCGCCAAAGTTCTGAAGCCCGGGACGTACAAGCTGGCCAACAGTCAAGGCGAGGTCTACAACAACGCTTGGAACACCCGACAGCTACGTCGCTTCTACCCTTAAGATGCTTTCAAGTCGTTCGTACACCTCATTCACACACAAAGTCTAACCATCAAGGAAGGGTCAGCCTTGCCTCGGCAAAGCCCGACCCTCCCTCGGGGGCTAGAAGGGGGGGACCCCCTCTGCGTCAAAATTTTCCTCGGAAAAGATCTTTTCTGCCAGAATGTATTTCGTGCTTTTCGACTACTTCGAAAGTGGGATCCTGAAAACGACGGAGTACACGTAAGCAGCCAAGGTTGACCGGGCCGAGGGACTCCTACGCCTCCGGGATACGGATACCTCACTCATCACCTTCTGCGATAAGTAACTCACGTTCGGATAGGTGACTCCGCGGACCGAACAAGTCTTCAGGCTCAAAAACTCTTCTGCCGAAACGATTTTTCGGGCCTTCTCGACTATGTCGATAGCAGAATCCTACGGACGAGCAAGAGTACGCATAAGCGGCAAGGCTGACCGAGCCGAGGGACTCCTACGCCTCCGGGATACGGATACCTCACTCATCACCTTCCGTGAAAAGTAACTCTCGCTCGGACAAACAATTCTGTTACCGACAAATAAGTCCAAATACTCGAAATAGGAGGAAAGGAAACGCAGCTTTACAACACGACGACAGTGTGTTTGGGCCTCAGCGGCCACAGAAAACATACGCACAATACAAGGTAAACCGATCCTACAGGCTCGGACCTTGACGGAGGGGGAGCAGCAGCACCCTCGGCGTCAACTACACCTTCGGCGAAGTCCGACCTAGCCTCGGACGACAACGCAGTCGAAGGATCTTCGCTCCGAAGGACGACATCAGCACCACGCTCGGGCCATCGCCGCCAGGGTCTTCTCCAGGAATCCGGCCCGAGCAGACGGTTCGGCCGACCACCCCGAAGCCTCAGCCAGCTGTCCCCCGAAGACATCAGCCCGGCTCGTGGCCTCGGCAACTCAACTCCGGCGCTGGTCCCGCCAGTGGACGGCCCGGCCAGGCTCCGGCCGACAAAGTCTTCTTTTCGAGCCAACTCTGCCTCTGTCCACGCTGACGCCGCTACCTCCGGCTTCGGCTCATCGAAGAGCGGCCGAGGGTTCCTTTAACTAAGCAAGAGAAGCCTCGGGCAGCAAGGCCGACTGAGCCGAGGGACTCCTACGCCTCCGGGATACGGATACCTCACTCGTCACCTTCGCACGAGGCAACTCACACTTAGTTAAGCGGTCCAGTTAGCCGACAGGCGAGTCTTAGTGCTAGAAATGAGGAAAAAACACGGCTCCGTGCCGAAAGTACATACATGTTCAGGCCCCGACAGCCACAATGAACAGACACCGGCACTCAATGTGCCATTACAAACGGAACTCCGGTTCCACCTCCGCAGGTACGAACAACCCCACACGATTGGAGGGCCTGCGGAGCAATAGAAGGCCGACGGATGGCTCGCCGCCGCCCGCTCCAACAGCAACGACGACGACTTCTGCTCCGAGGGGCCGAACAGCAGCAGCGATGACCTCATGGCGGATGCTGCTGCCATAAGACCCTCGCCCACATCCTCACTCGAGAGGCAAGGACGAGCAGAAGGCCGTAGAGTTGGAGGTCAGCCCGCGGGCGGCACCGACTATCTCGTCGGTAGAGAAACCTCTTCCGGCTGCCGTGGCGGAAGGTGGCACCGAGAGCAGCGCCGAAGCCGCTCGGACCGGAGAGCCAGACACGCGGCAGCTGCCAGCGCCACGAACAGCGAACGCCCTTCCCCCCAATCACTGAGGGAAGGAGCGGGCCGCTGCCCGCGTGGAGACCGGCCCCAACTCGGCGCACTCCCCTCCCCAGCACTGATGATGAACATCCTTGAAGCTGAGGGAGGGGCAGAGGCCGCAGCCCGGTTTGCTTATCCCCACCATCAAGCTGGTGGTCACCGTCTTGGGTGACCACCGGCGAGGGGATGCGGCCGGGCTGCCTGATGAAAATCCTTGAAGCCGAACGATGGCTGAAAGGTACCAACTTCCGCGAAGTTGCGTTCCTCCGACGACAAGGCGGAAAGACTGCGAGTGTCCCCCATCCGGGGGCTTGGATGGTAGAAAGACGCGATGCATAAGGGGAGCGCGAAGACATGGTTGCCTTTCAAGGGGGTCACCCTCCTTTTAAAGGCAACTCTCCCCACTTGCGTCCTCAGCCATCGCGGGCTGAGTCTTCTCCAACACGCTCCAAGATCCCCCCTACGACACGGGGGCTGGGTCCCACGCGTCATGCAAGCTGGCCAGGGGCAGAAGAAGCCAAACCGCCACGCGCGGTGCGCGTAACTGCCCGACGGTTACAAGCTTTCCTCCGCTTTCGCCCAGACCAGCGGGTGAAAGGGCGGACCGCCATGCAGGCGGCATGCAACCGCACCAAGGGGGCGCACCCTTTCGACTTCGACGCGTCTAGCATGGAGGCCCAGGCCCACACGTCATGTAACCGGCGCGCCGGTTGCTACGTGCAAGCAACTGCACCGCCACTCGCGCCACTACCACGCCTCCTCGACTGCGGAACCAGTACCACGACTCGAGGCAACCCTGCGTATGACCCAACAGTGCCAGTCAGGCGCATCGGTCACGGGTCAGTCAGTCGCGGGAGAAGGCGCGACGGTCGATACGGCCAAAAATGGGCCGGCAGTAATGGCGGTGGCAGGCGAGCGGAAGCAGCGGTCAAGTCATCAGCCAAGCTCACGTCCCCTCCTGGGACAGCGAGGGAACCCTCTCTCACGGCGTGAAGACGACGCGTCCGTGTTCCGTTCCTCGAACGACTCGCGCGCGCGCAGCGGCTGCCCCGCGAACCACTCGTCCTGTCGCATTAACTCTGCGGCAGGATAGGCGGCACCTTTGGCAGGCGAAGCAGGCGATGCTTCAGCTCCGCCATAATGACCGCGTCAAAAAAGGTGCACCACGTTATTCGATTTCGAATCCTTTTCCTCTTCCTCTTTCTCTCTCTTACAACAGGGACCGGGAAAGGGGATACCCCGAAAAGGATCCTTCTCCGCGAAGGAAACGGGCCCCGAGCCCCCTACTGATCAGAGGTTCGAAGGCTGGCCCCTCGGAGGGGTTCAACAGCCGCCTCAGAGCGCTCGGGCTCCGCGCCCACTACTGGTCAGAGGTTCGAAGGCCGGCCCCACGGAAGGGTTCAACGGTCGCCTCAGGCCACTCGAGCTCCGCGCCCACTATTGATCAGGGGTTCGTAGGCTGGCCCTCGAAGGGTTCACAGCCGCCTCAGACGCAGAGCGAGGGATGACCCTGGGTACGTTCGATACATAACCGAGGCTCAGGCTATACTCCCGAGATACCCTAGGACATTTCCGAGACCAGCGGGAACGATCTTGTAACGGAATCCCATCAGAGGGAGGCATCGAGCCCTCGGACCCCGTCAAAAGGGGACCGGGTCCAGCAGATCACCCGCAGGTACTTTTGGAGCGCGCCTCTAGGCCTCTAGCCGACCCCTAACAAATGGGGCACGGGCGTCCACTCAGATTACCCGTTAGCAGCTCACTGGAGACACCATGTTCGGCGCCCTCCAAGGGCAACATGGCGCTTTCCCCCCTCCTCCTTGCGGAAAGGCGACGCAGGGGCGTATGTAAAAAAGTCGAGTCTGTCCTTGACCGTCCTCTCGCTCTGTGCGGAGGCTCGAGGGCTGCTCTCGCAAACCCGGCTCCGGCCAAACCGTTGACAGCGTCAACATACCAGCCCGAGAACATGGGACCCGACTGTGCACCCGGGCTACGGCCAACTCGCATGAGGGAACAACCAGACCGGCCGAAGCATCACGAAACGCATTAAGACCTCGAAGGAGTCAAACCACTCCTCCGAGGCCTCGGGGGCTACACCCGGCGGGTGCGCTCGCGCGCACCCATCGGAACAAAACACAACCGAGAAAGGCCGGTCCCCTTGCAAAAAAGTGCGACAAAAGCCTCCAAGCGAGTATTAACACTCCCTTCGAGGCTCGGGGGCTACTGTCGGGGACCATAATTAGGGGTACCCCCAAGACTCCTAATCTCAGCTGGTAACCCCCATCAGCACAAAGCTGCAAAGGCCTGATGGGTGCGAACAAATCAAGGCTCGGTCCACCCAAGGGACACGATCTCGCCTCGCCCGAGCCTAGCCTCGGGCAGGGGCAGCCGACCCCGGAGGATTTACGTCTCGCCCGAGGACCCCCTCCAACAACGGACACACCTTCGGTTCACCCGAGGCCCAGTCTTCGCCAAGAAGCAACCTTGGCCAAGTCGCCACGCCGACCGACCGTGTCGCAGGAGCATTTAATGCAAAGGTGGCCTGACACCTTATCCTGACGCGTGCCCTTCAGTCGACAGAGCCGAAGTGACCGCAGTCACTTCGCCGCTCCACTGACCGGCCTGACAAGAGGACAGCGCCGCCTGTGCCGCTCCGACTGCTGAGCCACTCGACAGAGTGAGGCTGACAGCAGCCAAGTCCGGCCTCGGGCGCCATAGGAAACTCCGCATCGCCCGACCCCAGGGCTCGGACTCGGGCTCAGCCCCGGAAGACGACGAACTCCGCATCGCCCGACCCCAGGGCTCGGACTCGGGCTCAGCCCCGGAAGACGACGAACTCCACATCGCCCGACCCCAAGGCTCGGACTCGGGCTGAGCCCCGGAAGACGACGAACTCCGCCTCGCCCGACCCCAGGGCTCGGACTCGGGCTCGGCCCCGGAAGACGACGAACTCCGCCTCGCCCGACCCCAGGGCTCGGACTCGGGCTCGGCCCCGGGAGACGACGAACTCCGCCTCGCCCGACCCCAGGGCTCGGACTCAGCCCTGGCCTCAGCCGACGGTCTCCGCCTCGCCCGACCTAGGGGCTCAGACTCGACCTCGGCCTCGGAAGACAGACTCGACCTCGACCTCGAAGGAGCCTCCACCTCGCCCAACCCAGGGCTCGGACCGACCACGTCACAGGAGGCGCCATCATTACCCTACCCCAAGCCAACTCAGGCTACGGGGAACAAGACCGGCGTCCCATCTGGCTCGCCCCGGTAAACAAGTAATGATGGCGCCCCGCATGCTCCATGATGACGACGGCTCTCAGCCCCCTTACGGAAGCAAGGAGACGTCAGCAAGGACTCGACAGCCCCGACAGCTGTCCTTCCGCCAGGCTCCAGCGCTCCTCCGACGGCCACGACACCACACGAACTGGGTGCCAAAACCTCTCCGGCTGCCACGACGACATGTACTTAGGGCACTAGCTCTTCTCTGCTAGACACGTTAGCACACTGCTACACCTCCCATTGTACACCTGGATCCTCTCCTTACGCCTGTAAAAGGAAGGTACATGGCCCTCTTAGAGGGGGTTGGCCGCGCGGGGAAGGACGGGATGGCGCTCGCGTAAGCCTCTCGCTCCCTCCCGCGTGGACGCTTGTAACCCCCTACTGCAAGCGCACCCGACCTGGGCGCGGGACAAACACGAAGGCCGCGGGTTTCCCCTTTTACGCTTGTCTCCCTCCGGCTTTCTCCCCCCTTCGCGCTCCGTCTCGCGCCGACCCATCTGGGCTGGGGCACGCGGCGACAATTTACTCGTCGGTCCAGGGACCCCCCGGGGTCGAAACGCCGACAATACCCAATTCCTAACCCCAAACACTCAATGACATCATTGGTTAATAATCCTGACACATAGCCCACACAAAATCTAGATTTGTCAATGGGCAACACTATTGTGTAGGGTTCAAGTGTCCTTACCATACATGAGGGTCGAACATCCTCTTTGCTGCAATCGTGGCGCCATCTTCATTCACTACTTCCGACCGTAAAAGAAGCCTTGAAGGATGATTGTTGGGTCTTCGTCGTTGGACCTCCGTCGCTCCATGATCGCTGTCCATCGTCGAGAGTGACATAGTCGAGAAGACGTTGGAGGAGAAAGGTAAACAAAAAAGGAGCGCTTTCTAATTGGTCGTATCGGTCTGTTCGGACTCGTTAGGTCTTAACTATATCCTGAACAGTGATTAAGACTTTAAGAGATGACACAACCCGCCAAGACTAAGTATCTACTCCTTTAAGTGTGAGTTTCGTGGGTCGTGGTCACAAGCGAAACATGTAGAGATAGTAGAGTTGATCTGCACCCAACAAACATGTCGTAACCTCCCAGATAGATTATGAGACTCAAGCCCAACATGACACGAAGTTGCTTATCACTAAAAACTCGGATGACGTACAATTACTATACTATTAATTATAATTGGTATATCATTCCAATGGTGATTGTATATCGTAACAATAGGAACATTGTACTACACTTATGTATGTAACGCAAATGGTAATGGTAACGATTTACGCTCGATTACTAGTGGTAACAAATTTGAATAGATTTGTATCAATTTTTAGTGTAGTATCTGATTACAGTTACACTAAAACAAACATAATTTAACGTTATCAGTTACTTATTATTTTACAAATATGTGAACCAAACGACACCTTAATTTATTCGTTTCCGTCCGCATTCCCACCTAGCCCCTCCACACTCCAGGGCCCAGGCATCTGTTTGTTGCCTCGCATTCCCATCCCTCTCGCCCGGCCCCACCACCCCGAGCGGCGCAACCTCCCACCCGCGAATTTACTAAACTCCCCGAGGCCCATTCCACGAAATGCGCACGGGAGTTTTAGGGTTTTTCTCTCCCCGCACGCCAGACGCAAGAAACGAAGAAACGGACGAGACCACTCTCAACCTCGGCTCGTTCCGGACCGGGCCCGCTCTCGCCACCTCAGCCGCCGCCGCGATGCGGTCGCCTTCGCCACCGCCGTGGCGGCTCCGGCGCATCCGTTTCGCGTTCCCCATGCTCCTCGTCGTCGCGTCGCTGGCGGGGGCCGACGACCTCGCGAGCGACGCGCGGGCGCTCGTGGCGTTCCGTGACGCCGTGGGGCGGCGCCTGGCGTGGAACGCCTCGGACGTCGCGGGCGCGTGCTCGTGGACGGGGGTCACCTGCGAGCACGGCCGCGTGGCGGTGCTGCGGCTTCCCGGGGCGACGCTCTCGGGGACAGTCCCCGCGGGGACGCTCGGGAACCTTACGGCGCTGCACACGCTCAGCCTCCGCCTCAACGGGCTCTCCGGCGCGCTCCCAGCCGACCTGTCTTCCGCCGCCGCGCTTCGTAACGTCTTCCTCAACGGGAACAGGCTGTCGGGCGGGTTCCCGCAGGCGATTCTCGCTCTCCCGGGGCTCGTCAGGCTCTCGCTCGGCGGGAACGACCTGTCCGGGCCCATTCCGACGGAGCTCGGCAACCTCACACACCTCAGGGTCCTGCTCCTTGAGAATAATCGCTTTTCCGGCGAGATTTCCGATGTGAAGCTACCGCCGCTGCAGCAGTTCAATGTCTCGTTCAACCAACTGAACGGATCCATCCCGGCCTCACTTCGGTCGCAGCCGCGCTCCGCGTTCCTGGGGACGGGCTTGTGCGGCGGACCCTTGGGGCCTTGCCCTGGTGAGGTTCCCCCGTCCCCTGCTCCAGCGGGGCAGACACCGTCGCCGACGCCTGTTCCCAGTGGCAGCGGCGGCGGCGGCGGCACCAACGGTGGAAGCGGCGTAGAAAATGGCCATAAGGGCAAGAAGCTCTCCGGTGGCGCCATTGCCGGAATCGCCATAGGCTCTGCCTTGGGCGCCGCACTTCTCCTCTTCCTCCTTGTCTGCCTCTGTCGCAGGTCGGGGGGCATCAGAACGCGGTCTCTGGAGATGCCGCCTTCTTCCCCAGCGCCTGCCGGCGGCAGGAAACCTCCCGAGATGACTAGCGCTGCCGCTGTAGCGCCGTTGACCACGATAGGCCACCCCAACGCTCCTATTGTCCAGTCGACGTCCGGTAAGAAGCTGGTCTTCTTTGGTTCAGCGGCCGCCGTGGCGTCTTTCAAGCTGGAGGACCTGCTGCGCGCGTCGGCTGAGGTGCTCGGAAAAGGAACGTTCGGGACGACGTACAAGGCAGTGCTCGAGTCTGGTGCAACTTTGGCCGTGAAGCGCCTCAAGGACGTGACTCTGTCTGAACCTGAGTTCCGTGAACGCATTTCTGAGATTGGCGAGCTTCAGCACGAGTTCATTGTGCCACTCCGTGCTTACTACTACAGCAAAGATGAGAAGCTACTTGTTTACGACTTCATGCCCAAGGGGAGCCTGTCTGCAGTCCTGCACGGTGAGATCTTAATCCCCCGTCCCCCAAGTATCGGTTGCATATTATCTGCTTATGATATTAGCATCACCATTTTGCTGTACGTGTACCATGTGCATTGCATGTTATTGGGTGGTAGCCTAGGGGTAGAGTATTGCTTCATTTCATCCCCAATATGTTTAATACACGTTGGTTAGGAGGTACTCTAGATTGTTCTTTCGTTTGAATATTCGTACTCTCCTGTGAATAGGACTTGGTTTTTGTCATGATCTACGTAGACCAAGTCGAAATCAGTTGGGATTGAGTTGTTATTTATCTTGCTTGATATCCAAAGCGCTTGAATTATGTGTGATTATTTACTGGGTATTACTAGGGAAGTTGCATTCAGTTTTGACTCAGATTTATGTGTTAACTTCGGTGATGTCAACACGGATGCTCTAATAAAATATTTGCCATCATGCCTCCCCTTTCACTAATTGGTCACTTACTAGTTCCCACAAGTTGAGTAAGTTTCCAAATCATTTATTACCTGGTCACTATTGGTTGTATTTTCTTGGATTTTCATTATAGTTTACTTTTGCTCTCTGCTTTACTGCTATAACATTCTGGATTGATTAAAGAAGACGATCACTTGAGGTCATTGTAGTTTGTGAAATGGTACTATTTGGTCAATATGTTCTTTGATGCCCTAATGTATTGCTCTCAATCGTCTTCCTTGACCATGAATACAGCAATTGGCTGTGACTCGGTATCACCTAAACTGTCTGGATTTCATTTCATTGAGCAGGCAACATAACTTCTGGCAAGACACCTCTTAACTGGGATTTAAGGTCAAGCATTGCTCTAGCTGCAGCCCGTGGTGTTGAGTACATCCACTCAACGAGTTCAACGGCTTCCCACGGTAACATCAAGTCATCCAATGTCCTCCTGGGCGAATCGTATCAAGCACACGTATCAGACAATGGCCTTACCGCTCTTGTTGGTCCATCGTCTTCACCGTCTCGCGCCACTGGATACCGTGCACCCGAGGTTATTGATCCCCGGAGGGTTTCCCAGAAGGCAGACGTGTACAGCTTCGGTGTTCTGTTGCTTGAGCTGGTCACAGGCAAGGCCCCCAGCCAGGCCGCTCTCAACGACGAGGGCGTCAACCTGCCCAGATGGGTGCAGTCAGTTAGTCGCTCCGAATGGGGTTCGGAGGTGTTCGATATTGAGCTCATGAGACACGAGGCTGGCGAGGAGCCGATGGCTCAGCTTGTGCTGCTTGCTCTGGACTGCGTAGCGCAAGTCCCAGAGGCCCGGCCCTCAATGGGGCATGTTGTTACGCGGATAGAGGAGATCAGGAAGTCAAGCTTGACCACAAACATGGAGGAAGAAGTTGATGATCAATCTTCCAAGGCTGAATCCGAGGTGCCGACCAATCCGTTCGCTTCTTGATCTCAGTCGACCTAAAAGAGAATCAGCTATAACTCTAGCCTGCATCCAATCGATCTTAGACCGAGTCGACTCTTTTTTTCATCTTTTAGCGTACATGATTTAACGGGTAACTTGATTGTCAAAAGTAGCACGGGTGCACGGCATCCGGTGCTGCTGAGTTTGACCGGTGGCGGTGTGCTTAGGGACCAGTTCTAAAGTGATTGCTAAATTGCTGTGCTCATTCTAGCCTTGATTAGTGCTGCTGCTGCTGTCATTCAGCTACCCATGTGTAATTACTGAGCCCCATGTAGTGTTTGGAATTTCTTTTTGGCTGGATCAGTCTCTCGTTTGATCTGCTCAAGTTGCTTGCCGATATGTTTGTCGTGGGGGGCATTCTTTTTGGGGAAGTCTGGTGGTCTACTGTCAACAACGACTGGTGCTACGGTGGCAGCTGCTCGATGGCGGCGTTGTCATCAGTCCGCGAAATACCTTAATACCACCTTATGAGCCGTACTAGCGGTGGTATGTGAATATGTTTACGACCCGTTTGGATCATTAGAATTGAATTCCATTCTAATAATATTAATTTAGGCATATATCAATTAAGCTAATTCGGTTTTATGCAAAATATATTTTTATACTATTATTAGCAAGATGTCAGAGATATTTATGTGCTACATTTTTACTATAGTGGAGTGAGACAAAGAGTGTCATGTAAGTTATAGATTAGAAATCAATTTTAGTAATGCATAAAATCATTTCCCACCCTCCACCCCGTGAATTTGAGATAGGCTTATATCTGAACTTTAGAAAGTGGTGGAATGTCAAATTCCAAACTAAATAAGTTACTTTATTAAGTGAATTCCAATTCCTCTAAAATGAAGGGATCCAAACGCCCCGTTAGAGGAATTTAATTCTGTTCGTACGAGAGTTTGGATATGCAACAATTGATACCGTATATTTATCTAAACAATGCTTGAAATTGATGTTGATATACAGCGGCCTGGTGCCACGGATGTTGTTGTTTTCGGTGTGGCTGTTTTTGAAATCGGAGTGATTGGTTGCATGCCCCAGCGTGGTATCGTATCTCGATGTGCAGCTGTATAGTGATGTACCTGACGCCGGGCACTGCTTGGCTTTTGGCCTTTCCTCTCAATTCATAGTAGCTGTCGTGGTACTCGCTGGTAATTGAAGGCAGGCGGGTGGGGCTGGGACGGCCCCAGGAAACCACGAATTAGGGCTTGTTTGGTTAGGTCTTAATCCATGTGTGTGGATTGAGTGGAATTGGATGAGTTTGAATCTCAAATAAGTTAAACTTTTTTTTAATTTTTTCCAATCTTATCCAATCAATATATATTAGGAATAACCAAACAGTGCCTTACCGGACGAGGAAAAAGGGCGCGCTCCAGATAAAGATGACCGACCGGCGCCCTCATGATGCTCGTGGTTGGTTTCTTCGTTCCTCGTTTCCCAGGTTGCTGGTTCTGGTTCTGGTAGAGCAGTCGCGGACCACCTGCACTCAGCTAGAAAAGAAGCTCAACGAACTGGCCGATTATTTCTCACCATCACCACGAGTATATCTGTATATGCCCTGTGCACGGCAGCACGGGGCGGGACTCATCCGTTCTTCTGTTCCGTGGTAGGTCAGTTCAGCTCAGCTGCAAATCTGAAAAATCCCCGTGCTCCCATGGGCCATGGTCTGGTCCCATTCCCATCCCGTCCTAGCCTCTCTTTACTCGTGGGCCTCTCCCGTATCGGCTCGTGGTCCACTTCCTGGATCCGCATCTAGGTGGCTGTGAGTGTGAGGATGTTGTTGGCCGAAGGCGACGACCTCTAAATTTCTCCTCATATATCTCGCTCATGTGCCACATCAGCATTCTCTTTCGTCCTCCCCCCTATATCTCCACGCTCTACAGCGGTTTTCCCTATATCAAACCTCTGTATCCCACTACACCAATGTTATATACATTCATCTTCAACTAACTCAACTACCTTCCAATTTTTGTTTTATTTTTATTTGCTCTATGAACAGTGCGCGGCCGCAACTTAGTACAAAATTAATTAGCAAACTTGGTAATTAGTATAAATACGTTAGTAACAAATCGTTGTAATTATATGTTTTTTCGAAATTTGATTTATTTGATGCAAATTATTGTAATACACATTTTTGCTTGATTAATATTTTGAGCTTAGACATCATTATTACTTTACGGTTTCCCCAAAACCTTCCATTTTCAATACGCTGTCGACCAAAACAAAATTTGAAATAATAAGAAATTCGCAATCTTCTAGTACACGACACGGGTGGCTTCCACCACACGACTGGCTTCCACGACACGCCACGACCACCTGGCTTCCTTCACACGCCCAAGCCATCTATAAAAAAGGTACTGTGCGCCCATGGTATACTCATCTCCGCACTTCTCTCTTCTGTACCAGCAGGCATTCCATCTGTTGTACCTAGTACCTACTGTTCATTGAGCTCGTCATGGACTCACTCAAAAGCCTAGTGTTGTCTTCGTCATCCGATGATTCAGACGAAGAGATCGATACCTTGTTGCTTTGTCAACATGCTGAGCAACTTGGTATAGGAGGCTCGAGCACGCGGCGTAGGCGCTCTTCATTGCCTCGTCGAGTTATCCATAGGGACCACGCTGCTGGTGAAAATCTCATCAAGCACCACTACTTCAGACCTAATCCAGTCTATCCACCACATGTTTTTCGTCGAAGGTACATTTCGTAAGTAATGCTTTGACTTTGCTTTCGAGGATCGTTTTGTTCTTATTTGCTTTGCTTTGGTTTTCAGGTTTTGGATGCATCGTCCTTTATTCCTACGTATCCTTCAGGTCGTTCAGCGAGAAGACGATTTTTCACTATTCGATGTGATGCAACTGGTTTAGCGGGGCTCGGTCCATTGCAAAAAGTATGTGCTGCTTTACGTATCCTAGCTTACGGGTTACCAATCGATGCGGTCAATGAGTACATACAGATTGGGTAGACTACGGCTAGGGACTGTCTGATCCGTTTCTGTCGCGCAATCATATCCTGCTTTAGCGAACGATACCTCTGCATCCCTAACCACGAAGACATTGCTCGCATACTTAGTGTAAACGCTGACTTGGGGTTTCCGGGTATGCTAGGCTCCATCGATTGCATGCATTGGGAATGGCGCAACTGTCCTACTGCATGGCGGGGACAGTTTTGTGGACGCAATTCGAGGCCAACAATGATACTAGAGGCAGTCGCTGGGTATGACCTGTGGATTTGGCATGCCTTTTTTGGAATGCCTGGTACTAACAATGATCTGAACGTGCTGCATCGCTCACCTGTGTTTAATCGTTACGTAATGGTACCATGCCACCAGTGCACTTCACTATTAATGGTACCACGTACAATTTCGGATACTACTTAGCGGATGGCATATATCCAAATTGGCCAACCTTTGTTAAAGCAATTCGTGACGCGTTTGAGGAAAGAAAAAAAGGTTCACTTCACAACCAAGCAGGAGAGTTGTCGAAAGGATATAGAGCGAGCATTTGGAGTTTTGCAGGCGAGGTGGGCAGTTCTTCGTGGCCCAGCTTATGGTTGGGATCGAAATCACCTCGCAAAGGTGATGACCGCTTGCATTATTATGCACAACATGATTGTCGAGGACGAAGGAGATGGTGCAGGAAATGTGGATTTCATTGGGCCCACTGCCCACCCTAAAGTTTGTAATAATATTCCTGAGGTCCGGAACGAGTGGCTAAATAATCATATCCGCTCTGAATTACCGAACGATCCCGAGCAGGACATCACTTGTCAGGCCACCTACTTGTCTTTGCAACACAACCTGATCGAACACCTGTGGGCACGGCGAGGGTCAATGGGTTGAAGGGCTTTCTCCAACTTAAGTTCTAAACTTATGTGTGTTCTACTTGTTTAGTTAACTATTTGCTTAGTACCAGTTATGCAAGTGTTGCCATGTATCAAGGTCGACAGTAACGTAGTCATGGTTAGTTCTTCATGTAATGAATTTGCTGGAAATAAAGTGCACATGTTTGCAATCGTGTTGGCATGTATCAATGAACCTTATTCTGAAAATCAATAAAGTGCATGAAACAATGTTCAACAAGCAAGCTAATGGTCTCAAACAATCAAGCAAATGTTCAAAAAACTGGAAATGACCGTTGTCCGAACACACCAGACCACATTACGCCGCCACTAGGTTCACAACAAATGTTGTAACAATACTACTCTTCAGACAGGATTGTTGATGAAGAACTCGATTAAACCTTTTCTCCTCGCGATGTAGGCAGGTCTCACATCCTCTGGTAATACATCCATATCCATTGCTAGGAGTTCCTTGAGCTTTGCGTCCTTTCGGATTTTGTCTTTAATCATCATTTTCGTTTGCTGCATTTCTATTTCCTTAGATTAGACCTCCAACTTTTTCAGTTCAACTTCCTTCAAGAACTCAATATTCTACTGTTTCTTATCTGATTTTTCTTCACTTTGCTTCAATCGTGCTATTTGAATCTCATGAATTCTTGATAGGTAGTCAGTAGACTGGGAGGAACTGGACATTGCCTTCTTCCTTGATGCTTTCGTGGAGTCCCGACCCAATGGCCTTTTACCTTTTATACCTGCTTCTTCATTTTTCATATCATTAACAGAACCTGAAGGTGTACCACTACCAATAGGCTCCATCCCCGCATTGCCTCTCCAGGGGCTTCCATGAACCATGGAATCCCATTTTGGTTCATTTTTCAGGCGCGTCCAGCAATGCATGAAATGAAAAGGTCTTTTGTGTGCGGTAGCATATAGAGTTGCAGCTTTCGAAGTCTACAAATGAATTAAAATACATGTTAGATCATCAATAAACGTAAGTACACATGAAACCATATTCATAGTTAAGTATTACAAAGGCAGTTATTTTACCTTGTCGTTGTCTGTTAGGCCACTCTGATTTTCCCTTAGGACTCTTGCGTAGAATCCAGCATATTTGCCTGTTTCAGCCCTTATTTTGTCCCATCTGCTGCTCAAATCCCTATTTAGTCTCATTGGATACTCCCCTCTAAGTTTGTTGTACCTTTTCTCAATTCTAGCCCATAGACCCTCCTTCCTCTGCCCTGTGCTAATTACTGGGTCACTACTAATCTCTAGCCAAGTTTTACAAAGCAAAAGGTCCTCATCAGGTTTGAAGTTCTGTTCCTTTGTCCTCCTACCTGTCCCAGGTGTGTTCGAAGGTTTGGTAGGGTTGTTTACTTCCTGGACACTGTGCTCTGCTTCTGATTCCAAATTTATATGCTCAGTCGTGTTTGTCACATGGGTATAAACCTGGGGAAATGGACTAAGTGGTACCATCTGGCCTTGACCCAAGGATGTTTGTGGTGGAGGACCACCTGGATTCATCATAGCAAAATATGGGTTCCATGGATTGCGGAAGGCAAATGAAGATGTGTCATTAGGTCCCTAGGACCAGGTAGGATTGCTCATGTGGCTTGTACTACCAGTCATAGTAGCAGGATGGGTTGGGTCTAATCCTTGGCCCTGCTAGAACTAAGGATCCCACTGGGTGGAGGGAAAATCTGGTTACCTGAACTGGGGCCGGCACCAGGAGGTCGAATAGGTGAGTTTGGGTTGTTCTCAGCCATTCTGGGAAAGAAATACACGAATCAATGAATTGCAACAACAGATAACACACTTTTACTAAAAGATAGCAATGTTCATGCATTCCACAAAAGGTTCATACAAAAGGAACATTAACAAACATCCCACATGTCCTACATCGGCAACCCATGCATCACAGACATCACACGTAAGTTTTTATTTATTTGGATGCATTACTAGCACTAAGACTCTACTAGGTACCACATTTACAGGTTCCAAATGCTATACCTAGTGGACCTGTCGAAGTCGTACGAGTCATTGTCACTGGCCTCATAAATTCTGGTGAGGAAGGGGTGTGAAAGGATTTTGGGGCAGTAGGTTCACTTGCTCCAATACTTTAATTTCTTCCTCCATCCTCTCCTTCTCTGGGTCCGACCTTGCTTTGCTCTCTAGTGCATCCTGCTCCATGAGGTATACCTCCTTTCGAATTGCAAGGAGAGCATTGAGAAGGTAATGCTCATCACCCAAATGCATGAAAGCCTCTTCTAGAAAGCTTCTAATATTGAATGCACCAGTTTCCACTGAGGATGCAAGAGTCAGGACCAAGTTTTGCAGCAGTTTGGCATTATGGCTGCTCATCTTGAATCCTATCCTCAGGCAGTTTCTCCTTGGCTAGACAAGCTGCATACATGAAACAATTAGGCCCACTGTTGTTACTAATTAGTGAAATGTAAGTGGTCATGGCAGCTACCAAAATACAGAAAGTGTGGGTAACATGTATAAAATGTTGGGCCAAAATTGTTATTATGGAAGAAGAATGCAAACAAATGATACACATTTTATAAACACTTGAACCGTGGGTAGGTAAATCTGTTGGTTACATATAGTAAACTATAATTAGACTACAAACATGAAAGCACAGACAACATCGATGGAAACTAGACTTATGAAATTGATTACAAATAATGAAGAAAAGCGAAAAAGGAATTAGAACCTCAATTACTTGAAGTGGACGTCAAATAATCAACTAAAGTTTTGAAGCTGTATAATAAGTAAAGGTGTTCATTAGTTGCATGCAATGGTTACTCTTGTAAGCAAACACTACTGCAAATTGTAGGTTCAGTTAGTGGAAATCATAGACAGACCTACACTACCAGCCAACATGGTAAAGGAAACTATGGATCCGTAGAGTTCTCGGAAATCCAAGCTAATTTTGGGATGAAATCCACCAACACATTGGCCGAATCTGAGATTAGAGTACCATGGTTTGGACATACCTTATTTGATGATGGCAAACCATAAGAATGAAAGTAGTTGAAGAACACCTAAACCCGAACTATGAAAGCAGTTCAAGAACACCTAAACCCTAGTGTAAATCGAAGCGACGTATATTTGGGCAAGGGATTCAATCAGAGGTCGAGACATTGGAGAAGACACGAATCGTACCTTGGAGCTTGCAGATCGAAGGAAGCAGATCGGCTCAACGTAGATCTATGCCCGAATCGATGACCTCCCTTTGGACGAGAGCCCGCAAACGACGTGCCGGCGGACAGAGAACAACGGCGGCGGCGTCTTCGAACCCGGTCACTTCGCATGGATCTGCCGGCTCGTCGGTCGGCGAAGCTGGGCGGCATAGCCCCGTCCACGTCCCCCACAGGGTGGTCGCCGCCCGGAGCAGGAAAACAGAATCGCGGGAGAAGGCGGCTCGACGGGTACCTTTTCCGGCAACGCCAACGGCGGACTGGGTTTGCCTCCAACAGTCGCCTTGGAGTATTCCGCACCCGCGGTCGTGCGGGCGAAGGAAGCTGGGAACCGGGGGGAAAGCGGTGTAGAGTGCCCCTCCATGTAGCGTGAGAGAGAACGAAATGATACGGGAGAGGAGGAGGAGGAGGACGCCGGTGAACGGAAGGGGGGGACTGTAGCCGCTAAATTGTCAACAGTGATAGGGGAGGGGGAGGGCTGCAGCAACCGTTGAAGCCAGTCCAAGGGCGATAGTACACAGGCCACTCTTTCCCGTCGGCATGCATGCCACATCGACACATCGTTTAAACTTGTTGGGGGGTGGTATTTACTCATTTCGAAGGTTGCTTGCTAAATGCTGAGCGCGTAGTGGTGAGAGCCTTGACCCCTGACACATCACACATCATCAGGTTTTCAGACGATGGACCATGATTTGGGCATTGCTTTAATTTCATGCCGCCACCATTGACAATTACAACAAGAGTGTTTCCCCCTACTGAACAACCCAAAATTCTCTGGTGGTATTATTATATACTCCTCCATACTAGTTATTTAGTCAACAGGTGAGCAATCCCCCAATCATACCAATCATCTCTGACTCACAGTCACAGAATCTTCAGAACCCTGAAATTGACGACCATGCATGTCATCGAGAAAAAGAATCAACTGGCAACGCGACATGCAGTGCAGAGCAATTGCAATGCAAGTGTCATGGTCTTGTCCTTCAACTAGCCGGCCACTGGGTTGGCCAAAGGCGACGCTCGTAGTCTACGCTGAGAGTGATAAAAAGGCCACAACAATTCTGTCTTTTTTCTTTCCTTTTACAAAAAGGGGGAACACCTCATTTTCCTAGCATGGCTCGTCAAGGTTCGTGTCAAAGTCTCAAAACGTCCCAGAAAAAAGGTTGATCACACAGTTATCACTTGGAAATTTCGAATAGAGGTAGACGGCCAGTAATGTGTCACATGAAAGGTGACAGTGGTTTTCCTTTGTTTCAACAGAACATGTGGCGATGACTTTTTTGGAGTTTGGGGACGAAGGATGCTACGCCTTGTGAAGCAGATGGACTTGGGACCATGGAGCTTTTGCTAAGTTTACCTTGTACTTTGATGAACTACTTGAGATTCGTGTACTGATTAGCGATCACTACTGCTCATGAGAGTGATTTGACGAACTACTTGCTCCTTTTTCGACCGACCGTCCTCTCCTCTCCTCTCCGTTCAGGTCCTTCACGAGAGAGACTTCTGTGATGGAATAAGTCATGTGGTCTTCGTGTGGAGGACAGTCCGCACAACATCTCTGCTGTCCGCACAGCATCCCTGCTGTAGGACAGCAGCAACACAGCAATTTTTCACTGCAAGGACTGCGGCAGACAGCAAGGACTGCGGCAGACAACACAGCAGCAGTCTTTTGACTACAAGGACAGCGTGCTGCAGCCTGCAGGCATCTCCTGCAGTCTTTTGACTGCAAGGACAGCGTGCTGCAGCCTGCAGGCATCTCCTTTTTCATTTTCAGCTTTTGGAGGACAGCAGCTTGCTGCAGTTTTCCTTTTTTGACTAGAGTACAACAACACCTAGTGGTTAGTGCAGTTTGTAGGACAGCATATTCATAACTCTAGGAAGCATATGATGTAGCCCCTTGGGCTATAAATATGTATTCCAACCCTTAGACGGGTATGGCATTGTGTAGTGTTTGAGGAAATAAACAGAAAATTGCCCCAACTCATAGTGTCATCCTCTTGATGAGAGTTAGAGTCCCTCTACTTACAATTGGTATCAGAGCCAAACTATCCTGCAGCCTAAACATCTCTTGCTCATCTCCTTCCCACGCCTCTCCCCACACTCAGTCGGCAGCAAGAGCTCCAACTGTTCCTTCCTCTCCTGCTTAGACGAGCAGCCTTTCGTTTGAGACAGCCTCTTCCACACGCAGCGACCCCTCACTAGCCCACCATGTCCCTACGCTCGGTCACTTCGAGTGCGCAGCGCCAGCAAGAGACCGAGGTCGCCGCAGCACAAGAATGCGAGCGAGCAGCAGCAGCGGCTGCAGCGACAACGGCGAGGGCAACACGGTTGGCGGCGGCGGAACTGGCAGCAGCGAGAGCGAAAGTAGAAGCAGCGGAGGCGGCGGATGCTGCACGTGCGGCGGCAGCAGAGCTCGAGGTTCTGCACGGCAGTAGAGCTGGCAGCTTTGCTTCTGTCGACGACAACACCGACGAAGAGCTTAGGCTGGCAAGGGAAGCAGCGCGAGAGCAGACGGCACAGTGGGCAGCCGCGCATCCCCATGGGGGCGCGCGTGGCAGTAGCCCAGATAGGCGCCGACGAGCTGACGGCGCTCCAGGTGAGGGCGCACGCGGCGGCAGCCTAGACGGGCGTAGACGCGCCGGCGGTGCTCCCGGCGGCGGCGATCGAGTCGACGGAGATCGCGGCCTCTACAGGCGGCGCGACTCTCCCTCCCCAGATCGGTACCATGGTCGCCGTATGGCCCAGGCCATTGTCAGGGACATCGGTCCCGACAGCGGGTGTCCTACCCTCACCAAGACCAACTACGTCGAGTGGGCCGCAGTGATGAGGGTACGACTCTAGGTTTGCCACATGTGGGAAGCAGTTTGGTACGGCGACGTCGACTACCACGAGGATCGGCGGGCGCTGGATGCCCTCATTGCTGCAGTCCCGCCCGAGATGCAGTTTTCACTTTCTCAGAAGTGGACTGCCAAGGAGGCCTGGGACGCCATCGCTGCGACCCGCATCGGCAGCGACCGTGCCCGCAAGACCACACTACAGGCACTTCCTAAGGAGTGGGAGAACCTGGCCTTCAAGCCAGGTGAGGATGTTGATGACTTTGCTCTCCGCCTCAACACTCTGTTGCAGAAGATGGTGCAGTTCGGCGACGACAACTACGATGAGGAGAGAGCTGTTGAGAAGCTCTCCCGTTGCATCCCCGAGAAGTACAAGCAGATTGCTCGCTCGATCGAGTCTCTGCTAGACCTCTCCACGATGACAATCGAAGAGGCGATAGGTCGTCTCAAGGTGGTCGATGGCGACGAACCACAGGCTCCCTCTGGGCCTATCACTATCGGCGGGAAGCTACATCTCACTCGGGAGCAGTGGGAGGCCTGCCAGGGTGACAAGAAGAAGGGGGAGTCCTCGACACGAGGCCGCAGACGCGGCAAACCGCGCAAGGCGCGTGGAGGCGCCCAGGCCGGGGTGCGAGGACATGCTGAGGTTGGTGCCCATGGAGGTGCCCAAGGCGGCGCCGTCGGCAACAAGAAGCCGGCACGAGATGACGGCTGTCACAACTGCGGTAAGCTTGGCCACTGGGCCAGGGACTGTCGACAGCCACGACGTGGCCAGGTCAACGTTGCACAGGCAGAGGCGGAGGAGGAGACCCTGCTCTTGGCACATGCAAACATCGAGCCATCTCCAGCGGCATCGGCTGCAGCGGCACTCCTCCACCTTGATGAGTCGAAAGCACGCACTTTCCTCGGCGACGGCTCCAGCAAGGACATGATCGAAGGATGGTGCCTCGACACCGGCGCCACTCATCACATGACCGGCCGACGGGAGTTCTTCACCGAGCTTGACTCTAGCGTTCGAGGCTCCGTCAAGTTTGGGGACACCTCCGGCGTAGAGATCAAGGGCGCTGGCTCAGTCGTCTTCACCGCCGCGTCTAGTGAGCACAGGCTGCTCATCAGAGTCTACTACATCCCCGCGTTGAGGAACTCTATCATCAGCTTGGGACAGCTAGATGAGAACGGTTCGTGCGTGGAGGTCGAGCACGGAGTCATGAGGATCTGGATCCCTCTCGTCGCCTTCTTGCCAAGGTACACAGGAGTCCAAATCGGCTATACATCCTCAATGTGAAGGTGGCACAACCTTGCTGCCTTGCTGCTCGTCGAGACGACGTGGCATGGCAGTGGCACGAGCGTTTCGGGCACCTTAACTTCGAGGCCCTGAAGCGGCTCAGTGCCAAGGAGATGGTACGAGGCCTACCGTGCCTTGATCATGTGGAGCAATTCTGCGATGTCTGTGTGTTGACAAAGCAGAGACGACTCCCCTTTCCCCAGCAGTCGAGCTTCCGAGCCAAGGAGAGGCTCGAGCTCGTGCATGGGGACTTGTGTGGCTCGGTGACACCAGCCACACCAGGAGGACGACGCTACTTCTTGCTGCTCGTCGATGATCTCTCCCGCTACATGTGGGTGATGATCCTTGGCAGCTGTAGGAAACGGGTGACGCCTAAGAGGGGGGTGAATTAGGACTTCTAAAACTTTTACTAAACTAGGCCACAATTAAATCCCTAGAGCAAAACCTATGCAAATAATCAAAACTAGAATGTGCAAACTAGGTTTTGTCTAAGTGTTGCTATCTCTACGGCAAAGGCTAAGTTTCAATCTACACTAAATAAGTATGACAATAAGATTGATACTTAAATGCTTAATATAAATGCGGAATGTAAAAAGCTAAGTAGAGAAGCAAACTCTCGTGGATGACGCCGGTATTTTTACCGAGGTATCCGGAACCACGCAAGGTCCCGACTAATCCTCGTTGGTGCCCCTACGCAAAGGGAAGCCCACGCGAGGGCCAAGCACCACGGACGAGTAACTCCGTAGAGAGCCACGGGCCTTCTCCACGCGCAAGTGGTGCTCCGCTTCCGGCTCCTCTCGGACGCTCCCCGCCGTCTCCACTATCGAGCTTCTGGCCGAAACGCCGCGGGCCTCGTTCCCTCCGGTACACGGTGGCGGCCGTGACACAAACGCGGTTGTCACGGTCTCGCAAGACTCTCGCCCCACTCGGTACAATTACAACGACTCACGCAAGAGCCGAGGGGTTGTG
The DNA here is from genome assembly GCF_902167145.1 of Zea mays. NCBI lineage: Eukaryota > Viridiplantae > Streptophyta > Magnoliopsida > Poales > Poaceae > Zea > Zea mays. Next base: position 11,416,244 of record NC_050100.1, read on the forward strand.
TGGTTTTACAAAACTCACTCAACTAACTAGGGTTCACCTAGAGCAAGCGCTAAAGCGGTCTAACTAACCTAAGCACTTCGCAAAGCACCTACGCTAATCACCGAGTGATTCTATTAAGCACTTGGGTGTTTGAGCTCTTGGATATGCACTATGTGTCTTGGTATGTTGCTTGGGCTCTCACACTTGAGAATGGCCGGTTGGGGTGGTATTTATAGCCTCCACACCCCAAACTAGCCGTTGGACAGAAAGCAGCAGCTTTCTGTCGTCGGGTGCACCGGACAGTCCGGTGCACCACCGGACATCTACTGTGCAGTGTCCGGTGCACGCCACGTCAGCCGACCGTTGGCGCCTGTAGCAGTCGACCGTTGGATCCGACCGTTGCCGTCTGCCCGTGGCACACCGGACAGTCCGGTGCACACCGGACAGTTCGGTGCTACAGCCAGAGAGCGCCTGTCTGTGGCCTCTCTGCGCAGACTATCCGGTGCCACACCGGACAGTCCGGTGCACACCGGACATCAATGTCCGGTGCGCCACCAGGCGCTGGCTGACAGCCCGCTTCTTGGATTTCTTCACTGATTTCTTCGGGCTTCTTTTGTTCTTGAGTATTGGACTCCTATGCATATTTTTATGTCTTCTTTTGAGGTGTTGCATCCTCATTGCCTTGGTCCAATTCTCTTCGCATCCTGTGAACTATAATTATAAACACTAGCAAACATATTAGTCCACAGGTTGTGTTAATCATCAAACACCAAAACTCAATTAGCCAAATGGCTCGGGGTCCATTTTCCTTACAATCTCCCCCTTTTTGGTGATTGATGACAACACAACCAAAGCAAGCAAATAATACAAGTTTTTGAATTAAAATGTGCACTCTACTTGCTAAGATGCATGATTATCCCCACAATATGAAATTATGGACTTAAGCCTCCCCTAACTCCATAATTCACTTACTTCCTATTTTTGGACCAAATAACCAAAACCACTTGAAAAACCATTTGTAGATATAAAATTTTAAATTGGTGGTGTTTGGTGTTTGATATAGTTTTCATTGCTTTGGTCCCTAAACTTCTCCCCCTTTGGCATCAACCACCGAAAAGGAAGACATTAAAAGCATGTAGGAAGTAAATAAAAGCTTGCCCTCAACAAGAATTGTATCAAATGATATCACTAGAAGGATATTAAATTAAACCATATGAATGATACCAGTTGAAATGATTACTCCCCCTAAATGAGTGTTCTCTTTAGAAAGAGGTTTCTCCCCCTTTTAGAGATGAAGAAATACTCCCCCTGACAGAGATCCTCTACTTAGGAAAAAGCATGTGAAAATTAGAGGTGCAAGACATGATTTGAAAAGACTAACTTCCCTTATGCATAGGTAACAGAATATGAGTTAACTACTTATGCATTTTTAGCAACATGGAAGCATATGATATGAAATATAGTCTAATCAAATTTTGGAGAAGACATGTAAATGATACTGGATATAGTCTCAAAAGATACCAATTGAAAGTCAATGGCGAGCTTGAGAGACATGAGAGTTCTTGAAGATTTTGCAGTGGAAGATTGTTGTCTTTCTCCGGGGACCTTATTTTCCTTACAATGAGACTATCACATAAAATAGACTTGAAAAGGTGTTAGTCTCAAAGCGTTAGATTATAGAGTAATCTCCCCCTAAAGGTGTGCATACAAGTTTTGAATACTTGTAGGAGACATGCACTTTGATTCGATATCAAGAGGGGCAAATTATCTATAATCCGAACTTTGGCACATATAAGTTAAATGATACAACTTGTAGAAATCAAAATTTTCAATTGATGCATCATTTACTATGGAGTGATATAGAAGCTATGTGCCGTGCTTAAATAAACATTTTAAGCCATGTAGGTTTGCTTAAGTATATGAATTTAAAAACTAGCAATCCTACCATATGATTTACCTAGTATGCATGATTTTAAACAAAAGTACATAACAAATGTAATACTAGGCAAGAAAGGTAAACTAGATAAAAGGTAAATAGATACGCATATCTAAAAACAAAGAATACAATAAAACTAGTTACCTTAGTCATGGGTGGGAAATTTGGGTCCACAATTTTCACTAACCCACTTGGCAATAAACTTGATCCAATATGATGTATCCCATGATATACATCCCAATTTTGCCAAGTCTCCAAATTTCCCGATGACCTTCGGTCCACTTACTCCCCTTTCGGGATCCAAACCTTCTTGGTGCTTTTCATGGTTGAAATTATCTCCTTTGGCACCCAGATGCGTTTGACCCCTTTTCCTTTGTTGGCTTGCTTGTTGGCCTTGATTGCTATCACCTTTCCATTCTTTTTCTTCTTGATCAAATATGGTGTAGCATCCTTTTTGTTCACCTTTTTGATGTAGGTGTTGGAGATTTTGCTTGATGACTTTTGCTTGAGCTTTTGCCTTTGTTTATCCCCGGTCATCGCCTTACATTGAAAAGACTTGTGACCTTCCTTGTGGCATAGCCTACAAATCATAGTTTCTCCCTCCATAGGATTGTTCACTCCCGCAGTGGTGTTATCCTGTGGAGGTTGGATTTGTTTGGATTTGCCTTTCTTGTCATACAAGGCCTTGCCAAGGCGAGCCACTTCTTGCTTTAATTGTTCATTTTCCTTTGCAACCTCATCCGAACATGTCTCTACAACAATATTCTCAACAACGACTTGGTTGCAGGGGTTAGAATCATCAATTAAATCAAAGCAGGAAGTAGAAGCATCTTTCTTAATTATTTCAGGTATTTCAACTAAAGATGCTGCTGGGGTGCTACCAATGTTTTCTAGCTTAGTAGTTAGCTCATTATTATGTATGCTAAGAATTTCCATTTTCTCTAGCAAATTTTCAATAGCTTCTTGGGAGCTAGCTAACTTTGCCTTAAGTTTTTCATTCTTTTTAACAAGGCTATCATCGGTAGCAGTGGATGGAGCACTAGATTCTAATAGCTCAATTTTAGTTGATAGCTCACAGTTTAAGTTTGCAAAAGTTTCAAATTTTTCTAGCAAACCTTTGTAATCATTTTGAGAGCTAACCAACTTCTTTTTCAAAGTTTTAAGTTGAGCTTTTTGTTTAGTGCAAACATCCTGGAAAAAATCTACGGCTTCCGCAAGCTCATCTAGAGAGGGCTTTCCCTCACCTTCATCATCACTACTACTTTCATCACTAGAGGATGGAGTGCTTGTGTTACCTCTTGCCATAAGGCATTTGTGTGATGAGCGTGATGATCATGATGAGGACCGGTGGTTGCGCGTTCTTGGAGGTTCGTCTTCACTTGAAGAGTCATTCCAAGTTCTAACACTTGTTAGCGCCTTGCCTTTGCTCCTCTCCTTTTTGGGTTCGGCCAAAGTTGGACAGCTGTCCCTGAAGTGGCCCTTTTCCCCACATGCGAAGCATCCTCTCTTTCTTTGCTTTTTCCTGTCAATGTTAAAGAGAAGATCCTCGACCTGCAGGGGCACACCCATTAGATTAATCTTGCGGAACATCCTCATTACCTTTCTGACGCGTTGGATTGTTTCTTCGTCCTTGGAGGATGATGTGCATGGTTGATTATCTTCATCATCATCACTTTCCTCTTCTTTCTCTTCTTCACTTGAGGAACTTGGAGTGGGAGCCTTCTTTTTGCCCTTCCTTTCATCACATGCAAAAGCATATGGTCTTGAGGAAGTTGGCTCCTCTCTCCGACTCATTTTTCGCGACATCTCAAAGGCCGCAATTTTCCCAATCACAATGGTCGGGGTCATGTTGCTCAAATCCTCCATGTTGTGAAGGATGGTGATGATGCTCCCATATCTTTGTTGTGGTAGCAGGGAGATAATCTTCCTCACAATGTCCGCATCACCTAGCTTATTAATGCCAATAGAATTGAGCTCATTGATAATTAGATTCAAACGAGAATACATGTCTCTAACAAGCTCATCATCTTTCATAGCAAAAGAATTATACTCATTTAAGACTAGGCAATATTTTTGCTCACGGACATTGGATGTGCCGTCATGGAGCTCATGCAATTTTAGCCAAATCTCATTAGCAGTTTTCAAGGTAAATACTTGATTAAAAATATCCATGCTAAGAGATTCATACAAGCAATTTTTGGCTCTAGCATTTAAATGATTTTCTTTTTCCTCACTCGTGGTGGGTTTCTCGGGATTCTTGAGGGGGTTTCATCCCGTCACGAGTGACTCTCCAAACACCTAGATCAACGGCCTCTAGGTAACAAGCCATTCTAGCACTATAATATGGAAAGTTAGTGCCGTCGAAGTGTGGTGGCCTATGGGTATCCATCCCTTCCTCTAAAAAGCGTCGGCTCTTTTAGCGGTGAAGCTAAAGCGTTTCAAATGAGCCAAACCGGGCTCTGATACCACTTGTAGGAAACGGGTGACGCCTAAGAGGGGGGGGGGGAATTAGGACTTCTAAAACTTTTACTAAACTAGGCCACAATTAAATCCCTAGAGCAAAACCTATGCAAATAATCAAAACTAGAATGTGCAAACTAGGTTTTGTCTAAGTGTTGCTATCTCTACCGCAAAGGCTAAGTTTCAATCTACACTAAATAAGTATGACAATAAGATTGATACTTAAATGCTTAATATAAATGCGGAATGTAAAAGCCTAAGTAGAGAAGCAAACTCTCGTGGATGACGCCGGTATTTTTACCGAGGTATCCGGAACCACGCAAGGTCCCGACTAATCCTCGTTGGTGCCCCTACGCAAAGGGAAGCCCACTGAAAGGGAATTAGGCTTTCACCTAGTTCCTATATAATTTTGGTGGTTGAATTGCCCAACACAAATCTTTGGACTAACTTGTTTGCCCAAGTGTATAGTATATACAGGTGTAAAAGGTTCACACTTAGCCAATAAAAAGACCAAGTTTTGGATTCAACAAAGGAGCAAAGGGGCAACCGAAGGCACCCCTGGTCTGGCGCACCGGACTGTCCGGTGTGCCACCGGACAGTGAACAGTACCTGTCCGGTGCACCAGGGGACTCAGACTCCAACTCGCCACCTTCGGGAAATTCCAAGGCGACTCGGCTATAATTCACCGGACTGTCCGGTGTACACCGGACAGTGTCCGGTGCGCCAAGGGAAGTCGGCCTCAGGAACTCGCCAGCCTCGGGTTCGCGCGGCAGCCGCTCCGCTAAAATTCACCGGACTGTCCGGTGTGCACCGGACTGTCCGGTGTGCCAGCGGAGCAACGTCTCTCTGCGGCGCCAACGGCTCCCTGCGGTGCATTTATTGCGCGCGCAGCGCGCGCAGACGTCAGGCACGCCCATGCCGGTGCACCGGACATCAAACAGTACATGTCCGGTGTGCACCGGACACCCAGGAGGGCCCACAAGTCAGAAGCTCCAACGGTCAGAATCCAACGGCAGTGATGACGTGGCAGGGGCACCGGACTGTCCGGTGTGCACCGGACTGTCCGGTGCGCCATCGAGCAGACGCCTCCAGCCAACGGTCAAGTTTGGTGGTTGGGGCTATAAATACCCCAACCACCCCACCATTCATTGCATCCAAGTTTTCCACTTCTCAACTACTACAAGAGCTCTAGCATTCAATTCTAGACACACTAAAGAGATCAAATCCTCTCCAATTCCACACAAAGCCCTAGTGACTAGTGAGAGTGATTTGCCGTGTTCATTTGAGCTCTTGCGCTTGGATTGCTTCTTTTCTTTCTCACTTGTTCTTGAGATCACACTCCATTGTAATCAAGGCAAGAGGCACCAATTGTGTGGTGGCCCTTGCGGGGAAGTTTTGTTCCCGGCTTTGATTAGAGAAGAGAAGCTCACTCGGTCCGAGGGACCGTTTGAGAGAGGGAAGGGTTGAAAGAGACCCGGCCTTTGTGGCCTCCTCAACGGGGAGTAGGTTTGCAAGAACCGAACCTCGGTAAAACAAATCTCCGTGTCTCACTTGCTTTTTCGCTTGGGATTTGTTTTGCGCCCTCTCTCGCGGACTCGTTTATATTTCTAACGCTAACCCGGCTTGTAGTTGTGTTTATATTTGTAAATTTCAGTTTCGCCCTATTCACCCCCCCTCTAGGCGACTATCAATTGGTATCAGAGCCCGGTGCTTCATTAGAGCCTAACCGCTCGAAGTGATGTCGGGAGATCACGCCAAGAAGGAGATGGAGACCGGCGAAAAGCCCACTACAAGCCACGGGAGCACTTCATCGGAAGAGTCCCGCACCAAAAGGAGGGAGAAGAAGAAGAGCTCCTCCAACAAAGGGAAGGAGAAGAAATCTTCTTCTCATCACAAAGAGAAGAAGGAAAAATCTTCTTCCCACAAGCCGCATCGGAAAGGCGACAAGCACAAGAGGATGAGGAAGGTGGTCTACTACGAGACCGACACTTCATCAACATCGACCTCCGACTCCGATGCGCCCTCCGTCACTTCTAAGCGCCAAGAGCGCAAGAAGTATAGTAAGATCCCCCTACGTTACCCTCGCATTTCCAAACATACACCTTTACTTTCCGTCCCATTAGGCAAACCACCAACATTTGATGGTGAAGATTACGCTAGGTGGAGCGATTTAATGCGATTTCATCTAACCTCGCTCCACAAAAGCATATGGGATGTTGTTGAGTTTGGCGCGCAGGTACCATCCGTAGGGGATGAGGACTATGATGAGGATGAAGTGGCCCAAATCGAGCACTTCAACTCTCAAGCAACAACAATACTCCTCGCCTCTCTAAGTAGAGAGGAGTATAACAAAGTACAAGGGTTAAAGAGCGCCAAGGAGATTTGGGATGTACTCAAAACCGCGCACGAGGGAGACGAGCTCACCAAGATCACCAAGCGGGAAACGATCGAGGGGGAGCTCGATCGGTTCCGGCTTAACAAAGGGGAGGAGCCACAACACATGTACAACCGGCTCAAGACTTTGGTAAACCAAGTGCGCAACCTCGGGAGCAAGAAGTGGGACGACCACGAAGTGGTAAATGTTATTTTAAGATCTCTCATTTTTCTAAATCCCACTCAAGTTCAATTGATTCGTGGTAATCCTAGATATACTAAAATGACCCCCGAGGAAGTTATCGGGCATTTTGTAAGTTTTGAGTGCATGATAGAAGGCTCGAGGAAAATCAACGAGCTTGGCGAGCCATCCGAAGCTCAACCCGTTGCATTCAAGGCGACGGAAGAAAAGAAGGAGGAGTCTACACCAAGCCGACAACCAATAGACGCCTCCAAGCTTGACAATGAGGAGATGGCGCTCGTCATCAAGAGCTTCCGCCAAATCCTCAAACAAAGGAGGGGGAAAGACTACAAGTCCCGCTCCAAGAAGGTTTGCTACAAATGTGGTAAGCCCGGTCATTTTATTGCTAAATGTCCCATGTCTAGTGACAGTGACCGAGGCGACGACAAGAAGGGGAGAAGAAAGGAGAAGAAAAGGTACTACAAGAGGAAGGGCGGCGATGCCCATGTTTGTCGGGAATGGGATTCCGACGAAAGCTCAAGCGACTCCTCCGACGACGAGGACGCCGCCAACATCGCCGTCACCAAGGGACTCCTCTTCCCCAACGTCGGCCACAAGTGCCTCATGGCAAAGGACGGCAAACGGAAAAAGGTTAAATCTAACTCCTCCACTAAATATGAATCTTCTAGTGATGAAAATGCTAGTGATGAGGAGGATAATTTGCGTATTCTCTTTGCCAATCTTAACATGGAGCAAAAAGAAAAACTAAATGAATTGATTAGTGCTATTCATGAAAAGGATGACCTTTTGGACTCCCAAGAGGATTGTCTAATTAAAGAAAACAAGAAACATGTTAAGGTTAAAAAGGCTTATGCTCTAGAAGTAGAAAAATGTGAAAAATTATCTAGTGAGCTAAGCACTTGCCGTGAAATAATTGACAACCTTAGGAATGAAAATGCTATTTTAAATGCTAAGGTTGATTCTCATGTTTGTGATGTTTCAATTTCCACTCCTAGAGATAATAATGATGATTTGCTTGCTAGGATTGAAGAATTGAACATTTCTCTTGCTAGCCTTAGAGTAGAAAATGAAAAGTTGATTACTAAGGCTAAAGAACTAGATGTTTGCAATGTTACAATTTCTGACCTTAGAACTAAAAATGATATGTTGCATACTAAGGTTGTAGAATTAAAATCTTGCAAACCCTCTACATCTATTGTTGAGCATGTATCTATTTGTACTAGATGTAGAAATGTTGATATTGATGCTATTCATGATCACATGATTTTAATTAAGCAACAAAATGATCATATAGCTAAACTAGATGCTAAAATTGCCGAGCACAACTTAGAAAATGAGAAATTTAAATTTGCTCGTAGCATGCTTTATAATGGGAGACGCCCTGGCATCAAGGATGGCATTGGCTTCCAAAGGGGAGACAATGTCAAACTTAATGCCCCTCCTAAGAACTTGTCTAACTTTGTTAAGGGCAAGGCTCCCATGCCTCAGGATAACGAGGGTTACATTTTGTACCCTGCCGGTTATCCCGAGAGTAAAATTAGGAGAATTCACTCTAGGAAGTCTCACTCTGGCCCTAACCATGCTTTTATGTATAAGGGTGAGACATCTAGCTCTAGGCAACCAACCCATGCCAAGTTGCCTAGAAAGAAAACTCCTAGTGCATCAAATGATCATACTATTTCATTTAAAACTTTTGATGCTTCTTATGTTTTGACAAACAAATCCGGCAAGGTCGTTGCCAAGTTTGTTGGGGGCAAGCACAAGGGATCAAAGACTTGTGTTTGGGTACCCAAAGTTCTTGTTTCTAATGCCAAAGGACCCAAAACAGTTTGGGTACCTAAAGTCAAGAACTAAATTTGTTTTGTAGGTTTATGCATCCGGGGGCTCAAGTTGGATACTCGACAGCGGGTGCACAAACCACATGACCGGGGAGAAAAGGATGTTCTCCTCATATGAGAAAAACCAAGATCCCCAACGAGCTATCACATTCGGGGATGGAAATCAAGGTTTGGTCAAAGGACTTGGTAAAATTGCTATATCTCCTGACCATTCTATTTCCAATGTTTTTCTTGTTGATTCCTTAGACTACAACTTGCTCTCAGTTTCCCAATTATGTCAAATGGGCTACAACTGTCTTTTTACTGATATAGGTGTCACTGTCTTTAGAAGAAGTGATGATTCAATAGCATTTAAGGGTGTGTTAGAGGGTCAGCTATACTTAGTGGATTTTGATAGAGCTGAACTCGACACATGCTTAATTGCTAAGACTAACATGGGTTGGCTCTGGCACCGCCGACTAGCCCATGTTGGAATGAAGAATCTTCACAAGCTTCTAAAGGGAGAGCACATTTTAGGATTAACAAATGTTCATTTTGAGAAAGACAGGATTTGTAGCGCATGCCAGGCGGGGAAGCAAGTTGGAGTCCATCACCCACACAAGAACATCATGACGACCGACAGGCCGCTTGAGCTACTCCACATGGATCTATTCGGCCCGATTGCTTACATAAGCATCGGCGGGAGTAAGTATTGTCTTGTTATTGTGGATGATTATTCTCGCTTCACTTGGGTATTCTTTTTACAGGAAAAATCTCAAACCCAAGAGACCTTAAAGGGATTCTTGAGACGAGCTCAAAATGAGTTCGGCTTAAGGATCAAGAAAATAAGAAGCGACAACGGGACGGAGTTCAAGAACTCTCAAATTGAAGGCTTCCTTGAGGAGGAGGGCATCAAGCATGAGTTCTCCTCTCCCTACACGCCACAACAAAATGGTGTAGTGGAGAGGAAGAATCGAACTCTATTGGACATGGCAAGAACCATGCTTGATGAGTACAAGACACCGGACCGGTTTTGGGCCGAAGCGGTCAACACCGCCTGCTACGCCATCAACCGGTTATATCTTCACCGAATCCTCAAGAAGACATCCTATGAACTCCTAACCGGTAAAAAGCCCAACATTTCATATTTTAGAGTTTTTGGTAGCAAATGTTTTATTCTTGTTAAAAGAGGAAGAAAATCTAAATTTGCTCCTAAAACTGTAGAAGGCTTTTTACTTGGTTATAACTCAAACACAAGGGCATATAGGGTCTTTAACAAGTCCACTGGACTAGTTGAGGTCTCATGTGACGTTGTGTTTGATGAAACTAACGGCTCTCAAGTAGAGCAAGTTGATCTTAATGAGATAGGTGAAGAACAGGCTCCATGCATCGCGCTAAGGAACATGTCCATCGGGGATGTGTGTCCTAAGGAATCCGAAGAGCCTCCAAGTACACAAGATCAACCATCCTCCTCCATGCAAGCATCTCCACCAACTCAAAATGAGGATGAGGCTCAAAATGATGAAGAGCAAAATCAAGAAGACGAGCCACCTCAAGATGATAGCAATGATCAAGGGGGAGATACAAATGATCAAGAAAAGGAGGATGAGGAAGAACCAAGACCGCCACACCCAAGAGTCCACCAAGCAATCCAACGAGATCACCCCGTCGACACCATCCTCGGCGACATTCATAAGGGGGTAACTACTCGATCTCGGGTTGCTCATTTTTGTGAACATTACTCTTTTGTTTCCTCTATTGAGCCACACAGGGTAGAGGAAGCTCTCCAAGATTCGGATTGGGTGGTGGCGATGCAAGAGGAGCTCAACAATTTCACGAGGAATGAGGTCTGGCATTTAGTTCCACGTCCTAACCAAAATGTTGTAGGAACCAAATGGGTCTTCCGCAACAAGCAAGATGAGCATGGTGTGGTGACAAGGAACAAAGCTCGACTCGTGGCCAAAGGGTATTCACAAGTCGAAGGTTTGGATTTTGGTGAAACCTATGCACCCGTAGCTAGGCTTGAGTCAATTCGCATATTACTGGCCTATGCTACTTACCATGGCTTTAAGCTCTATCAAATGGACGTGAAAAGTGCCTTCCTCAACGGACCAATCAAGGAAGAGGTCTATGTTGAGCAACCTCCCGGCTTTGAAGACAGTGAGTACCCTAACCATGTCTATAGGCTCTCTAAGGCGCTTTATGGGCTCAAGCAAGCCCCAAGAGCATGGTATGAATGCCTAAGAGATTTCCTTATTGCTAATGGCTTCAAAGTTGGCAAGGTCGATCCTACACTCTTTACTAAAACTCTTGAGAATGACTTGTTTGTATGCCAAATTTATGTTGATGATATTATATTTGGGTCTACTAACGAGTCTACATGTGAAGAGTTTAGTAGGATCATGACACAGAAATTCGAGATGTCGATGATGGGGGAGTTGAAGTATTTTCTAGGATTCCAAGTCAAGCAACTCCAAGAGGGCACCTTCATTTGCCAAACGAAGTACACTCAAGACATTCTAACCAAGTTTGGGATGAAGGATGCCAAACCCATCAAGACACCCATGGGAACTAATGGGCATCTCGACCTCGACACGGGAGGTAAGTCCGTGGATCAAAAGGTATACCGGTCGATGATTGGTTCATTGCTTTATTTATGTGCATCTCGACCGGACATTATGCTTTCCGTTTGCATGTGTGCAAGATTCCAATCCGACCCTAAGGAATCACACCTTACGGCCGTAAAACGAATTTTGAGATATTTGGCTTATACACCTAAGTTTGGGCTTTGGTACCCTCGGGGATCCACATTTGATTTGATTGGTTATTCGGATGCCGATTGGGCGGGGTGCAAAATTAATAGGAAGAGCACATCAGGGACTTGCCAGTTCTTGGGAAGATCCTTGGTGTCTTGGGCTTCAAAGAAGCAAAATTCGGTCGCTCTTTCCACCGCCGAAGCCGAGTACATTGCCGCAGGACATTGTTGCGCGCAATTGCTTTGGATGAGGCAAACCCTGCGGGACTACGGTTACAAATTAACCAAAGTCCCTTTGCTATGTGATAATGAGAGTGCAATCAAAATGGCCGACAATCCCGTCGAGCATAGCCGCACTAAGCACATAGCCATTCGGTATCATTTTCTTAGGGATCACCAACAAAAGGGGGATATCGAGATTTCTTACATTAATACTAAAGATCAATTAGCCGATATCTTTACCAAGCCACTTGATGAACAATCTTTTACCAGACTTAGGCATGAGCTCAATATTCTTGATTCTAGAAATTTCTTTTGCTAGCTTGCACACATAGCTCATTTAAATACCTTTGATCATATCTCTTTTATATGCTATGACTAATGTGTTTTCAAGTCTATTTCAAACCAAGTCATAGGTATATTGAAAGGGAATTGGAGTCTTCGGCGAAGACAAAGGCTTCCACTCCGTAACTCATGCTTCGCCATCACTCCGAGCAACTCTCTATTCCTTGGGGAGAAATGAGCATCAAAGAAAAGGACTTCATCCTTGGGGGAGAGAGTAAAAGCTCAAAAGCAAAAGGACCGGACTTCATCTTTGGTATAATCTTAACTCGTTACTTATGACCAAAGGGGAAGAAATTACTTCGAGGGCTCTAATGATTCCGTTTTTGGCGATTCATGCCAAAAAGGGGGAGAAATGAGCCCAAAGCAAAAGGACCGCACCACCACCACCAAATTCAAAAACTTAGTGCTTTCCAAAAGTCTTTATCATTTGGTATCCTATTGTGTTCAAAAGGGGGAGAAAGTAGTATTTCAAAAATGGTATATCAAAACCCTCTTGAACACTAAGAGGTGGATCTCTTTTAGGGGGAGTTTTGTTTAGTCAAAGGAAAAGCATTTGAAATAGGGGGAGACAATTTCAAATCTTGAAAATGCTTTGCAAACTCTTATTCATTTACCTTTGACTATTTGCAAAAGATCTTTGAAATGGATTTACAAAAAGAATTTGCAAAAACAAAACATGTGGTGCAAACGTGGTCCAAAATGTTATATAAGAAAGAAACATTCCTTGCATATCTTGTAAGTAGTTATATTGGCTTAATTCCAAGTAACCTTTTCACTTACATTATGCAAACTAGTTCAATTATGCACTTCTCTATTTGCTTTGGTTTGTGTTGGCATCAATCACCAAAAAGGGGGAGATTGAAAGGGAATTAGGCTTTCACCTAGTTCCTATATAATTTTGGTGGTTGAATTGCCCAACACAAATCTTTGGACTAACTTGTTTGCCCAAGTGTATAGTATATACAGGTGTAAAAGGTTCACACTTAGCCAATAAAAAGACCAAGTTTTGGATTCAACAAAGGAGCAAAGGGGCAACCGAAGGCACCCCTGGTCTGGCGCACCGGACTGTCCGGTGTGCCACCGGACAGTGAACAGTACCTGTCTGGTGCACCAGGGGACTCAGACTCCAACTCGCCACCTTCGGGAAATTCCAAGGCGACTCGGCTATAATTCACCGGACTGTCCGGTGTACACCGGACAGTGTCCGGTGCGCCAAGGGAAGTCGGCCTCAGGAACTCGCCAGCCTCGGGTTCGCGCGGCAGCCGCTCCGCTAAAATTCACCGGACTGTCCGGTGTGCACCGGACTGTCCGGTGTGCCAGCGGAGCAACGTCTCTCTGCGGCGCCAACGGCTCCCTGCGGTGCATTTATTGCGCGCGCAGCGCGCGCAGACGTCAGGCACGCCCATGCCGGTGCACCGGACATCAAACAGTACATGTCCGGTGTGCACCGGACACCCAGGAGGGCCCACAAGTCAGAAGCTCCAACGGTCAGAATCCAACGGCAGTGATGACGTGGCAGGGGCACCGGACTGTCCGGTGTGCACCGGACTGTCCGGTGCGCCATCGAGCAGACGCCTCCAGCCAACGGTCAAGTTTGGTGGTTGGGGCTATAAATACCCCAACCACCCCACCATTCATTGCATCCAAGTTTTCCACTTCTCAACTACTACAAGAGCTCTAGCATTCAATTCTAGACACACTAAAGAGATCAAATCCTCTCCAATTCCACACAAAGCCCTAGTGACTAGTGAGAGTGATTTGCCATGTTCATTTGAGCTCTTGCGCTTGGATTGCTTCTTTTCTTTCTCACTTGTTCTTGAGATCACACTCCATTGTAATCAAGGCAAGAGGCACCAATTGTGTGGTGGCCCTTGCGGGGAAGTTTTGTTCCCGGCTTTGATTAGAGAAGAGAAGCTCACTCGGTCCGAGGGACCGTTTGAGAGAGGGAAGGGTTGAAAGAGACCCGGCCTTTGTGGCCTCCTCAACGGGGAGTAGGTTTGCAAGAACCGAACCTCGGTAAAACAAATCTCCGTGTCTCACTTGCTTTTTCGCTTGGGATTTGTTTTGCGCCCTCTCTCGCGGACTCGTTTATATTTCTAACGCTAACCCGGCTTGTAGTTGTGTTTATATTTGTAAATTTCAGTTTCGCCCTATTCACCCCCCCTCTAGGCGACTATCACCCACGCGAGGGCCAAGCACCACGGTCGAGTAACTCCGTAGAGAGCCACAGGCCTTCTCCACGCGCAAGTGGTGCTCCGCTTCCGGCTCCTCTCGGACGCTCCCCGCCGTCTCCACTATCGAGCTTCCGGCCGAAACGCCGCGGGCCTCGTTCCCTCCGGTACACGGTGGCGGCCGTGACACAAACGCGGTTGTCACGGTCTCGCAAGACTCTCGCCCCACTCGGTACAATTACAACGACTCATGCAAGAGCCGAGGGGTTGTGTGGTTTTACAAAACTCACTCAACTAACTAGGGTTCACCTAGAGCAAGCGCTAAAGCGGTCTAACTAACCTAAGCACTTCGCAAAGCACCTACGCTAATCACCGAGTGATTCTATTAAGCACTTGGGTGTTTGAGCTCTTGGAAATATGCACTATGTGTCTTGGTATGTTGCTTGGGCTCTCACACTTGAGAATGGCCGGTTGGGGTGGTATTTATAGCCTCCACACCCCAAACTAGCCGTTGGACAGAAAGCAGCAGCTTTCTGTCGTCGGGTGCACCGGACAGTCCGGTGCACCACCGGACATCTACTGTGCAGTGTCCGGTGCACGCCACGTCAGCCGACCGTTGGCGCCTGTAGCAGTCGACCATTGGATCCGACCGTTGCCGTCTGCCCGTGGCACACCGGACAGTCCGGTGCTACAGCCAGAGAGCGCCTGTCTGTGGCCTCTCTGCGCAGACTGTCCGGTGCCACACCGGACAGTCCGGTGCACACCGGACATCAATGTCCGGTGCGCCACCAGGCGCTGGCTGACAGCCCGCTTCTTGGATTTCTTCGCTGATTTCTTCGGGCTTCTTTTGTTCTTGAGTATTGGACTCCTATGCATCTTTTTATGTCTTCTTTTGAGGTGTTGCATCCTCATTGCCTTGGTCCAATTCTCTTCGCATCCTGTGAACTATAATTATAAACACTAGCAAACATATTAGTCCACAGGTTGTGTTAATCATCAAACACCAAAACTCAATTAGCCAAATGGCCCAGGGTTCATTTTCCTTACAGCAGCAAGGGAGAGGCTGCGAACGCCATCAGGCGTGTGCAGGTCGCTGCGGAGGCGGAGTGCGGCCGCAAGCTGCGCGTGCTGCGCACCGACAACGGCGGCGAATTCATGGCGGCTGAGTTGGTGTCGTACTGCGCGGATGAGGGTGTTCAGCGCCATTACTCCGTGCCGTACAGCCCGCAGCAGAACGGCGTCGTCGAGCGGCGCAACCAGACAGTTGTGGGGATGGCTCAGGCTCTCCTCAAACAGAGGGGAATGCCGACTGTCTTCTGGGGAGAGGTGGTGGTGACAACGGTTTACATCCTCAACCGCTCGCCCACTAAGGCTCTAAACGGGATGACACCGTACGAGGCTTGGCATGGGCGCAAGCCAGCGGTCTCTCACCTACGGGTCTTCGGCTGCCTCACGTTCACCAAGGAGCTTGGCCACATCAGCAAGCTCGACGATAGGAGCACCCCGGGGGTGTTCATTGGCTACGCGGAGGGCTCGAAGGCCTACCGCATCCTTGACCCAGGAACATAGCGTGTGCGCACGGCGCGCGACGTAGTGTTCGATGAAGGGCGAGGATGGGCGTGGGACAAGGCGGTGGACGACGACACGACTTCGATGTACGACGACTTCATCATCGAGTACGTCTACTTTGAGGGAGCTGGGGGAGTAGGCAACTCTTCTCCGAGCAGGTCTACCCCAGCCCCCATGTCTCCACCGACTCCAGCGCCACGCTCTCCAGCTTCGGCTACAACGAGCTCTTCACCACCACGCACTCCAGCCACGACTCCGGCTACAGCAAGCTCTTCGCCACCACGTACTCCAGCACCGACGGTACCTTCTCCGGGAATGTCCTCTCCGACACCAGCTCGTGTCGAGCACGACCCAGTGGAGCTCGTGACCCCGCTCTCCCACGACAAGGACCGCGTCGACGCGTGCTACAATGGTGAGCCGTTGCAGTATCGAAGGGTGGAGGGCCTTCTCATCGACCCGTCGGTGTTGGGCCCGGCGTCTCGCATTCTGGCAGGAGAATTGCATCTTGCATGCGACGATGGTGAGCCTCGGTCTTTCGCGGAGGTCGAGAAACATGCGGCTTGGCGTGCCGCGATGCAGTCGAAGATGGACGCGGTTGAGACGAACCGCACTTGGGAGCTCGCTGATCTCCCTCATGGTCATCGTGCGATCACCCTTAAGTTGGTGTTCAAACTGAAGAGGGATGAAGCCGACGCCATCGTCAAGCATAAGGCTCGCTTGGTGGCACGCGGTTTCTTGCAGCAGGAGGGGATCGACTTCGACGATGCCTTCGCCCCTATGGCACAGATGGAATCCGTGCGACTCCTCCTCGCGTTGGCAGCCCAGGAGGCTGGCATGTTCATCACATGGATGTCAAGTCGGCGTTTCTTAACGACGACTTAAAGGAGGAGGTCTATGTACACCAACCGCTAGGTTTTGCGATCCCTGGCAAGGAAGGCAAGGTGTTGCGCCTGCGCAAGGCCCTCTACGGCTTGCGACAGGCACCAAGGGCGTGGAATGCCAAGCTGGATTCCACGCTCAAGAGGATGGGCTTCATGCCAAGCCCGCACGAGGCGGCCATCTATTGGCGGGGCAATGGAGAAAATGCCCTGCTGGTGGGTGTCTACATCGACGACTTGGTGATCACCGGCGCCAAGGATGCAGAGGTGGCAGCGTTCAAGGAAGAGATGAAGGTCACCTTCCAAATGAGTGACCTGGGGCACCTCTCCTACCTGGGGATTGAGGTGCACCAGGGGGACTCCGAGATCACACTTCGCCAGACCGCCTACGCCAAGCGCATTGTTGAGCTGGCTGGGCTCACCGACTGCAACCCAGCTCTCACTCCGATGGAGGAGAGGCTGAAGTTGAGCCGCGACAGCACGACGGAGGAGGTGGACGCTACACAGTACCGGTGTCTTGTGGGGAGCCTTCGCTACCTCGTCCACACACGACCTGACTTGGCATACTCCGTCAGCTACGTTAGTCGGTTTATGCAGCGACCGACGACGGAGCATGAGCAGGCTGTGAAGAGGATCATCCGCTATGTTGCGGGGACTCTCGACCACGGTCTCTACTACCCGAGGTGTCCTGGGGAGGCACACCTTGTCGGGTTAGCGACAGCGACCACGCCGGCGACATCGACACTAGCAAGAGCACAAGCGGGATCCTCTTCTTCCTCGGCAAGTGCCCCATCAGCTGGCAGTCGGTCAAGCAGCAGGTGGTGGCCATGTCTAGCTGCGAGACCGAGTACATAGCGGCCTCCACCGCTTCAACTCAGGCGCTCTGGCTTGCTCGCCTGCTCGGTGATCTCCTCGGGAGAGACGTTGGAGCAGTGGAACTCCGGGTGGACAGCCAGTCCGCCCTGGCGTTGGCCAAGAACCCCGTGTTCCATGAACGGAGCAAGCACATCCGGGTGAGGTACCACTTCATCCGTGACTGTTTGACAGAAGGAAGCATCAAGACGCGCTACATCAACACCAAGGATCAACTTGCGGATCTGCTCACCAAGCCCCTTGGGAGGATCAAGTTCCTTGAGCTTTGTTCTAGGTCTGGAATGACTCAACTTTCCCACAAGGCGACACACAAGACTTAGGAGGAGAATGATGGAATAAGTCATGTGGTCTTCGTGTGGAGGACAGTCCGCACAGCATCTCTGCTATCCGCACAGCATCCCTGCTATAGGACAGCAGCAACACAGCAGTTTTTGACTGCAAGGACTGCGGCAGACAACAAGGACTGCGGCAGACAGCACAGCAGCAGTCTTTTGACTGCAAGGACAGCGGCAAGGACAGCGTGCTGCAGCCTGCAGGCATCTCCTGCCGTCTTTTGACTGCAAGGACAGCGTGCTGCAGCCTGCAGACATCTCCTTTTTCATTTTCAGCTTTTGGAGGACAGCAGCTTGCTGCAGTTTTCCTTTTTTGACTAGAGTACAACAACACCTAGTGGTTAGTGCAGTTTGTAGGACAACATATTCGCAACTCTATGAAGCATATGCTGCAACTCCTTGGGCTATAAATATGTATTCCAACCCTTAGACAGGTATGACATTGTGTAGTGTTTGAGAAAATAAACAGAAAATTACCCTAACTCATAGTGTCATCCTCTCCTCTGGATGAGAGTTAGAGTCTCTCTACTTACATTCCGCGCGAAATGTCAGCAACCAATGACAGCAGCTGTGATATCATACGGTGTTCCTGAAGAAAGAATAACAGGCCTAGCCGCCTAGACAGAACAGACTACACAGTGTAACATGTGGAACAGCCGACACTGAACACGTTGTCCTTCACAGAAATCGAATCGGTTGCATGTTACATGGTGTGCAGTCAATTTAACAGTTTCATCGACACTTTATTGCGATGGCGGCATGAATAAGGTGAGCTACAGGAGGATTTAATACAGGGCTTGTTTGGAAGCAAGGCAATTGAACGGGATTGTTCCTAAACATGCCCTGAGAGGGTTCGCTCAAGCTCGGCATCTCGCTGCTCAATTCAAATGTACATTATTACATGACGGCACATCTAAGGGACAGCCCTTTCTGCTCTACTCTTTGATCTTCATTACCTGCAAAGAAGAAAGATGAGATTAACAACCAACGGGTAGGGCGGTTTAAACAGAGCAACTTGTGCAAAAAAAAGATGGGGAGGGGCATAAGCTAATATGACTAACTGACCTCAAAGTTAACTAATTAATATTAACTACAGCGCATAATGCAGAAGATCGCTGACGGCCATGCTCATCTGGTTCCTGTATCTAGCCACCTTGCCAGCTTCTGGCGATAAAAAAAAATTATCAACTAGGGGTGCTTGCTAATCATTTTCCAAGATTTGCGAGTTATGTTTTTGGCTTGACAATCTAGTCTTGGCAAGGTTTCGGATATTCAAGAAAGATTACTTCAAGTAGCTACAGCATTGTCAGCATATAAGGTACTGGAGTAATGAGCAGAAGGAAATACCTTCATGAGGTTGGTACAGCCTGCGGTTCTGAGGAGTTGACATCTCCCTTTTTAAGCTGCTCAGGATGTCCTCCATTGTATGTTCCCTTTCCCACTTGCCAAGCATAGGAAATAGACTTGGTTCAACCTAGAAAAAGTGCTAGCTAAGCAATGGGCCTAATATCATTCGTAAATTGCCCTTGGCAGGTTGCACGCTGTAAGAAACAAAAATGCACAAGTACCAATCCAGTTTCTTGGTTCACGCATGTCATATTGATCCGAGTCTGGAATCGGACTGTCGGTGGTTTATCTGGATAATCCGTATCACAAAACAGCTTTAATTGGTAGATTCGTCCCTCGTGAACAGTCTGCAAAATAAACGCAGTAAAACCTCTCAGGTTTGAAAATAATAAAGAAAATGTATTATGTATCTCACTATGGGTATTTCTGCAGCATACATTGGGAGGACCAATGATAGTTCCTGTCCAGGACCGCATATATATGTCATCAGCATCATCCATCCCATAGCTCACAGTTCCATCACCAATGCCCTTCTCACCACGTTCTAGTTCTTCTAGCAGCCTAAAGTTTCTGGGAACTGCAGAAGACACCATAGAACAAGGTATGATCTAAATTATTATCACACAACATGCATAACAGGTATTCAGAATTCAAATCCATTGTTCTTGTGAACAAAATAAAAGAGCAACAAAGTTTCATGATTATTTTTCTCATACAACGCAGGAGAGATCATTTCATCAAGGAAGAAAAGGGAACAAACACACCGGAGGAGACACTGGGGGCCTAACCTCAGCTCTTACAAACGTGGCACATACACAAGAACACGGCCACTACAGGACGACTTAAGTGTCCAAAACCACCGATCTAATGACGAGTTTATGGAGTGTCGTATTACTGGCTAGGCACCACAAGCTGCTCTCCTTCTCCACCTCCTGGTACAGCACAGCAGAACCAGGACTAGTTCCCTCAAACACATACATTCCTATGCTATCAAATCTCTCAGGCAACAAGAAAAACTAAAGAATTAAGACCTTTCTTGAACTCCTTAGGCACTATGCTGATTGCCACGGACCACCATCCTGAGAAACTTCTTCTATCAGGCTGGAGGAGTGGAGGGCAATATCAGGCAACCCAATAGAAAGAAGAATTTTGGTCCAAATTTCTCGAGAGAAGACGCACAAAACAAAGATGTGATTAATTGTTTCCTCCTGATCACAAAGAGGGCAAACACTAGGATGTGGAAGCCCTTGCTTAGACAAGTGATCCACTGTCCAACATCTGTTCTTGACAGCCAACCAAATGAAGAATTTGCACCGTAGTGGAGCCCAAGATTTCCAAACCCTTTTCCATGGGGCAAACTTCTCAGATCCCAAGAAGAAAGCAATGTAAGCAGATTTAGCTTCCAAGTGAGTTGATCATTGATGTCTGGCTGTAGGGTCAACTCATCTACTAATTCCCATAAATTCAGATATTCAACTATCACCTAGGTGGTGACAGCCCCTTGAATGACCGCTACCCACCTTCTATTGCTCAAAGCCTGTGACACAGTGCGCTGCAATTTTGCTCTTTTGGGAACTCTATTAATCAGATTAAAAGCTAGTTCAGCAATAGAGCTACCGTTCAACCACCGGTCAGTCCAGAACTTAGTGTCATTTCCATTTCCGACCTTGGTTCCACAGCATCAGCAAAGAGAGCCTGGGCATTGCGAGGCACCTGGATTGGTAGACCTTCCCATGGGCGAGAGGAATCTGTCTTATTCAGCCAAAGCCACCGGATGCGCAAGGCCCAACCCATTATTTCAAGATTGAGAATCCCAAAGCAACCATACTGTAAAGGTCTTTGAAACTTTTCCCAAGAAACAAGGCAATTACCTCCATTAGCCTTGTGTCGACCTGCCCATAGAAAACCCCTTCACCGTTTATCGATAACTTTGATCACCCCATTTAGAGAGGTCCAAAGCAATCATAATATGGATAGGAATGGGAGAGAAAACATAACGGCTTGCAACAAGCCAGCCAGCTCAGTTCAAGAGAGATGCCTTCCAATTGGGCAGACTGTCAGCCACCATATAAATCAAAGGCAAAAGATCAGTTTTGGTTGATTTGCAAATTGTGAAAGGTATCCCAAGATATGTGCAAGGGATATTTTTAATTTGACATGCCATCAGCTCTAAAATGACTACCATGTCTTCCTCTGTACAATAAATAGGGGTGACCGAGCTCTTGGCTAAATTTGTTCTGAGACCCGAAGCATGACCAAAATGTTAGACTGTATTTGTATATAGACTGTATTTGTGTTATGAGCCTAGCCTATTAGGCCTTTTAGGGTTAGGGAGAAACCCTACATGTAATGTAATATTCCAACATGAGGGCACTAGACCCGAATATTTACACTGATACAAGATAGAGACCATGTAGCACAAGGACTATATATAAGACTCAACCGAGTCAAATTTTTACAGAAATAACTCAGATCACAAAACTATTTCAATAACAATGATTCCCAACAAGAGATGAGCGTGACTGCACAACAAATTCAGGTGGTCCAGCCAAATCCCTAACCAATCGATCCATCTAGAATTGCTCCAATAATTGAGTAACTGAACTCTTCTTTGCTTATCTATAAAGGAACAAGCTTGGATGTCTTGACAAAAACCTACATAACTAGTTCCTCTGTTCCAAATTGCAAACAGTTTAGGCTTTTTTAGATACATGGATTTTGCTATGCACCTAGATATACGCCATGTCTATATAAAGTCAAAACAGCTTTCATTCTTCCAATTTGGAACCGAGGGTGTCGTTCAGAAGGAAAGGACAATTGGGCTTCACCAACAATTACAGGGAGGTGCTAAATTTACCCCGGCATTCCACCTCGGGCACTACAAGTCTAAGATCCCATTCAAAGGCAAACCTAGTTCCCGGTGTCTTTAGCCCAAGAGGTTGTTGATTACATGGCGGTAGAAACGGTAACTCTGCACCTAATAAGTCAAGCACGGCAATCCTGATGCGACGTTAATTCCAATCAGAGGCAATGCCAGATCGGGTTCCCCAACCAACCGCAGAAGACCCCAAGCCCGCTCCCACCAAGCTCTCTCCTCCTTGCTCGACGGGCGGCCGTATCCAATCGGGAATCTAAAAAGACATGCCTTGGTGGCCACAGGGGGAGACAATTACATTTTTAGGACTCTAAACATAGCGCTTCACAGTAATACCATTCCAAACATTTATTTCATATAAATGGGATTACAAAGATTTTCTAATTGATTATACTGCCATTGAGCGTATAATATTCCTTTTATAATTCGTTTGCACGTAGTTTGCGTCTGAGGAGACACAATTACCCTTGTGCATGATTATCGGCCAAAACTGTTCTTGTTTACGTTCGGCTTCTCTTCGTCTATTGTTGACGCGCCACCATGGACGACGAGAGGAGCGATCTGATTGAAGAATCACCCACCGCCGCCAGACTGGCCACGAGCGCGCTGGCCAAGGCCTCCCCAGCACCGGGCAAGGCCTGCCTAGACCCCGCGCCAAGAAATATCAATGTAGTCTGCTAACTCTCTACTGCTGATGACCTACTTTCAGAGAGCAAAAGGGCCTGCGAGTCTCTGCTTGGCAGATACTGTCACAAGTTCTGATGCTGATCGAACACATCTAATCGATTCCATTAATCAAGATACGTGCTAACAGGATCTTTTAATTGTTCAATTGTACGTAGGGTGCCACCCTACCTCCTTGGGGTGTCATGAAAATCATGCACAAAAAAAATCCAGACATCAAGAAGGATAGGTAAATCCATAGATCCTAGTATCAGTTCCAAGTGTACGGCACAAGAAGTTCCAGGTGTACGACCATCTCTTTGAGCAAAACAAGGATAGGTAAATCCATAGATCCCAATATCAGTTCTACATGTGAAAATGGCAAATTTTAGAGTTGGCAGGTTGTATTTGATGATGATTGCTTTTGCCCAAAAATAATATTCAGAACATGTTAAAAACAGAAATGTTAGTCTGCTTCAATTAGGCTCAAGAACATAAATAAATGAACAACCTACATCGTTCATATTTATTGTTTGGCTTTAGGAGCGAGTTAATCACTTTCACTACTTTCATGGTGCAGCCGCTTCAATCCGTTCCTGATCTACCAGAGTTTGCGCTGTCATTGAGACCAGAAGGATACGAGTTGCCAAGAACTGATTCAATCTGGGAGAATGTTAATGGTTAATCTCATATTCAGAATGTCAATGAGCATCCGAACGATGACGAAGATTAATGTATCATATTTAGAATGTCAAGGAGCATCCGAACGATGACGAAGATTAATGTATGAAAGCTGTAGAGTTGCCGGTTATACTCTGCTTGTTTATTACGTGAGGGGCAAAAGTGTCTCGTAGACCACAAATACATGGAGATGAATTAGAAAAACGAAGCAAATACGGTTAATGGCAGGTTAATCAATTAGTAGATGTTTATGGTCCTGTTTGTGCGAAATAAATGTTTGGGATGGCAATACTGGGAAGCGCTATGTTTGTAGTCCAAAAATGCAATTATCTCGCCACAGGGGTCCCCACCTCTCCACTCGGACCCGCGGATCGACGAACACACGAACACACCATATGCAACAAAGCAACTCGGGAGAAATGATGGACAGAGACTGCTACTCACCGACGACCGGACCCGAGGATCCCTCGGACCCCATCGCGAACCCGTCCGCTTCCTCCAGCTTCGAGCGCCGCCCCCTGCAATCTCTCGAGACGGGAGACGAGAATGATGCGTGCTGGAAGCGGCCGTGACAGTTGGTGCTAAAGGGAGCACGGAGGCGAAGGAATATTCCCAGCTCCGCGTGAGGTCGTCTTCGGTGGGACGCCGAGGTCGAGAGGGTACCGGACTAGCGGAGGAGAGCAAGAAAGGAACTGCTCTGCTGCAGATAGGGGAAGGGATACAGCAGAGGGGCCAACTTTTTTTTATTTTGTAATTTAGCTATTTTCCTGATTTATTTTCACAAATATCTAACCTTAAATTTTATTTTAAAAAATAGGTCATAGTTCGGCGCCAATAACATTAGCACCTAGCAAACACGGGCCGACGCCATTGTTATGGGCGCCTAGCTCTCGACCACTGATGATGGTGTGGTTGCGTCGTGGCACCGACGTGGTAGGGGTCGACACCACATATCTTGACATCGACCTCATGTACTACATGTTAACACGTGGCAGTGGGGCCGCCAAGATCTGCAGCGGCGCCCCCCTTTAAATAGTGCCGACGTCGTTTTAGCTTCTTTTGCCCGCCCTGCGCCATCTCCCTGCCATAGTCGCGGCTCCACCGCGCGCCGCCTCCGCCGCGTCGCCACCGTGCCCTCTGCCAAAATTTTGTGAAAATTGTAGTACATAGTCCTTTACAAAAGAATTAAATGTGAATAGCCATATCAATAAACGAATCTTGTCTTTTACATTGTTCTATATTGTGAATATGAGTATATGACATCTAGCGGTGGCGGCGCGACCGAGGGTTAATAATAGGCCGCTACACCATATATGGGTTTTGAGAAACCACCTAACACGATAGAAAACTACACGTAGCGCAACGCTCTCACATAGTACCACCTCGATAATTGAACGAGAACGAGCGATCAAGTAGCCTATAAAAAAAGGTCCCGCTCTCTTTCAATTTATACCTTTCTCAACCTTTTTACCAAGATAAGATGTAACATTTGTTTTTATTAGTTTAATATCTGATATTAAATTTATTTTTATGGCTATTAAATATGATTGAATATGTCATAACACACGTCATTGTACTAGTACATGTTGATGTGCTTCAACTAGATAAGTTCAAACGTCCTATCATATCGGGTTCAATCATGCCAGATTGTTCGGTCTATGTTTATTTGGCACGACTCTTCTTACACTCATGCTTACTGTCAGATCAGGTTGACCTGTGCCTTCATGTTGGATGTGTCGAGTCGAGACGTGTTCGGATTGGGTCAAGGTTTTTTGGCCTTTGAGTCGAGTTTTTTTGGTTGGGTCACATTTTAGATAAAAAATCATAGCTCGTGTCTGTTCCGTAGATTATTTATATCTATACTAATCTATAATGTGATCACCTGGTGATACCACGACTTCACTCCTCCGCGCTACCATATCGTGCAAAAAATAGTGCAAAGCGAGCACTCGAACCCACACCCCTTGCTCATACTTCGGGTAACCACTAGACCAAGCATACCTTAGTGTTTATAAATATCATAATATCTATTTATCTATACTACTCTATTAAGAACCTAATGTGGGCACCTGATGCTACTACGGCTTCACTCTCGCGCTATCACACCGTGCAAAAAATAGTGCAAAGCGAACACTTAAACCCACATCCCTTGCTCACATTTGGGGTAACCACTAGACCACACATACATTAGTGTTTATAAATATCACATTATCTATTTATCTATACTACTCTATTAAGAACCCAATGTGGGCACCTGGTGTTACCACAGCTTCACCCTCCACACTGACACTCTAGGCTCGCCCCACGCGCCTGGTTCTCCCTCTCTCAGCTACTGCCCTGTGGATCCCAGCACCCACAGCTAATGCGCCTGCTCAACACCCGACCCCACCCACGTAGCTACCACACTGCGCAAAAAAAAGTGCATAGCGAGCACTCGAACCCACACCCGTAACTCCAAAAATTTGGAGCTAACCATCAAACCACACGTATCTTAGTGTTTAGAAATAAACAATAATTATATTTGAATAAATATCTTAATACCTATTTACATGATATATAAAATCGTAGCAAAGTACGAGTAACTGGCTAGTTATGGTTTAAAATTATAACCCGTACCCGTCCATTGTATTTGCTAGGTCGGATTTTTTAGACGAGTCCAAGCTCAGATACAACTTCAATCGGGCGTGTGGAAAGGGGTTACTCTCTCTGCTCAAAAAAAAAAACCGTCAAACTAAAAGTTTGATCACATTTATAATGAATATTTTTAACACTTACGTCTCCAATAAAATCTACTACGAATATATATTTTATAATTAGTCTAATATTATTTATTGTATATAATAAATGCTAATGTTTTTAAATATAACTTTAGTTAAAGTTCAGATTTTTTTACTCCTCAAAAAATGGGAACTGTATTCTTTTATGAATAGAGAGAGTATCTAAGAATAATAAGTTACTATGATATCGTCAATAATTGTGATGACTTCCTCAATAGTCAACACTCGTGTATATGCCAGTCATACTCCTTGGTTGGTGGGTAAAATAATAAATATTGCTATATTTCTCTTTTACTTTAAAACCAATTTAAATCAATTTATTTTTTATAGAAAAAACACAGAAAACAAGAAAAAAAAATCCTGCAATCAAAGGGCCCCGAGCAATTTTGGATCAAGACTAGTGTTTAGTTCCCTTGCACGCTCTTAGATCACGAGGTAAGACAGGAGTTAAGATAGAGAGTCTGCTAGAGATAGCCTTAGTTATATCACACTTGTTACTAGTGTCGGCGTTTCGAGACAGGGGGGTCCCTAAGCCGACGAGTGAGTGTGCTGCGTGCCCCAGCCCAGATGGGTCGAGCGCGTGGGCGAGCGCGAAGGGGGGAGAGGCGAGGTGGCCGGAGTCGAGCGTGAGAGAGGTATAAGTCCCGCGGCCTTCGTGTTCGTCCCGCGCCCAGGTCAGGTGCGCTTGCAGTAGGGGGGTTACAAGCGTCCACGCGGGTGAGGGAAGCGAGCGGCCCCAAGAGAGCGCCTGTCCCGTCCTCGGTCCCGCGCGGCCAACCTCCTCTGAGAAGGCCCTGGTCCTTCCTTTTATAGTCGTAAGGAGAGGATCCAGGTGTACAATGGGGGGTGTAGCAGAGTGCTACGTGTCTAGCGGAGGGAGAGCTAGCGCCCTAGGTACATGCCAATGTGGCAGCCGGAGAGATCTGGGCACCCTGCTGGCGTGATGTCGTGGCTGTCGGAGGTGCGGCGGAGCCTGATGGAGGGACAGCTGTTGGAGCGGTCGAGTCCCTGCTGACGTTGTCCTGCTTCCGTAAGAGAGCCGGGGGCCGCCGTCGTCATAGAGCTTGTGGAGCGCCATCATTGCCCCTCTGGCGGAGCTGGCCGGATGAGACGCTGGTCTTGCTCTCCGTGACCCGAGTCGATTCGGGGTAGGATGATGATGGCGCCTCCTGTTGACGTGGCGGTCTGTGCCCTAGGCAGGGCGACGTGGGGGTTCCTCCGAAGCCGAGGTTGAGTTTGCCTTTTGTTGCCGTGGCCGAGCCCGAGCCAAGGGGTCGGGCGAGGCGGAAGTCGTTCGGCCGAGGCCAGGGCGGAGTCCGAGCCCTGGGGTCGGGCGAAGCGGAGTTTCGTCGTCTTCCGGGTGCTAGCCCGAGTCCGAGCCCTGGGGTCGGGCGGAGCGGAGTTCGCCGTCTTCCGGGTCTTAGCCCGAGTCCGAGCCCTGGGGTCGGGCGGAGCGGAGTTCGCCGTCTTCCGGGTCTTAGCCCGAGTCCGAGCCCTGGGGTCGGGCGGAGCGGAGTTCGCCGTCTTCCGGGTCTTAGCCCGAGTCCGAGCCCTGGGGTCGGGCGGAGCGGAGTTCGCCGTCTTCCGGGTCTTAGCCCGAGTCCGAGCCCTGGGGTCGGGCGGAGCGGAGTTCGCCGTCTTCCGGGTCTTAGCCCGAGTCCGAGCCCTGGGGTCGGGCGGAGCGGAGTTCGCCGTGGCGCCTTTGGCAAGGCCTGACTGCCTGTCAGACTCACTCTGTCGAGTGGCACTGTAGTCGGAGTGGCGCAGGCGGCGCTGTCCTTCTGTCAGACTGGCCAGTGGAGCAGTGGAGTGACGGCGGTCACTTCGGCTCTGCCGGGGGCGCGTGTCAGGATAGAGATGTCAGGCCACCTTTGCGTTAAATGCCCCTGCAATTTGGTCAGTCGGTGCGGCGATTTAGTCAAGGTTGCTTCTGAGCGAAGCCAAGGCCTCGGGCAAGCCGGTGATGTGTCCGCCATAAAAAGGGGGCCTCGGGCGAGACGGAAGTCTCTCGAGGTCGGCTGCCTTTGGCCGAGGCTAGGCTCGGGTGAAGCGTGATCGAGTCACTCGTGTGGACTGATCCCTGACTTAATCGTACCCATCAGGCCTTTGCAGCTTTATGCTGATGGGGGTTACCAGCTGAGAATTAGGCGTCTTGAGGGTACCCCTAATTATGGTCCCCGACAGTAGCCCCCGAGCCTCGAAGGGAGTGTTAGCACTCGCTTGGAGGCTTTTGTCGCACTTTTTTGCAAGGGGACCAGCCTTTCTCGGTTGCATTTCGTTCCGGTGGGTGCGCGCGAGCGCATCCGCCGGGTGTAGCCCCCGAGGCCTCGGAGGAGTGGTTACACTCCTTCGAGGTCTTAATACTTCGCTTAACGCTTCGGCTGGTCTGGTCGTTCCCTCATGCGAACTGGCCGTAGCCCGGGTGCACGGTCGGGGCCCAAGCTCTCGGGCTGGTATGTTGACGCTGTCAACGATTTGGCCGGAGCCGGTTTTTGCGAGAGCAGCCCCCGAGCCTCTGCACAGGGCGAGAGGACGATCAGGGACAGACTCGACTTTTTACATACGCCCCTACGTCGCCTTTCCGCAAGGAGGAGGGGGGGAGTGCGCCATGTTACCCTCGATGGGCACCGAACATGGTGTCTCCGGTGAGCTGCAAGCGGGTAATCCGAGTGGACGTCCGTGCCCCGTTCGTTGGGGGTCGGCTAGGGGCCCAGAGGCACGCCCAAAAGTACCTGCGGGTGATTTGCCGGACCCGGTCCCCTGGCGACGGGGTCCGAGGGCTCGATGCCTCCCTCCGATGGGATTCCGTTACAAGATCGTTCCCGCTGGTCTCGGAAATGTCCTAGGGTACCTCGGGAGCGCAGCCCGAGCCTTGGTTATGTATCGAACGTACCCCTGGTCATCCCTCGCTCGGTGTCTGAGGCGACTGTGAACCCTTCGGGGGCCAGCCTTCGAACCCCTGATCAGTAATGGGCGCGGAGCCCGAGTAGCCTGAGGCGGCCATGGAGCCCTTCGGGGGGCTGGCCTTCGAACCCCTGACCAGTAGTGGGTGTCGGGCCCACGCGATCTGAGGCGACTGTTGAACCCTTCGGAGGGCCAGCCTTCGAACCTCTGATCAGTAATGGGGGGCTCGGAGCCCGGTTCCTTCGCGGAGAAGGATCCCTTTCGGGGTATCCCCCTTTCCCGGTCCCTGTTGCAAGAGATAGAGAAAGAGGAAAACGGAAAAGGATACGAAATCGGACGACGTGGCGTACCTTTTCTGACGCGGTTATTACGGCGAAGGTGAAGCGTCGCGCGCTCCTCCTGCCAGAGGCGCCGCGTGTCCCGCCGCGGAGTTAATGCGACGGGGCGAGTGGTTGGCGAGGCCTGAACGTGTATGTAATTTCGGCACGGAGCCGTGTTTTTTCCTCATTTTCGAGCATTAAGTCTCGCCTGTTGATTATCTGAACCGCTTTACCAAGCATGAGTTACCCCGTGTCAAGGTGACGGGTGAGGTATCCGTATCCCGGAGGCGTAGGAATCCCTCGGCCCGTTCGGCCTTGTTGTCTGGGGCTCCTCTAGCTTAGTTGAAGAGACCCCTCGACCGCCCTTCGGTGGACCGAGGCCAGGGGTAGCGATATCAGTATGAACAGAGGCGGAGTTGGCTCGAGAATGGGAACCTGGTTGGCCGGAGCCTAGCCGTGTTGTCCGTCAGCGGAGCCGACGCCAAAGTCGATCAGTCGATGCCTCGGGTTGGACTGGCGCCCTTGGAAGCCGGTTGACCGAGGCCCCAGGGGTAACCGGTTGAGCCGCCTGCTCGGGCCGGATTCCCGGAGGAGTCCCTGGACCGCGGCGCCGCCCGAGGCTGGGTCGGGCTTTGCTGAAGACGTCGTCGATGCCGAGGGTGCTACGGCTCCCTTCAGCGTGAAGACCCGAGCCTGCAGGATCAGATCATCTTGTAGCGTGTGCTTTCTGCGGCCGCCGAGGCCAGAAGAACACACCCTCGCCGCGCTTGCGAAGCTGCGTCTTTTTTCCTCTTGTTTCGAGCATCTGGACTCTGTCGGTAACAGGGATGTTTGTGTGAGCGAGAGCTGCTTTTCGCGGAAGGGACGAGTGAGGTATCCGTATCCCGGAGGCATGGGAATCCCTCGGCTCGGTCGGCCTTGCGGCTTACGCGTACTTTCACTCGTCCATGAGGCCCTGTCCCCGACTTAGTCGAGAAAGCTTGAAGGACTGCTTCGGCAGGAGAGCTTCCGAGCGTGATGACTCGTTCGGTCCACGGAGTCGCTTTATCCGAGCGCAAGTTACTTATCGCAGAAGGTGATGAGTGAGGTATCCGTATCCCGGAGGCATAGGAGTCCCTCGGCTCGGTCAGCCTTGGCTGCTTACGTGTACCTCGTCGTTTCCAGGATCCGCTTTCCGAAGTAGTCAAGAAGCACGAAAGAAATCCTGCCAAAAAGAGATCCTTTTTCGAGGAAAAATTCGACGCAGAGGGGGTCTCCCCCCTTTTAGCCCCCGAGGGAGGGTCGGGCTTTGCCGAGGCTAGGCCGACCCTTCCTTGACGACTAAACTTTGCGTAGGTGCGAGGTATATGAACAACTTGAAAACATCTTAAGGGTAGAAGCGACGTAGCTGTTTGATGTTCCAAGCGTTGCCGTAGACCTCGCCTTGATTGTTGGCCAGCTTGTATGTTCCGGGCTTCAGAACTTTGGCGATGACGAATGGCCCTTCCCAGGGGGGCGTGAGCTTGTGCCTCCCTCGGGCGTCTTGCCGCAGCCGAAGCACCAGGTCGCCCACCTGGAGTTCTCGGGACCGGACCCCTCGGGCGTGGTAGCGTCGCAGGGACTGTTGGTACCGCGCCGAGTGTAGTAAGGCCCTGTCTCGAGCTTCCTCCAGCTGGTCCAGCGATTCCTCTCGACTAGCTTGGTTACTTTGTTCGGTGTAGGCCCTCGCCCTCGGGGAGCCGTATTCCAGGTCAGTGGGTAAGATAGCTTCAGCCCCGTAGACCAGGAAAAACGGCGTGAAGCCCGTGGCACGACTCGGCGTCGTCCTTAGGCTCCAGACCACCGAGGGGAGTTCCTTCATCCATCGCTTGCCGAACTTGTTGAGGTCGTTGTAGATCCGAGGCTTGAGCCCTTGTAGAATCATGCCATTGGCACGCTCTACTTGCCCATTCGACATGGGATGAGCCACGGCGGCCCAGTCCACCCGGATATGGTGATCCTCGCAAAAATCCAAGAATTTTTTGCCGGTGAACTGGGTGCCGTTGTCGGTGATGATGGAGTTCGGGACCCCGAAGCGATGGATGATGTTGGTGAAGAATGCCACCGCCTGCTCGGACCTGATGCTGTTCAGAGGTCGGACCTCGATCCACTTGGAGAATTTGTCGATGGCGACCAGCAGGTGCGTGTAGCCCCCGGGCGCCTTCTGCAAGGGACCGACGAGGTCCAGACCCCATACAGCGAAGGGCCAGGTGATGGGTATTGTCTGCAGAGCCTGAGCGGGCAGGTGTGTCCGCTTCGCTTAGAATTGGCACCCTTCGCAGGTGCGGACAATTCTAGTGGCGTCAGCCACCGCCGTTGGCCAGTAGAAGCCTTGCCGGAAAGCATTTCTGACAAGGGCTCGGGGCGCTGCGTGGTGGCCGCAAGCCCCCGAGTGTACTTCTTGCAGCGGTTCCCGACCTTCGGCGATGGAGATGCACCGCTGGAGGATGCCCGAGGGGCTGCGGTGGTAGAGCTCCTCTTCGTCGCCCAGCAAGACGAATGACTTGGCGCGTCGCGCTACCCGCCGAGCCTCGACTTGGTCGAGGGGTAGCTCTCCTCGACGGAGATATTGCAGGTACGGGGCCTGCCAATCTTGATCTGGTGTGGCCCCGCTCTGCCCTTCCTCGATGTTCAGTGCTCTGCCCTCGGGGGCCGAGGGTACCTCGGGCTGTGCCGAGGGTACCTCGGGCTGAGCCGAGGGTACCTCGGGCTGAGCCGAGGGTACCTCGGGCTCGGGCGTGTCGTCGAGCTTGACGGAGGGTTGATGCAGATCCCGGGAGAAGACGTCCGGGGGGACTGTCGTTCGCCCCGAGGCTATCTTAGCCAGCTCGTCTGCGGTTTCGTTGTAGCGTCGAGCAATGTGGTTGAGCTCGAGCCCGAAGAACTTGTCTTCCAGGCGCCGAACCTCGTCGCAGTAGGCCTCCATCTTCGGGTCGCGGCAGTGGGAGTTCTTCATGACTTGGTCGATGACGAGCTGCGAATCACCGCGAGCGTCGAGGCGTCTGACCCCTAGCTCGATGGCGATCCGCAATCCGTTGACCAGAGCTTTGTACTCGGCCACATTGTTGGACGCCGGGAAGTGGAGGCGCAGCACGTAGCGCAAGTGCTTTCCGAGGGGCGAGATGAAGAGCAGGCCCGCGCCGGCCCCCGTCTTCATCAGCGACCCGTCGAAAAACATGGTCCAGAGCTCTGGTTGGATCGGGTCGTTGGCAGTTGGGTGTCGACCCATTCGGCCACGAAATCCGCCAACACTTGGGACTTGATGGCCTTCCGAGGGGCGAACGAGATCGTTTCGCCCATGATTTCCACCGCCCACTTCGCGATCCTGCCCGAGGCCTCTCGGCACTGGATGATCTCCCCCAGGGGGAAGGATGACACCACAGTTACCGGATGGGACTCGAAGTAGTGTCGCAGCTTCCGCCTTGTCAGGATCACAGCATACAGCAGCTTTTGAACTTGTGGGTAGCGGATCTTAGTCTCGGACAGCACTTCGCTGATGAAGTAGACCGGCCTCTGAACGGGCAATGTATGCCCTTCCTCCTGCCTTTCGACCACAATCGCGGCGCTAACCACCTGAGTGGTTGCGGCGACGTAGACCAAGAGGGCTTCTCCGTCCGCCGGCGGCACCAAGACAGGCGCTTTTGTAAGGAGCGCCTTCAGGTTGCCGAGGGCTTCCTCGACCTCAGGGGTCCAAGCGAAACATTCGGCCTTCCTTAAGAGGCGGTACAGAGGTAGACCTCTTTCGCCGAGGCGTGAGATGAAGCGGCTCAGGGCCGCGAGGCATCCCATGACCCTCTGTACCCCTTTTAAGTCCTTGATGGGTCCCATGCTGGTGATGGCCGCAATCTTCTCCGGGTTGGCTTCGATGCCTCGCTCGGAGACGATGAACCCTAGGAGCATGCCTCGGGGCACCCCGAAGACACACTTCTCAGGATTAAGCTTGACTCCTTTCGCCTTGAGACACCGGAATGTCACTTCAAGGTCGGAGAGGAGGGCGGAAGCCTTCCGCGTCTTGACTACGATGTCATCGACGTAGGCCTCGACTGTGCGACCGATGTGTTCGCCGAACACATGGTTCATGCACCGCTGGTACGTCGCGCCCGCATTCCTCAAACCGAACGGCATGGTGACATAGCAGTACATGCCGAACGGCGTGATGAAAGAAGTCGCGAGCTGGTCGGACTCTTTCATCCGGATCTGGTGATACCCTGAGTAGGCATCGAGGAAGGACAGGGTTTCGCACCCAGCAGTGGAATCCACGATTTGGTCGATGCGAGGCAGAGGGTAGGGAACCTTCGGACATGCTTTGTTGAGACCAGTGTAGTCTACACACATCCGCCATTTCCCCCCTTTCTTCCTCACAAGCACAGGGTTGGCAAGCCATTCGGGATGGAATACCTCTTTGATGAACCCTGCTGCCATTAGCTTGTGGATCTCTTCGCCAATCACTCTGCGCTTCTCCTCGTCGAATCGGCGCAGAGGCTGCCTGACGGGTCGGGCTCCGGCCCGAATATCCAGCGAGTGCTCGGCGACATCCCTCGGTATGCCGGGCATGTCCGAGGGACTCCACGCAAAGACGTCGGCGTTTGCGCGGAGAAAGTCGACGAGCACTGCTTCCTATTTGGGGTCGAGCCCGGAACCGATCCGGATCTGCTTGGTGGTGTCGCCACTGGGGTCGAGGGGGACGGCCTTGACCGTCTCCGCTGGCTCGAAGTTGCCGGCATGGCGCTTCACGTCTGGCACCTCCTTGGAGAGGTTCTCCAGGTCGGCGATGAGGGCCTCGGACTCGGCGAGGGCCTCGGCGTACTCCACGCACTCCACGTCGCATTCGAATGCGTGTTTGTACGTGGGGCCGACGGTGATGACCCCGTTGGGGCCCGGCATCTTGAGCTTCAGGTAGGTGTAGTTGGGGACGGCCATGAACTTCGCGTAGCATGGCCTCCCTAGCACGACGTGGTAGGTTCCTCGGAACCCGACCACTTCGAACGTCAGGGTCTCCCTTCGGAAGTTGGAGGGTGTCCCGAAGCAGACTGGGAGGTCGAGTCGCCCGAGGGGCTGGACGCGCTTCCCAGGGATGATCTCGTGGAAGGGCGCAGCGCCTGCCCGGACGGAGGACAGATCAACGCGCAGGAGCTTGAGGGTCTCGGCGTAGATGATGTTGAGGCAGCTGCCCCCGTCCATCAGGACCTTGGTGAGCCTGACATCGCCGACAACGGGGTCGACGACGAGCGGGTATTTCCCCGGGCTCGGCACATGGTCGGGGTGGTCGGCCCGGTCGAAAGTGATGGGCTTGTCGGACCAGTCTAGGTAGACTGGCGCCGCCACCTTCACCGAGCAGACCTCCCGGCGCTCTTGCTTGCGGTGCCGAGCCGAGGTATTCGCCGCATGCCCTCCATAGATCATGAAGCAGTCGCGGACCTCGGGGAACTCTCCTGCTGGGCGATCTTCGTTCTTGTCGTCGTCGCGGGCCCTGCCACCCTCGGCGGGTGGCCCGGCCCTGTGGAAATGACGCCGAAGCATAACACACTCCTCGAGGGTGTGCTTGACGGGCCCCTGATGGTAGGGGCACGGCTCCTTGAGCATCTTGTCGAAAAGGTTTGCACCTTCGGGGGGCTTCCGAGGGTTCTTATACTCGGTGGCGGCGACAAGGTCCGCGTCGGCGGCGTCGCGTTTCGATTGCGACTTCTTCTTGCCTTTCTTCTTGGCGCCGCGCGGAGCAGACGCCTCAGGAGCTTCTTCCGACGGGCGGCCCTGGGGCTGCTTGTCCTTTCGGAAGATAGCCTCGACCGCCTCCTGGCCAGAGGCGAACTTGGTGGCGATGTCCATCAGCTCGCTCGCCCTGGTGGGGGTTTTGCGACCCAGCTTGCTCACCAGGTCGCGGCAAGTGGTGCCGGCGAGGAACGTGCCGATGACATCCGAGTCGGTGATGTTGGGCAGCTCGGTGCGCTGCTTCGAGAATCGCCGGATGTAGTCCCGGAGCGACTCCCCCGGCTGTTGTCGGCAGCTTCGAAGGTCCCAGGAATTCCCGGGGCGCACGTATGTGCCCTGGAAATTGCCAGCGAAGGCTTGGACCAAGTCGTCCCAGTTGGAAATCTGCCCCGGAGGCAGGTGCTCCAACCAGGCGCGAGCAGTGTCGGAGAGGAACAGGGGGAGGTTACGGATGATGAGGTTGTCGTCGTCCGTTCCACCTAGTTGGCAGGCAAGGCGGTAGTCCGCGAGCCACAGTTCCGGTCTCGTTTCCCCCGAGTACTTCGTGATAGTAGTCGGGGGTCGGAACCGGGTCGGGAATGGCGCCCGTCGGATGGCCCGACTGAAGGCCTGCGGACCGGGTGGCTCGGGCGAGGGACTCCGATCCTCCCCGCTGTCGTAGCGCCCCCCACGCCTGGGGTGGTAGCCTCGGCGCACCCTTTCGTCGAGGTGAGCCCGACGGTCGCGTCGATGGTGCTCGTTGCCGAGGTGGCCCGGGGCCGCAGGCGCGGTGTTGCGCGTGCGCCCGGTGTAGACCGAGGCTTCCCGCATGAATCGGGAAGTCGCGGCATGAGGTTCCGAGGGATATCCTTGCCTTCGGGATGCAGTGCTCTCGGCCCGCCGGGCCGCAGCGCCTTCCAGGAGATTCTTGAGTTCTCCCTGGATTCGCCGACCCTCGGTGGTTGACGGCTCCGACATCGCGCGGATGAGCATTGCTGCGGTTGCCAGGTTCTGACCAACCCCGCTGGATGCGGGCGGCGGTCTGATCCTGACATCGTTGGCGACGCGGTGCTGGAGACCTTGGGGCAGATGACGTATTTCTCCGGCCAGGGGTTGGCCCACCCATGCTTGTCCGACGTCCCGATGGATCGGCTCAAGCGCTCCTGTTCGCTCGTTGAGCCTGGCCTGCGCCTCGCGGACTTGCTCGAGTTGTGGGTCGTAACCCCCCGCCGGAGCGGGGACCACAGCTAGCTCCCGTGGGATGTCGGCGCGAGGCACCGGCCTAGGGAGATCACCATCCTCCGGCATGCCAAGATGGTTGCCTTCGGTGGGATCCCCTAGCTCGATGTGGAAACATTCGCGGCTTGGGCCACAGCTCTCGTCGCCAAGGCTGCGGCTTCCATCGGAACAGTCGGATAGGCAGTAGTCACATGCGGTCATGAAGTCCCGCACGACACTGGGGTTGCCAAGTCCGGAGAAATCCCAACCGATGCCGGGATCGTCAACTTCCTCGGACCCAGAGGGCCCGTAGGTCGAGACGTCCGTCAGTCGGTCCCAAGGCGACCGCATACGGAACCTCAGTGGGGTTGCACTCGCCTCAATGAGAGCGCCCGCCAAAACGAGGTCGTTTGGCGGGTTGAGGCCGAGTCGAAATGACGCAAGATGGGAGTTAGTCGTTACCTTTTGGTCGACGAGGAGCGACGTAGTCACATCGGGGACTGGTTGCGCCGTCATCTCTGGTTCGAGGGCGACGTCCTGCAGGCTTTCCGCGAGCGCGCCGGCGTCGTCTTCTTGCTCGGGGTCAGCGCGCCGCGGGGGGACGGCGCTTGCCTCCGTCTTGAACGCGAGGTCGACGTCCGGCGTGCCTTCCGTCGGGGCGTCGGGGGCGTCGATTCGCTCGACGGCCGACGAAGCGCGGCCTCCCGTCTGGCCTTGACGGCCCCGCCTCCTCCTCCGTTGGCGGGGGAGGGAACGGAGCGAGCCCGAATGTTGCTCTTCCACCACGCGGGGAAGACGTCGTCGATTCCGCCGCCGGCGGGCGGGTTGTCGGCCGCCATTGTCGTAGTCGCGCGGCGGTGGAAGAAGTATCATGTCGTAGCTGCCGTCGAAGGACATGAACTCAAGAGTCCCGAAACGAAGCACCGTCCCGGGCCGGAGAGGTTGCTGGAGACTGCCCATCTGGAGCTTGACGGGGAGCTGTTCGTCAGCACGCAGCAGGCCCCTACCTGGCGCGCCAACTGTCGGCGTTTCGAGACAGGGGGGTCCCTAAGCCGACGAGTGAGTGTGCTGCGTGCCCCAGCCCAGATGGGTCGAGCGCGTGGGCGAGCGCGAAGGGGGGAGAGGCGAGGTGGCCGGAGTCGAGCGTGAGAGAGGTGTAAGTCCCGCGGCCTTCGTGTTCGTCCCGCGCCCAGGTCAGGTGCGCTTGCAGTAGGGGGGTTACAAGCGTCCACGCGGGTGAGGGAAGCGAGCGGCCCCAAGAGAGCGCATGTCCCGTCCTCGGT
This sequence comes from Zea mays, assembly GCF_902167145.1. Lineage (NCBI taxonomy): Eukaryota > Viridiplantae > Streptophyta > Magnoliopsida > Poales > Poaceae > Zea > Zea mays. The sequence continues at coordinate 11,453,927 of NC_050100.1, forward strand.
CCCGCGCGGCCAACCTCCTCTGAGAAGGCCCTGGTCCTTCCTTTTATAGTCGTAAGGAGAGGATCCAGGTGTACAATGGGGGGTGTAGCAGAGTGCTACGTGTCTAGCGGAGGGAGAGCTAGCGCCCTAGGTACATGCCAATGTGGCAGCCGGAGAGATCTGGGCACCCTGCTGGCGTGATGTCGTGGCTGTCGGAGGTGCGGCGGAGCCTGATGGAGGGACAGTTGTTGGAGCGGTCGAGTCCCTGCTGACGTTGTCCTGCTTCCGTAAGAGAGCCGGGGGTCGCCGTCGTCATAGAGCTTGTGGAGCGCCATCATTGCCCCTCTGGCGGAGCTGGCCGGATGAGACGCCGGTCTTGCTCTCCGTGACCCGAGTCGATTCGGGGTAGGATGATGATGGCGCCTCCTGTTGACGTGGCGGTCTGTGCCCTAGGCAGGGCGATGTGGGGGTTCCTCCGAAGCCGAGGTTGAGTTTGCCTTTTGTTGCCGTGGTCGAGCCCGAGCCAAGGGGTCGGGCGAGGCGGAAGTCGTTCGGCCGAGGCCAGGGCGGAGTCCGAGCCCTGGGGTCGGGCGAAGCGGAGTTTCGTCGTCTTCCGGGTGCTAGCCCGAGTCCGAGCCCTGGGGTCGGGCGGAGCGGAGTTCGCCGTCTTCCGGGTCTTAGCCCGAGTCCGAGCCCTGGGGTCGGGCGGAGCGGAGTTCGCCGTCTTCCGGGTCTTAGCCCGAGTCCGAGCCCTGGGGTCGGGCGGAGCGGAGTTCGCCGTCTTCCGGGTCTTAGCCCGAGTCCGAGCCCTGGGGTCGGGCGGAGCGGAGTTCGCCGTGGCGCCTTTGGCAAGGCCTGACTGCCTGTCAGACTCACTCTGTCGAGTGGCACTGCAGTCGGAGTGGCGCAGGCGGCGCTGTCCTTCTGTCAGACTGGCCAGTGGAGCAGTGGAGTGACGGCGGTCACTTCGGCTCTGCCGGGGGCGCGTGTCAGGATAGAGATGTCAGGACACCTTTGCGTTAAATGCCCCTGCAATTTGGTCAGTCGGTGCGGCGATTTAGTCAAGGTTGCTTCTGAGCGAAGCCAAGGCCTCGGGCAAGCCGGTGATGTGTCCGCCATAAAAAGGGGGCCTCGGGTGAGACGGAAGTCTCTCGAGGTCGGCTGCCTTTGGCCGAGGCTAGGCTCGGGTGAAGCGTGATCGAGTCACTCATGTGGACTGATCCCTGACTTAATCGTACCCATCAGGCCTTTGCAGCTTTATGCTGATGGGGGTTACCAGCTGAGAATTAGGCGTCTTGAGGGTACCCCTAATTATGGTCCCGACAACTAGCTTGGTCCCCAAAACTTAATTGCATGAGAGCAGGCACAAACCCCTTGCAAAAAATCATATCATCTCTGAGCAGCCCATAAACAAAGTTCCGAAACATTAAATTGTACAGTTCTCCAGTGAGCTTTAATAATTCTTTTTGCCTGAATTTCAATAATTCCAAAGGATGCAACTTTTATTGATGAGCTGCATCCACTTACAAGATCTGGTTATACCTTATCCAGGTTCCTATTATTATTATCCCCACCCGAAAACCAAGAAGCAATATCATCATCAGAGTCAACCAGCTCCATGCTTCTTGGAAGACGGCAGTGGCTAGAAGGCCGATTGCTTTCTTGCGATTCCGTAGTTTGAAGGCCTTTATTTCTCCTGGACATTTCATCCTTCCACTTCTCCCTTGCAAGAAGATCTTGGGAATTAGCAGTCCTGCCACCGACAATGGGAAAACTCTCAAGAAATCTGTAGTCCTTCTGTCGCAGCAGCGTATCATTATCCCTGCTACCACCCTCTTCGTCGTCTGCACTCCAGAAATCCAAATCTGTGTCGGATGGTGAACCCTTCTTTTGCAGACTTTGCCACCCCTTCATCTGGACACCATCTTGAACAAATGAAATACGTGGATTCTTACTATGCTCTAAATCATGACACAATTTGACACTATCTTGATTGTTTAGAGACTTTGGTCTTTTCCAGCCACATTTCAAGCAGAACCCATTCCTCTTGAAGTTCACATAGTTACACCTGAAATTGAACATAACACATGAACATAGTTATCTTCCATTTTCTCAAATGTATTAGAAATAAAATCACAGCAGTGAAAGGATAGCCACACAGCGCTAACATCATCTCCAACTATAAGCTTGTAACTTGTATTGGCAGTAGGCATCAGAACACTTCAAATGTTCAAACAAATAAAAGGACAGACCGAGTGCTGGCGGCTTCCACACAAGTGGGGTCTGAGGAAGGAATAACCGACTCAGTGAAAAGGCTTGTCACCACTGTGCCAGGCTTGTCCTTCATGAACATGTTCAACAAATAAGGAGATATATAATAGTGTAGTAGAAATAGGCACTCACGAGACACACTCCCATTCTCCTGGGTTGAGTAAACGGTTTGTTGGTTTCTCATGACATTGCAAGCATCTTGTATTCTTAGCAAAATTCAAAAAGTTGCACCTGAAATAAGGTCAGTATGAGAGAGAGAGAGAGAACATCACTTGCAGTAAACATTTATCATAACTAGAGCTATAAGCAGGCTCACCTTTTGCATATCCAGTCACCCTTTTTGAGAGGCAGATGCTCTCGGTCTTCATGCAACAACTGATACCTCTCTTGGAATTCTCCATCGCAGCGCAAACATTTGATATTCTTTGCAAAGTTCAGAAAGTCACATCTGACAATGAATGCAAGGCATTATGACCAGGGGGGATAGGCGATAGAGACACATATTAACTTTTCAAACATACTTGGGACAATTCCAATCACCCTGCTTCATGGGTACAGCAGATTGACCTTTGCGCTGTGCAGCTTTCACAGTGCTGGAACCAGGTCCCCTAGAATCCACCTCAACAACCTCGCTTAGTAGGATCTTTATTGATTCCTTGACAGATTTGTTCAGGCATGCTCTATTATCTACATTGCCGGTAATAACATCAAGACCGTAAGTCAAAAGGATGCGCATAACATCCACAGTTCTTCCAACGTCCTCTTTCCGAGCCTTCACATATGCCCTATCACAACTTCCTCTTAAATTGCATTGGCTGCAAACCTGTTAGCAGAAGTTGATATTACATTAATTAATGTCCTAGATTTAAAGCAACCAAATTTTCAAGTATAAACATAATTAATGTATTTACGATATAAAGATCGAGGATCCAACATGTTTCTGGGAAATAACTGCACAGTAAGCAAATATTTTCTAGTTTCCAAGAAAGGAAAAACCATGTAACACATATTTTCTACTAGCCAGTTCACCGGCATGAAGTGGATTTAGTGAAAGAAAGGCTGTTGATGAAGTCAAACAGGCGAAAAGTTATATTCCTTCACACTGCATGTTTGGACTCAAAGAGTTCAAACCTGAAACATGGGATTTAAAAGCAAACATATTAAGATCACACACAATTGTATTACCATACACAAGCCTAAGCTTTTGTTTGTGCATAAGCTGGTCAATGTTTTCAAGTCGAACGATTTGCTAGTCGTACTAACCGACTAGGGCGATTAATCACGATTAGTCGGACAACTTAGACGATTAATCACGATTGGTCCAAACCGACTTGGACGATTAATCGCGACTAATCGCGATTAATCGGACGACTTGAAAACAGTGGCCTGGTTTACTATTCCTTTTTGTGTCTATAATTCAGTGCTGATGCGTAGAACCTACACAAAACCATTAGTTTACATTCAGAATATTTAAAGGCTATGGTAACTTTAAAATAAAATTAAAATGTAAAAATAAGTGCACTGAGAGAAATATTCAATGCATATTTCCATCTAGTTACCTCTCCTTCATCAAGTCCTACATAAGCCCGCAATCGCTTCCCAGAGTTTACAACCTTTCTGTCAATGCTGGGACAACCACATCGCATGGCAACCTGAATATCCCATCTTGATACATGCCTGCAGCAAAAGATTTTCAACTTTAGCTGCCACCATCCATTTAAGTCCTTTCCTTTAGTTGAAAGTTGGGACTCATGAAACAAAAGATAACAGTACTACTCTACAAGCTGAAACGATTATTACATGACTTGTAATCGCACGCATCTAAGAGTTTCTGTAGGGTACTGGCGTACTGCAATAAAAAATTGAGGAACATATAATGTACTTTGCACTTGTTACCATCCCCAAAATAGTACTCTTTAGGCTGTCTCATCCCCTATTTTAAATTTTACTGTATAATCTACAGTACAAATCCACTATTTTACACGACTGTGGAAAGCCTTAGGCAAACTTTGCTCCACCTGTTGCCATTGAATTGTGACAAATCAACTTGGCACAACTTCAGGGCACATGTAATCAGCCAAAATGTTGCAACGATCGCCAAAGTTTATGCACTTCATGGTAAACATGCAACCAACATTACATGCACAGCTGGAGTGCCTGAAAGGAAAAAGGCAACGCGAATGGCTAGCACATTTCAACAAACACCTAGGTTGCAGCTAAGACCATAGCCCCAGCAGAGATATTGCCATCAACGCGCCAACCCAGGCCAAGGAACCAACCTCAAAACGACTACTCCGAGCACCGCCACCTCACCTGATGAGCTCCGGCCGCTGGCGCCCGAATCGGAGGCAGGCGGTGCGGACAGCGTTGGCGTCCTTAGAAGACAGCGAGGCGGCGGCGAAGGTGGAGGGGTCAACGTGGCCTTGACGGAGGAGGTGCTCCATCAGAGAAATCCACTCCGGCCACGGATGCGCTATAGCCACACCCGCCGGAGCGTCTCCAGCAAGAGCAAGGTCGCTTCTTAGCTCTTCTAACACCTGGAATTGCTCTCTATGGGGAGGCCGTGGCGATGATTTATGAGAGGGGGAGAGGTCGAGGTTGTCGACCTCGGAGCATAGGAAGGCGAACCTTGGGTCAGGCTGGGGACGCGCGCTGTGGTGCGAGAACCGCCGGAGCGCGGGCGCTGTGGCCGCGGTGGCAAGGCGGCGGTGCATCCGGCAGGTGGACTCAGGCAGGTTTCAAGTTACCCAACTACCCTTTTTCTCCAACTTAGACTTATGGCTCGTTTGTTGTCTAGGGCTAAAGTTTAGTCCAGAAACTAAACTACCTAGGGACTAAACTTAGGCCCTGTTTGTTTTAGCTTATAGATTATATAATATGCATTATAATCTAAATTATATAATCCAGATTATAATATATATGTAGCTGTTTAGTAGTTTAGATTATACAAATGTAGATTATTCATAAAAACAACAGTACACTTGTTTGTTTATATAAGGTAAGGAAAGAAGGATGACATATATTGTAATTTTTATTTACATAACCATTGGTAGTGGGTCTTTTACCAAAGATAATCTTAAATAAGCTACTCTTGAGGAGATTATGAGATTATCATAAACTGGGCTTTAGATTATATAATCTAAACCCATAATCTAGGTGTTTGTTTACCTACTGGATTTTTTGCGCTGGATTATATAATATGAAGAGATTATAATCCGAAACAAACAACGCCAAGTAGATTTTAAACACATTAAAGTAAATACACAAAGACTAGAATACATGTCTCCTTATTACCTGTGTACCGTGCAAATTATCTATACAATGATAATTAGAGAAATGATGTCATTTAGTCTCTTTTAGGACCCATATGAGGATTAGCCTCTACTTTAGTGTTTCCGTTTGGCAAAAAAGAACAGGTCTCAAAACCAGTGACTAAAGGTTAATCCATGTAACCAAACATGGGGCCTTAGCAACTTCAAAAGGCTCTCTATATTCTTCCTAATCTATATAAATAAATGTTTTTATTAAAAATATCCTTCAAAACTTATATAAATGGTTATTCAAATTTAGCCATTTATTCTGCATTTCTCGCTAAATACAGAAAAGGCGAATGACTTTCTAGAGTGCAAACAAGTCATAGTCTACTGTTGGAGATTGAAAAGATAAAAAAATATATTTTTATACAAAATGACTCTCTAAATGATAATTTAGAAAGTAAAATTTAGAAAGACTATTGAAGATGCTCTAATAACTCTATTTTTACCTGTTGTTTATAAAAACCTCTTTACCCGTATTTCGTTATAAACACATAACAATATTAACTCAGCACAAAAAATGACGTTCATACGTATTACTATCAACTTATTTGCAAATTTGTCTTTACTCTAGTATAAAAAAATAAAGTATAAGTATAGCATAAGTCTAATCATAAATTTGGAAATCAATTATTTTAAATTTAATATTTTAAATACTTTGAATTTAATGTTAACAAATTAAATCTAACATTATGTTTTAACGAGTTTTTACAACATTCTAATTATAGTTTTGACACCTAGGGGTGTGAGTGTGGAGATAGAAATAGAGCAAGCATGAGTGACAGAAAGAAGATACCACAGCTAATCTTGATGTTGTTACATACAACACCAAGGTACCACACTACAATAATAGTGATGTTCATGTCACTGGTGGTGTGGTACTTTGGTACATGATCTATGACGCTGAACTATATTATTTTGATATAGGTCATGTCATTAATTCCTAGTATAATCTTACCAAAAATATAAACTTACAATTTTGATAAACAAGTTTTGAAAAAGGACTTAAATTAAAAAGTCGGGTTACCTGAGCTTGTGGAGGTACGCTTGCTATTTGCTACTCATAGTCCACCCCCATCGACTTTACAAATTACACTTGGTCATTGCGATTTCCAGTTTCCTACACAGCAGTCCCGGACTCCCGGTTCCCCCACTCGCGCAAGTCGCAAGCTCTCCTCTGCGGCTCTGCCTGTCTTTCGTTTGCTTTGCCATTGCCTGACTAGTGCTTACTGCCTAGCCGCCTAGGGACGCGATGGTGTTCAAGGGGCGCTTCTTCTCGTCGCGACACAAGTCATCGGAATCCTCGTCAAGCCCAGACGGCAGCAACAGCCCGCGCACGCCTACCTCGGCGCCGGCCTCGGTATCCGCGGCGTCGCCGGCGTCGTCATCGTCTTCTAAATCCGACAAGAAGAAGACTAAATTGGAGACTCCCAAAAAGCGCGACAAGCTCTTTGGTTCCGCGGCTACCGCCCCCAAGAGCGCCGCGTCGTCGGCCCCGTCAAGCCTGGCGGGTGACGGGAGGAAGGGGCCCGTGCTGCATCATAGGGACGCGGGCGGCGGAGGCGGGGGTGGCGCATCGGCGGCCGCGCTGTCGCCGATCCTGGCGTCCTCACTGGGGCTCAACCGGATCAAGACGAGATCCCGGCCGCTGCCGCAGGAGGGCCAACGCATGGCTGCCGCGCTCGCCAGCAGCAACCTCTCGCACGGGCAGGGCCAAGCGGAACCGTCGGCTGGCTCAGCCGGAGACGGCGGGAGAAAGGGCGTCAGCTCCTCGGCGGACACGAGTAGTAGCAGCCGCGGGATAGTGAAAACGACCGAGCTGGCGATGCGAAGTGCACCTGGGACGAACTTCGGAGCAGGAGGGAAGAACGCTGTAAAAGGTAACAATTCTGTCTGTTGTCTACTTTTTTTCTAAAACTAGTTTAGTTTAGTTATCAAGCATGAGCCTGTAAGCTGGTTATTGATTTTGTCAAAACTAGGGGTTAAAGTTTGCTGTTTTGATCTCTTGTTTTGGAAGGGATGAGGTAAAATGTGTGAGCAAACAATAGCTGTTAGTTACTCCCTCAAATGCTTACTAAGATGCTAGGAGTTGAGATTGCACGATTAGTCTTACTCCTCAAATGAAGAAAGTTTCTAGCTGTTTAAAGAAAAATCAGCAAGCTAGGAGGGTTATAGTCCATACGTCCCACAATATAAGGCGTAACCACTTTTTGTTCTTGTCCCATAATATAAGACGTGCTCTCTCTATGCATATATACATCGATGCAGTGGTATAGAGATAATTAAATGCATTTCTTGGTCTTTGAACCAGTGGTGGTTACAACTTATATAATGGGACGGAGGGAGTAGCTGATAAGTGGAGTTAGCAAGTGCTTGCTCTTTTTGTTGCTTGAACATAAGGCATTTGTAATGAGCAAGCTCATAAGCTCTGATTATTTCTATATATGTAGCTCTTTGGATATATGCTTGATGAAATGTTTGTCTAGTATATACTAGACATCGTCTACACTTTATTACTTCATTGACACTTCATCGTGTATAAGAGCTGCCAGGGGCGAAGCCAGTCTCACTTTCACCGTGGTGCACACATTAAAGAATATACACAAGATCTTAGAAATACACAGTCAAAAAATATTTGGCTAATAGAAAATATTATTTTACCCTGGTGCCAGTGCACTAGGCAAAATGTATGTGGAGTCACCCCTAAGAGCTGTGGAAGTCAATCATCTGAATTGTTCACTACACTTTAAGAAATCATTTTTTAGAATCACATCACACTGGATGGTAGTTTGTGGTTGAGTGAGAGTGCTTTACTACAAGGATGCATTTCCTACCCCAAGTAGCTGATCCTTATGTGATCTGTGCCTATATATTTCTGCACATCCCACATGAAACTGCATTATGTTAGGCTTGCAAGCAACAAGTCTTACTTTGCTCCATTGGGCTTGATAGAAATGGAAAACCTAACCCTAACTAGGTAGGGGCTGCATTAATATATAGTGATAGTACATGGGCTTGGCCAAGGCTCATTACATTAGGGATAAATACACAGTCATCTAACACCCCCGTAGTCACAACTCTAGCTTATGCAGATGATGAGACTGGACCGAAACTCCGAGAACATCGTGGAAGGGAGACCCTTGATAAAGATGTCAGCAAACTTGGTCGAGACACGATAGGATGCAGACATCACCGATAGCGACACTCTCGCGGACGAAGTGAAGGTCGATCTCCATTGTGCTTCGTGCGCTAATGTTGCACGGGGTTGATGGGGAGGTAGATCGCGCTGGCGTTGTCGCAGGGTGTAAGAGGGCTATGAAGCTCCTGGAGCAGCCGACGGAACCAGGAATCCCCATCCATGCCATAGGCCACAACACGATACTCAGCCTCAACGCTGGAGTGGGAGACAACAGGTTGCTGCTTCGAGGACCAGGAGACAAGGTTGACATCCAAGAAGGCTACACAACCACATGATGGACTGACGTGTGTCGGAGCAGCCAACCCAATCAGCGTCGGTGTAGACAACCAGCTCAGAAGTTGGAGAAGGCCGAAGAAGAAGACCATAGTCGAGGGAGCCGCGGAGATAGCGAAGAATCCGCTTCGCAGCAGTGAGGTGGGGCTCCCGCGAGGTGTGTATGTGGAGGCACACTTGCTGGACCACGTAGGCGATGTCAGCCTAGGTGAATGTGAGGGTACTGTAGAGCCTCGACAAGGCTTCGGCAGGACATCGCGTCGCCAATCGGAACATCGTCGTCGTCGGAGACCTTCACCTGAGTGTCAACAGGCGTGGAGCAAGGTTTGCAGCCGGACATGCCCACCCGTTCTAGGATGTCGATGTTGTACTAGCGCTGGTGAAGGAAGAGTCCTTGGCGGTGGCGCTTCACGACGACCACCATGAAGTGGTGGAGAGGACCCAAGTCCTTCATCGCGAACTTGCGTTGCAGAGAGGCGTCCGCGCGTCGTAGATCGAGGATGAAGTTGACGCGCGGGGTGCGGTCGGAGACGACTGGGCCACGCATGGCGCGATAGGAGGTGACGAGGCCTTGCGGGGCACTATCGATATCGAAGGCGACGAGACCGCATGAGGCACGATCGGAGGTGATGGGGCCGCATGTGGCGCGATCGGTGTCGGTGGGACCGCGGGTAAAGAAATAGAGGGGACAATGATAGGGTTGGCATCCAGGAGGGTGTTGAGGTCGATAGGTGGGGAAGAACCGGTGAGGTGAAAGAGGGTTTAGAGTTTAGGGTCGATTGGTGGGATGACTGAGCAACTTGGACGGAAGACTGTTGAGGAGGTAGGTGACAGTGTTCAGTGTCTCAACCCAGTGGCGGGCGAGAAAAGCTTGGAAGAGGCGGTAACACAACATGTTAGTGGTGGTGCGAATCTGCACTCAGCCCGTCCGTTCTAAGTTCTGAGGGGAGGTGTGAGGACACTGGACACAACATCTGCAGTTGTATGCTGTGGGAGAGAAAGAACGTATGAGATGTGGAGTTATCAAACTCCCACCCGTCATCACACACACTCAGAATGATGCGATCGAACCGAGTCGACAGCCACACAAAGAAGTGAGATAGATTGGTGAAGGTGTCACTGTCAGACTTATAGCAGAGGGGAAAGGCTCATAGGTAGTGAGAGAAGTCGTCAAGGATGATTAGATAGTACTTATAACCGAAGATGCTAGGGATTGAGGATGTCCAAAGGTCATAGTGGACGAGGTCGAAGGGGGAGTGGTGCGAGACATTGAAGAAGGGAAGGGTAAGCGAGTGTGATGGCCAAGCTGACAGGCATGGCAAAGCAATGCATCAGTGTCGTGGGGGCTGGTGATGGCCGAGGTGCCTAGGAGTCTAGAGAGGATGTTGTGACTAGGGTGGCCAAGACGACGGTGCCAAGTGGAGGTGGAGGCAGTAGCACCGAGAGCGTAGGGTGTGGGAACACATGATAAGGGAGATGGGGCATGAAAGCAAATAGGATATATGGTGCGGGAGATGTCGCATTGGGCGACCACAACACGAGTGGTAAGATCCCGTATGGTGAGCCCACAAGGATCGAACTCCATATAACAATGGTTGTCAGTGGTGAAGCGACAGATTGAGAGAAGGTTCTGTATGATGTTGGGGAGCAAGGATGTTGTTGAGGTACAAGGGACGAGGAAGGACCATGTCACCTACTGAGATGACAGGTATAATCGACCCATTGCCGACAATGATGGAAGAAGGGAAGGTGGGGTTGTGGGGATGGGGTAAAGAGACATTATTAGGGCAGGAGTGGTGTGGTACGAGGCGCCTAAGTCAGCAACCTAGTTGGTGGAAGTAGCAGGAGTGGGCTACGGTGACATGGGGTGCGAGGGGAGAGCCAAGGGAGGCACCCCCATAGAGCCTGCAGGATGGGCGTTAGGGCCGCCTGTGTCGAGTAGGCCGACAACGAGTATGGGCAGTGGTGATGGCAAGGCCTCTATCGTCATGGAGACAATCTTGGCACCGTGGAACACAAACGGTCCTAGAGCGTGGTGGCCCTCCAGAGGGTGGACAAAGGCTGGAGGGTGGTAGAGCTCGACACAGTCACGGAGAACCGGGTTCATGTCTCGATCAAAGGCCACGAACAACAACAACAACAACAAAGCCTTTTTGTCCCAAGCACGTTGGGGTAGGCTAGAGATGAAACCCCATATGAAAACCTCAGAGCTCAACCCCCAAAGAGAAAAAAGGGGAAACAAAGGCAAAGGTGAACCGAAAAACGACGAAACGGGGAAACACATAAAAGAGATAAAACCCACAAGAACCAGCAAGATCTAAATGGGCACAAGAAAAGGTCAAACGATTAAAGAGGAAAAGCGAAACTATAAATCAAGGTTCTGGCACGTGAATTGCACACTTCCACCCCTTCCTATCCACGACGAGCTCTTTATCAATATTCCACTCCTTCAGGTCCCTCTTCACAGCCTCTGTCCACGTCAAGGTTGGTCGACCTCTACCTCTCTTCACATTCTCGGGACGCCTAATTATTCCGATATGCACTGGTGCCTCTTCAGATCTTCGTTGGATATGTCCAAACCATCTCAAACGATGTTGCATAAGCTTCTCCTCAATTGGCGCCACTCCTACTCTCTCTCGTATATCATCATTCCGGACTCGGTCTCTCCTTGTGTGGCCACATATCCAGCGCAACATACGCATCTCTGCCACACATAGTTGTTGGACATGTCGTCTTTTAGTGGGCCAGCATTCTGCTCCATACAACATAGCCGACCGGATTGCTGTCCTGTAGAATTTGCCTTTTAGTTTGTGTGGCACCCGGGGGTCGCATAAGACACCCGCCGCTTGCCGCCACTTCAACCATCCAGCTTTAATTCTATGACTGACATCCTCATCGATGTCTCCATCCTTCTGAAGCATTGATCCTAAGTAACGAAAAGTGTCTTTTTTGGGTACCACTTGCCCATCAAGACTAACATCGCCATCTTCATACCCCATGGCACTGAAATCACACTTCATATATTCCGTTTTAGACCTACTAAGCCTAAAACCTTTTGCTTCCAGCATCTGCCTCCACAATTCCAACTTTTGCGAAACACCACTCCTACTCTCCTCAATAAGTACCACATCATCGGCAAAAAGCATACACCACGGTATATCTCCTTGTATGTCCCTTGTGACCTCATCTATCACCAAAGCGAAAAGATAAGGGCTCAAAGCCGACCCTTGATGTAGTCCTATGTTAATTGGAAAGTCATCGGTGTCCCCATCACTTGTTCGGACACTTGTCACAACATTAGTGTACATATCTTTAATAAGATTAATGTACTTTGTTGCTACTTTGTGTTTTTCCAAGGCCCACCACATTACACTCCTAGGTACTTTGTCATAAGCCTTCTCCAAGTCTATAAAGACCATATGCAGGTCTTTCTTTTGTTCTCTGAATCTCTCCATAAGTTGTCTTAGTAAGAAAATGGCCTCCATAGTTGATCTCCCGGGCATGAAACCAAACTGATTTTGGGTCACGCTCGTCATCTTTCGCAGGCGGTGTTCAATGACTCTCTCCCATAGCTTCATTGTATGGCTCATGAGCTTAATTCCACGGTAATTAGTACAACTTTGAACATCTCCTTTGTTCTTGAAGATTGGTACTAATGTACTCCGCCGCCACTCGTCGGGCATTCTGTTTGCCGAAAGATGGTGTTGAAAAGCTTAGTCAGCCATACTATCGCTATGTCTCCAAGGCATCTCCATACCTCGATAGGGATACCATCAGGGCCCATCGCCTTTCCTACCTTCATCCTTTTTAGCGCCTCCTTAACTTCATATTCTTGTATCCTTCGTACAAAACCCCTGTTGTTGTCATCGAATGGTTCGTCCAATTCTATTGTAGAACTCTCATTCCCTCCATTGAACAATTTGTTGAAGTACTCCTTCCATCTGTTCTTGATCTCTTCATTCTTCACTAATAGTTGGTTTGCTTCATCCTTGATGCATTTGACTTGGTTGACATCCCTTGTCTTCCTTTCACGAATCTTGGCCATCCTATAGATATCCTTTTCTCCCTGCTTTGTGTCCAACCGTTTATAAAGGTTGTCAAAGGCTTGACCCCGGGCTCTACTAACCGCTCGCTTTGCAGACTTCTTCGCTATCCTATACTTCTCTATGTTTTCCGCACACTTGTCATGATGTAAGCGTTTGTAGCAATCTTTCTTCTCCTTGATAGCCTTTTGGACATCTTCGTTCCACCACCAAGTGTCTTTAACTTCCCTTCTGTTTCCTTGACTCAACCCAAACTCTTCTGAAGCTATCTTTCGGATGCACACCGCCATCTTCCTCCACATGATATTTATGTCTCCCTCTTCTGCCCAAGGGCCCTCCTCGATAACTCTCTCCTTGAAAGTTTGGGCCACATCCCCTTTAAGCTTCCACCACTTTGTTCTAGTGACCTTGTTATGCTTATTCCGTTGTAAACGAATCTTAAAACGGAAGTCAGCTACGACAAGCTTATGTTGGGTTACCACACACTCTCCAGGTATAACCTTGCAATCTAAGCAGGCATGCCTGTCCTCTTTTCTCAAGAGGACGAAATCAATCTGGCTAGTGTGTTGGCCACTACTGAAGGTCACCAGGTGGGATGTCCTCTTCCTAAAAAAAGTGTTTGCTATAAACATGTCATAGGCTAGGGCAAAGTTCAGGATTTCCTCTCCTTCTTGATTCCTAGTCCCAAAGCCGAAGCCTCCATGCACACCCTCGAAACTGGTGCTAGATGTACCCACATGGCCATTGAGATCTCCTATGAAGAGCTTCTCGCCAACTGGCACACTACTAACCATATCCTCCAGGCCTTCCCAGAACTCCCTCTTTGAGTTCTCATTAAGGCCTACTTGAGGAGCATACGCGCTGATAACATTGAGAACCAAGTCCCCAATGACCAGCTTGACTAGGATGATTCTATCTCCTACCCTCTTAACATCTACTACCCCATCTTTAAGGCTCTTGTCGATCAAGACGCCTACTCCATTCTTGTTTGTTGCAGTCCCCGTGTACCACAACTTGAAGCCTGTACCTTCCACTTCCTTCGCCTTCTGTCCTTTCCACTTGGTCTCTTGAACGCATAAAATATTTACTCGTCTCCTCACCGCAACGTCAACTATTTCTCGTAACTTACCTGTTAAGGAACCTACGTTCCAACTACCTACACAGACCCTAGTTGGCTCGACTAGCTTCCTTACCCTTCGCACCCGCCGAGGAAGATGCAAAGACCCTTGCTCATTTTCCACTACACCCGGGCGCCGATGTAGCGCGCCACTAAGGATGCGACGACCCGATCCTTGCTCACTTATCACCGGCTCCAGATCAAGAGACGGCGCGTCACTTAAGGGGTGACGGCTCGACCCTTGCTCATTTAACACCATACCCGGGTTCCGATATGGCGCGTCGCTAAGAGGGTTACGCCCCAACGATTTCTTTGTGGTTTCATCTCCATAAGATTTGGCTGGTTTTTACGTTGGTTTGCCGGACCTAACACAACCCTCCTTTACCGGGCTTGGGACCGGCTATGTTGAAACGACTCAAGGAAGTCTTCCAATCAACATAGGCGGAGTTCAAAGGCCACGAACAACCTCGGAGAAATTGCCCGTCATGAAGAGATATGCACACATTGTAGGGAGGCACGTCGACCGTGGCAGAACGAATGACAGACGTCGAGGAGTACGCGACCACTGGTGGAGACCATGACGGGGCAGTCCACGCGCGGTGGTGAGGAAGAATGCTGAGCGCAGAGGAGTGTGGCGCAATGTGCGACTGTAAATAGGGGTGAAAACAGGTCTAGTATATCCGTCGGGTACCAGATACGAATAGTACAAATACCCATTTTCGGATACGAATACGAATACTTTTATATTCGAGACGAACTACCCGGATAATACATCTTCAGATTCGGGTCGGATTCGGACCGATAACTACCTGGTAAATACCTGGATATTCAGGTCGGATACGAGTAGCCAGTTTTCGGGTAGTCGTTTTCTTTTTCTTGTGCAATATTTTTATAAAATCATAACTTTTACATACGAACTCAGATGGAGATAAACTTTATATGAAAACCATATAGCTCAAGGAGATCTACAACCAAGGTTTTCAAGTCGGTAAGTCGAGTCGAGTCGACAAGGTACCGAACTACCGACTTGGTGAAAACCATATAAACTTTATATGAAAACCATATATGAAGAAAGAGGATGTTTTACCTCGTTTGAAGTCTGAAATTGAACGAAACTGAAATAAACAGCAAGTCTTACCTCATTTGAAGCCTCAAACTGAACCAAATCAGCCACATAAGTGATAAGTCATAAACTCATAAGTCATAACAGCCATTTAGTTCAAATTGGAAAACAAATAGCAAGAAAATATAGTTCAAACTTGAAAGGAAATAAACTCCATTAGATAGCTAAGCTGCTGCTGCAGCTAGATAGATACTAGATACCCTATATATCTCCCAAATCAAGATCATCCATTGCATTTTCTTCACCACCAACACCAGCTTGAGTTGGACTGTTATGTGGGGATTCACCAAAGTCATCCACTTCTTCATCATCATTAGGCAGGTACTCTTCATCATCTTGTTCATTGCCCTCGTTGCCTTCTCTTCCTCTTCCATAACTCTCTCCTCCTGTGTAGCAGCAACTTGACAATGCCTTGAATAAACAGACTCATATCGGGCTCTTCTTGGGAAGTTGCGACCTTGAAGTGAACTAGAAGCACCGATTGCATCATCCACATGGCTGGATCATGTGGCTGCTGGCCAATAACAATAGTCCCATGCCGGATCCTTCGATTTTGCCTTTCTCTTAGGATCTTTAGCTGGATCATATGGCTGCTGGCTTCCTGACTCCCCTTGTGGTCGATCTGCAGATGCATCTTCCATATCCCTAGAGCTTGCTGTGACTTGTGAGGGCGGCGCAGGTTGCTGAGACTTGTCAGGGCGTACAGAGGGGCGGCACAGGACTCACCACCAGAGGCCTCGACGGCTGGAGGAGGGCGGTGGCCAGAGGTGGACGCCTGGGCGGCGGCCAGAGGAGGGCGGCACAGGCCTCGACGGCTGGAGGTGGGCGCCTGGGCGGCGGGCAGAGGAGGGGAGGCGGGCAGAGGAGGGCGGCGGGCAGAGGAGGGCCTGGCGGCAGGCAGGACGACGTGAGGGACTAGAGGCGGCTGTTGGGTTTAGGGTTTATGGTGTGTAATGGACTAATGGGCCTTTCTGATGTTTGGGCCGAATTAGGAGCAAGTCGGCCGACTAGTTCGACCAAGTCGACGACTAGTCGACTAATATATTCCAGTCGCTGGCAAGTCGACCGACTTGCCAGAAAAGTCGAGCCGAGCTCCCAAGTCGGCCTCCCATGACCGACTGGACGACTAGTCGACGACTTGAAATCAGGGTCTACAACTTTGTGGTACATCACATTTTTGTTTGAACAACTATTCATGCCATTATTGAAATAATGTCCAAATTAATATAAAAGTAATAGACTATACATCATATGTATAATTCTTTTTACTCCATAGCTTATTAATAGACTATATATCACGTGTTCGACTATCTTGTATCGTATTACACCATCTTATGTCATTTGAAAACCATTCTGTTTTGTATTAGATTATGTGTGATTCGAATCTTATCATTACATTTGAACTATTGTGTGATCTTAACTTATTGCTATATTGTCATGTTGATCTATGGTCTATACAACTCATGTATTATCCGACGAGTGTCCAGTACCTGCATGTATTCGGGCAAATAATATCTGTATCTGTCACTTATCCACTCGAATAAATATCCGGTCCTTGTATCTGTATCCCGTTTCTAATTATCCATATCCGATCCCGAATTCGATTGAAATATATTAGAGTAGGATACATGATGACTTACTATTCCGTACCTGTCCCATTTTCACCCTTAGCCGTAGAGATCGTTGCCAGCAGGCGTGGGGAGGAGTGGGGCTGCTCTGCAGGGGAGGGGAGCCCGACCCACGCATCATGCAGGGGAGGCATGTCGCTGAGTGGAGAGGGGATGGTGGTGGTGTGGGTGCCAATGCAGGGAAACAGACGCTGGGGCTAGCACCGACGCACTGGGGTGCAGGCGGAGGAAGGGAGTGGGCGGCGGCGCCGGGCGAAGCCGCGACCAGGAGGGAGGGGGAGGCGTGGGTGTGGTCCCTGGCTTGCGCTCGCTGGAGCTGGGGGAGGGGACGCCGCACTCGTCATCTTTGGAGGAGGGGACGCTGGCGTCGGAGGAGCTGTCCGACGCAAGGCCAACGTGCGGGGAGGAGGGCGCGCCGCCGCCACAAGCAGATGAACTGGGCGTGAGGAAGGGGTTGATGCCTGCAGTTGCAGCCGGTACTGGGAGAGGGATGTCGATGTTGGCCGCATGAGGGGGCAGCGCGGGCGCACCAGGGATGGGCGTAGGCACGGGGGAGGTCTAGCTGGACGCGAGGAAGAGGTAGATGGCGTCGGGCATGGCTGCGGTGTCGCAGGCCGTGCGCTGGGGGGAGGGGTCACCCGTGGAGGAGAAAGCGGTTGCACTAGTGGGGAGACCCGTGGCTCGACAGGAGGGTGGGTGTCGAGTGTCGACATGCCAGGAGAACGGGAGTCGGCGATGCGAAGGTGGGGAAGGGAGGGGGTGCTGGCGTACGCGCGGTTGGGGAGGGAGTGGCACCGGGAGCATTGGAGAAGGGTGCTGTGGCCAGGGAAGGGAGCACCAGCAGGTGACACAGTGGGGGGTTGCGCACGGGGCATGCCGGCCCAACCATGGGGGGAAGGTGGTCGGTGGCTGCAGCAGCTAGGGGAGAGAGGGAGGGAGGGAGGGAGGGAGGGAGGGAGAGAGACCATGATAGAAGTGGAAACTCTAACCCTAACTAGGTAGGGGCTGCATTAATATATATTGATAGTACATGGGCTGGGCCAAGGCCCATTACATTAGGGATAAATACACAGTCATTTAACAGGGCTGCCCATAGGGCAGTGTCTAACAGTTGCAGATTTGATTTGTAAAAGTATTAGTCAAATGCTTCTTCTGCAGCAGAGATATCTTGTTTGTGTATGCCTATAGCAATTTCTCCAATATTTCCTCCTCTTTTTGTCTGTTATGAAAATATTTGTAACACTAATTGGTGGGCTCTCCTTTTGGGGCTTTGTTCTATTTTTCTCTCTCCACAACCTTATGCGATGCATGGGCTAATCCATCTCATTCACAGTTAAACCTAGTGCACAGCGGAACCATTCTGGAGATTTGAGGACACCTACTCACATACCAGAGGCTGCGGTAGTGATATTTCTTTTTCTTTTTCTTTTCTATAACTTCCATTTGAAGAGAAGGTCTGATGCAGTGGTGAGAGTTGTCTCACCGAGTCATCAAGTCACGGGTTCGAAGCAGTGTCTCCGCATTTGTGGGGGGAAGGCTTGTCTCGGTTTATCCGTTCCGCAGACCCCACTCAGATCTTGTTCGGTTGCGTCTGGATCGAAGGGGATTGGAGGAGATTAAATCCCTCCCTAGTCAAATTTGAATAGAAGGGGATTTAATCCCTCTCAATCCTCCTCGATACAGACGCAACCGAACAAGCCCTCATGTAGTCATGTGGGAGCCTCTGGCACTGGGTCTGACCCTTTCTATAACTTTCATTGAAGTAAACAATGTCTAATCCATCCTTGCCTCTTTTTGCCTGCATTTTTAGTGTGTATATGATCCGTGTGAGACACCAAAGGAATCCGAGTCTCCGCGCTTTAAAGCAATTATGCAGGCTACTAGTGCACCAAGGAAGAGACTCCCTGCAGATATAAAAAGTTTTTCACATGAGCTGAACTCTAAAGGGGTGTGCCCATTTCCTTTTTGGAAACCTCGGGGCATTTACAACTTAAAGGTAATCCCAGTCCACCGTTTGTGTGAGACAAGGGTCATTGATATGTCGCCTTATTTTTTCTTTTACCCATTTCAGTTTTTAAATATTTCTTAAGTAATAACAATACTGTCTCCTGTTATCTATGCAGGAGGTAATAAAAGTTATCCAGATGAGATTTGAGAAGGCAAAGGAAGAGGTAAATTCAGATTTGGCAGTTTTTGCAGGAGACTTGGTTAGCGTAATGGAAAAGTATGCAGACTCTCATCCTGAGTGGAAAGAAACCTTGGAGGACATGCTAATACTTGCACGTACCTGCTGTGTGATGACACCTGGGGAATTCTGGCTTCAGTGTGAAGTTATAGTGCAAGATTTGGATGACCATCGTCAGGAGCTCTCAATGGGTGTTCTGAAGAAACTATATACTCGGATGCTTTTTATCCTTACAAGATGCACAAGGTTGCTTCAGTTCCACAAAGAAAGTGGGTTTGCTGAGGATGAAGTTGTTATCCATCAGCGTGATAAGATTATACAGTCTGCAGATAGGCAGGTTTTAACTCAACCAGGTGCAGATGGTACAATATCCAGAGCCAGTAAAAGTGAGGCAAGAAAATCATACAGTCAGGAGCAGCATAATTTGAAATGGAAGCGCAGCCAGGAGATAAAGCCTGTTAAGCTTCTTCCACCACTTGACACAGATGTTAAGAAAGATGCTGTTTCTCCAAGCAAAGAACGGATATCTTCTTGGAAACCTTTTCCATCGCCTAATACAAAGGTCCCAAAGGAATCTATTCCTACTAAATCGGAATCACCTAATAAGAAAACTGATGCACACTCTACAGTTAGTAGCCATGTTGAATTAAGCAGTCAAGTTGAATCTTTACCACAACAACAGCTTCCTGACAAGCATCAACATAAAACTTCATGGGGACACTGGTCTGACCAGCCAAATATTTCTGAAGAGGGTTCAATAATGTGCCGCATATGTGAAGAATATGTTCCGACACACTATGTAGAAGACCATTCAAAGGTCTGTGCAATTGCTGACAGGTGCGATAAAAAAGGTATTAGTGTTGATGAACGCTTAATCAGAGTTGCGGAAATGCTAGAAAAGATGGTAGAATCTTATTCGCCGAAAGACCTGTCAAATGCTGCAGTCATCCCAGATGTTGCAAAAGTTTTAAGTTCAAACGTCAATGAAGAATCAGACGATCCCTCTCCTAAACTATCTGATTGGTCTAGAAGAGGATCGGCTGATATGCTTGACTATCTCCAGGAGGCTGATAACACTATTTCATTGGATGACATTAAAAATCTTCCTTCAGTGACATTGTCATGGGCATCATAGGGAGCGGTCACTCATGTGGGGTCGCACTTATGTGCGCCAAAAGCGAGAGGCCGCAGGGGGCGCTGGCAGCAGCGCGCGCAAGGAAGGCACGGGCGCTGGCAGCAGCGCACGCAAGGAAGGCATGGCAAAGGAAAGCGCGCACAAGGAAGGCATGGCAAAGGAAGGCATGGCAAAGGAAAGCGCGCACAAGGAAGGCATGGCAAAGGAAAGCGCGTGCAAGGAAGGCATGGCAAAGGAAGGTGACTGATTTGGTGGCTAAATTGATAGACCTAAATTTAGGGGAGATGATTTCAATTAGTCACTTGCCTAATTAGTGGTTGCCTAGTTTGTCAACCGGTGGCCTATATATAGGCCTGTACGCAGGAGACAAATGAAGGAGGAATATATTATCAAACCAATCTCTCTCTCTCTTGCAATGACTCTCAAGCGCCTAGGGCTGCTACCCTAGAACCAAGCCTGCGGCAGAGGGGTATAACCTCGCCGGAGAAGACAGCTATCCTCATGGACCGAAGGTCCATGACACCTGGTATCAGCTCCAGGTTATCCTCACCACCACCAGCCGCCCATACCTCACCACCACCAGCCGCCGCGCCATCAGCCGCCGCAACGACCTCCCACCCGCCCTCTCCAACTCTAGATGCATTCACTCGGCTCAAAGAGAGTTTTGGCCGCTTCACAGAGCAGTGGGATCAGTTCGTTGTGATGTTCCACCGCTACAAGGAGAAGACAGAGAAGGAACTCCAAGCAGCGGTGCGGCTTCAGACGGCAGCGCGAGGGTTCCTGGCACGCCGCCAGGTACAGTCCCTTCGTGGGGAGAAGCACCTTGCTGTGGCCTCCAGGGCCACCCCATGGCCGTCATCACATGAGCAGGCCGTGGTGCGCCTGCAAGCCGCAGTGCGCGGCTTCCTTGTTAGGCGGGCGGTGCGGAAGCTGCACTTGCTGATCAGCTCATCGCTGCACCAACTCGCAGCCTGCGTGCCCAACCACCAGGTCTCATCTATACTTTTTGAACCCCCTGCAGAAGTAGAGATCTGGGTATGCAGCCCCCCTGCACGGCCAAAGAGGGTCGTCTCCTTCATTCGGGCACCTGCCTTGGTGTTGGACAGACCCAACATAAGAACGGGCTGGTTCCTCCTCCACCTTTCATCCAACGTCAAGGCCGCAATTCAGCTCTTTCCTTGGGATCCAGGAGGACAGGAGGACATAGCTGCAGTTCAAATTTATATTTTAGTTCCACAATTATTTTATATTTTCGTCTTAAATAATAAAGGTAAGCCGAGATGTAAAAGGCTTAACCTTAAGTCGTGTCAGGTAAGTCTATGGCAGCTCGAGGACAAGCTGGTCCTCAAGGGAGGGGGAGATGTCATGGGCATCATAGGGAGCGGTCACTCATGTGGGGTCGCACTTATGTGCGCCAAAAGCGAGAGGCCGCAGGGGGCGCTGGCAGCAGCGCGCGCAAGGAAGGCACGGGCGCTGGCAGCAGCGCACGCAAGGAAGGCATGGCAAAGGAAAGCGCGCACAAGGAAGGCATGGCAAAGGAAGGCATGGCAAAGGAAAGCGCGCACAAGGAAGGCATGGCAAAGGAAAGCGCGTGCAAGGAAGGCATGGCAAAGGAAGGTGACTGATTTGGTGGCTAAATTGATAGACCTAAATTTAGGGGAGATGATTTCAATTAGTCACTTGCCTAATTAGTGGTTGCCTAGTTTGTCAACCGGTGGCCTATATATAGGCCTGTACGCAGGAGACAAATGAAGGAGGAATATATTATCAAACCAATCTCTCTCTCTCTTGCAATGACTCTCAAGCGCCTAGGGCTGCTACCCTAGAACCAAGCCTGCGGCAGAGGGGTATAACCTCGCCGGAGAAGACAGCTATCCTCATGGACCGAAGGTCCATGACAGACATGTAAGACTCGTTTTGGACCAAAATCTGATCATGGAATGGCCACTTCATCTGCGGGAAGTATGACTCCTAGGTCTCCAATAACAACTCCAAGATCAAATCATATAGACATGCTTTTAGCCGGTAAAAATGCAATTAATGAGAGTGATGATCTTCCACAGGTAAGAGATGCAGTTTCTCTATTTTGCTTCTCTCTTTTCTCTACAAATTCGTCATTTAATACGCGACTAAAGAAGTACTCCCTCTGTTTTTTTATATATGCCGTTTTCTAGTTCAAAAATGAACTATTGGGCGTCAAATATTTAGAAATGGAGGTAGTAGCATGTATTTTTTTATTTGCCGGTGAAATGTAAGCTATTGACCACAACAAAAATCGAAACGATTATATCGTTATACTTGTCTGCTGTTTATGGCAATTGACTTTTCTCCCATCCAGCTGCTGCTGCATATAAAAAAAGGATAAACCCAGTGCTGGCTGCTCCCACATGAGTGCTGCTGCATATCACATGCAAAAGAGAGCATGTATCATCATGTGCTTCAAGCATTTTGATTTATTCTGTTAAAACCTATTGCCTATTATGTTAGATAGTGTAAGTCGGTGGGTGTTTGTAGGTTGTGTTTTAGGGGTATCTTTGGGTGCGTGTGTTTGTTTTGTTTTGGGCTTGATGCCTTTTTTTTTCTTTTTAATATAATGATACGCAACTCTCCCGCGTGAAGGAAGTAGAGAATGCATATAATGTGTGGGATGTATTGCATTGAGCCTCTAGGGAGAATATATATGAGTACATGACTTGAAGGGCAAGAAGCCTACCCTAGAGATAAGGAAGGTTATCCCAGGATTACAATCAATCCTAAACCAACCATATCAGAGTTGCCTAATATACTCTAACATCCCCCCCCCCCCCCCCCCGCGGCCATAGCGTTAGTATTAGAAACCCTAACCCTAGAATAGGGTTGGGCTGAATATTAATAGATCACATAGCTGGGCTAGGCCCATTACAAGGGACGGGTAGCTAACACCCCCCGCAGTCACAACTCTATCCGGTATGTCACTGAAGGGATGAGGCGACATTTGACAGGTCTTTCGACAAATAAGATTCTACCATCTTTTCCCCGTCCCTTGTGACTGCTGGCGGCGCCGGCGCGGCCGGGCAGGGGAGGCCGGCGAGGGTAGGGGAGAGGGGGTGGCGGCTGGGAGGGAGAGAAAAAAGGCTTGGCTCCATATTGGAAACCCTAACCCTAGAATAGGGTTAGGCTGAGTATTAATAGATCACATAGATGGGCCAGGCCCATTACAAGGGACGGGTAGCTAACAGTTAGCAACACGAACGAACAGACTGGAGAATAACGGAGATATCCCCCTCACAGTTGGAACGACAATGTGAATGCTGCGACTGGAGTAGCCCATGCAGATGATAGCCCTTTGTGCCAATAATGTCGAGATAACCAATGACGAGGACGCGGAGCCGTTGTCAAAGTGTCGTGCGTAGGGTAGCTGTGGTCGAGGACGTCGTAGAAGACAAGCCACACAAGTGGCGGGCGCTGGTGCGGCACGCAGGAAGGCCTGCAGCGCGCCAGAGCACGTCGTGGTGATGGTGGCGCTGAGAAGCAGCCGTAGACAAAGGCGCGATGCGTCGAGGCAGATGAGGGTATCGATGTCGGGGTCGACGCATCAAGCAGCCATGGACGATGCATGTTCCAGGTTTGCCAAGCCTGGAAACACGTTGTGGATGAATGCACATGTCGGTGGTGCCAGCATCAGATGTACTAGGTAGAGGGCCCCAACCATATCATCTCAAAGGACCAACAGAGAAGGCCTCCGCGACGGTTGAGGTGCAGCACGACGGGAGTGCCGACGCAACACACAGTTATCAGAGCGGAGTAGACGAAGTAGTCGAGGACGAGACGATGATGCTGGCGACGAGGTTGTGCTGAACGAAGCGGAGAGGTAGGCGTGGCGACACTTCGAGGTTCCTGGAGTCGTGGAGGTGAGAGCCACGACGCATGGGAAACGAGCCTCAATGGCGCCAGTGGAGCGCGATGGAGGTGTTTGTTGGCGAAGAACTCGATAAATGCGGTGTAGACCGGCGACGATGGCTGGCACGCCTAGGACAAGCGCAAGGTGTTGACACAACACGCAGAGGACCCGTTGTGGGGGACAGATATCCCCCGGGTCCACTAGAAGGCAAGAAGGCCTCGCGCGGGGCCTTGGGCCAGCTACCTCGCAAGGCCATCCCTTCGTGGGTCGGGTCAGAATTACTGGCGGAATGGGCCGACCCGAGAAAGAAGCAGACTCAGGCCCAGGCGACCCGTCAGACTCGTGCGCCATCCGTAGCGCCCACCCGACTTTCCCGTGTGCGGCGTCCTTGAATATCGAGGCGAATTAGGGATAAGTCGGCAAGATTGTAGGAAGATCAGTTCAGTCGGTTCACTATTATTTAGGATACACATAATCCTCATGTACGCATGTAGTGCCCCACGATCGAGTATATAAGGCCTAAGGGGTACCCCATCATTTCCATCGACCATCTACCTATCTCATTAGTTTTCTCCATTTAGGAGACTTCACTTGTAACCCACCACATAAAGATCCACACCAGGAAGTAGGGTATTATGCCTCTCCAAGCGGCCCGAACCTGTAGAAAATTGCTTGTCCTTCTCTCGTGCATCTAGCACGAACCATTGAGCTACAGTCGACAGCACTGTCCTACCCAAAAGCACCGCGAGGGGTAACCCTGGGTGTGCGGTCGGGCTCTAAACACCGACACCCGCAGTGCAGAACGACGGGTGTGCCGACGCAGCTCGCATGTGTCAAATAGCTTGCTCAAACCGTGCGCGGGAGACACGCACTAACAAAGTCGACGGTGATGTAGATGCTGACCGAGGAGGCTACGCAGCGACGGTCCTCTTGCTTGGCGAAGCATCGCGCAATGGACGACAAACGTCTTGGGAGGATGGTTCGCCCGCTATCGGTTGATCAGGTCGATGACGTGTGAGGCGGAGACGACGATGGTGATGTCAAAGGTGGAGCCTCCTGATCGGTGGTGGCGACGACGAGCCGATATAGATGGACGTGCAGACGAAGAGGCGCGACATAGGCAGGCATTCCGGTTACGTCGCATGTCACGCCAGTTGCACCGTCGAAGAAAATGAGGAAGCCGTGTTGTTGAAGCCGATGTCGAGGACGCGCGAGTCGATTGATGGTGGGCGACGCAAACCCGATCTCTGATCGGAAAAAAGAGGAAAATATACATAACAACAACAACAAATCTAGGTAGAAACTCTCGTTGTGCATACACCCATCTCCACTCGTTTCTCCACATCACGTTCAGCCCCAAATAGACAAAATCAATGGAGAGTGAGTATAGATGCATCAGCCTTATCACAACTCCACGCGAGCCATACACACCAAGGATAGGACTGAAGACTCCTCACACCTCGACGTGGAGGGCTCGACCAGCATTGGAGGAGTGACCGTCTCCACGACACGAGGAGGCAGGGCAAGGGCCGCCGGCGGCCTAGCCCAGCTCCATGGCGCGGGAACAACCGACTGTGAGGAGCCCAGTGCCGCTCCATGGCGAGGGGCAGCCCGGCGACGAGGAGCTGTGGCATAGCTCTGAGGCGAGGGGAGGCCCGACGGCGTGGCCTTGTAGCGGGAGCCACGGCCCGGCCTGTGGCGGAAGAGTAGAGCCGCCCCATGACAGGATTCGGCGTAGCCCCGACCCGCGACGGAGGGGCGGAGGCGTGGCTCCGGTCCGCGGCGAAGGGGCGATGACTGGCGTGGAGGGGGACCGAGCGGAGGAGGGCCACATGCAGGTCGGCGCTTGCTGCTGCCTCCATGGTGGCGCGCAGAGCGGCCCGACCGGCGCTGAAGTCCGAGGCATCACCACGACGGCGTACTGAGAAGCCCCAATCTCATGGATCCACATACCCTCAGGCGACACCCCCGACTGTTGCTGCTGGATGACGCGACAGGATTAGATGGATCCACCGTGGAAACAAGGACGATGAACGCGACGGTCAGAGGGATCGGGCGCGCATCCTAGGAGGGCGCTGCCCCGGCGGAGAACGATCTCCCCGGGGGCGGGGCGGCTGTGGCAGCATGAGACGCCTGTTGGATCTAAAACCTAAACTTGTGATATCATGAAGGAAGTAGAGAATGTATATAATGTGTGGGATGTATTGCATTGAGCCTTTAGGGAGAATATATATGAGTACATGACTTGGAGGGCAAGAAGTCTATCCTAGAGATAAGGAAGGTTATCCTAGATATAAGGAAGATTATCCCGGGATTACAATCAATCTTAAACCAACCATATCAGGAGTTGCCTAATATACTCTAACATGCCTAATATACTCTAATACTGCGTATTCGAGAAAAAAAATTATGTTAGATAGTTGTACGCTGCCAGTCTATTAAATTCTGGTGTATTTTATCAATATGCCTAGTTTCAAGCTTTTGCAGATATGCAAGCTTCCTAGTTATAGGTGTGAGGAGAAACATAATTATTTTCTGATATCTCACTTATTGACCTTCCCTTCTAGTCACTATGACCCAGTTCTTAATCCTTGCGACATTTCACTCTGTCTCTCTTGAAAGTTTGGTCTCTATAACTCTAATAGTTTATGAAATAGCACTGTTCAATGGGATTCCTAAATCATTCCATTCACCCAGGACCAGGATCCATATATCAGTGAGGCATTGCTAGAAATTTCCCATATGGTATATTTTTCACTAGGATTGAAGAACCAATGGAACTGCACCCTGTCATGGGGTTTGAATAGTTTGTATCGCTTCACAAAAAAAGAGATCAGCTTATCTTCTAAATTCTATTACTGACTTGAGTCTTCATGGATATGTTTGTATGGAAGTTTCGAACATGGTGAATGTGTGGTACTCGGAAAGTATCGAGAGTACTGTATTAAAGTGGCGTGTCGACAAATATTTGGTAGAACTGATGGAAGCAGTGAAATTGAAAATTTCGGAAGTTCACAGAATTCAGGACAGAATTATTTGAAGTAAGTTTGCTACATAGTGAATCGGTGATAGTTTGATGATCTGAGATGTCTTCTGCACTAGTGGGCGTGCAGACTGAAAAAACATATATAAAACTTCTGTGATATGTGGTTATGCTAGAGAGAGCACAAGATTTAGACGGCAAGCAGACAACACAAGGGGTGCATGACTCCAACACACAAGTCATACCAGAATTGATGGTTCATCTAAGAACAGTAATTTTACAGTCCTTGCTAGTGTAAGAGTGGACCATAGATTTTTTAGTCGGTATTGATAGTAGTTGAAAAGGTTCACATTCTTGTGTTCACATTATTCTTTGTTTGCCTGTAAGGAAAACAAATTCAGGTGTTTTAACACTTCTACTCTGGATATTTGACTCCACCTTGAATTGTAGAGTACTAGAGTCTAGATATCAAATGGAGTTGTTGTAATAATAATTTCTTTCAATTTTTGCAGATTGTCGAACTTGCTGATATTGCACGATGCATAGCAAATACTCCTCTGGATGAAGAAAGTGCATTATCTCAAATGGTTACCTGCATAGAAGATCTCCAAGAAATTGTCAACTGCAGGAAGCATGAGTCTCTCACAGTGCAGACATTTGGAACACGAATAGAAAAACTACACAGGTGAGATTCTTATTTGGACTCGGCCTTTTGTTTTAATTGATATTCTGACCACATAATCGAAATTATTCTTGCGGGCCACTTCATTTTATGAAGCTTATCAACACAATAATGTTCTTAACATTTTAACTCATTTAATTATTATTTTTTGAACGCGCAGGAGAGCTGTGCATCATAACTCCTTTAATTAATTCATCCTTCACATTTGTATAATCCTTCAGGGAGAAGTATCTGCAGCTCTGTGACTCGGTTGATATGGACAAGGTTGATTCAGCAAGCACCATAATGGATGAGGAAGACAACGTTGTTCGTAGCTTGCGCGCAAGTCCTGTCCATCCAATCAAGGATCGCACTTCAATTGATGACTTTGAAATCATCAAACCTATTAGCCGTGGAGCATTTGGACGTGTTTTCTTGGCCAAGAAAAGAACTACGGGAGACCTTTTTGCTATAAAGGTATTCATTGGGCAGACTTTTCTGTTATTTCATGCAACCATGCATACCTTTTAGTTAGGCACTAGCCTTATGATTTATGGAACGGCTGCGCAAGCAAACACCTTAGGTGTAAGCGTGCAAGTGAGCATCCTAGACCTTTAGATCGTGATCCAACCGTAGGTCACATTTAACACTTAAACCCTCCATCAGCTCACGTAGCTTTATCACCCTCCTCTCGACAATCTACAACTACATCTATGATTGGATCATAATCTAAAGGTCCAGGAGGCTCGCTTGCACCTAAGGCTTGCTTGCATAATAGTCGTTCGGTTCACACCCTAGCAAATATTGTGCAAGTAGTTCTGCCCTAGAAATTGAAATTTTTTCGTATTGCTTCATAACATAGGGTTCATCCAAGTGCTTTGTTTCCAAGTCGTGTTCACATTTCTTAGTGTTGTGATTGTTGTCCAATTAGTTTCATGTCCTTGTGTCACCTTCATATCCACAATGTGAGTCTGCCTAGTCCCTACATCATCGATTCATTAACTGTTCTGACGAAGTTACACTCAACTCCCTAATAGTTGTCATTGAAGCCTATTCAGTAATAAGTTTTTGTTGAACTTGAACAATTCTTTTACGGAGGAAGCTATTAGACATGTGTGTGTTGCAGCTGTAATGGGCTTAGGCTTAGCCCACATACTATTCCATCTATTAATATAGCAACCCAACTCTAATTAGAGTTTTTGAGTTTCCAATATGGTATCAAGCCTAGCTCCCTCCATCCCTCCCCTACCTCAACCGCCAGGCAACCTTCGGCCGGCCGCTGGCCATGGCAGCCCCTCTCCTCTCCACACGCCGCACGATTGAGCCTCCCCTGCATCCCGCGACCGTGCCTCCTCTGTTCCCTGCGAACGAGCCGCTCACGTCGCGCCTCGTTTTGTCGTTCCTCTCCCTAGCTCGGGCCGCATCTGGGCGCTCTCCACGGCCAGCGCAGCCGCACGTCCCCTTCCTGTGTGCGCCTCCTCAATTCTCCCCTACGCCCCTCCCCTACGCGCCCGTCTCCCTCCATAGTACGCACTAGCCGAGCCCCACCGCCACGCCTGCCTACGCTGGTGTCGCGGCAATGGGCGGCCTCCTCCCCGCGTTGTACGTGCGCCACGTGCACGCCCCCGTGTTGGCGCCGCCGTTCCCCATAGCCTCGCATAGTTCCAGCGGGCTGCGGTACCACGCGCCCCATGAGGCAATGTCGGTGTCGTCGGAAACGGGGACGCGGCGCCACTGACCGCGGGCATCATACTGCCCCTCCCCACGCCGCGTGCGACAGGAACTTCGACGCCCAAATGCTCGTCGTTGTTGTCTTTCCCCGTCCGGATTCGGCCTCCTCCCCTGCTCCGCTCAAGGAACCCAGCATGTGCCACCCCCGGCCACGATCGACCTCGCCGCACCTACCGGCGGGCCATTCGAGCCGCCGGTCACCCTTCAATCGCCTCGCAGGTCGTGGCCGGCCCTGCCCTCCTTGGAATGGCTGCTAGCGCGCCCGTGCTGGCTGCACACGGCTTCCCCACACCCACGACCCCCTCGGGATTCTTTCCTACTGCCAACGACCTCTCCTAGTCCGCGGTCGGCGCTGCCGCCGTGTCTGCTGCGCAGACGAACGAACCAGCCTCTTGTTCCCTTCTTGCACTGCCCCTTGCGCCTCGCACGGACGCGACGACCTCCCTCTATGCGCCAGTGGTGCTGTCCACGTCCATCCAACCGCCACTCCACCCGCAAGTGAGCCTCTCCTCCACTTCCGCAGCGAGGACAACTCCCCCTTCCATAGCTGCACAGTGTCAGCACCTCCGCCCTTTCCTGCAGTGCCTGCCACGACCCCTATGTCACTGCCGGCCACTCCTTTCCTCCGCCACCATGGGGGCGCGGGTGGCCTGCGACGCTGACCTCTCCCCTTCTGCGCCTATTCCCTTGACGCCCGTCCTTCGCCATGTCGCGGTCCACATGCCTCCCTACCATGTGCGGGTCTCCCTTCAAGACGATCAATTTCTCTAGGGCATGTTCGTTGCCTTTGATCGGGCCCTGAATCTGGTTCTCCATGAGTGTATCGAGCTCTACCACCCTTCGGCTACCGTCCACCCTCAAGAAGGCCGCCAAGCTACTGGTCGTTTGTCTTTCGCAGTGCCAAGATTGTCTCAATCACAATCGAGGTCTTGCCGTCTCCATTGCCCATGCTTGCCGTCAGCATGCTCGCCACTAGCGGCCCCAGCCCCTCCCGATGGCTTGGTGGGGGTGCCTCACTGGCTCTCTCCTCGTACCCCATGTCATTGTAGCCCAGTCCTACTCCCACCAACTGGGTTGCTGACTCCGACGCCTCGTACCACACCACTTCTGACCCCAGTACTGTTTTTTATCCCAACTCGCAGCCCCACCTTCCCTTCTTCCATTGTTGTCGGTAATGGGGACTTTGCCTGTCACCTCACTAGGCGACACAGGTCTTCCTGGTCCTTTATACCTCAACATCATCCTTGTTGCCCCAACGCCATACAAAACCTTCTCTCAATTCGTCGTTTCACCGCTGCCAACCACCGTTCCATGGAGTTTGATCACTGGGGCCTCACCATACGGGATCTTACCACTCGTGTTGTGGTTGCCCGATGTGACAGCTCCGCCCCCATCTATCCTATTCGGTTCTCGCCCCACCTCCCTCATCCCGTGTTGCCACACCATAGGCCCTCGTCGCTACTGCATCTACCTCCACTTTGCACCATCGCTTTGGCAACCCCGACCAGGACGTCCTCTCTAGACTCTCGCCCACGTCGGCCATTACCCTCCCTCGCGGCAACGCTGCCTCGCCTTGCCATGCTTGATAGCTTGGTCGCCACACTCGCTTACCCTTCACCTCTTCCATGTACTGCACAAGTTGTTCCTTTGATTTCGTCCATTGTGACCTTTGGACATCTTTGATACTGAGCATTTTCGGTTACCAGTACTATTTGGTCATCCTAAATGACTTCTCTCACTACCTGTTGACTTTTCTCCTCTGCCGTAAGTTTGACACCTTCCTCACCCCACGAGAGCCCCACCTCACCGTTGCCAAGCAGATTCTTCGCTGCCTCCTTGGCACCCTCAACTACGACGTTCTTCTTCGGTCCTCTCCGACTTCTGAGCTGGTTGTCTACACCGACGCTGATTGGGTCGACTGTCCCAATACACGCTGTCCATCTCTGGCTACGTTGTGATCCTAGGGGCTAACCTCTTCTCCTGGTCCTTGCAGCGACAGCCTGTCGTCTCCTGCTCCAGCGCTGAGGCCGAGTATCGCGTTGTGGCCAACGACATAGCCGAGACAATCTGGCTCCGTCAGCTGCTTCAGGAGCTCCACAGCCCCCTCGCGCGCGCCACCCTTGTCTACTGCGACAACGTCAACGCGGTCTACCTCTCCACCAACCTCGTGCAACACCAGCGCACGAAGCACGTGTAGATCGACCTCCACTTCGTCTGAGCGAGTCGCTGTCGGCGATGTCTGTGTCCCGACCGCTTCGCAGTTCGACGACATCTTCGCCAAGGGGCTCCCATCTACGGTGTTCTCGGAGTTTCGGTCCAGTCTCAACATCTGTAATGACTAGAGTTGCGACTGCAGGGAGTTAGACATGTGTGTGTGCTGTGTTACAACTATAATGGGTTTAGGCCCAACCCACATACTATTCCATCTATTAATATAGCAGCCCTACGCTAATTAGGGTTTTGGGGTTTCCAATAGAAACAATTATTGCAGCTTGGCTGATCACTTTTCACACCCATTAAAAATTAGCATTATTGTGCTGCAAGTTGTAATTGTGTTTTCTGAATCATGGCTTTGTCTTCATATGTAAAAATTTTGGTGTTCGTTTCTCTACTGCATATCATCTGAGCACTCACAACTGCTACCTGCAAGTGTCTATTACAAATTCAGATTGCACCCTTGTCATGTCTGTGCTGTTCTTGGGATAACTTTTGCATGATAGCTTTTATGCTGAAGTACCTTTAATGCAAATAGTAATACTTCTGGTATGGGTTTCTTGTTGAACATGTGACATATTGCTAAGCATTATTCTTGTAAGAAAACACAACAAGTTTAAGTTGTCCACCCTGACTTATTAGGCCGAGCGGACTGAGTATATATAGAGCAGAATACTGCCGTCAGGATTACAACATGACAGAGAGTCCAACTCGGGCACAACTACCTTAACCAACTCCTATTATAACTCTGCTATCTCTAGGACAGATCAAACTTGATTCTATCCTATCTTTAATCAGAGTTGGTTAAGGTCTTTCTCTATTATAGAACAACTGTGTGGA
The DNA here is from genome assembly GCF_902167145.1 of Zea mays. Classification (NCBI taxonomy): domain Eukaryota; kingdom Viridiplantae; phylum Streptophyta; class Magnoliopsida; order Poales; family Poaceae; genus Zea; species Zea mays. The sequence goes on from NC_050100.1 coordinate 11,486,503, forward strand.
CCCCTGATCTGATATGGTTGTAGCCTAATATACATTCTATTCTAACAACTAAGATGTCTAGCAAGTAGCAATACAACAATAACAGTTCCAATTTGGTTTCATCTCTATAAGAGCGGCTTTGTTTTTAAGCTGGCCCGCCAAGTCTGTGACAACTCACAAACCTCCTCTTTCACCTAGGCTTCGTACCAGCACTGTTGAAACAGCATAGGAGTGATCTGACTCTGCTGAAACGATGTAGGTGGATTTCTAGCAAGTAGCAATACCGTGGCACCAGTTTCACTGCCATTTGTCAGCTTGTTTTTCATGTATAAACATAATAGAAAATTCTCACAAATACTTCAGTGCACCCTGTTTCCTTTCATGCCAGGGCATACATTGCTATCTTGTTGATTGATTTAACAAGATTTCTACTTTAAACAGGTTCTTAGGAAGGCAGATATGATTCGGAAAAATGCTGTCGAGAGTATATTGGCTGAACGTGATATATTGATTACAGTCAGGAACCCTTTTGTGGTAAGTGAACATACAAATCTGCCCTGTTCTGAAACACAATATTTGGTTCTGAAATCCTCATGCTTTTGGAAGGTACGGTTTTTCTATTCGTTTACCTCACGGGACAATTTGTATCTGGTCATGGAGTACCTGAATGGAGGGGACCTTTACTCATTACTGAGGAATTTAGGGTGCCTGGATGAAGACGTTGTTCGTGTATATCTTGCAGAAGTTGTAAGTTTGTAGTATCCATTAATTTTCCATCTTTTTCATTCCCTTGGCTCATAATCAGTTTGTTCTGCAGGTACTAGCTTTGGAATATTTGCACTCTATGCACATAGTCCATAGGGATCTAAAGCCTGACAACTTGTTGATAGCCCATGATGGACATATTAAGGTTTAGAGACATGCACAATGCACATACTTATTAAACCTTCTCTCCTTGGTATATTTTGTTTGTTTGTTGTTAGATATAGCAAACTAAAGTTCATTCCACCTCATGCCTTGCAAAGGCAAGCTCTAACTTATGTTGTCTGCTGGTTGAATATTTTTTATGTATCCACAATTTTATAGTATTAGTTTGATGGATGGATCATTTTATGTACATTAGATTTTGGCCGCCATAAGGTGATTCTCTGTATCTCGGTCTATGTAAGGCGTGTAATTTCTTCTTATTATTAATATAATGATACACAGCTCTCCTACGTGTTTGAGAAAAAAAACAATTTGATATGTTCTGTTCAATCAAAATGCATAATGATAACAGTTATTGGCAGTTGTCAGAACAGCATGCACTAGATTTGTAATAGGAGAGAACATGTGACTATTGAGGTTAATTGTTTTTACTTTTTAGAGATCATGATGGATGTTCATAATGGTGCCTCTTTTTTTATTTTGAACTTCACATATGAATATAAGGTTATGCTTGTTCTTGGAGTTTTTTTCCCTTCAAGAAAAGCAGCACTTAGTTGTATTTCATGAAAAAACCAAGTACCGACTGTCTTTACTGTTCAAATTTTCATGTCACTAATTTAATAGTGTTTCCTTTTATACTTCAATGGACATGCAAATTCATTTTTGTTCTTAGTTTGACATGGTTACTTGTACTAGTGTGTTTTCTATGTGCTGCTTATTAATGTTCATTTATCCAGTTGACAGATTTTGGGTTGTCCAAGGTTGGTTTGATTAACAACACATATGATCTGTCTCGTCCTGTTGTTAGTGGGGCTTCACTGTATGGAGATGATGAGCCTCAGATGAATGAATTCGAGCAAATGGATCACCGAGCACGGAGACAAAATCGTTCTGCTGTTGGAACTCCTGATTATTTAGCACCAGAAATCCTTTTGGGGACAGGACATGGTAAATTCTGAGTAAACTCTGTTTTAGGATCACTAGACTTATTCATTTTATTACTCTTTGATACTAACTACTTTATTATTATGTATATACTCCTAGGTTGCAGTGCAGATTGGTGGTCCGTTGGTGTCATTCTATTTGAGCTCATTGTTGGCATACCTCCGTTCAATGCAGAACACCCCCAGGTATTGTCAGTGGCGGACGCAGGACTAAAATTAAGGAGATGCTAACAAAAATATAGCATATATGTAGCACATGAGTAGCAAGAAAACATTATGTAAAATATACCACTGAATTGCTACTTGCTAACCATGAGTAGTAATGTGAGTAGTAGGCAATATCATTCTATGTTTACTCATGGATTGAGAACGTTCGATTTGTTTCATGGCCATGCTTATTATTAACAGAGATATTTAGTTTACTTTTTCTGGCCATTCAGCTAAAAAAAGAATGAATTGTTATGTGGGGCACCTAGGACCACGGGTGCCTAGGGGGTGCGCTTGCCCCGGCTGCCTCCTTGCTAGGTCCGCCACTGGGTATTGTACATTATGTTAAGTGAATAATTGTTTGCAGATGAGGAAAGAAGAAGATGGGAAGTAGCTGGTGCAAAGGGTCTCGCTCATTTGGTTGCACCCTTGGTAGAGCCTTAGGAAGGATCGAGTAGTCTGTTTTTATCTCCTAACAGATCCCTTTTTGTATGCCTGTTCTGGCCTCCCGCCTCCGTCAGGAGGTTCTTTTGTTGTTTTGTTTTGTTTTTTGGGTCTTCTATAGACCTTTTCTTTATCTGCTTAATATATAATGGGTGTAGTTCTCCTGCGTGTTCGAGAAAAAAAAGTTTATCAATCTTCTTGTAACTTTTACATGGTCATAAATATTGACTTGCATGTATTGACTAGTTCAACCCAAAAGCTTAATATGATGGGGAGAGGTGGACAATTTACTTATATTCCAACACTCCCCACCCAAAAGCTTAAGCTCATGGGGAGAGATGGGCAATTCGAACTCGAGACCTCTAGATTTGATACCACATTGAGTCGTAAGCATCGACCAGTTCAATCAAAAAACTTAAGCTGATGAGGGGACATGGACAATTCACTTGTATTCCAACAATAAATCATAACATCAAATTATCAAAACAATTACAGTCAATCAGGACATATTAGATATTTTCTGGAAAGAAGTGTTCATTATCAATGTGTGTTGGTCATTGGAGCAAATATTCACCATTATACTATTAGACTTCTCTGTAGACCAATGACCTGAAAACTTGTTTAGCTTTAGCTTAACATCATTATTATTTTGTACTTGTTCCTGTAGACAATTTTTGACAATATTCTGAATTGCAAAATACCTTGGCCGCATGTCCCAGAAGAGATGAGTTTTGATGCACAAGATTTAATTGACAAGTAAGAAGTATTTCGAACCTTTTTTTCAGCACTCAATTGTTTGTGATATTGTATTTCATGTTATATCTCCTTGTGTTCAAATGTCTATTGGTAGATGATTGTGCTCGTTTGCAAGTATCTTAGTGCATACGTTTTAGGGCTAATTATGTAATATTTTTTTGCATGTTTGATTTGCATTTTTACCTCTTTTTGCAGTTACTCATTTTTCTTTTTGTTTGTGGCATTCCTTTTAACTTATTATAGCAATGCAGGCTTATAATTCCACGCAATACTACCAATGCTATTTGATCCATCATTCTTCATTAACTATTTAAACCTGCTTAAAATAGAGCATCAATATGTTTTTTCATATATTAGTTATCAAATTACCAATAAACTATTAGTCTATTACTCTATTAGTTGGAAGAAGAGGGGGAACCCTAGTACAAGATCCACACGAAAAACACACACCACAGACACAACAAAACAGCTAACCTGGATTGACCACATGGAGGATGGACAGGCCCTTCGCTCCAGCCAAACACCAGACGAAGACCTCATCCCTGGCAGGACAGAGGGCTATAGCTAGACTCAGGGAATCACCCTGGAAAACACACCTATATCTATGTTTCCAAAGCACCCAAGCACCAAGGATCACCCGGAAATTAAAGCCCTTTTGGTATAGGCCATCAAGCTGAAAACTCTGAAGCATCCACCATTCTTGAAACTTGAAAGGAATCATTATGTTGTGGAGCAAAGGAATCATTATCGATTGCTTTGAGCATCCATTTAGGGAGGTCCAAGGCTAGCATAGAGTACTCAAGGATGGAAGATAAAACCACTCTCACCATCACAAGACGGCCTGCTCAACTCATGACCGATGCTTTCTAGCCCGGCAATTTATTGGATACCTTATCGACAAGGGGCTGAGCTCGGCATTTGTCGGTTTCCGAATTGATAGGGCATCGCTTCGGGTGTGACAACCCTCGTCTCGCAAGCTTGTCAGGAGTCCAACAACGATCATGTTCGACTAACCACATGAAGAAACTGCACTTGTCCAGAACCCAACTCTTCCAAATTTTATCAGCTGGATCGAAGGAAGTGGAGCCAAAGAACAAAGCCTCATAAGCTGACTTAGTGGAGAACTCGCCAGAGGAGGATATCTGCCAAATGTGGGTATTAGGGACATCTAGCTGAAGGAAAACATCTAACCTCTCGAAAAGTTCCAAAAACTCCCTTGATATCAGATAGCCATTTATGATCCACAACGGCCTCGTTGACCAACCGTATGTTCGCTCTTCGTTTTGTAACCAAAGCAAAAACATGGAATCAAGCTCTTAATACTCCTCCCATGCAACCAGTTACCTGTCCAGAACAGAGTGTTAGAACCATTGTCAATTTGAGACACCACAACCACCGAAAAAAGATTCTTTACCATATTACATGCTTGGATTGGAAATTCAACCCAAGGCCTATGAGGTTCAGTCTACGTAACCAGAGCAACTTGAGCCTTAAGGCCCATCCAAGATTTTTAAAATCATGAGTACCCAAGTTGCCAACTCCTTTGGTCTAGTGACCTTTGGCCGAGCCAAAAGACAGTGTCCACCCTTGACATTCTTCTGCCCTTTCACAGAAAGCCCTTGCATAGCTTATCAATAGCTTTAGGGGGTGTTTGGTTTCTAAGGACTAATTTTTAGTCCCTCCATTTTATTCCATTTTATTTCCTAAATTGCCAAATACGGAACTAACTAAAATAGAGTTTTAGTTTCCGTATTTAGAAATTTAGGGATTAAAATGTAATAAAATGGAGGGACTAAAAATTAGTCCCTAGAAACTAAACACCCCCTTAATGAATCAATAGCTTTAATGACCCAACTTAGAAGGTCCAATGCCATATCCGGGTAAATAATCCTAGTTGTTAATACAAACTGAACATGAGTGGCACAGCCAGCCCTAGACATCAACTCTGCCTTCCAACCCGTCAGCATGCAACTGGGTTGTGTTCAATTTTCCCAAGGACACGGGAAGACCTAAATATTTGCACGGGAACTCCGAGATTTCACAAGGCGGGAGCCCCTGAATTACAATAAGATCGTCCTTATTACAATTTACACCTAATGGGCTAGACCCTACTTTTCTAGACATCGGTTTTCAGCCCCGACGCCTTGCCAAACAAAGACAGAATGTCCACTATCAAGTTGATGTCAGAATGAATCGGTGTAAGGAAAACCATGACACCATCTCCATTGATAGACATGTGATGCTACAAGTGCCTAGTAGAAAGGGGTTACAGAAGATCTTCAGAGGCTCGCTGAACCAACAATAGGAGAATATCCATGACAAGGATAAAAAAGCATGGGTGAAAGAGAATCACCCTGCCTTAGACCCCGCTGATGAATAATGAGATCAATCGGAGAGCCCTTCAACATGATCTTGGTAGAAGAGCAAGCGACCCACTAATCATGTCACACCAAGTAGCCCCAAAGCCAAGGTTCTTCAGAACTTCAAGAAGAAAAGCCCAAGAAACTTAGTCAAAAGCCTTTTCATTATCAAGCATAAAAAGAATTCTGGACCCGCTGCCCACGCGACTGGGCTCGTTGCCCCCTGTAGTCACGCTGCCAGCCATGGCCCTCGCGGCCTCTCTCCCCCGCCCGGATCCGTGACGCCGCCCGGATTAGCGCCGCTCCCAGGGCTAGCCGCCGTGACCCGGAACGCCGTCACCGGTCCAGATCCGCCACCGCCAGTCCTCATGTTGGCCACCCGCTCCGTTGCCTCTCTGGCCATGGGGGGCTCCTTCCCCTCGGTCGCTCACGCCCCTATGTGCCGTCCTCACCACCGCCGACCACCCCTTCCCCAGCGCCTCCCACTTCGAGCTTCTCCCGTCACCAGCGTCAAACTCCCTTGCCAAGTCCGGCACAAACCCTTGCCTGGACCTGCCCCGTCGCCCTCCCCTTCATCACCTTTGTTGGATCTGTCGCTATCGCGTTCTTCCCGCCCGGATTCACCGTTGCTGCGACCTTCCCGGCTAGATTCGTCGTCCCTTTGCCGGATCATCGTCTTCCCGGCTAGATCTGTTGCTGTCGTGGCCTTCCCGGCCGGATCCGCCGTTACCCCTTCTATTCTGCCGTGGGTGCGACCACCATGACCGGTGCAGACGTGTGCGTTGTCGCCGGCCTCCCTGGCGGGGCTCCTCGTCGTCCGGATGATCGAAGAAGCAAGAAGGTTGGCCTGCTGGTGCTCTTTGTTGTGTCACCCCGCCGATCGTTGACGCTCGAACGTCGACCCCTACCGAAGAATAGGCTATTGTCGCGTGTCTCCCGACCATGGCCACCTCGACTTCGACTACCTCGGCATCCAGGGGCTATCATCTTCTCAGAGTCCACACCGGTCTCTACTTCAGCCGCAACATTCGCACCCTCACGACACTACGACTGCGGGGGATAACAACCCGTCGGCTCCTACCTTCGGCTTCTACTCCAATCTCGGTGTCCCCGTTGCGACTGCGGGGGGATGATGTTAGACTGTGTGGGGGGGGGGGGGGGGGGGGCGACACCACTATTGGGTTGTCGGCCCGTTAGGGTTAGGGTTCTGTGTCTATATATGTAACCACCACCTTTATGCAATACAATAAATCAAGCACTTCACAATCCAACACTCATGAATCATGACCACTCTACCATAAGCTGCTGTGATGTTGGCAATAAAGTTTTTTTCTCTTTCAATATCTAGCGTTATCATGAAACAGACTGTTGGCCTCACAAACTTTAAGCCAGCCAATACACGACTTCATTCCGGCCATATTGCGCATAAAGGAAGCCAAGGCAAGACTATGCTTCTTCAACATGTTTTGGATCAATGTTATCGGTTAAATTCTGAGAATGAAAGCATCAAGCTGTTGTAGGATATGCTATCTCCCATTAGTTGTGTTCTGTTGTTTTAAATTACTCTAGGTTTTTCCTTGTAGGTATGGCCTTTCCCTTATATTTGTTCGGATTTTATATGTTAATGCAGGCATATGCTATCAATAATATAAATCTCAATTGCCGTGCTACTTATCTAGTTCATACTCAAGTTATAAAAATTATGGCATGTTAATTTCTGTTATGATTAAATAAAACTTACCTAGAGATCTTACAACAACTTTGTCCAGATTATTGACAGAAGATCCTCATCAACGACTAGGAGCAAATGGCGCCTCAGAGGTATTTTAAAGGCACTGCAAACCATATTTCTTGGTTATTCTATTTTTAAAAAACATTATGATATGGACATGATGAGGATCGTGTTTTATTTAGGTTAAACAACATCCATTTTTCAAAGACATTAGCTGGGATACCCTTGCTAGGCAGAAGGTGAGGAAGTGGCAAAAATTACGTAACTCTTCAAACTTATAGTGCATATTGTTTCTGTATGTATGCGAGTGATAACAGAAAACCATTTGCAGGCTGCCTTCGTTCCCTCCTCAGATAGTGCATTTGATACTAGCTACTTCACCAGTCGCTATTCTTGGAATCCATCAGATGGAAACATATATGAAGCATACGAGTTTGAGGATTCCAGTGATAATGGAAGCCTTAGTGGAAGCAGTAGTTGTGTGAGCAACCGCCAAGATGACATGGTATGAGTGATTTCCTTATTTATTTGCTGAGCAACAAATAAAAACTAACCTTGGAGAAAACAGTCAAAATAATTTTGTATTGTGCATAGTTGATGTAGCCTTTTTTAAGTTTCTTTGCTAACTGTTCCATATTATCTTGTACCAGGGGGAGGACAGCGATGGCCTCAATGAGTTTGAATCTAGTGCAAATGTCAATTATTCTTTCAGCAACTTCTCGTTCAAGGTACATATACTGGGTTATGATTTCATATCATGTATTTGACGGTAATTGAAGCTTGGCAATTTTACAAGATCAAATTATCATAGAGCGGTAGTCCGGTTTTACTTCATTCACTCAACTTTAGCCACTTCACTCTTCTCTTTGTTTTGCACAGCTTGCAGCGGTTGGATCACCGTCTAAAAGTTCAGAATGCTTGCTTGCACGCTTGCACCTAAGACCTGCTTGCACAATATTCGTTCCCTATTGCACAAGTAGTAAATATCAACATTTGCAATTGCAATGTTACTGTTGTACCTGTGAGCCAGATCTTGAATGCTACGAAGGCAGTATCCTTTCTTTTTAGTATGATGATATATGCAGCTCCTGCGTGTTTGAGACAAAAAAAATGTTGCCATCCATTGATAACTTCCCTAGAAGATTGTACCACAACATTCCTCTTCCTCTGACATCATCTTCGGTGCAGAATCTATCACAACTTGCTTCCATCAATTATGATATGCTCACCAAAGGATTGAAGGATGATCCACCGCCAAGAACTGAAACGTAGCAATCAATCTAAATTTGGACTCTCATCCGAGTAATCAAACAGTCTACAAGGTGTTCGCGGGATGTAGGTCTTGTACATGTAAGTAGGCATTTTCACTCTTATATCACCTCTTCTATTGGCACCTGGTTATCTCTAACAATGTTATAGTTGTTACTGTCACTTGTGCAGATCAAAGTGTGAGGCATGGTCTGTTCCAATTGAGGCTGTTCCTACATCTCGCGGAGCCGAGTACAGTTTTGTTGTTACCTTGTTTTCATGACCAATTGACATGCCATCATCAGTGAATCACCCTTGACCGAATTGGGCAGAGCGCTGTCTTTTTGTTCCCCTTTGCTTTTTTTTTAAAAAAAAAATCAGTCCATTATGAGCCTTGGGTTTGGGGAGATTGGCCCAGGTTACTGTATTCAGAATACAACCCCTGAAGATGTAGGTGGGTTTTAGGAAATTGTCATTCTAGAATTTATTCTGGACACATTTAGCTAACTGAACAAGCCCTAAGCTGGTAGCCCGCTGGATTTCCTGCGGCCAGAAATGTTCACAGCATTCTTGATGGCCATGGGATACAGCATTTTGCTAAATGTGTCCAGTGTCCCACAGAATCTGGGACATTATAAGAATAGGAACCGATTGAGGCTGGTGCTGTTTGTTTCAACAGAGAGTACGGGAACGGTAATGCAACTAGCAAACGGTGATAATTGTCAAAGGAATAAAAACGCTCTCTGTTTGGTTCAGCTTTGGGAGCGCAGCATCCAAATAGTTGCCGCTGAGACTGAAAGTTTGGCTACTGTATTTCAAAATATTGATGACTAGGATAAAATACTCTTTTTAGACCTTTTAGAGTAGGGATTTAGAATAGAATGAGCGTGGATAGTCTGAGTTTCCGGCTGCAACAGTGGTGCAACTGCTGTCGACAGATATTGATATTGTGGAGATAGCGTAACGGCTTGTCCAGTGTCACGTCGCCTGGAGAGTGCTATCCCCGCGAGAGGAGATTAGAGCTGCCCCTACAGGGCTTGTTCGGTTGTACCCCAATCCATATGGATTGAGGGGGATTGAGGGGGTTTTAATCCCTAGTAAGTCAAAATCCCTCCCAATCTGTATCAATCCCCTCCAATCCATATGGATTGAAAATAACCGAACAAGCCCACAGGGGGCACAGGTGGCCTCACCCCAGCGAGAGGGCTCCCGAGCGAGAGGGCTCCCGAGGGCGCAGCGTTGGACGTGAGGGTTGATTTGGTGACAAAGAGATCACGGGGGATTAGAGGGGATTGAGTAGGAAATGAACTAATTTTTCCCTTAATCCCCTCCAATCCTTCTGTGATCCCGGGTCACCAAATCAGGGTGTGGCCGGCCCTCCATTCCGTCGGGGGGAAGCGACGAGGGGGTACCATTGGAAGCCTTATGCTGGGTGGTAGGTCCTAGGGAGAGATTTTTTTTATATTTGGCACCAAATTCATATACTTCTTAAGATTTGCCACTTTAATATGAGTCAGAATTCTAGTTTACTTTTATACTAGTGGGCAACGATTAATGAAGCTCTAACAAAAGCAACTAGTGGTAGGTGGTAGATCAAGGAGTCAAAAGAGGAAGAATAACAATGCGTATGGAATATTACTACTTATCCTGTTCTAAATTATAAGATATTTTATTTTTTTAAAAAGAGTACAATATCTTAAATCTAATTAAACTTATATAATAAACAATAAAAGTTATTATACTAAATAAAGATTATTATGTTTTTGTTAATTAGTTTTCTAATCTATTTATTGATGTCATATATTTTTATAGTATTGGTCGAACTAGAAATACTTTAACCCTAAAAATTTAAAAATAATTTATAATTAAAACGGAGGGAGCATAAGAACATTCCATTCTTCAGGCACAGTTTTTGTTTACCATTGTTGTGAACTTCGTGTCATTGAAGCAATGATCTCTATTCTCTAGCTATCTAACGCTAGTTTTCCCCCATCTTTATTCGACAACATTTTATACCTTAAACTGATTGTAATTAAATTTTACCGTCCAGATTTTCGGTCATGGTTCATTAGACCGTCTGCAATATACTACATAAACACACTATCTATCCTATATCTAGATAGTAAATACTAAAAGAATGTTATACCAGACATTCTAAGTTTATTGGGTCAACAAATTTCTTCTCCCACTATTTACTTCTGATGGGCCAACAGGTGGCTACCTACTTTCTTCCGTCTAACTATTTTCTCCCCACACCGACTATTATAAAATTATTATAAAGTTGAAAAATAGACCAGCAATAGGTATAATCACAATTGACTCTAAAATCAATGTATCTTAAAAGTTAAAATATCTTTATAATTTAAAATGAGGATAGTACATAGTAAAAATAATTTATCTTGAAAAGTAAAAGGCAGCTTAATAGATAGAGTAAAGGAGTCGATTTTATCTATATAAAGCAAAACAATGGGTGGCTCTAAAGTGGAGTGACCCACGCTATGTGTCCTCTTCTGTGAGATAGTCACGTGGGCCACCACCACTTCTTCACGCCTTCTTCACTCGTTTACACCAACTCCAGCAACGCTCCCCATCCCACTCCGCATCCGCATTTTGCACGGTCTGAGGCACTATTGCGCTCTCCAGCAGGCTCCGCATCCCTCTCCGCAAAATAGACGCCGTATCCCTGCACTCCCCATTTCCACGCTTTCTCTCTCCTCTCCGTAGCTCTCTGCGTGCGCGCGCGTCTGCTGGCGGGCCCCAGGTGTCATAGACTGCATGCGGAGTGGGATGGGGAGTGTTGCTGGAAACGGAGACGGATACGGAGAGGAGAGAGAATCTGTTGGCCGCGCGTTTTAGGGATACGGAGAGGGAGTCTGCTGGAGTTGGTCTTAGAAATTAGAGTCAACGGACATTCCTACGGTTTGCCGTCGAGTGTTTTGCTAGCGTTTATTTCTCCACCGGTTTCCACGAGTGAAGAAATTAGAATCCCCTCTCTCCTTTGCATTGCATCCTACTACGTACCATTTTTAAAGTCGAGTGTTTGGCCGGGGGGGGCGTGTCAACAAGACAACAACCACGGTCGACAGCAGTCAGCAGGCGCCGCGCCAGCAGCAGCGCCGAACGGTGAGCCGAGCCGATCCGATTCGATCCACCCGTTGGAGCGGATCCAGATTTAGGGCCTGTTTGGTATGGCTCCAGAGCAAAACTCCAAGGAGGAGCTGGCCAGAGCATGCCAAACACCCTAACTCCAGAGTTGTAAACTCTATGGAGTTTTTGGAGCTGCAGTACAATTTTTTGGAGTACCTCTTTTGCTGCTCTGAAAACTCCAAAAAAGCAACCTAGTCATGGAGTTTTGAGTTATTTACCCGCCATTGCCACTGGTTATGAGAAACAATCTAAACTTTGGAGCAGAGCTGCTCTACCCAGAGTTTTAGAGTAGAGCTGCTCTGGGGTGGAGCAGAGCCATGCCAAACACACCCTTAGTAACTTTGCTTCAGTCTCCATCCTGCAACGGGTGACTCCAGCACTCCCAAGCAACAGCTTGTGGGCTGTTGTACAGGCAGTCCTGCTGTAGCCCAAACAACACTAAGAATTATAGCCGAGCAAAATTATACAGCAAACAAAATCACAGCCAAAACACTGTAGATTCCAGGTTCAAAGCAGAAATACATGCCTACTTAGCTATGCCACAAAAGACTATACTTGGGCCATTTCACTTATACAATTAGGCCACAAAAGACTATAGTTAGGCCATTTCACTTATACAATTAGGCCACAAAAGACTATAGTTAGCCCTACCCAAAATACTATGTAACCAACATGTCCAAACTAGAACAGATCGTGATCATTAAGAATACCACCATCATAACTTGGAGCTGCTATCAGCTGGGTAAAACTTCCCAAACTGTCAATAACATTGCATTCTTGAAGCTCCACAATTGCTCCTTCATTGCAATCACCATTCTGCACTTCTACTTGGGGTTGTACTCCGTCACTTTTTTTGTTTCTGGCAGTGGTAATTTAATTAAGTTAAGGAATGAATTGCAGTAACATATATTGGCTGCACACTATAAAGTTTCTAACGTACCTGTGCTCCTTTTTTTTGTTGGCTTACGCTTCCTCTTGTTGAATTTATCGAGCCAACTTTTATTTCTCCTTGAATTTTTGGATTTGACCTCCTTTTTCTTCAAATGTGCAGCACGAAGCAAGTCATCTCCTTGCTGAACATTTGGTTCAACATTTTCTTGGTCGTTGCATGGGTTGCTCATAGTAGAAGTAGATGCATTGAGTTTATCCTCTAGCTGTGTACCAAGGCAATCAAGTGCATTTTCTATCATCAAACAACATTCTGGAGAGTGAACAGCTTTATGTGCCAAATTGAGAAATTTATGAGACAAGTCCTTGTAGCGAAGTTGAGATTCCAGCATTGGATTTGCTACCACATTCCTTCCTTCCTTATCTTGTACACTCCCATTACGTGTTGCTTTAGTCCATCTCTTTAACACATAATGTGTTGGCAATATCTTGATATTCATCAAATCAAGAACTTTCAGACCATGTGCACACAATATTCCAGTCCTATTGAACATTCCACAACTACATGAAACTGTTTGGTTCAAAGGATCACTTATCACTATGCGCTCTTGCTCAAATTGTAAATCACCATGGAATCTCCCAATAGCAATAGCATATTTATCATCATCTAATAATCTACTACATGCAGCCATGGATCTTTCATATTCACTTTGGAAAGCTTCAAAAATAACTGGAGTGTACACTTCACTTGCTTGCAGCAACATAGGTGTGTGCATTTGCCTTCTTGGCATTTTTTTCTTGCCTCAAATTCATATTCCAATTCCGTAGCTCTTTTATCTGCCACTGTTCTCTCAAAATGCTTCAAAAAATGAATAATATCAAAATCTGATTTCAAATGATTCTTCAGTGCATTGTTGAAGCTCTCACTTAGTTGTGTACTTCGCCCATGATATGATTCTGTAAATACTTTGTAAATAGCCTTTCCCATTGCTGCATCTTGATCCGTATAGATAGTTCTAGGTTGTTTTCCATTATGTGCAGCTAATAAAGTCTGAAAAAGCCATATAAATGAGTCCTCTGTTTCATCAAATAGAAGTGCAGCACCAAATACAGTGGTTTCTCTAAACTGATTTAGCCCAAGAAAAACACCAAAAGGCCTATACTCTTTGTTGGTGCCAAAAGTAGTGTCAAATGTAACCACATCACCAAAGTGTGCATAGTCAAGAATCATCTTTGCATCAACCCAAAATATGTTGGTTATATGCTCCTCACAATCTAACTGCAAAGCATATTGGAATGATGGATTTTGAGCAATTTTGTCATGAAAATACTTCAACATACTTCCAGCCTGTCCATAAGCCAAATCCCTCTGCCGTTTGCTTTGCAAGTAATTTTTGCGATCACGGCAAGTGTAGCTAAGGTTAAGTGATCCACCAACTTGACGACTAGCCAACTCATGTGCAGCTTTTGGTCTAATTCCAGAATCATCCGCAGTCTCTATTTCAAAAGCTTGCAATTCTGAAATTTTTCTCTGCGATGCCATCAAGTGCCGAGTTTCTGGCAAGTGAAGAAGGTGATTGTGTTCAAGCATAACATCTGTGACTTCATAATTTCCTGCACCTCGATCCAATATAAGGCTCATTCGAGCTTTGCAATCAGTTCTTGTTTCAGCTCTAAAGCACTTTGGCACATGATTTGTTTGCCCTTTCCTTCGGAAGCCCTCATTGGAACAAACAAATCTGCATGAGGTCACCTTACGATCAAAGGTGCTTACATTTGTGTATCTTTTCCTCACATCAAAGCCTGTGCGACCACCATATGCCAACCAAAACTGCCAAGCCTCATCCGCACTTTTGAACCTTAAACCAACTTTAGGAGTCCCCTTGTTTAATTCTGCCATGGCCTTGTACACCACTCACAATTGCACAAATTTGTTCTCTGAGACACACATCAACTAGTTCTGTAACCCAAAAAAATTGACAAACCAGAAAATATAAAAATCTTGTACCTGGATATAGCCTGACATGAGAGAACTCTTCCAGGAGAGGCGCGGAGGGCGGCGCGGCTGGGCACCGGACGACGGGCGGCGCAGCCAGGCGGACGTCAGGCGGCGCGGCAGAGGAGCGGTGCTGAGGAAGACGACGCCGCACGGCAACAGTGAGGAAAACGGCGCGGAGCGGCAGCGAGGAGTCCGTCGCGGCGGATGCGCGAGCAGTACGGAGCAAGTTGGCGGGAACGCGACTAAATGCGACGCTGTTCCCGCGTCCTTCTCTTGTTGGCGTGGGGCAATGGGAAAAGCCAGAGTGCTAGCTTGGAAATCTCTATAGCCGTCAGATGGTAGCTGGAGGGTGCTGATTGAGGGAACGTTACGTTGTAAAGTTGCTCTGTAAAGTTACTCAATCTGCGTTCCGTTGGAGCGCGAGCGAGAGCGCCCGCGGGTCACGGTCACCCCCGGACCGGTACCACGCGCGGAGAGTTATTTGAGATTGTAATAATCTCGTCGCGCGGCTTCGCTACTTTATTACTCCGCAGCTGGACCTCGCCATTTTGGTATTCTGGAGCTCACAGCCTCGCCATATTGGCACAGTTAATGCCCCGCACTCTGTTAACGCCGGTTATGTTGCTTTTTCTGCAGGTTGTATTCTTCTTCGGACTAATCTACCCCCTGCCGGACTTCCCGTCTTCTTGCGCGAGAGAACTCTTGCCAACTCCCAGAAAACCGAGAACCGAGGGTGCGCCGCCGTCTGCCACCAGGGGTACTCGCCACCAGGTTATCCCCGCTCTCTCGCATTGTTCTGCCACCAGGGGGACTCGCCACCAGGTACGCCCCGCAACGGGTCGCGCTCTCGCATTGTTCGCTACCACCTGATGCCCGCGACGCCGCCTGCATCCAGCTGCCAGCGCTGCCGTCTGCCAGCAGCTGCCCGCGACGCCGCCTGCATCCAGCTGCCAGCGCTGTCGTCTACCAGCAGCTGCCCGCGACGCCGCCTGCATCCAGCTGCCCGCGCCTGCCAGCAGCTACCAGCGCTGTCGTCTGCCACACATTCCTTGCCTCCCCATGGTTTCTCCTATGGAAAGAGTGGATCTACATGTTAGGAGCTCGGATTTGTCGGATCCCCAAGATTTTTCTATTAGGGGATGAACATAGAATGGAGGTCTGATTCAAATATTCAACAGTATATTGTCCAGTTAATTTTTGATGCACCTGCGCCTAGTACTTGATAGCTGTCTTAATTGGATGTTTACAGGTTTTAGAAATTGATTGGGGTTCAATACAAATTGATGATAGATGGGAGGAAGAAGGAGAACAAGAGACTGCCTCTGAGTCAGTGATGTATGATCGGTTAGGATTGTTAGCTGAGGATGAACGTGAAACTACTGAAAGGCAAGAGACTGTCCGCCAAAGCGATGAATTTAATGATGAAACTGCTGAATTGCCCTGCACTGATTGCATACCACAAGAAAGGGTATTTGAGTGCAACAGATCAAATCCAATAATGAAGATTGGTAGTTTGTACAAGGACATGAAAGAATTCAGACTGGCTATCAGGCAATATGCGATTAATAACGAGTTTGAGTTAGGGATTGAGTCAAGCTCACCTTTCAGATATCGAGCTTATTGAGAGCACCTAAAGTGTAATATCCACTTTTGTAATCAGAGTATAAAGAAAATTATATTCCTGTATACATATGTGTGTCATCCAAGTTTATCATTTCATGAGCACATCACATATAACAAACAACTAAATGACAAAAGGCACTTAAATAAAATATACATCATGCTGAGATTTATTGTGTGTGTGCATTTGGTGACATAAATAAATCAACATTCAAATTGAGGATTTAATACCTACTTTGAATAAATAGAATAGAAGGAGAGAAATACTATAAAATACAAAATAAAACTTATAAAAAAAATCATATTGGCAAGTTCAAATTTAAACCTAACCCAAGGAAAAATTTTCCACAAAAAGAATTTCTTTTAGAATTAAAGTTTTTGAATTTGGAAAGGAATGAAAGAATAACAAATAAAAAAAAGAAAGCAGTCTTCGGCCGAGTGGGCCTCTATTCCATGCTTTCGGCCCATCTTCGGATCCAGCTCACGTAGCCCAACTCCATTTTGCCACCAAACATCTCCACCGCGCGACCTGCTTCTCTTTTGGGCATGCGGACCTCGCAACTCAGTCTCCTGGCGCGCGCATAGTACCATTACCATTTCACTGACAGGTAGGCCCATCTGCTCAGCTTCGTCAACAAACTCGCGGAGGAAGCGCGGTCTGGTGCGATCTCGCCGGAATCCGTTGACTGGCTTCGGACCGAGCTCGGCCCTTGGTGGTATAAAAAAAAAGAAGACGTTCTCGCCAGCCTAGCTCTATCCTACACGCGCGCGCGCCGCATCCATTTCCCATGCCGCTGACGAATGGGTCTGCGCTGGCAGGCTTCGTCCCCAACTGATTTTCGCCATCCGCGCGCGGGTATGGTCAAGATCCGCTCGACCGGTCTTCTCCATGCTCGCATTGGGGTGAAGCTAATCCCGCATCCATCGCGGGCTCAACTGGTCAGCGCAACAGACGACGCCGATCCCGCGCTGGCCGTCGTGGCTTCCGCTGCGGACCAACTACCTGAACCGCGTATCGCTGCAGCGAAGTCCGCCCCAGCAACAGCTCTTCTTCTCAGCCGGAAGATTAGGCCAGGTTGTTGGGTCGCCCGGCAATCGCGCTAACCACAGCTACACCTCGTCGCAGCTTCAAAAGCGGACAGGCCCCTGGTTCTTCCCCAAGTCGCGCGCACCTAGCATCCCTTGGCCACACCAAATCCGACCCTGAGCCAAACCAGTAAAGTGCTGTGTGTTTGTCACGGACAGCAGTGAGAGAAAGCGAGGAGACATGGACTGGGGGAAGCCGCCTCCGTCATTCATCGTCCACAATGCCGATGGGGCCTGGGGTCAATTGCTTGCTGGTGATGATGCTTCGTCGGGGGACCGCACCGATCCGCAGATGGGGTATCGCCGCGCTATGCACTGGTATTCTCCCTTCTTGTTCGTGCCCCACATTTCGCCCTCGTTTGCCCTCGGTAATGCTCGGATCCGGCCCTTGAAGCTCAGATGGGCACGTCACCGGCGGAGCCATGGCCACATCACCTTGAAGCTTCTTCGGCCACTGCGAACTCGCCCTCTGTTCTCCTGGCCATGGAATTTGTGATCGATGACCTGTCCACCGTCGCGCGTGGGTGGTTCGCTGAACTCCATAGGCGGGTCCAAACCCAACGCCGTCTCCATCTGCGCCTCCCTCGCCAACGTGTTCGCCGACTTCGACCACTGGATCCGCCCTCAAAAGGTGAGAGATCCTCCTTCATGTCCGCCAGGCTTCCCACGTCGTGTAGCACTCGTCGCGTTAGGATTTATGCAGAGAAGAGTGATTGGGGGGTTGTCGGCGGGTGTACGGCGGCGCTTCGCCGCCGTCGGACTCGCCCAGCTCTGTATGGAGGATGGCGACGACCCTGGCATCGTTGGATTGAAAAAGGGTGGTCACGATTAAAGTTAGTAGTAACCTGTTGGCCCCTCCGATCCTAGCCGCCGATCAAGCCGCCAACGACCAAGATTAGACGGCCCTGTACCGTTTCATCCGGGCGATCTTGGGCCGTTGGATCGAAATCCAGTGACCCCGGGTGCGTACCGATTCATCATTTAATCTGGGCCGTCTATTGTAATCTGTGCGGCCGAGATCCCACAATACCCTTTCGGCTGCGTAATATTGCAAAAGAGTCCCTGATTAGTTTAAAAATAAACCCGCCATCCTATGCGGCTGTACACTGAGTCTTGAAATATTTGCGACGTAGTCCCTGTGTTTTCTGTAAATGGTGCGCTCGGTCCAGAGAGCAGGAAATCAAAGGAATTCATTTAGAAAATACATTTTTTTTGTGAGAATAATTATAGAAACTTAATTAATTCCTAGAAAATGCATTTTAACTCCTTTTAATCTATCCCAGTCCCTATAATTTTGTATTAATATTGTTTAATACTTAGTGTCTCTGTTTTAACACGAAAATGGTATTAAAATTTATTTCTTAGCTAATCTCGTATCAAATACATAAAACCTTAGGAAATTTGTATCTCCTCCATTTTAACTCCGATTTGATCCGTTCAAGTTCCGTTAGTCTCGTAGCAACGCGTAGATTATTATTATGCAGTTTCTCTTATGTTTGATGTAATGTTAATTTTGTCTATACCGTATCTGTTTGTATTGCTACGACTAGCAGCGAGGTTTCGAGTCACCTGAAGATCACCCTGGTAACTGGAATCTCAAGTGCCAGGCAAGTTGTGCCCTTGATCACTTACTTTTCCCAGCCATGTTCTTATTAATTATAATGATCTGCATAGGTTAATTTTGATGGGACCTAATAGGTTACCCTAGTTTTGGCTATCTTTATACCTTGTTTACCACTGAAATATTTTTGGGTAGTACCTGCTATTGCTTTATGTGGATCTGGGTATGAAGATACTTTATTCATAATTACTCTTTTATTCTCTTTTATTATTACTGTTCATGTTAAGATCATTATGTTAATGGGAACATGGAGCGACCACCCGGGAAAACAGTGCTACCACAAGGGTTTAATGGGACGCCCTTGGATGATTAACTAGGAAAGCTAGTGGAGGTCTTCCTTACCCGAAAGGGGCAAGGGCAGTAGGGGAGTGGTCAGTGTAGGGAGGTCCTTGGGTTGATTTTGCTGCGATGGCGGTCAGACAAGAACCCTGCACTGGAGCTTCCTATAAACTGTAGCGGGATTTCTGAAGCTAGTGGAACTTTGTAAAGGCCTCGTAGTGTTATCCTGCCTCGCCTCCTCGGTAGAGGTGTATGGGATTGGCCATCTCTTGGCAGATGGGTAACATGACTTGTGGGTAAAGATGCGCAACCTCTGCAGAGTGTAAAACTGGTATACTAGCCGTGCTCACGGTCATGAGCGGCTCGGACCCTCACATGATTAAATATGGAACTTAAATTTAATTTGACATTTGCATCACATTTGGGATTATTTTACTATTACTGTTCTTTATTATTATTAAGGTTTGGTATTTACTTACACTTAGTAATTGCTAATAAAATTTTGACCAACTTCTAAAAGCAATGCTCAGCCTCAGCCTTTACTTCATTGATTAGCCTTACACTTCATGAACTCCCACCTTTTGTGAGTTCATGCCACATTATTCCCCACAACTTGTTGAGCGATGAACGTATGTGAGCTCACTCTTGCTGTCTCACACCCCCCCACAGGAGAAGAACAGGTGGTTCAGGAGGAGCCACAAGGCGAGGAGTATGATCTGATCTAGGTGGTGTTTCTCAGTCGACATTGGCGCCGACGATCCTTAGTTCGTTTTATATTTACTCTTTTATTTTGTAATAAGACTTCCGCTATGTAATAAATACTCTGATGATTGTGACATTTATCTCTATACACTCTGTGATTATATATGTTGTCTTCTTTGGCGCATGTATGAGATGCACCCGGCTTTGTCCTTTAAAACCGGGTGTTACAGAAGTGGTATCAGAGGAAATGTTGACTGTAGGACGAAACCTAGATAGAAATGGACAACCCTTACCTACTTATCTTATTCTGATTCATTCTACACTTACCTTACTCTGATTCTTTCTACACTTACCTTGATCCTGTCTCACCTTCTACTGTTCTACTCTGATCATTCTTACCTTTTCTATTCTAAGACAAGATGGATTTCACACCTTGGAATCCCTACCCCTATGACATTTTTAAGAGATAGGAGACCTAAAAAAATTTTATTTTCTCTATTAAAAATGTTGGTTGATTGTTCTGCTGATCAATGCCTGATTTGCTTCTTTGATTGATTGAAGTATTATATATGGACATCTTAGTATGTGCCAGCATAAGGTAATAAATTAGCTATGGTAGGTAAAACATTAAACTGCTTAGCTAATAAATCCCCCAAAGTAACATGATTGTAATTACTCGCCTTGTCTACAATTCTTCCTTTCTTACCCTATATTCCTAACCCAAATGTGCTACCCCTATACTGTTAGAAGAGAGCAGTATAGATTTGATCCTTGGTATGTCATGGTTAAGAAAGGCAAAGCAGTATATACACTGTGCTAAGGGAACCGTAGAACTCACCAGTTCCAAAGAACAAAGATTTGAAGTTGAGTTGGTCATTGATCTCTTACCTGAAACTGCTCCTATTTCTAAACGGCTATACAGAATGTCCGTAGAAGAATTAAAAGAACTTAAGAAGCAGTTAACTGAGTTACAGGAGGCGGGGTACATTCGTCCGAGTTCCTCACCTTGGGGAGCACCGGTTCTGTTTGTACAGAAGAAGGATGGATCAAAAAAAATGTGTGTGGATTATAGATCTCTCAACGATGTTACTGTGAAGAATAAGTATTCGTTGCCCCGTATTGAGGATTTATTTGATCAGATGAGAGGTGCAAGGGTATTCTCGAAGATTGATCTCCGATCGGGTTATTATCAAATGAAGATTAGGCCATCGGATATTCCCAAGACGGATTCCTCGACCCGATGTGGTTTATAGGAGTTCACCGTTATGTCATTTGGATTAACTAATGCACCAGGCTATTTTATGGATCTGAAGAATAAGGTGTTTATGGAGAATTTGGACAGATTCGTCGTGGTATTCATCGACGATATTATTATTTATTCCAAGAGTGATAGTGATCATGAGGAACATCCGAGATTGGTGCTACAAAAGCTACGAGATAATCAACTCTACACCGAGTATAGCAAATGCGAGTTTTGGATCGGTGAGGTACCATTCCTTACATGTCATTTCTAATGGAGGAATATCAGTGGATCCTGCTAAAGTCAAGGAGATAGTGGCGTGGAGCATACCCACTATAGTTACTGAGGTCCGGAGTTTCTTGGGGCTTGCAGGCTATTATCGGAGATTTATTGAAGGGTTCTCTAAGATTGCCAAGCCTATGACCTCACTTTTGGAGAAAGGAAGAGAATTCAAGTGGAATGAGAAATGCCAAGATAGCTTTGATCAATTAAAGAAGAGGTTGATGTCATCACAAGTGTTGGTTATGCCAGATCTACAGAAGGGATTTGACATTTAATGTGATGCATGTGGCCAAGGCTTGGAATGTGTGCTCATGCAAGAAGGACATGTGATTGCCTACGTGTCTCGTCGGTTGCGGAAACACGAGTTGAACTACCCCACTCAAGACTTAGAACTGGCAGTCATTGTGCATGCGCTTAAGATTTGGAGACATTATATTATGGGAACCGAGTGTCAAGTATACACGAATCATAAGAGTTTGAAGTATATATTCACTCAAAAGGATCTCAACCTTAGGCAACACCGTTGGTTGGAGCTTATTAAGGATTATGATTTGGAGATTCACTATCACCCGGGCAAGGCAAATTTGGTTGGAGATGCCTTGAGTCGAAAGGAGCATGTTCATTCGGCTGTTGTTGCCCAGCTACCCGATGAGATTGTTGAGGATTTTAGGAGACTTAACCTGGGGATAGTAACTGCTCACACTGAAGAAGTTATATTGATGTGGAACCTACCTTGGAGCAAGAAATCCACAGAAGGACAGATTGATGATGCTAAGATACAAGAGATTAAGGATTTGATTACTGAAGGTCGAGGTCCGGAATTCACGAAGGATGAGCAAGGCACAATATGGTTCAAGGATAGGATATGTGTGGCTGATATTGAAAGCCTTCGTGAGACTATTTTAAAGGAGGCCCATGACTTGGATTATTCTATTCATCCTGGTAGTACTAAGATGTATCAGGATTTGAGGCAGAAGTACTGATGGTATGAATTGGAGAGATATGTGGCTACACATGTGGCTATGTGCGATGTGTCAAAGAGTTAAGGCTGAACACCAAAGGCCAGCTGGACTATTGCATCCACTGAAGATACCCGAGTGGAAATGGGAAGAGATCGGTATGGATTTTATTACTGGATTGCCTCGCACACAGAAAGGATATGATGCTATATGGGTGATTGTGGATAGATTGACTAAAGTGGCTCACTTTATTCCTGTCAAGACTACTTATAAGGTATCTCAATCGGCAGAGTTATATATCGCTCGGATTGTGTCTCTACACGATGTACCAAAGAAGATCGTTTTGGATAGAGGATCACAATTTACCTCAAGATTTTGGAAAAGTTTTCAAGAGAATGTGGATACGAAGTTGAATGTTAGTTCGGCCTACCTCAGACTGAAAGGACTAATCAAGTATTGGAAGACATGTTGAGAGCTTGTGCTCTTCAGCATGGTAGTAGTTGGGACAAGAGTCTACTTTATGCTGAGTTCTCATATAATAATAGTTACCAGGCTAGTCTAAAAGATGTCACTGTTCGAGACTCTGTATGGCAAGAAATGCAGGACTCCTCTATTTTTGGACCAGACTAGAGGAAGACAATTCTTTGGGCCTGAACCTATTCAAGAGGCAGAAAAAAAAACCAAGTCCGTATAATTCGGGAGAACTTGAGGGTAGCTCAAACCAGGAAAGAGAGCTATGCTGATAATAGAAGGAGACCATTGGAATTTGAGGAAGGTGATCCTGTGTACCTCAAGGTGTCACCACTTCGTGGAATGAGGAGATTTAAAGTTAAGGGCAAATTGTCCCCTCGCTATATTGGACCATTCAGAGTTTTTAGGCAAGTTGGAGAGATGGCCTATCAACTCGAGCTACCTGATAATCTATCTGATGTGCATAATGTGTTCCATGTGTCTCAACTTAAGAAGTGTCTTCGTGTCCCTGAGGAACAGTTACCAATGGAAGAGCTCAGCGTTCATGGTGATTTGATTTATACGGAGTATCATGTCAAGATTATTGATACTTTGACACGAGTTACATGAAATAAGGTGATAAAGATGTGCCAAGTGCAATGGAGTCACCACGGGGAAGATAAAGCTACGTGGGAGAGAGAAGAAGAGCTTCGCATAGATTTTCCCCATCTTTTCCCTAGTCCTTCCTAAATCTCGAGGACGAGATTCTTTGTAAGGGGGGTAGGATTTGTAATATCCACTTTTGTAATCAGAGTATAAAGAAAATTATATTCCTGTATACATATGTGTGTCATCCAAGTTTATCATTTCATGAGCACATCACATATAACAAACAACTAAATGACAAAAGGCACTTAAATAAAATATACATCATGCTGGGATTTATTGTGTGTGTGCATTTGGTGACATAAATAAATCAACATTCAAATTGAGGATTTAATACCTACTTTGAATAAATAGAATAGAAGGAGAGAAATACTATAAAATACAAAATAAAACTTATAAAAAAATCATATTGGCAAGTTCAAATTTAAACCTAACCCAAGGAAAAATTTTCCACAAAAAGAATTTCTTTTAGAATTAAAGTTTTTGAATTTGGAAAGGAATGAAAGAATAACAAATAAAAAAAAAGAAAGCAGTCTTCGGCCGAGTGGGCCTCTATTCCATGCTTTCGGCCCATCTTCGGATCCAGCTCACGTAGCCCAACTCCATTTTGCCACCAAACATCTCCACCGCGCGACCTGCTTCTCTTTTGGGCATGCGGACCTCGCAACTCAGTCTCCTGGCGCGCGCATAGTACCATTACCATTTCACTGACAGGTAGGCCCATCTGCTCAGCTTCGTCAACAAACTCGCGGAGGAAGCGCGGTCTGGTGCGATCTCGCCGGAATCCGTTGACTGGCTTCGGACCGAGCTCGGCCCTTGGTGGTATAAAAAAAAGAAGACGTTCTCGCCAGCCTAGCTCTATCCTACACGCGCGCGCGCCGCATCCATTTCCCATGCCGCTGACGAATGGGTCTGCGCTGGCAGGCTTCGTCCCCAACTGATTTTCGCCATCCGCGCGCGGGTATGGTCAAGATCCGCTCGACCGGTCTTCTCCATGCTCGCATTGGGGTGAAGCTAATCCCGCATCCATCGCGGGCTCAACTGGTCAGCGCAACAGATGACGCCGATCCCGCGCTGGCCGTCGTGGCTTCCGCTGCGGACCAACTACCTGAACCGCGTATCGCTGCAGCGAAGTCCGCCCCAGCAACAGCTCTTCTTCTCAGCCGGAAGATTAGGCCAGGTTGTTGGGTCGCCCGGCAATCGCGCTAACCACAGCTACACCTCGTCGCAGCTTCAAAAGCGGACAGGCCCCTGGTTCTTCCCCAAGTCGCGCGCACCTAGCATCCCTTGGCCACACCAAATCCGACCCTGAGCCAAACCAGTAAAGTGCTGTGTGTTTGTCACGGACAGCAGTGAGAGAAAGCGAGGAGACATGGACTGGGGGAAGCCGCCTCCGTCATTCATCGTCCACAATGCCGATGGGGCCTGGGGTCAATTGCTTGCTGGTGATGATGCTTCGTCGGGGGACCGCACCGATCCGCAGATGGGGTATCGCCGCGCTATGCACTGGTATTCTCCCTTCTTGTTCGTGCCCCACATTTCGCCCTCGTTTGCCCTCGGTAATGCTCGGATCCGGCCCTTGAAGCTCAGATGGGCACGTCACCGGCGGAGCCATGGCCACATCACCTTGAAGCTTCTTCGGCCACTGCGAACTCGCCCTCTGTTCTCCTGGCCATGGAATTTGTGATCGATGACCTGTCCACCGTCGCGCGTGGGTGGTTCGCTGAACTCCATAGGCGGGTCCAAACCCAACGCCGTCTCCATCTGCGCCTCCCTCGCCAACGTGTTCGCCGACTTCGACCACTGGATCCGCCCTCAAAAGGTGAGAGATCCTCCTTCATGTCCGCCAGGCTTCCCACGTCGTGTAGCACTCGTCGCGTTAGGATTTATGCAGAGAAGAGTGATTGGGGGGTTGTCGGCGGGTGTACGGCGGCGCTTCGCCGCCGTCGGACTCGCCCAGCTCTGTATGGAGGATGGCGACGACCCTGGCATCGTTGGATTGAAAAAGGGTGGTCACGATTAAAGTTAGTAGTAACCTGTTGGCCCCTCCGATCCTAGCCGCCGATCAAGCCGCCAACGACCAAGATTAGACGGCCCTGTACCGTTTCATCCGGGCGATCTTGGGCCGTTGGATCGAAATCCAGTGACCCCGGGTGCGTACCGATTCATCATTTAATCTGGGCCGTCTATTGTAATCTGTGCGGCCGAGATCCCACAATACCCTTTCGGCTGCGTAATATTGCAAAAGAGTCCCTGATTAGTTTAAAAATAAACCCGCCATCCTATGCGGCTGTACACTGAGTCTTGAAATATTTGCGACGTAGTCCCTGTGTTTTCTGTAAATGGTGCGCTCGGTCCAGAGAGCAGGAAATCAAAGGAATTCATTTAGAAAATACATTTTTTTGTGAGAATAATTATAGAAACTTAATTAATTCCTAGAAAATGCATTTTAACTCCTTTTAATCTATCCCAGTCCCTATAATTTTGTATTAATATTGTTTAATACTTAGTGTCTCTGTTTTAACACGAAAATGGTATTAAAATTTATTTCTTAGCTAATCTCGTATCAAATACATAAAACCTTAGGAAATTTGTATCTCCTCCATTTTAACTCCGATTTGATCCGTTCAAGTTCCGTTAGTCTCGTAGCAACGCGTAGATTATTATTATGCAGTTTCTCTTATGTTTGATGTAATGTTAATTTTGTCTATACCGTATCTGTTTGTATTGCTACGACTAGCAGCGAGGTTTCGAGTCACCTGAAGATCACCCTGGTAATTGGAATCTCAAGTGCCAGGCAAGTTGTGCCCTTGATCACTTACTTTTCCCAGCCATGTTCTTATTAATTATAATGATCTGCATAGGTTAATTTTGATGGGACCTAATAGGTTACCCTAGTTTTGGCTATCTTTATACCTTGTTTACCACTGAAATATTTTTGGGTAGTACCTGCTATTGCTTTATGTGGATCTGGGTATGAAGATACTTTATTCATAATTACTCTTTTATTCTCTTTTATTATTATTGTTCATGTTAAGATCATTATGTTAATGGGAACATGGAGCGACCACCCGGGAAAACAGTGCTACCACAAGGGTTTAATGGGACGCCCTTGGCTGATTAACTAGGAAAGCTAGTGGAGGTCTTCCTTACCCGAAAGGGGCAAGGGCAGTAGGGGAGTGGTCAGTGTAGGGAGGTCCTTGGGTTGATTTTGCTGCGATGGCGGTCAGACAAGAACCCTGCACTGGAGCTTCCTATAAACTGTAGCGGGATTTCTAAAGCTAGTGGAACTTTGTAAAGGCCTCGTAGTGTTACCCTGCCTCGCCTCCTCGGTAGAGGTGTATGGGATTGGCCATCTCTTGGCAGATGGGTAACATGACTTGTGGGTAAAGATGCGCAACCTCTGCAGAGTGTAAAACTGGTATACTAGCCGTGCTCACGGTCATGAGCGGCTCGGACCCTCACATGATTAAATATGGAACTTAAATTTAATTTGACATTTGCATCACATTTGGGATTATTTTACTATTACTGTTCTTTATTATTATTAAGGTTTGGTATTTACTTACACTTAGTAATTGCTAATAAAATTTTGACCAACTTCTAAAAGCAATGCTCAGCCTCAGCCTTTACTTCATTGATTAGCCTTACACTTCATGAACTCCCACCTTTTGTGAGTTCATGCCACATTATTCCCCACAACTTGTTGAGCGATGAACGTATGTGAGCTCACTCTTGCTGTCTCACACCCCCCCACAGGAGAAGAACAGGTGGTTCAGGAGGAGCCACAAGGCGAGGAGTATGATCTGATCTAGGTGGTGTTTCTCAGTCGACATTGGCGCCGACGATCCTTAGTTCGTTTTATATTTACTCTTTTATTTTGTAATAAGACTTCCGCTATGTAATAAATACTCTGATGATTGTGACATTTATCTCTATACACTCTGTGATTATATATGTTGTCTTCTTTGGCGCATGTATGAGATGCACCCGGCTTTGTCCTTTAAAACCGGGTGTTACAGAAGTGGTATCAGAGGAAATGTTGACTGTAGGACGAAACCTAGATAGAAATGGACAACCCTTACCTACTTATCTTATTCTGATTCATTCTACACTTACCTTACTCTGATTCTTTCTACACTTACCTTGATCCTGTCTCACCTTCTACTGTTCTACTCTGATCATTCTTACCTTTTCTATTCTAAGACAAGATGGATTTCACACCTTGGAATCCCTACCCCTATGACATTTTTAAGAGATAGGAGACCTAAAAAAATTTTATTTTCTCTATTAAAAATGTTGGTTGATTGTTCTGCTGATCAATGCCTGATTTGCTTCTTTGATTGATTGAAGTATTATATATGGACATCTTAGTATGTGCCAGCATAAGGTAATAAATTAGCTATGGTAGGTAAAACATTAAACTGCTTAGCTAATAAATCCCCCAAAGTAACATGATTGTAATTACTCGCCTTGTCTACAATTCTTCCTTTCTTACCCTATATTCCTAACCCAAATGTGCTACCCCTATACTGTTAGAAGAGAGCAGTATAGATTTGATCCTTGGTATGTCATGGTTAAGAAAGGCAAAGCAGTATATACACTGTGCTAAGGGAACCGTAGAACTCACCAGTTCCAAAGAACAAAGATTTGAAGTTGAGTTGGTCATTGATCTCTTACCTGAAACTGCTCCTATTTCTAAACGGCTATACAGAATGTCCGTAGAAGAATTAAAAGAACTTAAGAAGCAGTTAACTGAGTTACAGGAGGCGGGGTACATTCGTCCGAGTTCCTCACCTTGGGGAGCACCGGTTCTGTTTGTACAGAAGAAGGATGGATCAAAAAAAAATGTGTGTGGATTATAGATCTCTCAACGATGTTACTGTGAAGAATAAGTATTCGTTGCCCCGTATTGAGGATTTATTTGATCAGATGAGAGGTGCAAGGGTATTCTCGAAGATTGATCTCCGATCGGGTTATTATGAAATGAAGATTAGGCCATCGGATATTCCCAAGACGGATTCCTCGACCCGATGTGGTTTATAGGAGTTCACCGTTATGTCATTTGGATTAACTAATGCACCAGGCTATTTTATGGATCTGAAGAATAAGGTGTTTATGGAGAATTTGGACAGATTCGTCGTGGTATTCATCGACGATATTATTATTTATTCCAAGAGTGATAGTGATCATGAGGAACATCCGAGATTGGTGCTACAAAAGCTACGAGATAATCAACTCTACACCGAGTATAGCAAATGCGAGTTTTGGATCGGTGAGGTACCATTCCTTACATGTCATTTCTAATGGAGGAATATCAGTGGATCCTGCTAAAGTCAAGGAGATAGTGGCGTGGAGCATACCCACTATAGTTACTGAGGTCCGGAGTTTCTTGGGGCTTGCAGGCTATTATCGGAGATTTATTGAAGGGTTCTCTAAGATTGCCAAGCCTATGACCTCACTTTTGGAGAAAGGAAGAGAATTCAAGTGGAATGAGAAATGCCAAGATAGCTTTGATCAATTAAAGAAGAGGTTGATGTCATCACAAGTGTTGGTTATGCCAGATCTACAGAAGGGATTTGACATTTAATGTGATGCATGTGGCCAAGGCTTGGAATGTGTGCTCATGCAAGAAGGACATGTGATTGCCTACGTGTCTCGTCGGTTGCGGAAACACGAGTTGAACTACCCCACTCAAGACTTAGAACTGGCAGTCATTGTGCATGCGCTTAAGATTTGGAGACATTATATTATGGGAACCGAGTGTCAAGTATACACGAATCATAAGAGTTTGAAGTATATATTCACTCAAAAGGATCTCAACCTTAGGCAACACCGTTGGTTGGAGCTTATTAAGGATTATGATTTGGAGATTCACTATCACCCGGGCAAGGCAAATTTGGTTGGAGATGCCTTGAGTCGAAAGGAGCATGTTCATTCGGCTGTTGTTGCCCAGCTACCCGATGAGATTGTTGAGGATTTTAGGAGACTTGACCTGGGGATAGTAACTGCTCACACTGAAGAAGTTATATTGATGTGGAACCTACCTTGGAGCAAGAAATCCACAGAAGGACAGATTGATGATGCTAAGATACAAGAGATTAAGGATTTGATTACTGAAGGTCGAGGTCCGGAATTCACGAAGGATGAGCAAGGCACAATATGGTTCAAGGATAGGATATGTGTGGCTGATATTGAAAGCCTTCGTGAGACTATTTTAAAGGAGGCCCATGACTTGGATTATTCTATTCATCCTGGTAGTACTAAGATGTATCAGGATTTGAGGCAGAAGTACTGATGGTATGAATTGGAGAGATATGTGGCTACACATGTGGCTATGTGCGATGTGTCAAAGAGTTAAGGCTGAACACCAAAGGCCAGCTGGACTATTGCATCCACTGAAGATACCCGAGTGGAAATGGGAAGAGATCGGTATGGATTTTATTACTGGATTGCCTCGCACACAGAAAGGATATGATGCTATATGGGTGATTGTGGATAGATTGACTAAAGTGGCTCACTTTATTCCTGTCAAGACTACTTATAAGGTATCTCAATCGGCAGAGTTATATATCGCTCGGATTGTGTCTCTACACGATGTACCAAAGAAGATCGTTTTGGATAGAGGATCACAATTTACCTCAAGATTTTGGAAAAGTTTTCAAGAGAATGTGGATACGAAGTTGAATGTTAGTTCGGCCTACCTCAGACTGAAAGGACTAATCAAGTATTGGAAGACATGTTGAGAGCTTGTGCTCTTCAGCATGGTAGTAGCTGGGACAAGAGTCTACTTTATGCTGAGTTCTCATATAATAATAGTTACCAGGCTAGTCTAAAAGATGTCACTGTTCGAGACTCTGTATGGCAAGAAATGCAGGACTCCTCTATTTTTGGACCAGACTAGAGGAAGACAATTCTTTGGGCCTGAACCTATTCAAGAGGCAGAAAAAAAACCAAGTCCGTATAATTCGGGAGAACTTGAGGGTAGCTCAAACCAGGAAAGAGAGCTATGCTGATAATAGAAGGAGACCATTGGAATTTGAGGAAGGTGATCCTGTGTACCTCAAGGTGTCACCACTTCGTGGAATGAGGAGATTTAAAGTTAAGGGCAAATTGTCCCCTCGCTATATTGGACCATTCAGAGTTTTTAGGCAAGTTGGAGAGATGGCCTATCAACTCGAGCTACCTGATAATCTATCTGATGTGCATAATGTGTTCCATGTGTCTCAACTTAAGAAGTGTCTTCGTGTCCCTGAGGAACAGTTACCAATGGAAGAGCTCAGCGTTCATGGTGATTTGATTTATACGGAGTATCATGTCAAGATTATTGATACTTTGACACGAGTTACATGAAATAAGGTGATAAAGATGTGCCAAGTGCAATGGAGTCACCACGGGGAAGATAAAGCTACGTGGGAGAGAGAAGAAGAGCTTCGCATAGATTTTCCCCATCTTTTCCCTAGTCCTTCCTAAATCTCGAGGACGAGATTCTTTGTAAGGGGGGTAGGATTTGTAATATCCACTTTTGTAATCAGAGTATAAAGAAAATTATATTCCTGTATACATATGTGTGTCATCCAAGTTTATCATTTCATGAGCACATCACATATAACAAACAACTAAATGACAAAAGGCACTTAAATAAAATATACATCATGCTGGGATTTATTGTGTGTGTGCATTTGGTGACATAAATAAATCAACATTCAAATTGAGGATTTAATACCTACTTTGAATAAATAGAATAGAAGGAGAGAAATACTATAAAATACAAAATAAAACTTATAAAAAAATCATATTGGCAAGTTCAAATTTAAACCTAACCCAAGGAAAAATTTTCCACAAAAAGAATTTCTTTTAGAATTAAAGTTTTTGAATTTGGAAAGGAATGAAAGAATAACAAATAAAAAAAAGAAAGCAGTCTTCGGCCGAGTGGGCCTCTATTCCATGCTTTCGGCCCATCTTCGGATCCAGCTCACGTAGCCCAACTCCATTTTGCCACCAAACATCTCCACCGCGCGACCTGCTTCTCTTTTGGGCATGCGGACCTCGCAACTCAGTCTCCTGGCGCGCGCATAGTACCATTACCATTTCACTGACAGGTAGGCCCATCTGCTCAGCTTCGTCAACAAACTCGCGGAGGAAGCGCGGTCTGGTGCGATCTCGCCGGAATCCGTTGACTGGCTTCGGACCGAGCTCGGCCCTTGGTGGTATAAAAAAAAAGAAGACGTTCTCGCCAGCCTAGCTCTATCCTACACGCGCGCGCGCCGCATCCATTTCCCATGCCGCTGACGAATGGGTCTGCGCTGGCAGGCTTCGTCCCCAACTGATTTTCGCCATCCGCGCGCGGGTATGGTCAAGATCCGCTCGACCGGTCTTCTCCATGCTCGCATTGGGGTGAAGCTAATCCCGCATCCATCGCGGGCTCAACTGGTCAGCGCAACAGACGACGCCGATCCCGCGCTGGCCGTCGTGGCTTCCGCTGCGGACCAACTACCTGAACCGCGTATCGCTGCAGCGAAGTCCGCCCCAGCAACAGCTCTTCTTCTCAGCCGGAAGATTAGGCCAGGTTGTTGGGTCGCCCGGCAATCGCGCTAACCACAGCTACACCTCGTCGCAGCTTCAAAAGCGGACAGGCCCCTGGTTCTTCCCCAAGTCGCGCGCACCTAGCATCCCTTGGCCACACCAAATCCGACCCTGAGCCAAACCAGTAAAGTGCTGTGTGTTTGTCACAGACAGCAGTGAGAGAAAGCGAGGAGACATGGACTGGGGGAAGCCGCCTCCGTCATTCATCGTCCACAATGCCGATGGGGCCTGGGGTCAATTGCTTGCTGGTGATGATGCTTCGTCGGGGGACCGCACCGATCCGCAGATGGGGTATCGCCGCGCTATGCACTGGTATTCTCCCTTCTTGTTCGTGCCCCACATTTCGCCCTCGTTTGCCCTCGGTAATGCTCGGATCCGGCCCTTGAAGCTCAGATGGGCACGTCACCGGCGGAGCCATGGCCACATCACCTTGAAGCTTCTTCGGCCACTGCGAACTCGCCCTCTGTTCTCCTGGCCATGGAATTTGTGATCGATGACCTGTCCACCGTCGCGCGTGGGTGGTTCGCTGAACTCCATAGGCGGGTCCAAACCCAACGCCGTCTCCATCTGCGCCTCCCTCGCCAACGTGTTCGCCGACTTCGACCACTGGATCCGCCCTCAAAAGGTGAGAGATCCTCCTTCATGTCCGCCAGGCTTCCCACGTCGTGTAGCACTCGTCGCGTTAGGATTTATGCAGAGAAGAGTGATTGGGGGGTTGTCGGCGGGTGTACGGCGGCGCTTCGCCGCCGTCGGACTCGCCCAGCTCTGTATGGAGGATGGCGACGACCCTGGCATCGTTGGATTGAAAAAGGGTGGTCACGATTAAAGTTAGTAGTAACCTGTTGGCCCCTCCGATCCTAGCCGCCGATCAAGCCGCCAACGACCAAGATTAGACGGCCCTGTACCGTTTCATCCGGGCGATCTTGGGCCGTTGGATCGAAATCCAGTGACCCCGGGTGCGTACCGATTCATCATTTAATCTGGGCCGTCTATTGTAATCTGTGCGGCCGAGATCCCACAATACCCTTTCGGCTGCGTAATATTGCAAAAGAGTCCCTGATTAGTTTAAAAATAAACCCGCCATCCTATGCGGCTGTACACTGAGTCTTGAAATATTTGCGACGTAGTCCCTGTGTTTTCTGTAAATGGTGCGCTCGGTCCAGAGAGCAGGAAATCAAAGGAATTCATTTAGAAAATACATTTTTTTTGTGAGAATAATTATAGAAACTTAATTAATTCCTAGAAAATGCATTTTAACTCCTTTTAATCTATCCCAGTCCCTATAATTTTGTATTAATATTGTTTAATACTTAGTGTCTCTGTTTTAACACGAAAATGGTATTAAAATTTATTTCTTAGCTAATCTCGTATCAAATACATAAAACCTTAGGAAATTTGTATCTCCTCCATTTTAACTCCGATTTGATCCGTTCAAGTTCCGTTAGTCTCGTAGCAACGCGTAGATTATTATTATGCAGTTTCTCTTATGTTTGATGTAATGTTAATTTTGTCTATACCGTATCTGTTTGTATTGCTACGACTAGCAGCGAGGTTTCGAGTCACCTGAAGATCACCCTGGTAACTGGAATCTCAAGTGCCAGGCAAGTTGTGCCCTTGATCACTTACTTTTCCCAGCCATGTTCTTATTAATTATAATGATCTGCATAGGTTAATTTTGATGGGACCTAATAGGTTACCCTAGTTTTGGCTATCTTTATACCTTGTTTACCACTGAAATATTTTTGGGTAGTACCTGCTATTGCTTTATGTGGATCTGGGTATGAAGATACTTTATTCATAATTACTCTTTTATTCTCTTTTATTATTACTGTTCATGTTAAGATCATTATGTTAATGGGAACATGGAGCGACCACCCGGGAAAACAGTGCTACCACAAGGGTTTAATGGGACGCCCTTGGCTGATTAACTAGGAAAGCTAGTGGAGGTCTTCCTTACCCGAAAGGGGCAAGGGCAGTAGGGGAGTGGTCAGTGTAGGGAGGTCCTTGGGTTGATTTTGCTGCGATGGCGGTCAGACAAGAACCCTGCACTGGAGCTTCCTATAAACTGTAGCGGGATTTCTGAAGCTAGTGGAACTTTGTAAAGGCCTCGTAGTGTTACCCTGCCTCGCCTCCTCGGTAGAGGTGTATGGGATTGGCCATCTCTTGGCAGATGGGTAACATGACTTGTGGGTAAAGATGCGCAACCTCTGCAGAGTGTAAAACTGGTATACTAGCCGTGCTCACGGTCATGAGCGGCTCGGACCCTCACATGATTAAATATGGAACTTAAATTTAATTTGACATTTGCATCACATTTGGGATTATTTTACTATTACTGTTCTTTATTATTATTAAGGTTTGGTATTTACTTACACTTAGTAATTGCTAATAAAATTTTGACCAACTTCTAAAAGCAATGCTCAGCCTCAGCCTTTACTTCATTGATTAGCCTTACACTTCATGAACTCCCACCTTTTGTGAGTTCATGCCACATTATTCCCCACAACTTGTTGAGCGATGAACGTATGTGAGCTCACTCTTGCTGTCTCACACCCCCCCACAGGAGAAGAACAGGTGGTTCAGGAGGAGCCACAAGGCGAGGAGTATGATCTGATCTAGGTGGTGTTTCTCAGTCGACATTGGCGCCGACGATCCTTAGTTCGTTTTATATTTACTCTTTTATTTTGTAATAAGACTTCCGCTATGTAATAAATACTCTGATGATTGTGACATTTATCTCTATACACTCTGTGATTATATATGTTGTCTTCTTTGGCGCATGTATGAGATGCACCCGGCTTTGTCCTTTAAAACCGGGTGTTACATAGAGGGGGGGGGGTGAATAGGTGATCCTGTAAATCTTAAAAACTTAAGCCACAAAACTTTGATTAAGTGTTAGCACAGTTAATGCCAAGTGGCTAGAGCGAAGATCTTGCACAATATGATAATCACAAGAAGATCAACACAGAGAGGACACGGTGATTTATCCCGTGGTTCGGCCAAGTACAAAACTTGCCTACTCCACGTTGTGGCGTCCCAACGGACGAGAGTTGCACTCAACTCCTCTCAAGTGATCCAATGATCAACTTGAATACCACAGTGTTATGCTTTTCTTCTCAATATCCCGTTTGCGAGGAATCTCCACAACTTGGAGCCTCTCGCCCTTACACTTGAGATTCACAAAGAAATACGGAGTAAGGAAGGAATTAGCAACACATACAAGACTCAAAATCAGAGCAACAACACGCATACAAGTCGCAGCCAGAGCTCACAACACACCTCAAAGAGTTCACAACTCAACAAGAGCTCTAGATGCTATCACAATGAATCAAATGCGCGAAATCGATGTCTTGGTGCTTAGGAATGTTGTAGGAATGCTTGGTGTACTCCTCCATGCGCCTAGGAGTCCCTTTTATAGCCCCAAGGCAGCTAGGAGCCGTTGAGAACAAATCTGGAAGGCCATCCTTGCCTTCTGTCGTCGGGCGCACCGGACAGTGTCCGGTGTGCACCGGACTGTTGCAGACGACCGTTGCAGACTGTTGCAGATCTGGCGCACCGGACAGTCCGGTGCACACCGGACAGTCCGGTGCCTTTTTCCGACCGTTGGCCAGACCACGTGTCGCGCGCAGATTCCGCGGCCGACCGTTGGCTCGGCCGACCGTTGGCTCACCGGACAGTCCGGTGCACACCGGACAGTCCGGTGAATTTTAGCCGTACGCCGTCGGCAAATTCCCGAGAGCGGCGTCTTCAGGTCGAGGCAGCCTGGCGCACCGGACACTGTCCGGTGCACCACCGGACAGTCCGGTGCCCCAGACCGAAACAGCCTGTTGGCTGTACACAGCCAACATTCTCCTTTTCTTCTTCTCTCTGTTTCTAACACTTAGACAAATATATTAGTACACAAAACCAATGTACTAAGGCTTAGAAACATACCTTTACTTGTGATTTGCACTATGTTCATCCATGGGCATAGATTCACATTTAAGCACTTGTGTTGACACTTAATCACCAAAATACTTAGAAATGGCTCAAAGGCACATTTCCCTTTCAATCTCCCCCTTTTTGGTGATTTATGCCAACACAACATAAAGCAACTAGAACAAGTGCAAAATCACTTCAAATAGAATAAATTTGAGTTCTATCCAATTTTGGCATATATGGATCATCCTTTGCCACCACTTGGTTTGTTTTTGCAAATCACACTTAAATCTCTATCTCTAAGTCAAACACACATGTTGAAGCATAAGGAGAGTCATTCCAAAAGGGATTGATCAAAGATTTCAAAAACTCCCCCTATTTCCCATAATCAATACTTCTCCCCACAAGAAACCAACTTTTGACAAAAGAGACAATAAGAGAGTTTTGACAAAACAAAAAGCTCTATTTCACTATTTTCAAAATTTCTCAAGTGGTAGCTGATCCATTTATTGCTTTGGCCTTTATTTTCTCCCCCTTTGGCATCAAGCACCAAAACGGGATCAATCTTGGCCCTTTAACCCCATTGCCTCACCAAAATCTTCAATTAAGATCAATTGGCAATAGGATTACATGAGATGGACTTGGAATAAGTTACCCTCTCATCGGAGTGCAGTGGAAGTCTTTCATGATCCAAGTCCACCCTTTTTCCTTTCAATTCTCCTTCGAGACTAAATCAAGCAAACTCAAGCATATGGTTAGTCTCAAAGGGTCAAGTTGTAACACATCTCCCCCTAAACATGTGCATCACTTTGCAACGGACTTGTGAGGTCCAGGGAGTGTTTGTACAACTTGAGCACCACAATAAGCAACAAAATGCAGAATGGACATGTTCAAGGGCATAAACACATGTATGCTACAATTCAATCCAGGTTCCGCGAATCTAAGACATTTAGCTCACTACGCAGCCTGCAAAAGGTCTTCTCATCTAGAGGCTTGGTAAAGATATCGGCTAGCTGGCTCTCGGTGCTAACATGAAACACTTCGATATCTCCCTTTTGCTGGTGGTCTCTCAGAAAGTGATGCCGGATGTCTATGTGCTTTGTGCGGCTGTGCTCAACAGGATTTTCCGCCAGCGGATAGCACTCTCATTATCACATAGGAGTGGGACTTTGCTCAGATTGTAGCCAAAGTCCCTGAGGGTTTGCCTCATCCAAAGTAGTTGCGCGCAACACTGTCCTGCGGCAACATACTCGGCCTCAGCGGTGGATAGGGCAACGGAGGTTTGTTTCTTAGAATGCCATGACACCAGGGACCTTCCTAAGAATTGGCACGTTTCCGATGTACTCTTCCTATCGACCTTACATCCAGCATAATCGGAGTCTGAATATCCAATCAAGTCAAAGGTAGACCCCTTTGGATACCAGAGCCCGAGGCAAGGCGTAGCAACTAAATATCTAAGGATTCGTTTCACCGCCACTAAGTGACATTCCTTAGGATCGGATTGAAATCTAGCACACATGCATACGCTAAGCATAATATCCGGTCTACTAGCACATAAGTAAAGTAATGACCCTATCATTGACCGGTATGCTTTTTGATCAACGGACTTACCACCTTTGTTGAGGTCGGTGTGCCCGTCGGTTCCCATCGGCGTTTTTGCGGGCTTGGCGTCCTTCATCCCAAACCGCTTTAGCAGGTCCTGCGTGTACTTCGTTTGGGAGATGAAGGTGCCGTCCTTGAGTTGCTTCACTTGGAACCCAAGGAAGTAGTTCAACTCGCCCATCATCGACATCTCGACTTTCTGCGTCATCACCCTGCTAAACTCTTCACAAGACTTTTTATTAGTAGAACCAAATATTATGTCATCGACATAAATTTGGCACACAAATAAATCACCATCACATGTCTTAGTGAAAAGAGTTGGATCGGCTTTCCCAACCTTGAAAGCATTAGCAATTAAGAAATCTCTAAGGCATTCATACCATGCTCTTGGGGCTTGCTTAAGTCCATAGAGCGCCTTAGAGAGCTTACACACGTGGTTGGGGTACCGTTCATCCTCGAAGCCAGGGGGTTGCTCTACGTACACCTCCTCCTTGATTGGCCCGTTGAGGAAAGCGCTCTTCACATCCATTTGGTACAACCTGAAAGAATGATGAGCGGCATATGCTAGCAAGATACGAATTGATTCTAGCCTAGCCACAGGAGCAAAAGTCTCCTCAAAGTCCAAACCTGCGACTTGGGCATAACCTTTTGCCACAAGTCGAGCCTTGTTCCTTGTCACCACTCCGTGCTCGTCCTGTTTGTTGCGGAACACCCACTTGGTTCCCACAACATTTTGCTTTGGACGTGGCACCAGTGTCCAAACTTCATTGCGCTTGAAGTTGTTGAGCTCCTCCTGCATGGCCAGTACCCAATCCGGATCTAGCAAGGCCTCCTCTACCCTGAAAGGTTCAATAGAAGAGACAAAGGAGTAATGTTCACAAAAATTAACTAATCGAGACCGAGTAGTTACTCCCTTGCTAATGTCACCCAGAATTTGGTCGACGGGATGATTCCTTTGAATCATCGCTCGAACTTGGGTTGGAGGTGCCGGTTGCGCTTCTTCCTCCATCACATGATCATCTTGTGCTCCCCCTTGATCACACGCCTCCTGTTGATGGACCTGTTTATCGTCTTGAGTTGGGGGATGCACTATAGTTGAGGAAGAAGGTTGATCTCGTTCATCTTGTTCCTGTGGCCGCACTTCTCCAATCGCCATGGTTCGTATAGCGGCCGTCAGAACTTCTTCTTCATCTACATCATCATAATCAACAACTTGCTCTCTTGGAGAGCCATTAGTCTCATCAAATACAACGTCGCTAGAGACTTCAACCAAACCCGATGATTTGTTGAAGACTCTATACGCCTTTGTATTTGAGTCATAACCTAACAAAAACCCTTCTACAGCTTTGGGAGCAAATTTAGAATTTCTACCCTTCTTCACTAGAATGTAGCACTTGCTCCCAAATACACGAAAGTAGGATACATTGGGTTTGTTACCGGTTAGTAGCTCATACGATGTCTTCTTGAGGAGGCGATGAAGGTAGACCCTGTTGATGGCGTGGCAAGCCGTGTTTACGGCTTCCGTCCAAAAGTACTCGGGGGTCTTGAACTCTCCTAGCATCGTCCTCGCCATGTCGATGAGCGTCCTGTTCTTCCTCTCTACCACACCATTTTGCTGTGGTGTGTAGGGAGCGGAGAACTCGTGCTTGATCCCTTCCTCTTCAAGGAACTCCTCCACTTGAAGGTTCTTGAACTCGGACCCGTTGTCGCTCCTTATCTTCTTCACCTTGAGCTCAAACTCATTTTGAGCTCTCCTGAGGAAGCGCTTGAGGGTCCCTTGGGTTTCAGACTTATCCTGCAAAAAGAACACCCAAGTGAAGCGGGAAAAGTCATCAACAATAACTAGACCATACTTACTCCCTCCTATGCTCAGATAGGCGACGGGTCCGAAGAGGTCCATATGCAGCAGCTCCAGAGGTCTTGAGGTGGTCATCACATTCTTGCTGTGATGCGCTCCTCCCACTTGTTTACCTGCTTGACAAGCTGCACAAGGTCTATCTTTTTCGAATTGCACGTTAGTCAAACCTATCACATGTTCTCCCTTTAGAAGCTTGTGAAGGTTCTTCATCCCTACATGTGCTAAGCGGCGATGCCACAGCCAGCCCATGCTAGTCTTAGCTATTAAGCATGCATCTAGACCGGCCTCTTCTTTTGCAAAATCAACTAGATAAAGTTTGCCGTCTAATACACCCTTAAAAGCTAGTGAACCATCACTTCTTCTAAAGACAGACACATCTACATTTGTAAAAAGACAATTATATCCCATATTGCATAATTGACTAACAGATAGTAAATTATATCCTAGAGACTCAACTAAAAACACATTAGAAATTGAGTGCTCATTTGAGATTGCAATTTTACCTAACCCTTTCACCTTGCCTTGATTCCCATCACCGAATATAATTGAATCTTGAGAGTCCTTATTCTTGACGTAGGAGGTGAACATCTTCTTCTCCCCCGTCATATGGTTTGTGCATCCGCTGTCGATAATCCAGCTTGAACCCCCGGATGCATAAACCTGCAAGGCAAATTTAGGCTTGGGACTTAGGTACCCAACTCATGTTGGGTCCTACAAGGTTAGTGCAAATATCCTTAGGGACCCAAATGCAAGTTTTGTCTCCCTTGCATTTTGTCCCTAACTTCCTATCAACAATTTTCTTATCCTTTCTACAAATAGCAAAGGAAGCATTTAAAGCATAATAAATTGTAGAATGTTCATTCACTACTTTCCTAGGAGCATGAATAACATTCTTTCTA
The DNA here is from genome assembly GCF_902167145.1 of Zea mays. Taxonomy (NCBI): domain Eukaryota; kingdom Viridiplantae; phylum Streptophyta; class Magnoliopsida; order Poales; family Poaceae; genus Zea; species Zea mays. The sequence goes on from NC_050100.1 coordinate 11,526,902, forward strand.
GGCATAGCATTTTTCCTAGACATATTTCTAACGTGCATAAAGGAAGAACTAGAAGCAAACATGGCATGAGAGTTAAAATCATCATATGCATTATAACTCCTATACGTATTTCTAGTTTGTCTCCTATCATGATATAAAAAGGCATGGTTCCTTTTAGCACTAGGAGCCATAGGGGCCTTCCCTTTCTCCTTAGTGGGAATGGGAGCCTTATGGCTTGTTAAGTTCTTGGCTTCCCTCTTGAAGCCAAGTCCATCCTTAATTGAGGGGTGTCTACCGATCGTATAGGCATCCCTTGCAAATTTTAGTTTATCAAATTCATTCTTGCTAGTCTTAAGTTGGGCATTAAGACTAGCCAAATCCTCAGTTAATTTGGAAATTGAAACTAAATGATCACTACAAGCATCAACATCGAAATCTTTACACCTAGTGCAAATCTCAACATGTTCTACACAAGAATTAGATTTACTAGCTACTTCTAGTTTAGCATTTAAGTCATCATTAACACTCTTTAAAGTAGCAATGGTTTTATGACAAGAAGATAGTTCACTAGAAAGCACTTCATTTCTTTTAACTTCTAAAGCATAAGATTTTTGTGCTTCTACAAATTTGTCATGCTCTTCATACAAAAGGTCCTCTTGTTTTTCTAAGAGTCTATCTTTTTCATTCAAGGCATCAATCAATTCATTAATTTTATCTACTTTAGTTCTATCCAATCCCTTGAACAAACTAGAGTAATCTATTTCATCATCACTAGACTCATCATCACTGGAAGAATCATAAGTGACATTGTTTTGATTGCATACCTTCTTCTCCCTTGCCATAAGGCATGTGTGACGCTCGTTGGGGAAGAGGGATGACTTGTTGAAGGCAGTGGCGGCAAGTCCTTCATTGTCGGAGTCAGAGGAGGAGCAATCCGAATCCCACTCCTTTCCGATATGTGCCTCGCCCTTAGCCTTCTTGTAATGCTTCTTCTTTTCCCTCTTGCTCCCGTGTTCCTGGTCACTATCATTGTCGGGACAGTTAGCAATAAAATGACCAAGCTTACCGCATTTGAAGCATGATCGTTTTCCCTTGGTCTTAGTCTTGCTTGGCTGTCCCTTGCGACCTTTTAGTGCCGTCTTGAATCTTTTGATGATGAGAGCCATCTCTTCATCATTAAGACCGGCCGCCTCAATTTGTGCCACCTTGCTGGGCAGCGCCTCCTTGCTCCTTGTTGCCTTGAGAGCAATGGGTTGAGGCTCATGGATTGGGCCATTCAACGCGTCGTCCACGTACCTCGCCTCCTTGATCATCATCCGCCCGCTTACAAATTTTCCAAGAATTTCCTCGGGCGACATCTTGATGTACCTAGGATTTTCACGAATATTGTTCACCAAGTGAGGATCAAGAACGGTAAATGACCTTAGCATTAGGCGGACGACGTCGTGATCCGTCCATCGCGTGCTTCCGTAGCTCCTTATTTTGTTGATAAGGATCTTGAGCCGGTTGTATGTTTGTGTCGGCTCCTCGCCCCTTATCATCGCGAATCGTCCGAGCTCGCCCTCCACCAACTCCATCTTGGTGAGTAAGGTGACATCATTCCCCTCATGAGAGATCTTGAGGGTGTCCCAAATCTGCTTGGCATTGTCCAAGCCGCTCACCTTGTGATACTCGTCCCTGCACAAAGAGGCTAGCAACACAGTAGTAGCTTGTGCATTTTTATGAATCTGTTCATTAATAAACGAAGGACTATCCGAGCTATCAAACTTCATTCCACTTTCCACAATCTCCCAAATGCTTGGATGGAGAGAAAATAGGTGAGTACGCATTTTGTGACTCCAAAATCCGTAGTCCTCTCCATCAAAGTGAGGAGGCTTGCCAAGTGGAATGGGGAGCAAATGAGCATTTGAACTATGCGGAATGCGCGAATAATCAAAAGAAAAGTTTGAGTTAACCGTCTTTTGTTTGTCATAGTCGTTGTCGTCGTTGTCCTTTTGGGAAGAGGAAGATTCGTCGTTGTCGTCGTAGTAGACGATCTCCTTGATGCACCTTGTCTTCTTCTTCTTCCCTTCCTTCCGTCTATGGCCCGAGCCGGAGTCGGTACGCTTGTCTTCTTTGGGCTCGTTGACGAAGGACTCCTTCTCCTTATCGTTGATCACGATTCCCTTCCCCTTAGGATCCATCTCTTCGGGCGGTTAGTCCCTTTCTTGAAGAGAACGACTCTGATACCAATTGAGAGCACCTAGAGGGGGGGTGAATAGGTGATCCTGTAAATCTTAAAAACTTAAGCCACAAAACTTTGATTAAGTGTTAGCACAGTTAATGCCAAGTGGCTAGAGCGAAGATCTTGCACAATATGATAATCACAAGAAGATCAACACAGAGAGGACACGGTGATTTATCCCGTGGTTCGGCCAAGTACAAAACTTGCCTACTCCACGTTGTGGCGTCCCAACGGACGAGAGTTGCACTCAACTCCTCTCAAGTGATCCAATGATCAACTTGAATACCACAGTGTTATGCTTTTCTTCTCAATATCCCGTTTGCGAGGAATCTCCACAACTTGGAGCCTCTCGCCCTTACACTTGAGATTCACAAAGAAATACGGAGTAAGGAAGGAATTAGCAACACACACAAGACTCAAAATCAGAGCAACAACACGCATACAAGTCGCAGCCAGAGCTCACAACACACCTCAAAGAGTTCACAACTCAACAAGAGCTCTAGATGCTATCACAATGAATCAAATGCGCGAAATCGATGTCTTGGTGCTTAGGAATGTTGTAGGAATGCTTGGTGTACTCCTCCATGCGCCTAGGAGTCCCTTTTATAGCCCCAAGGCAGCTAGGAGCCGTTGAGAACAAATCTGGAAGGCCATCCTTGCCTTCTGTCGTCGGGCGCACCGGACAGTCCGGTGCACACCGGACACTGTCCGGTGCCCGATTTCCTTCCTTAAACAGCGCAGTCGACCGTTGCAGACTGTTGCAGATCTGGCGCACCGGACAGTCCGGTGCACACCGGACAGTCCGGTGCCTTTTTCCGACCGTTGGCCAGACCACGTGTCGCGCGCAGATTCCGCGGCCGACCGTTGGCTCGGCCGACCGTTGGCTCACCGGACAGTCCGGTGAATTTTAGCCGTACGCCGTCGGCAAATTTCCGAGAGCGGCGTCTTCAGGTCGAGGCAGCCTGGCGCACCGGACACTGTCCGGTGCACCACCGGACAGTCCGGTGCCCCAGACCGAAACAGCCTGTTGGCTGTACACAGCCAACATTCTCCTTTTCTTCTTCTCTCTGTTTCTAACACTTAGACAAATATATTAGTACACAAAACCAATGTACTAAGGCTTAGAAACATACCTTTACTTGTGATTTGCACTATGTTCATCCATGGGCATAGATTCACATTTAAGCACTTGTGTTGACACTTAATCACCAAAATACTTAGAAATGGCTCAAAGGCACATTTCCCTTTCACTTATTGCAAAGGAGGTGATTGTCCATGGAGAATCAATGCAAGGCTACAAAATGCCGGATCTCCCACAGTCGTTGTGAGTAATGTTGTATCACACATTGTTTCTACTTTGGATCATGAATGAAACTAGGGAAGGTCACATTGAATTTTATATTGTTTGCAAGTTACAGTTATCGTGGATAAGCACACATGCACTTCTAGTGGTCGTCGAAAAACAACAACACCCACCAGCTCATGGGTTGCTTTCCTTGCAATGCCATTCCTAACGAAGAAACCACATATGGGAGCTAAAGAATTGCAAAATACCTTGCAAGAGCAGCACAATTGCACAATTTCTTATGATACAGTGTGGAAAGGTAAAGAGAAGGCCCTTAGAGAGTTGTATGGAACATGGGAGGACAGCTTCAAATTACTTTTTAGATGGAGAGAAGCTGTTTTGGAGGTTATGCCAGACTCAGTGATTGAGTTTGATCTAGTAGTTGATGATGGAAAATTATATTTCAGCAGATTTTTTTGTGCTTTTGGCCCTTGTCTTCAAGGTTTTCGTGAAGGTTGCAGGCCCTACTTAAGTGTGGATTCCACAGCTCTAAATGGTCGTTGGAATGGTCACCTTCCCTCAGCTACAAGTGTTGATGGTCATAATTGGATGTTTCCAGTAGCTTTTGGTTTCTTCGAGTCAGAGACAAAAGACAGTTGGATTTGGTTCATGCAACAACTTCGTAAGACCATAGGCGACCCTCCTGTTTTAGCCATTTGCTTTGATGCATGCAAAGGACTGACATCAGCAGTGAACGATGTATTTCCAAATGCTGAAAAAAGAGAATGCTTCCGCCACCTCATGCAAAACTACATTAAGCACTTCACTGGATCAGAGCACATGTATCCCGCAGCTAGAGCATATAGGAACACCATTTTCGAGCACCACTTCAGTAATGCCAGGGATATACCCGGTGTGAAGCAATGGATTGATGAGTGGCACCCTCTTTTATGGTACAGATGTGGTTTCAACACGGCTATAAAGTGTGACTACATAACCAACAACATTGCTGAGGTATTTAACAACTGGATTAAAGACTATAAAGACCTTCCAGTTTGTGAACTTGCAGACAAAATCAGATGTTTGGTTATGGATCTCTTTTTTAGAAGGAAAAGGATCGGCGACAAATTGGGTGGTACAATCCTTCCCATAGTCATCAATTTGTTGAAGGCTAGAACCAGGGGGTTGGGTCATTTATCTATACAAAAAGGTGACTACTATCATGCTGAAATCCGTGATAACAACAACATTCACTGCAGACACGTTGTAAAAGCAGAACAGAGATATTGTTCATGTCTCGAATGGCAGCACACAGGGAAACCGTGCCAGCATGGCCTAGTGGTCATTATAGCGCAACAAATGCGAGAAGTTGGAATGGAGCACTTTGTAGATGACTACTTTTCTGTTGACAAATTTAAAAAGGCTTATGCACGAAGGATTGAAAATGTGGGTGACAAGTCCTTTTGGCCAAAAGTGTCCCTAGCCGATGAAGTGAATGCACCTATTGGTAAGAGGACTGTTGGGCGACAAAGGAAAAATCGAATTAAAAGTTGCCTAGAAGGTGGTGCTGCAAAGAAGAAACAATCCATACCTGATGAGGAAAACGAGAAGAAGCTACTCAGAGGAAAAATTAAATGCCCGAACTGTGGCCAACTCGGTCATAGGAAGGTCAGTCCAAAATGCCCACTTAATGGGTCCAAAAAAAGGCTAGCCATATTTTTTAATGCACCTATTGAAGCTTTAAATCCCCTCCTAATGATTACTTTCTTGACTTCTTAATTTTATTTATTGCTGTTTTTCAGGAAAAGGAAACCTCGGAAAAATACCACAAAACAATGGTTTCCAAAAAATATGGCCGAATCAGCTCAACATCAGGATGACAACACACAAGATGTTCCCGGAAGAACTGAAGGTACTAGTGAACCACAACTGATGTTGCTACAGGGAGGTGAGATTGGGCAGCAGGAGTTTGAAGCCGTTCAAATTGGGCAGCAGGAGTTTGAAGCCGTTCAGATTGGGCAGCAGGAGTTTGAAGCTGTCGATGTTGGGCAGCAGGAGTTTGAAGCTGTTGATGTTGGGCACTTAACCCCAACAAGGCACAAAAAAAGAGCAGTAGGAAAGAAGTTGACGCCGAAGAAGAAAAATGTTTGAGTAGCTGTGTAGTTGTCTGTGATTGGGCAGCAGGAGTTTGAAGCTGTAGCTGTGTGTTTGTGTGAAACTGTTTTCTGTTTTCAGTGAAACCAGCTGTGTGTATGTGTGTATGTGTGTTTTCTGGACAATTGAAACTGTATTCTGTTTTCAGTGTGAAAACAGCAGTGTGTTTGTTGTTCTGTTTTCAGTGTGAAAACAACAGCTTCTAATCTGTTTTCAGTGTACCATCATAATCTTCTGTTTTAGGCTTCAAATGTGTTTTCAGCTCATGTGTTTTAGGCTTCAAATCTGGCACGGCAGTGTGAAAACAGCAGCTTCAAATTGTGGTGTCCATTTGCAAGCTGAAATCAGCATACCAAATGTCTTCTGTTACAGCAGTCCATTTGCAGGTGAAATCGTGGTGTCCATTTGCAAGCTGAAACCAAGCTGTTTCCATTTGAAGCTGAAATCTTCTGGACAACTGAAGTGCCCAGCTTCTGTCCGAATGTAGTACAAATGGACAGTAAACAGCTTGGTGTCCAAATTCTGTTACAGCTGTCCAAATGCTGTCCACATGCTGAAATGCTCTCTTCTATTTTCTAGAATGCCCAGCTACTGTCCAAATGGACTGAAAACATGAAACTGAATGGACATACACAAATAAATTCAGAATTTTGAATGGACTGAATGGACTGAAAACATACTGAATGGAAATATTAAGATAACCATACAAAAGCTATCGAGTCCCATTCTACACTCGACAGAATGGACAACCCAGATTCACAGATACCTTACACAAGTTCAGTTACCTTACACAAGGTAACTACTACACAGATACCTTACAGAAGCTAACTCTTACACAAATAACACATCCAGTGCCATTCAACACCACCCATATTACTCTACTTCATCTGACGATCCGAAAGCTCTTCAGAACTGACATCATCCAGTGCCCATTCCCCACCACCCATATCTTCATCTTCACCAAATTGGTTGTTGAACCACTCAGATAATGGTGGCAACGGACCAGCTTCGAGATCTTCTAAACGCTGTGCTTCGTCCTCAAGTGATTGAGCAAGCTCATACACGCGCCACATTGCGAAGTTCACTGACACATCTTTGGCCGTATCTGGCGAATCCATAATCTCGTCTCCGGCCAAATCTTTCAACTCCTTCCCAACTACATGCATCTTTGCAATGGCTTGGGCGAGGTCACTACGAACTGTTTCAAATCGTGTTATCTGCGAAACCACAAAAAATTCTGTTGGAATTGAACAAACTACTGCATATTATTGAACTTAGTACAACCCTTACCGACACAGAACGAGGTGCCGAGCAATGATTGTCGACGGCTGTGAGTTCTGTCGGACAGAAAATATTTTACACTTAAAACAGACGCAGCTATATGATTTCAGTGATTGCAGAGCATTTCAGCGGACGCAGCAGTCTTCTGTTTTCAGTGGTATGCTGTTGGGGGAGTGCTCTTGACGAATGAAATAGGTACCTGATGTGGTCGCGCGGGTGTGCTCCTTGCCGGTGGGGTGCTCGTTGCCGGCGGTGTGCTCGTTGCCGGCGGTGTGCTCCAAGCCGCAACTGTCGCCTCTACGCTTGGCAACGATTGAAACAGACAGCCGGCTGAAGGCGGAAGCCACTTCGACCTCACTGTTGATAGTCGCCTAGAGGGGGTGAATAGGGCGAAACTGAAATTCACAAATATAAACACAACTACAAGCCGAGTTAGCGTTAGAAATAAAATCGAGTCCACGAGAGAGGGCGCAAAACAAATCGCAAGCAAATGAAGAGTGTGACACGTGGATTTGTTTTACCGAGGTTCGGTTCTCGCAAACCTACTCCCCGTTGAGGAGGCCACAAAGGCCGGGTCTCTTTCAACCCTTCCCTCTCTCAAACGGTCCCTCGGACCGAATGAGCTTTTCTTCTTCTCAATCAAACGGGAACAAAACTTCCCCGCAAGGGCCACCACACAATTGGTGCCTCTTGCCTTGGTTACAATTGAGTTTTGATCACAAGAACAAGTGAGAAAGAAAGAAAGCGATCCAAGCGCAAGAGATCAAAAGAACACGGCAAATCTCTCTCGCTAGTCACTAAAGGCTTGAGTGGAATTGGAGAGGATTTGATCTCTTTGGTGTGTCTAGAATTGAATGCCTAGCTCTTGTAAGTGGTTGAGAAGTGGAAAACTTGGATGCGATGAATGTGGGGGTGGTTGGGGTATTTATAGCCCCAACCACCAAACTTGACCGTTGGTGGAGGCTGTCTGTTCGATGGGGCACCGGACAGTCCGGTGCACACCGGACATGTCCGGTGCCCCAGCCACGTCACCAATGCCGTTGGATTCTGACCGTTGGAGTTCTGACTTGTGGGCCCGCCTTGATGTCCGGTGGCGCACCGGACAAGGACTGTTCACTGTCCGGTGCGCCAGTATGGGCACGCCTGACTTCTGCGCGCGCTGCGCGCGCATTTAATGCGTCGCAGGTAGCCGTTGGCGCGATGTAGCCGTTGCTCCGGAGTTGCACCGGACAGTCCGGTGCACACCGGACATGTCCGGTGAATTATAGCGGACTAGCCGTTGGAGATTCACGAAGCTGGCGAGTTCCTGGGGCCGCTCTTCCTTGGAGCACCGGACACTGTCCGGTGTACACCGGACAGTCCGATGAATTATAGCGGAGTCGCCTCTGGAAATTCCCGAAGGTGGCGAGTTTGAGTTGGAGTCCTCTGGTGCACCGGACATGTCCGGTGGTGCACCGGACACTGTCCGGTGGCACACCGGACAGTCCGGTGCGCCAGACCAGAGGTGCCTTCGGTTGACCCTTTGCTCTTTTGTTGAACCCAACTCTTGGTCTTTTTATTGGCTAAGTGTGAACCTTTAGCACCTGTATAACTTATACACTAGAGCAAACTAGTTAGTCCAATTATTTGTGTTGGGCAATTCAACCACCAAAATTATTTAGGGACTAGGTGTAAGCCTAATTCCCTTTCAATCTCCCCCTTTTTGGTGATTGATGCCAACACAAACCAAAGCAAATATAGAAGTGCATAATGGAACTAGTTTGCATAATGTAAGTGTAAAGGTTGCTTGGAATTGAGCCAATATAAATACTTACAAGATATGCATGGATTGTTTCTTTCTTATATAACATTTTGGACCACGCTTGCACCACATGTTTTGTTTTTGCAAACTATTTTGTAAATCCTTTTCAAAGTTCTTTTGCAAATAGTCAAAGGTAAATGAATAAGATTTTGCCAAGCATTTTCAAGATTTGAAATTTTCTCCCCCTGTTTCAAATGCTTCTCCTTTTGACTAAACAAAACTCCCCCTAAATGAGATCCTCCTCTTAGTGTTCAAGAGGGTTTTGATATATCATTTTTGAAATACTACTTTCTCCCCCTTTTGAACACAATAGGATACCAATTGATAAAATTCTTTGAAAACACGAAGTTTTTGAAATTGGTGGTGGTGCGGTCCTTTTGCTTTGGGCTCTTACTCTCTCCCCCTTTGGCATGAATCGCCAAAAACGGAATTATTAGAGCCCTCGAAGTAATTTCTTCCCCTTTGGTCATAAACAAATGAGTTAAGATTATACCAAAGACGAAGTCCTTTTGCTTTTAACTCTCCCGCAAAAGATGGAGAGAAGCGCGGAGTGGCGGCGAAGGACGAGTTACGGAGTGGAAGCCTTTGTCTTCGCCGAAGACTCCAATTTCCTTTCGATATACCTATGACTTGGTTTGAGATAGACTTGAAAACACATTAGTCATAGTATATAAGAGAGATATGATCAAAGGTACATAAATGAGCTATGTGTGCAATCTAGCAAAAGAAATTGCGTGAATCAAGAATATTGAGCTCATGCCTAAGTTTGGTAAAAGTTTGTTCATCAAGAGGCTTGGTAAAGATATCGGCTAATTGATCTTTAGTGTTAATGTAAGAAATCTCGATATCTCCCTTTTGTTGGTGATCCCTAAGAAAATGATACCGAATGGCTATGTGTTTAGTGCGGCTATGCTCGACAGGATTGTCGGCCATTTTGATTGCACTCTCATTATCACATAGCAAAGGAACTTTGGTTAATTTGTAACCGTAGTCCCGCAGGGTTTGCCTCATCCAAAGCAATTGCGCGCAACAATGGCCTGCGGCAATGTACTCGGCTTCAGCGGTGGAAAGAGCGACCGAATTTTGCTTCTTTGAAGCCCAAGACACCAAGGATCTTCCCAAGAACTGGCAAGTCCCTGATGTGCTCTTTCTATTTATTTTACACCCCGCCCAATCGGCATCCGAATAACCAATCAAATCAAATGTGGATCCCCGAGGGTACCAAAGCCCAAACTTAGGAGTATAAGCCAAATATCTCAAGATTCGTTTTACGGCCGTAAGGTGGGATTCCTTAGGGTCGGATTGGAATCTTGCACACATGCAAACGGAAAGCATAATGTCCGGTCGAGATGCACATAAATAGAGTAAAGAACCTATCATCGACCGGTATACCTTTTGATCCACGGACTTACCTCACGTGTCGAGGTCGAGATGCCCATTGGTTCCCATGGGTGTCTTGATAGGCTTGGCATCCTTCATCCCAAACTTGTTTAGAATGTCTTGAGTGTACTTTGTTTGGCTAATGAAAGTGCCCTCTTGGAGTTGCTTGACTTGGAATCCTAGAAAATACTTCAACTCCCCCATCATAGACATCTCGAATTTCTGTGTCATGATCCTACTAAACTCTTCACATGTAGATTCGTTAGTAGACCCAAATATAATATCATCAACATAAATTTGGCATACAAACAAATCATTCTTAAGTGTTTTGGTAAAGAGTGTAGGATCGGCCTTTCCGACTTTGAAGCCATTAGCAATAAGGAAATCTCTAAGGCATTCATACCATGCTCTTGGGGCTTGCTTGAGCCCATAAAGCGCCTTAGAGAGCTTATAGACATGGTTAGGGTACTCACTATCTTCAAAGCCGGGAGGTTGCTCAACATAGACCTCTTCCTTGATCGGTCCATTGAGGAAGGCACTTTTCACGTCCATTTGATAAAGCTTAAAGCCATGGTAAGTAGCATAGGCCAATAATATGCGAATTGACTCAAGCCTAGCTACGGGTGCATAGGTTTCACCGAAATCCAAACCTTCGACTTGAGAGTATCCCTTGGCCACAAGTCGAGCTTTGTTCCTTGTCACCACACCATGCTCATCTTGCTTGTTGCGGAAGACCCATTTGGTTCCTACAACATTTTGATTAGGACGTGGAACTAAATGCCATACCTCATTCCTAGTGAAGTTGTTGAGCTCCTCTTGCATCGCCACCACCCAATCCGAATCTTGAAGAGCTTCATCTACCCTGTGAGGCTCAATAGAGGAAACAAAAGAATAATGCTCACAAAAGTGTGCAACACGAGATCTAGTAGTTACCCCCTTATGAATGTCGCCGAGGATGGTGTCGACGGGGTGATCTCGTTGGATTGCTTGGTGGACTCTTGGGTGTGGTGGCCTTGGTTCTTCATCCTCCTTGTCTTGATCATTTGCATCTCCCCCTTGATCATTGCCGTCATCTTGGGGTGGCTCATCTCTTTGATCTTCTTCTTCATCATTTTGAGCCTCATCCTCATTTTGAGTCGGTGGAGATGCTTGCGTGGAGGAGGACGGTTGATCTTGTGCATTTGGAGGCTCTTCGGATTCCTTAGGACACACATCCCCAATGGACATGTTCCTTAGCGCGATGCACGGAGCCTCTTCAATACCTATCTCATCAAGATTAACTTGCTCTACTTGAGAGCCGTTAGTCTCATCAAACACAACGTCACAAGAAACTTCAACTAGTCCCGAGGACTTGTTAAAGACTCTATATGCCCTTGTGTTTAAATCATATCCTAGTAAGAAGCCTTCTACGGTCTTAGGAGCAAATTTAGATTTTCTACCTCTTTTAACAAGTATAAAGCATTTGCTACCAAAGACTCTAAAATATGAAATATTGGGCTTTTTACCGGTTAGGAGTTTGTATGATGTCTTCTTGAGGATTCGGTGTAGATATAACCGGTTGATGGCGTAGCAAGCGGTGTTGACCGCCTCGGCCCAAAACCGATCCGAAGTCTTGTACTCATCAAGCATGGTCCTTGCCATGTCCAATAGAGTTATATTCTTCCTTTCCACTACACCATTTTGTTGTGGCGTGTAGGGAGAAGAGAACTCATGCTTGATGCCCTCCTCCTCAAGGAAGCTTTCAATTTGAGAGTTCTTGAACTCCGTCCCGTTATCGCTTCTTATTTTCTTGATCCTTAAGCCGAACTCATTTTGAGCCGGTCTCAAGAATCCCTTTAAGGTCTCTTGGGTTTGAGATTTTTCCTGCAAAAAGAATACCCAAGTGAAGCGAGAATAATCATCCACAATAACTAGACAGTACTTACTCCCGCCGATGCTTATGTAAGCGATCGGGCCGAATAGATCCATGTGTAGGAGCTCCAGTGGCCTGTCGGTCGTCATTATGTTCTTATGCGGATGATGGGCACCAACTTGCTTTCCTGCTTGGCATGCGCTACAGATCCTGTCTTTCTCAAAATGAACATTGGTTAGTCCTAAAATGTGCTCTCCCTTTAGAAGCTTGTGAAGATTCTTCATCCCAACATGGGCTAGTCGACGGTGCCAGAGCCAACCCATGTTAGTCTTGGCAATTAAGCATGTGTCGAGTTCAGCTCTATCAAAATCTACTAAGTATAGCTGACCCTCTAACACACCCTTAAATGCTATTGAATCATCACTTCTTCTAAAGACAGTGACACCTATATCAGTGAAAAGACAGTTGTAGCCCATTTTGCATAATTGAGATACAGAAAGCAAATTGTAATCTAATGAATCTACAAGAAAAACATTGGAAATAGAATGGTCAGGAGATATAGCTATTTTACCAAGACCTTTGACCAAACCTTGATTTCCATCCCCGAATGTGATAGCTCGTTGGGGATCTTGGTTTTTTTCATATGAGGAGAACATCTTCTTCTCCCCTGTCATGTGGTTTGTGCATCCGCTGTCGAGTATCCAACTTGAGCCCCCGGATGCATAAACCTACAAAACAATTTTAGTTCTTGACTTTAGGTACCCAAATGGTTTTGGGTCCTTTGGCATTAGACACAAGAACTTTGGGTACCCAAACACAAGTCTTGGAGCCCTTGTGCTTGCCCCCAACATATTTGGCAACTATCTTGCCGGATTTGTTAGTCAACACATAAGATGCATCAAAAGTTTTAAATGAAATGTCATGATCATTTGATGCACTAGGAGTTTTCTTCTTAGGCAACTTAGCTCGGGTTGGTTGCCTAGAGCTAGATGTCTCACCCTTATACATAAAAGCATGATTTGGGCCAGAGTGAGACTTCCTAGAGTGAATTCTCCTAATTTTGTCCTCAGGATAACCGGCAGGGTATAAAATGTAACCCTCGTTATCTTGAGGCATGGGAGCCTTGCCCTTTACAAAATTAGACAATCTTTTAGGAGGGGCATTAAGTTTGACATTGTCTCCCCTTTGGAAGCCAATGTCATCCTTGATGCTAGGGCGTCTCCCATTATAGAGCATGCTACGAGCAAATTTAAATTTTTTATTTTCTAAGTTATGCTCGGCAATTTTAGCATCTAGTTTTGCTATATGATCATTTTGTTGTTTAATTAAAGCCATGTGATCATGAATAGCATTAATATCAACATCTCTACATATAGTACAAATAGATACATGCTCAACAATAGATGTAGAGGGTTTGCAAGATTTTAATTCTACAACCTTAGCTTGTAACATGTCATTCTTAGTTCTAAGGTCGGAAATAGTAGCATTGCAAACATCAAAAATTTTAGCCTTAGCAAGCAATTTTTCATTTTCAATCCTAAGGATAGCAAGAGAAATGTTCAATTCTTCAATTCTAGCAAGTAAATCATCATCATTATTTCTAGAATTGGTAATATTACAAACATGTGAATCAACCTTAGTATTTAAACTAGCATTTTCATTCCTAAGGTTGTCAATCATCTCACGGCAAGTGCTTAGCTCACTAGATAGTTTTTGACATTTTTCTACTTCTAGAGCATAAGCATTTTTAACCTTAACATGCTTCTTATTTTCTTTAATAAGGAAGTCCTCTTGAGAATCCAAAAGGTCATCCTTTTCATGAATAGCACTAATCAATTCATTTAATTTTTCTTTTTGTTCCATGTTAAGGTTGACAAAAAGAGTACGCAAATTATCTTCCTCATTACTAGTATCATCATCACTAGAGGATTCATATCTAGCGGAGGATTTAGATTTAACCTTCTTTTTGCCGTCCTTAGCCATGAGGCACTTGTGGCCGACGTTGGGGAAGAGGAGTCCTTTGGTGACGGCGATGTTGGCGGCGTCCTCGTCGTCGGAGGAGTCGCTTGAGCTTTCGTCGGAGTCCCACTCCCGACAAACATGGGCATCGCCGCCCTTCTTCTTGTAGTATCTTTTCTTCTCCTTTCTTCTTCCCTTCTTGTCGTCGCCCCTGTCACTATCACTTGATAATGGACATTAAGCTATAAAGTGACCGGGCTTACCACATTTGTAGCAAACCTTCTTGGAACGGAATTTGTAGTCCTTCCCCTTCCGTTGCTTGAGGATTTGGCGAAAGCTTTTGATGATTAAAGCCATCTCCTCGTTGTCGAGCTTTGAAGCGTCGATTGGTTGTCTACTTGGTGTAGACTCCTCCTTTTTCTCCTCCGTTGCCTTGAAAGCCACCGGTTGTGCTTCGGACGTGGAGGGATCATCAAGCTCGTTGATCTTCTTTGAGCCCTTGATCATGCATTCAAAGCTCACAAAATTCCCGATAACTTCCTCGGGGGTCATTGATGTATATCTAGGATTACCACGAATTAATTGAACTTGAGTGGGGTTAAGGAAGATGAGTGATCTAAGAATAACCTTAACCACCTCGTGGTCATCCCATTTCTTGCTCCCGAGGTTGCGCACTTGGTTCACCAAGGTTTTGAGCCGGTTGTACATATCTTGTGGCTCCTCCCCTTGGCGAAGACGGAAGCGACCGAGCTCCCCCTCGATCGTCTCCCGCTTGGTAATCTTGGTGAGTTCATCACCCTCGTGCGCGGTCTTAAGTAAGTCCCAAATCTCCTTTGCATTCTTCAACCCTTGCACTTTGTTGTATTCCTCCTTGCTTAGAGAGGCAAGGAGTATAGTTGTAGCTTGAGAATTGAAGTGCTCGATTTGGGCCACTTCGTCCTCATCATAGTCTTCATCCCCTACGGACGGTACCTGTGCACCAAACTCAACAACATCCCATATGCTTTTGTGGAGTGAGGTTAGATGAAATCGCATTAAATCACTCCACCTAGCGTAATCTTCACCATCAAAAGTTGGTGGTTTGCCTAATGGGACGGAAAGTAAAAGTGTATGTTTAGAAATGCGAGGGTAGCGTAGGAGGATCTTACTATACTTCTTGCGCTCTTGGCGCTTAGAAGTGACGGATGCCGCGTCGGAGCCGGAGGTGGATGGCGATGAAGAATCGGTCTCGTAGTAGACCACTTTCCTCATCCTCTTTTTCTTGTCACCACTCCGACGCGTCTTGTGAGAAGAGGATTTCTCCTTCTTATCCTTTTGGTGTGAAGAAGACTTCTTCTCCTTCCCTTTGGAGGAGTTCTTCTTCTCCTTCCTCTTGGTGCGGGACTCTTCCGATGAAGTGCTCCCATGGCTTGTAGTGGGCTTTTCGCCGGTCTCCATCTCCTTCTTGGCGTGATCTCCTAACATCACTTCGAGCGGTTAGGCTCTAATGAAGCACCGGGCCCCGATACCAATTGATAGTCGCCTAGAGGGGGGTGAATAGGGCGAAACTGAAATTCACAAATATAAACACAACTACAAGCCGGGTTAGCGTTAGAAATAAAATTGAGTCCGCGAGAGAGGGCGCAAAACAAATCGCAAGCAAATGAAGAGTGTGACACGTGGATTTGTTTTACCGAGGTTCGGTTCTCGCAAACCTACTCCCCGTTGAGGAGGCCACAAAGGCCGGGTCTCTTTCAACCCTTCCCTCTCTCAAACGGTCCCTCAGACCGAATGAGCTTTTCTTCTTCTCAATCAAACGGGAACAAAACTTCCCCGCAAGGGCCACCACACAATTGGTGCCACTTGCCTTGGTTACAATTGAGTTTTGATCACAAGAACAAGTGAGAAAGAAAGAAAGCGATCCAAGCGCAAGAGCTCAAAAGAACACGACAAATCTCTCTCGCTAGTCACTAAAGGCTTGAGTGGAATTGGAGAGGATTTGATCTCTTTGGTGTGTCTAGAATTGAATGCCTAGCTCTTGTAAGTGGTTGAGAAGTGGAAAACTTGGATGCGATGAATGTGGGGGTGGTTGGGGTATTTATAGCCCCAACCACCAAACTTGACCGTTGATGGAGGCTGTCTGTTCGATGGCACACCGGACAGTCCGGTGCACACCGGACATGTCCGGTGCCCCAGCCACGTCACCAATGCCGTTGGATTCTGACCGTTGGAGTTCTGACTTGTGGGCCCGCCTTGATGTCCGGTGGCGCACCGGACAAGGACTGTTCACTGTCCGGTGCGCCAGTATGGGCACGCCTGACTTCTACGTGCGCTGCGCGCGCATTTAATGCGTCGCAGGTAGCCGTTGGCGCGATGTAGCCGTTGCTCCGGAGTTGCACCGGACAGTCCGGTGCACACCGGACATGTCCGGTGAATTATAGCGGACTAGCCGTTGGAGATTCCCGAAGCTGGCGAGTTCCTGGGGCCGCTCTTCCTTGGAGCACCGGACACTGTCCGGTGTACACCGGACAGTCCGGTGAATTATAGCGGAGTCGCCTCTGGAAATTCCCGAAGGTGGCGAGTTTGAGTTGGAGTCCTCTGGTGCACCGGACACTGTCCAGTGGCACACCGGACAGTCCGGTGCGCCAGACCAGAGGTGCCTTCGGTTGACCCTTTGCTCTTTTGTTGAACCCAACTCTTGGTCTTTTTATTGGCTAAGTGTGAACCTTTAGCACCTGTATAACTTATACACTAGAGCAAACTAGTTAGTCCAATTATTTGTGTTGGGCAATTCAACCACCAAAATTATTTAGGGACTAGGTGTAAGCCTAATTCCCTTTCAACTGTCGACCTCGACATCGACGTCGACGACCAACCTTTTCTTCCCTCTCGCCGGAGTAGCCATCGGAGGAGGAGTGCTCTCGAAGGACGGAGCGAGCACAGAGAAGACAGAGCAGTGGCGGCGCCGTGGAAGAGGAGTAACTCGTGGAAGAGAGGAGAGACGAGGAGTTAGGTTTTCACCAGATTAGTGGTTACAGCATGGGCAAAATTGACCTTTACCATACCTAATGGAAGCTAACAGAGCGCTGGACATTAACTGTGCCAATATGGCAAGGCTGTGAGCTACAGAATAACAAAATGGCGAGGTCCAGCTGCGGAGTAATAAAATAGCGAAGCCGCGCGACGAGATTATTACAATCTCAAATAACTCCACGCGCGGAACATCCGACAGATTCCTTGTCGAAACTGTACTTGCATTCCATGAGGCCCGCCTCAGCGGCAGCGCCCTTCCCAGTCTCAGATCCGCGTCGTCGCGGCCCCTCCCCCTCTCCCGTGCGCTGCGTCCCCCAATTCCCGCTCCCCACGCACCCAGACACGCCGAGCGGGAGAGGAAGCGACAGCCAGCAGCCGAGGCGGCCAGCGCCAGCGCTGGCATGACCACTCCCACTCCCAGTGGCGACGGCTCGCCCCCGGGCTCCTCCGACCTCGTGCCCCCTTCCTACCCCGAGGCAAGCCTCCCTCCCTCCGTTCCAACCCTACCTCTTTCGACTCCTCTCCGCTACTCCTTTCCGCCAGATCTGCGCCGATCTGCGGCATCGACTGACCCGTGCGCCTGCCTGGTTGCTACAGATGATCGTCGCCGCGATCACCGCCCTCGCCGAGGAGAACGGCTCCAGCCAGGCCGCCATCGCGCGCCGCATCGAGGCGCAGGCCCGCGGCGACCTGCCGGCCTCGCACCCGGCGCTCGTCGCCGCCCACCTCTCGCGCATGTCCGCCGCAGGGGAGCTCGTCGCCGTCGCGGGGGGGAAGTACGCGCTGCCCCCGCCGCCGGCGCAGCCGGCGCCGGAGTCACCGGCTGACGACGGCGAAGACGATGACTGCGCTGACGAGGTGGACGAGGAAGAGGAGGCGCCGGAGCCTCTGCCCGTGCCTGTGCCGCAGCCGCCCGCCAAGCGCGGGCGTGGGAGGCCCCCGAAGCCGCGGACCGCGGACTTACGATGCATAGCAAATACTCCTCTGGATGAAGAAAGTGCATTATCTCAAATGGTTACCTGCATAGAAGATCTCCAAGAAATTGTCAACTGCAGGAAGCATGAGTCTCTCACAGTGCAGACATTTGGAACACGAATAGAAAAACTACACAGGTGAGATTCTTATTTGGAATCAGCCTTTTGTTTTAATTGATAGTCTGACCACATAATCGAAATTATTCTTGCGGGCCACTTCATTTTATGAAGCTTATCAACACAATAATGTCCTTAACATTTTAACTCATTTAATTATTATTTTTTGAATGAGCAGGAGAGCTGCGCATCATAACTCCTTTAATTAATTCATCCTTCACATTTGTATAATCCTTCAGGGAGAAGTATCTGCAGCTCTGTGACTCGGTTGATATGGACAAGGTTGATTCAACAAGCACCATAATGGATGAGGAAGACGACGTTGTTCGTAGCTTGCGCGCAAGTCCTGTCCATCCAATCAAGGATCGCACTTCAATTGATGACTTTGAAATCATCAAACCTATTAGCCGTGGAGCATTTGGACGTGTTTTCTTGGCCAAGAAAAGAACTACGGGAGACCTTTTTGCTATAAAGGTATTCATTGGGCAAAATCTTCTGTTATTTCATGCAACCATGCATACCTTTTAGTTAGGCACTAGCCTTATGATTTATGGAACGGCTGCGCAAGCAAACACCTTAGGTGTAAGCGTGCAAGTGAGCCTCCTAGACCTTTAGATCGTGATCCAACCGTAGGCCACATTTAACACTTAAACCCTCCATCAGCTCACGTAGCTTTATCACCCTCCTCTCGACAACCTACAACTACATCTATGATTGGATCATAATCTAAAGGTCCAGGAGGCTCGCTTGCACCTAAGGCTTGCTTGCATAATAGTCGTTCGGTTCACACCCTAGCAAATATTGTGCAAGTAGTTCGGCCCCAGAAATTGAAATTTTTCAGTGTTGCTTCATAACATAGGGTTCATCCAAGTGTTTTGTTTCCAAGTCGTGTTCACATTTCTTAGTGTTGTGATTGTTGTCCAATTAGTTTGATGTCCTTGTGTCACCTTCATATCCACAATGTGAGTCTGCCTAGTTCCTGCATCATCGATTCATTAACTGTTCTGACGAAGTTACACTCAACTCCCTAATAGTTGTCATTGAAGCCTATTCAGTAATAAGTTTTTGTTGAACTTGAACAATTCTTTTACGGAGGAAGCTGTTAGACATGTGTGTGTTGCAGCTGTAATGGGCTTAGGCTTAGCCCACATACCATTCCATCTATTAATATAGTAACCCAACTCTAATTAGAGTTTTTGAGTTTCCAATATGGTATCAAGCCTAGCTCCCTCCATCCCTCCCCTACCTCAACCGCCAGGCAACCTTCGGCCGGCCGCTGGCCATGGCAGCCCCTCTCCTCTCCACACGCCACACGATTGAGCCTCCCCTGCATCCCGCGACCGTGCCTCCTCTGTTCCCTGCGAACGAGCCGCTCACGTCGCGCCTCGTTTTGTCTTTCCTCTCCCTGGCTCGGGCCGCATCTGGGTGCCCTCCACGGCCAGCGCAGCCGCACGTCCCCTTCCCGTGTGCGCCTCCTCAATTCTCCCCTACGCCCCTCCCCTACGCGCCTGTCTCCCTCCATAGTACGCACTAGCCGAGCCCCACCGCCACGCCTGCCTACGCTGGTGTCGCGGCGATGGGTGACCTCCTCCCCGCGTTGTACGTGCGCCACATGCACGCCCCCGTGTTGGCGCCGCCGTTCCCCATAGCCTCGCATAGTTCCAGCGGGCTGCGGTACTACTCGCCCCATGAGGCAATGTCGGTGTCGTCAGAAACGGGGATGGGGCGCCACCGACCGCGGGCATCGTACTGCCCCTCCCACGCCGCGTGCGATAGGAACTTCGACGCCCAAATGCCCGTCGTTGTTGTCTTTCCCCGTCCGAATCCGGCCTCGGGCCTCCCCTGCTCTGCTCTGCTCCGCTCAAGGAACCCAGCATGCGCCACCCTCGGCCATGATCGACCTCACCGCACCTACCGGCGGGCCATTCGCCGCCGGTCACCCTTCAATCGCCTCGCAGGTCGTGGCCGGCCCTGCCCTCCTTGGAATGGCTGCTAGCGCGCCCGTGCTGTCTGCACACGGCTTCCCCACACCCACGACCCCCTCGGGATTCTTTCCTACTGCCAGCGACCTCTCCTAGTCCGCGGTTGGCGCTGCCGCCGTGTCTGCTGCGCAGACGAACGAACCAACCTCTTTTTCCCTTCCTGCACTGCCCTTGCGCCTCGCACGGACGCGACGACCTCCCTCTATGCGGTAGTGGTGCCGTCTACGTCCATCCAACCGCCACTCCACCCGCAGGCGAGCCTCTCCTCCACTTCCGAGGACAACTCCCCCTTCCATAGCTGCACTGTGTCAGCACCTCCGCCCCTGCCTGCAGTGCCTGCCACGACCCCTATGTCACTCCCGGCCGCTCCTTTCCTCCGGCACCATGGGGGCACGGGTGGCATGCGGGCGCTGACCTCTCCCCTTCTGCGCCTACTCCCTTGACGCCCGTCCTTCGCCATGCCGCGGTCCACATGCCTCCCTACCATGTGCGGGTCTCCCTTCAAGACGATCAATTTCTCTAGGGCATGTTCGTTGCCTTTGATTGGACCCTGAATCTGGTTCTCCATGAGTGTATCGAGCTCTACCACCCTTCGGCCACCGACCACCCTCAGGAAGGCCGCCAAGCTACTGGGTCGTTTGTCTTTCGCAGTGCCATGATTGTCTCAATCACAATCGAGGTCTTGCCGTCTCCATTGCCCATGCTTGCCGTCAGCATGCTCGCCACTAGCGGCCCTAGCCCTTCCCTATGGCTTAGTGGGGGTGCCTCACTGGCTCTCTCCTCGTACCCCATGTCATTGTAGCCCACTCCTACTCCCACCAACTAGGTTGCTGACTCCGACGCCTCGTACCACACCACTTCTGACCCTAGTACTGTTTTTATCCCATCTCGCAGCCCCACCTTCCCTTCTTCCATTGTTGCCGGTAATGGGGACTTTGCCTGTCACCTCACTAGGCGACACAGGTCTTCCTGGTCCTTTGTACCTCAACATCATCCTTGTTGCCCCAACATCATACAAAACCTTCTCTCAATTCGTCGTTTCACCGCTGCCAACCACCGTTCCATGGAGTTTGATCACTGGGGGCTCACCATACGAGATCTTACCACTCGTGTTGTGGTTGCCCGATGTGACAGCTCTGCCACCATATATCCTATTCGGTTTCTCGCCCCACCTCCCTCATCCCGTGTTGCCACACCATATGCCCTCATCGCTACTGCATCTACCTCCACTTTGCACCATCGCTTTGGCAACCCCGACCACGACGTCCTCTCTAGACTCTCGCCCACGTCGGCCATTACCCTCCCCCGCGGCAACGCTGCCTCGCCTTGCCATGCTTGATAGCTTGGTCGCCACACTCGCTTACCCTTCACCTCTTCCATGTACCGCGCAAGTTGTTCCTTTGATTTCGTCCATTGTGACCTTTGGACATTTTCGATACTGAGCATTTCCGGTTACCAGTACTATTTGGTCATCCTAAATGACTTCTCTCGCTACCTGTTGACTTTTCTCCCCTACCGTAAGTTTGACACCTTCCTCACCCCACGAGAGCCCCACCTCACCGTTGCCAAGCAGATTCTTCGCTGCCTCCTTGGCACCCTCAACTACGACCTTCTTCTTCGGTCCTCTCCGACTTCTGAGCTGGTTGTCTACACCGACGCTGATTGGGTCGACTGTCCCAACACACGCAGTCCATCTCTGGCTACGTTGTGATCCTAGGGGCTAACCTCTTCTCCTGGTCCTTGCAGCGACAACCTGTCGTCTTCTGCTCCAGCGCTGAGGCCGAGTATTGCGTTGTGGCCAACGACTTAGCCGAGACAATCTGGCTCCGTCAGCTGCTTCAGGAGCTCCACAGCCCCCTCGCGCGCGCCACCCTTGTCTACTGCGACAACGTCAACGCGGTCTACCTCTCCACCAACCTCGTCCAGCACCAGCGCACGAAGCACGTGTAGATCGACCTCCACTTCGTCCGAGCGAGTCGCTGTCGGCGATGTCCGTGTCCGGTGTCCCGACCGCTTCGCAGTTCGACGACATCTTCGCCAAGGGGCTCCCATCTACGGTGTTCTCGGAGTTTCGGTCCAGTATCAACCTCTGTAATGACAAGAGTTGCGACTGCAGGGGGTTAGACAGGTGTGTGTGCTGTTTTACAACTATAATGGGTTTAGGCCCAACCCACATACTATTCCATCTATTAATATAGCAGCCCTACACTAATTAGGGTTTTGGGGTTTCCAATAGAAACAATTATTGCAGCTTGGCTGATCACTTTTCACACCCATTAAAAATTAGCATTATTGTGCTGCAAGTTGTAATTGTGTTTTCTGAATCATGGCTTTGTCTTCATATGTAAAAATTTCGGTGTTCGTTTCTCTACTGCATATCATCTGAGCACTCACAACTGCTACCTGCAAGTGTCTATTACAAATTCAGATTGCACCCTTGTCATGTCTGTGCTGTTCTTGGGATAACTTTTGCATGATAGCTTTTATGCTGAAGTACCTTTAATGCAAATAGTAATACTTCTGGTATGGGTTTCTTGTTGAACATGTGACATATTGCTAAGCATTATTCTTGTAAGAAAACACAACAACAAGTTTAAGTTGTCCACCCTGACTTATTAGGCCGTGGGGACTGAGTATATATAGGGCAGAATACTGCCGTCAGGATTACAACATGGCAGAGAGTCCAACTCGGGCACAACTACCTTAACCGACTCCTATTATAACTCTGCTATCTCTAGGACAGATCAAACTTGATTCTATCCTATCTTTAATCAGAGTTGGTTAAGGTCTTTCTCTATTATAGAACAACTATGTGGACCCCTGATCTGATATGGTTGTAGCCTAATATACATTCTATTCTAACAACTAAGATGTCTAGCAAGTAGCAATACAACAATAACAGTTCCAATTTTGGTTTCATCTCTATAAGAGCGGCATTGTTTTTAAGCTGGCCCGCCAAGTCTGTGTCAACTCACAAACCTCCTCTTTCACCTAGGCTTGGTACCAGCACTGTTGAAACAACATAGGAGTGATCTGACTCTGCTGAAACGATGTAGGTGGATTTCTAGCAAGTAGCAATACCGTGGCACCAGTTTCACTACCATTTGTCAGCTTGTTTTTCATGTATAAACATAATAGAAAATTCTCACAAATACTTCAGTGCACCCTGTTTCCTTTGATGCCAGGGCATACATTGCTATCTTGTTGGTTGATTTAACAAGATTTCTACTTTAAACAGGTTCTTAGGAAGGCAGATATGATTCGGAAAAATGCTGTCGAGAGTATATTGGCTGAACGTGATATATTGATTACAGTCAGGAACCCTTTTGTGGTAAGTGAACATACAAATCTGCCCTGTTCTGAAACACAATATTTGGTTCTGAAATCCTCATGCTTTTGGAAGGTACGGTTTTTCTATTCGTTTACCTCACGGGATAATTTGTATCTGGTCATGGAGTACCTGAATGGAGGGGACCTTTACTCATTACTGAGGAATTTAGGGTGCCTGGATGAAGACGTTGTTCGTGTGTATCTTGCAGAAGTTGTAAGTTTGTAGTATCCATTAATTTTCCATCTTTTTCATTCCCTTGGCTCATAATCAGTTTGTTCTGCAGGTACTAGCTTTGGAATATTTGCACTCTATGCACATAGTCCATAGGGATCTAAAGCCTGACAACTTGTTGATAGCCCATGATGGACATATTAAGGTTTGGAGACATGCACAATGCACATATTTATTAAACCTTCTCTCCTTGGTATATTTTGTTTGTTTGTTGTTAGATATAGCAAACTAAAGTTCATTCCACCTCATGCCTTGCAAAGGCAAGCTCTAACTTATGTTGTCTGCTGGTTGAATATTTTTTATGTATCCACAATTTTATAGTATTAGTTTGATGGATGGATCATTTTATGTACATTAGATTTTGGCCGCCGTAAGGTGATTCTCTGTATCTCGGTCTATGTAAGGCGTGTAATTTCTTCTTATTATTAATATAATGATACACAGCTCTCCTACGTGTTTGAGAAAAAAAAACAATTTGATATGTTCTGTTCAATCAAAATGCATAATGATAACAGTTATTGGCAGTTGTCAGAACAGCATGCACTAGATTTGTAATAGGAGAGAACATGTGACTATTGAGGTTAATTGTTTTTACTTTTTAGAGATCATGATGGATGTTCAGAATGGTGCCTCTTTTTTTATTTTGAACTTCACATATGAATATAAGGTTATGCTTGTTCTTGGAGTTTTTTTCCCTTCAAGAAAAGCAGCACTTAGTTGTATTTCATGAAAAAACCAAGTACCGACTGTCTTTACTGTTCAAATTTTCATGTCACTAATTTAATATTGTTTCCTTTTATACTTCAATGGACATGCAAATTCATTTTTGTTCTTAGTTTGACATGGTTACTTGTACTAGTGTGTTTTCTATGTGCTGCTTTTTAATGTTCATTTATCCAGTTGACAGGTTTTGGGTTGTCCAAGGTTGGTTTGATTAACAACACATATGATCTGTCTCGCCCTGTTGTTAGTGGGGCTTCACTGTATGGAGATGATGAGCCTCAGATGAATGAATTCGAGCAAATGGATCACCGAGCACGGAGACAAAATCGTTCTGCTGTTGGAACTCCTGATTATTTAGCACCAGAAATCATTTTGGGGACAGGACATGGTAAATTCTGAGTAAACTCTGTTTTAGGATCACTAGACTTATTCATTTTATTACTATTTGATACTAACTACTTTATTATTATGTATATACTCCTAGGTTGCAGTGCAGATTGGTGGTCCGTTGGTGTCATTCTATTTGAGCTCATTGTTGGCATACCTCCGTTCAATGCAGAACACCCCCAGGTATTGTCAGTGGCAGAAGCAGGACTAAAATTAAGGAGATGCTAACAAAAATATAGCATATATGTAGCACATGAGTAGCAAGAAAACAATATGTAATATACCACTGAATTGCTACTTGCTAACCATGAGTAGTAATGTGAGTAGTAGGCAATATCATTCTATGTTTACTCATGGATTGAGAACGTTCGATTTGTTTCATGGCCATGCTTATTATTAACAGAGATATTTAGTTTACTTTTTCTGGCCATTCAGCTAAAAAAAGAATGAATGGTTATGTGGGGTGCCTAGGACCACGGGCACCTAGGGGGCGCGCTTGCCCCGGCTGCCCCCTTGCTGGGTCCACCACTGGGTATTGTACATTATGTTAAGTGAATAATTGTTTGCAGATGAGGAAAGAAGAAGATGGGAAGTAGCTGTTGCAAAGGGTCTCGCTCATTTGGTTGCACCCTTGGTAGAGCCTTAGGAAGGATCGAGTAGTCTGTTTTGATCTCCTAACGGATCCCTTTTTGTATGCCTGTTCTGGCCTCCCGCCTCCGTCAGGAGGTTCTTTTGTTGTTTTGTTTTGTTTTGTTTTTTGGGTCTTCTATAGACCTTTTCTTTATCTGCTTAATATATAATGGGTGCAGTTCTCCTGCGTGTTCGAGAAAAAAAAGTTTATCAATCTTCTTATAACTTTTACATGGTCATAAATATTGACTTGCATGTATTGACTAGTTAAACCCAACAGCTTAATATGATGGGGAGAGGCGGACAATTTACTTATATTCCAACACTCCCCACCCAAAAGCTTAAGCTCATGGGGAGAGATGGGCAATTCGAACTCGAGACCTCTGGATTTGATACCACATTGAGTCGTAAGCATCGACCAGTTCAATCAAAAAACTTAAGCTGATGAGGGGACATGGACAATTCACTTGTATTCCAACAATAAATCATAACATCAAATTATCAAAACAATTACAGCCAATCAGGGCATATTAGATATTTTCTGGAAAGAAGTGTTCATTATCAATGTGTGTTGGTCATTGGAGCAAATATTCGCCATTATACTATTAGACTTCTCTGTAGACCAATGACCTGAAAACTTGTTTAGCTTTAGCTTAACATCATTATTATTTTCTACTTGTTCCTGTAGACAATTTTTGACAATATTCTGAATTACAAAATACCTTGGCCGCATGTCCCGGAAGAGATGAGTTTTGATGCACAAGATTTAATTGACAAGTAAGAAGTATTTCGAACCTTTTTTTCAGCACTCAATTGTTTGTGATATTGTATTTCATGTTATATCTCCTTGTGTTCAAATGTCTATTTGGTAGATGATTGTGCTCGTTTGCAAGTATCTTAGTGCATACGTTTTAGGGCTAATGTAATATTTTTTTGCATGTTTGATTTGCATTTTTACCTCTTTTTGCAGTTACTCGTTTTTCTTTTTGTTTGTGGCATTCCTTTTAACTTATTATAGCAATGCAGGCTTATAATTCCACGCAATACTGAGAGCACCTAGAGGGGGGTGAATAGGTGATCCTGTAAAGTCAAACACTAAATAGCTACAAACTTGATTATAAAGATGCCACCGGTCCAGATCAGCCGCCGCCAGTCCTCATGTTGGCCACCCGCTCCGTTGCCTCTCTGGCCGCTCACGCCCCTATGCGCTGTCCTCACCAGCGTCGTCCACCTCTTCCCCAACGCCTCCCACTTCGAGCTTCTCCCGTCACCAGCGTCAAACTCCCTTGCCAGGTCCGGCACAAACCCCTGCCTGGACCCGCCCCATCGCCCTCCCCTTCATCACCTTTGTGGGATCCGTCGCTATCGCGTTCTTCCCGGCCGGATTCACCGTTGCTGCGACCTTCCCGGCTAGATCCGTTGCTGTCGTGGCCTTCCCGGCCGGATCCCCCGTTACCCCTTCTATTCTGTCGTGGGTACGACCACCATGACCGGTGCAGACGTGTGCGTTGTCGCCGGCCTCCCTGGCGGGGCTCCTCGTCGTCTGGATGATTGAAGAAGAAAGAAGGTCGGCCTGCTGGTGCTCTTTGTTGTGTCGCCCCGCCGATCGTTGACGCTCGAACGTCGACCCCTACCGAAGAACAGGCTATTGTCGCGTGTCTCCCGACCATGGCCACCTCGACTTCGACTACCTCGGCATCCAGGGGCTATCGTCTTCTCGGAGTCCACACCGGTCTCTACTTCAGCCGCAACATTTGCACCCTCACGACGCTACGACTGCGGGGGATAACAACCCGTCAACTCCTACCTTCGGCTTCTACTCCAATCTCGGTGTCCCCGTTGCGACTGCGGGGGGATGTTAGACTGGGAGGGGGGGACACCACTATTGGGTTGCCGGCCCATTAGGGTTAGGGTTCTGTGTCTATATATGTAACCACCACCTTTATGCAATACAATAAATCAAGCACTTCACAATCCAACACTCATGAATCATGACCACTCTACCATAAGCTGCTGTGATGTTGGCAATAAAGTTTTTTTCTCTTTCAATATCTAGCGTTATCATGAAACAGACTGTTGGCCTCACAAACTTTAAGCCAGCCAATACACGACTTCATTCTGGCCATATTGCGCATAAAGGAAGCCAAGGCAAGACTATGCTTCTTCAACATGTTTTGGATCAATGTTATCGGTTAAATTCTGAGAATGAAAGCATCAAGCTGTTGTAGGATATGCTATCTCCCATTAGTTGTGTTCTGTTGTTTTAAATTACTCTAGGTTTTTCCTTGTAGGTATGGCCTTTCCCTTATATTTGTTCGGATTTTATATGTTAATGCAGGCATATGCTATCAATAATATAAATCTCAATTGCCGTGCTACTTATCTAGTTCATACTCAAGTTATAAAAATTATGGCATGTTAATTTCTGTTATGATTAAATCATGGTTTCAAAGGCGTCGCCTAGGCGACGCCTAGGCGTCCAGGCGGCCAAAAAGTCTAGGCGTCCCCGTCGCCTAGCCAAGAGTCGGCAAGAGGGGAGGGGGAAGAAGCCTAGCAGAGACGACTTTGGGGAGCGGGATCGAGGGAGCGGCGGCGCAGAGAGTGCCGATCTCGGGGGACCGGCGGCGCAGGGAGTGCCGAGCTCGGGGGAGCGGCGGCGCAGGGAGTGCCGAGCTCGGGCGAGCGGCGACGCAGAGCTCGGGGGAGCGGCGGTGCAGAGCTCGGGGAAGCGCCGCCGCTGAGACTCAGGGGAGCGCCGCCGAGCTTGGGGGAGCAGGAGCAGCGATGCATGGTTGTGGACGAGCGGCGACAGTGAGATGGGAGCAACTCAGCAACCCTAACCGGAGGATATATGGGCTGCCTGCCTGCCTGGTGGGCTGGGCCATCTCCTTCTACCCCTTCCTTCTTTTTTTTCTTTCTCCCTTTTTCTTTTTCTTCCTCATATATGTTGTTGTTCTGTCTTTTGTTTAATTGGTAAGGCGTCGCCTTGCTCGCCTTAGTAAGCGCCTAGGCGTCGCCTAGGCGTCCAGGCGGTGGCCCAACGCCTTGTCTCGCCTTACCGCCTTAAGAACTATGGATTAAATAAAACTTACCTGGCTGGAGATCTTACAACAACTTTGTCCAGATTATTGACCGAAGATCCTCATCAACGACTAGGAGCAAATGGCGCCTCAGAGGTATTTTAAAGGCACTGCAAACCATATTTCTTGGTTATTCTATTTTTAAAAAACATTATGATATGGACATGATGGGGATCATGTTTTATTTAGGTTAAACAACATCCATTTTTCAAAGACATTAGCTGGGATACCCTTGCTAGGCAGAAGGTGAGGAAGTGGCAAAAATTACGTAACTCTTCAAACTTATAGTGCATATTGTTTCTGTATGTATGCGAGTGATAACAGAAAACCATTTGCAGGCTGCCTTTGTTCCCTCCTCAGATAATGCATTTGATACTAGCTACTTCACCAGTCGCTATTCCTGGAATCCATCAGATGGAAACATATATGAAGCATACGAGTTTGAGGATTCCAGTGATAATGGAAGCCTTAGTGGAAGCAGTAGTTGTCTGAGCAACCGCCAAGATGACATGGTATGAGTGATTTCCTTATTTATTTGCTGAGCAACAAATAAAAACTAACCTTGGAGAAAACAGTCAAAAGAATTTTGTATTGTGCATAGTTGATGTAGCCTTTTTTAAGTTTCTTTGCTAACTGTTCCATATTATATTCTACCAGACGGAGGACAGCGATGGCCTCAATGAGTTTGAATCTAGTGCAAATGTCAATTATTCTTTCAGCAACTTCTCGTTCAAGGTACATATACTGGGTTATGATTTCATATCATGTATTTGACGGTAATTGAAGCTTGGCAATTTTACAAGATCAAATTATCATAGAGCGGTAGTCCGGTTTTACTTCATTCACTCTCAACTTTAGCCACTTCACTCTTCTCTTTGTTTTGCACAGCGTGCAGCGGTTGGATCACCGTCTAAAAGTTCAGAATGCTTGCTTGCACGCTTGCACCTAAGACCTGCTTGCACAATATTCGTTCCCTATTTGTAAATATCAACATTTGCAATTGCAATGTTATCGCAATAGCAATTGTAGTACTGCTGTACCTGTGAGCCAGATCTTGAATGCTACAAAGGCAGTATCCTTTCTTTTTAGTATGATGATATATGCAGCTCCTGCGTGTTTGAGACAAAAAAAAAATGTTGCCATCCATTGATAACTTCCCTAGAAAATTGTACCACAACATTCCTCTGACATCATCTTCGGTGCAGAATCATGCTTCCATCAATTATGATATGTTCACCAAAGGATTGAAGGATGATCCACCGCCAAGAACTGAAACGTAGCAATCAATCCAAATTTGGACTCTCATCCGAGTAATCAAACAGTCTACAAGGTGCTCGCGCGATGTAGGTCTTGTACATGTAACTAGGCATTTTCACTCTTATATCACCTCTTCTATTGGCACCTGGTTATCTATAACAATGTTATAGTTGTTACTGTCACTTGTGCAGATCAAAGTGTGAGGCATGGTCTGTTCCAATTGAGGCTGTTCCTACATCTCCCGGAGCCGAGTACAGTTTTGCTGTTACCTTGTTTTCATGACCAATTGACATGCCATCATCAGTGAATCACCCTTGACCGAATTGGGCAGAGCGCTGTCTTTTTGTTCCCCTTTGCTTTTTTTTTTAAAAAAATCAGTCCATTATGAGCCTTGGGTTTGCGGAGATTGGCCCAGGTTACTGTATTCAGAATACAACCCCTGAAGATGTAGGTGGGTTTTAGGAAATTGCCATTCTGGCATTTATAGTTGACGATGGTTTGTTAAGCTGGTAGCCCGCTGGATTTCCTGCGGCCAGAAATGTTCACAGCATTTTTTATGGCCATGGGATACATCATTTTGCTAAATGTGTCCAGTGTCCCACAGAATCTGGGACATTATAAGAATAGGAACCGATTGAGGCTGGTGCTGTTTGTTTCAACAGAGAGTACGGGAACGGTAAATGCAACTAGCAAACGGTGATAATTGTTGCAAAGGAATAAAAACGCTCTCTGTTTGGTTCAGCTTTGGGAGCGCAGCGTCCAAATAGTTGCCGCTGAGACTGAAAGTTTGGCTACTGTATTTCAAAATACTCTTTTTAGTCCATTTAGAGTAGGGATTTAGAATAGAATGAGCGTGGATAGCCTGAGTTTCCGGCAGCAACAGTGGTGCAACGGCTGTCGACAGATATTGTGGAGATAGCGTAACGGCTTGTCCAGTGTCACGTCGCCTGGAGACTGCTATCCCCGACGCGGAGCCAAGCTTCGCCTTAGGCTATATTCAACCATTCTATCCTTCCAAATTCTCGTATTCGTACTTTCTATTCATATTTAAATATCTCACTCAACTATTCTCTCTACTTTTTCATCTCCTTTCCAACCATTCCTCTTATTTAGCTCTCTTTTTACTCTTTAGGTGAGTTATTTGATATTTTTTACCTCAGTTTTTGGAGTTTGAAAAAATACTACCATATTTATAGTTTCATAACCCATATTATTATCAGGTAATTAAACTTAAGAACAGTTAATTTTGCAGTTAAATGTACAGATTAGTGGAAGGGAGGATATTAGAGCTGTCCCTTCTACAGGGGGCGCAGCAGGCAGGTGGCCTCACCCCGGCGAGAGGGTTCCCGACGGGGCAGCGTTGGAGCGTGAGGGTTGATTTGGTGACAAGAGGATCCCGAGAGGATTAGAGAAGATTAAAGGGGAAATAAACTAATTTTTTTCTTAATCTCCTCTAATCCTACTGAGTCACCAAATCAGCGCTGAGTGGGTGTGGCCGGCCCTCTGAGAGGGTGTGGCCGGCCCTCCATTCCGTCAGGGGAAGCGACGAGGGGGTGCCATTGGAGGCAGCCTTATGCTGGGTGGCAGGTCCTAGGGAGAGATTTTTTTTATATTTGGCACCTAATTCATATATTTCTTAAGATTTGCCACTTTAATATGAGTCAGAATTTTAGTTTACTTTTATACTAGTGGGCAGCGATTAATTAAGCTCTAACAAAAGCAACTAGTGGTAGGTGGTAGATCAAAGAGTCAAAATAGGAAGAATAACAATGCGTATGGAATAGTACTACTTATTCTGTTCTAAATTATAAGATATTTTATTTTTAAAAAAGAGTACAATATCTTAAATCTAATTAAACTTATATAATAAATAATAACAGTTATTATACTAAATAAATATTATTATGTTTTTATTAATTAGTTTTCTAATATATTTATTGATGTCATATATTTTTATAGTATTGGTCGAACTAGAAATACTTTAACCCTAAAAATTTAAAAATAATTTATAATTAAAACGGAGGGAGCATAAGAACATTCCATTCTTCAGGCACAGTTTTTGTTTACCATTGTTGTGAACTTCGTGTCATTGAAGCAATGATCTCTATTCTCTGGCTATCTAACGCTAGTTTTTCCCCATCTTTATTCGACAACATTTTATGCCTTAAACTGATTGTAATTAAATTTTACCGTCCAGATTTTCGGTCATGGTTCATTAGACCGTCTGCAACATACTATATAAACACACTATCTATCCTATATCTAGATAGTAAATACTAAAAGAATGTTATACCAGACTTTCTAAGTTTATTGGCTCAACAAATTTCTTCTCCCATTATTTACTTCTGTTGGGCCAACAGGTGGCTACCTACTCTCTTCCGTCTATCTATTTTCTCCCCACACCGACTATTCCTTTCCCACGTGTCCCATTGGCCGTCGTTAGGACATGTTTGAAAGCAGGAAAAATAAAATAGATTAGAGAAACTAAAATTATCTTGTTATTTGAAATTAAATGGCAATATGAATTTAGCCCCTTCAATTCCCTGGCTCCCAACAATGGGACGTGTTCATTGATGACAACAAAGGAGGTGAACGACAGGTGGGTCTCATGTGTCATGGACTATGTTAAAGAGAAAATCTTTCGGCCAGGTGGTGGAGTGTACCTACTCTGATCCTAAGATGAGGAGGGGGCTAGGGATTACATGTTTAACTGGAAAAACACGAGAACCCAATGGTTATAGTGGTTCGGACCGTTGGAGCGTAATCTCCAATAGACTCCATATCTCACTCTCTATCTTACTCCCTATTTCAAACCCCACTCTGCAAACAGTGTAATCTACAGTGCAAAATAGTACTTTACACGATCCTATGCACAGCCTGCTGAAGATGGCATAATACCCACATCCAATGGTAGTTGTATTGCTTGGGAGTCTCTGTGTGTTGTTTGAAGCCTGAGTTGGCTCCCTCCGAGACTGGGTTCTATCGTGTGTGTACCCTCCCTTTTATAGTCCAAGTGAAGCACGTACATGGTGGTCGAGCCCCGACAAGTGGGCCCAGTAAATCTAATGCTAGGTATGGGGTGAGTGGAACGTCGGTCCATGGTGAACTGATATCTCCTCCTGGTCTCTGTGTAGATCTCCTGGTTTGTCGTGCCTTTGCTCTGTCTAGTCGGAGTAGAGCACAAGAGTAGGTTGCGGCGTAGACCGTGTGTAGAGGTGCTTAGGCTGCCATCATGACTCCCGCTGTAACACGTGTGGTACCGTGTGTAGAGGCTGACATCGGGCTTTCCACGATGGATTATGTCACGTGTGGTAGAACATGTGGCAGCATCGGGCCTCGCTTTGTTGGGGAGTAGTGACTAACACCGCCCTTTCTCGTAACAACTCTGGACCTCCCTTGGCTGGAGGATCAGACGGTGTTCAGGGGAGGTCCCGTCACCTCTGGTGTTGGCCAGCACGTGGCAGCATTGGACACCCTTAGGCCAGAGGTCCGGGTGGCCTGTTATGAGGGTTGGGAACGTTCCCTGGGGTCTAGCCCCCATGCGTAGGTTCTGAGAGCCCTCGTCTTTTGACAAGTGGCTAGCCCGGATCCCCTCCGCTGGGGTTTCAGAGCGTTGATCACAGGTGCCGATCTCACTCGATCCCAGTGGCCTTACTAGGGCTAGGACGGACCACCATTAACATGGTGGCTAAGGGGTAGTCCCGGGATCCGCCTTAACCCAGTAGTAGTGGTTACCCCAATCTTAAGGTACCAACAGACTATTATATTGTCTTTAACAAGAAATCTTATATTTAAGTCCTAAAAATTTAAATAAAATATGATTTAAATTTTTTAAGGCCATAAAAAGATTTGTAGACCGTCTTTTCACGACTCTTTATATATATTGTCTTTTAATTGTATTTATGGTCTAGGAGATCTTGATTATTATAGTCTCTTAAGTGTCTTTTGTACTTTAAAACCGAACAACGTCTCAGGTTGTACATGCCCTAATGCTCCTCACAATCCCAACCATTTCTCCCTACCATCCGTCAATTCCTGTCCTCTCTATCACACGATCATGCCATAGAGTACCTTGACACAATGAGTGTCTTTCGCCACACTAAATTGTTACTATCTCCATTCCAGATAAAATATTTTGGCTTTTCTAGTTATATTACTCTATTACAGTCATTCTAAATTATAAGGGTGTGTTTGGATTTCCTAGTCTAAATTTGAGTTGGCTAAAATCGAGGACTAAAAGAGTACCGTGATTTAGCTCATCTGTGTCGTTTGAAGGTTTTTTTTAGCTTGGCTAACCTTTAGACAATATTTCAAACCTCCTGTTTGGCGTATCAAAATTCAGAGTAGACCAAAATTTAGTGGCTCAACCTTAGTCTGGGACCTGAAGTAGGTCTAAAACACCTATTTTTTTTGGATACATTGTTTTTATTGTATATTTAGACATAATACATATATGTGCATAATAAAATAACGAGGCATTTGTAATTATACCCCTCTCTAGTTTTGTAATTATGATTTTACCTCTCGTTTTTTAACTTTGTGATTTTACCCCTTCGTTTTGAAAAGGAAGAGATGTCATACCCTTGCCCCGTTTCGTGCAGTTAAACGGTGTGAAATTTGATGTGAAAAGATAAAAAAATGTCCATATAATTTATTGTGATTTTATCCCTCGCTATATAATATAGTTTTGATTTTACCCTAGTTGGGGTTGTGCCGGCCCATACATAATAGGAGTGTAGTTCGGATCTTTCACCTTTTTCTTATCATTATTTTTTAGATTTTTTAATCACTAATTATGATTTTCACTATGTTGAGAGGGAGCGACCAACAGTAACTCCGTTTTCAAAACTAAAGGATAAAATTATAAAGTTGAAAAATGGACCAGCAATGGGTATAATCACAATTGACCCTAAAATCAATGTATCTTAAAAGGTTAAAATATCTTTATAATTTAAAATGAGGATAGTACTTAGTAAAAATAATTTATCTTGAAAAGTAAAAGACAGCTGAATAGATAGAGTAAGGGGGTGTTTGGTTTCTAGGGACTAATATTTAGTCCCTACATTTTATTCCATTTTAGTTCAAAAATTGCTAAATATAGAAACTAAAACTTTATTTTAGTTTATATATTTAGCAATTTTATATACTAAAAGTAATAAAATGAAGCGACTAAATATTAGTCTTTATACATATTGTTTTTTAATTGTATTTATGGTCTAGGAGAGCATGATTATTATAGTCTCTTAAGTGTCTTTTGTACTTTAAAACCGAACAACAACGCCTCAGGTTGTACATGCCCTTGTTGACGCCTTTTCGGAGCGCCAAATACTCAAGAAGAACCGGCGGCGGTGCTCTCTGGACAGGGGCGGACGGTCCGCGCGCGGGGCCGGACGGTCCGCGGCCTGACACGAGGCGCGGTGGTACTCTCTGCGCAGGGGCGGACTGTCCGCGGCCTGGGGCCGGACGGTCCGCGGCCTGGTGCGCGGCTAGGGTTTCTCTGCCTGACGGCCGGACGGTCCGCGCCCTGGGGCCGGACGGTCCGCGCGTACGCAGAGGCGGCGGAAGTCGCCGGCGGCGCCTGGATCTCGCTCCCGGGAGGGACCCCGTCGGGGAGGAGAGATCCTAGGTGGTGTCTAGGCTCGGGCCGGCCGACCTAGACTCCTCTAATCGACGTAGAGCCGAAGAGAGACGAAGAATTTGGGGATTGAGAGGCTAAACCTAAACTAGACTAGAACTACTCCTAGGATAAAAAGCGAATAAAAGTTGTATTGATTCGATTGTTGATGATTACAAATCGGCCGTAGACCTCTCTATTTATAGAGGAGGGGGCTGGACCCTTTACACAACTGATTCCGAGCTAATCCCGCGAATATAGCTAACAACCGTAGCACAAAACTCGGAACCCTACTCTGCTCTGCGCATGCGCGGACAGTCCGGCCTACAGGCGCGGACCGTCCGGACCGCGGACCGTCCGGCCTCCGGGCCGGACAGTCCGCCGGCTCACTTTCGGTTCGAACATATGCCCCCCTGCCTTTTGGTGGAGCTGGGCGAACCAAAAGCAACTAACTCGATGTGATCACATCGGTTTTCTTAGGCATCTTGCCACATACTAGGATGATACTGTTTGAGAAAACGCCCATTCAAAGCCTTAGGTAAATCCTTGCCTTGTAATGTTTGTAGTAAATAAGCGTTACCAGACATCACCTGTTTCACTTTATAAGGACCCTCCCAGCTTGGCGACCATTTCCCGAACTTTCGGTCTTTATTCCTTAGAGGTAGAATGGTCTTCCACACCAAGTCTCCTACTTGGAATGATTTTGCTTTGACCTTCTTGTTGTAGGCCCTGGCTACCATGATCTTGTCCTTTTCTATTGCTCCCAAAGCTATCATCCTCTTGTCGGTCACCTCATCAATATTATCCATCATTGAATTATAATAATCAGTAGCAGTTAGATCATTTTGTCTGGCAAACCTGACAGCATTCAAACTTATTTCCACAGGTAACACTGCTTCCTGCCCATAGACAAGCTCAAAAGGAGATACTTTAGTAGCACTATGTTTAGATATTCTATGAGCCCATAAAGCTTCAGACAAAATCTTATGCCAATGTTTAGGATTATCAGATACCTTCTTCTTTATCAAATTAATCAACGTCCTATTACTAGACTCGGCCTGTCCATTGGCCTGAGCATAATATGGAGACGAATTAAGCAGCTTAATTCTGTATAATTCAGCAAATTCACGAACCTCCTTTGACATAAAAGAAGTACCTTGATCTGTAGTCAAGGTCTGGGGAATGCCGAATCTATGAATAATATGCTCAGTTATGAACTCAATTACCTCCTTGTGCGTCATGTTCTTTAAAGCAACGACTTCAGTCCATTTGGTGAAATAGTCAGTAGCAACTAACACA
Source organism: Zea mays (assembly GCF_902167145.1). Classification (NCBI taxonomy): domain Eukaryota; kingdom Viridiplantae; phylum Streptophyta; class Magnoliopsida; order Poales; family Poaceae; genus Zea; species Zea mays. Next base: position 11,563,454 of record NC_050100.1, read on the forward strand.
AACCGATGCCCTTTTGATGATGAAGGATGAATTTCTCCAATAAAGTCTAATCCCCATCCTCTGAATGGCCAAGGCTTGATGATAGGGTGTAATTCGGCTGCAGGGACCAACTGTAGGTCGCCGAATTTTTGACACACTTGGCACCCCTTGTAGTACTTGAAACAATCAGCTGTCATACTAGGCCAATAAAAACCAGACCTTCGCAACAACCACTTCATCTTTGGAGCTGATTGATGGGTACCACAAATTCCTTCATGTACTTCGGCCATAGCTAATATAGCATCATCTGGGCCCAAGCACTTAAGCAGGACATCATTAACCGTTCGGCGGTAAAGTTCATCACTCATCAAAACATACTTGAAAGCTGTTCGCCGAATATTCTTATCTGTCCTGATATTGGGATTTTGCAAATAATTAAGTATATGTGTCCTCCAATCACTTGCATCGGCTTCATTGTCAGCCGAATCGATTAAGAGAACCTTTCTGGTAACCTCGGACGGTCCGGCGTCATCACGCGGACAGTTCGCGACCTGGGAATTTGGCTCTGCACTGGTTATCAGATTTTCAGTTTTGTGAAATTTCCCTCTCTTTATCCGATAACCCGATGCATCTTGTGCCAAGTCGTTAGCTCTATGATTCTCAACTCTAGAGATATGTCGAATACTGAATTCGTCAAAAGAATGGATTATGCTCCAACATTTCTCAAGATAACTATTTAGAGTACCATCAAGACATTGATATTCTTCTAACACTTGTTGGACAACCAACTGAGAATCACCAAATATCTTCACATGTTTTACTCCCATACCATTTAAAAGTTCTAAACCGAATAGGAGGGCCTCATATTCAGCTTGATTATTAGTGCAATACGTTTTCAATCGGCTAGAGAAGTCAAAGGAGACATTACTTGGTGAAACAAGCACAATGCCAATTCCTTGCCCTTCATTGCAAACCGATCCATCAAAATATAAAATCCAAGGAGTAATAGTGAGGTATGATATGTCTAGTTCATGAATATCATTAACCCGATGTTCTACAATAAAATCCGCTACGACTTGGCCTTTCATAGATTTCAATGGTTCATAAGCCAAGTCATATTCTATGAGTGCATAAGCCCACTTACCAATTCTACCACTCATAATTGGGTTATGCAACATGTACTTGATTACATCGGCTTGACCAGAAACAGTGCAATGACTAGACAGTAAATAACATCTACATTTGGTGCATGCATAAAACAAGCATAAGCATAACTTTTCAATAAAAGTGTACCTTGTTTCAGCATCCACCAACCTTCGGCTTAGATATGTCACCACATGCTCCTTCCCCTCAGTTTCTTGTGTCAGAACAGCCCCAATAACCTTGTCTTCAGCTGCAATGTATAATCTGAATGGTGCTCCTGCTTGTGGTGCTTTTAACACGGGAGTCGAAGACAAGTATTTTTTAATGAGATCAAATGCTTCCTGCTGCTCTGCCCCCCAAGTGAATTCAGCATCATTCTTAAGCCGAAGGATAGGGGTGAAGGCATCAATCTTCCTGGCTAAGTTAGAAATAAACCTTCGTAAATAATTCACCTTGCCGAGAAACCTCTGCACTTCGATCTTACACGTCGGAGGCCCCACATTCCGAATAGACTTGATTCGGTCAGGGTCTATTTCTATACCATGTTCATGGATGACAAATCCTAAAAACTTACCAGCCGACACTCCAAAAGCACATTTACGTGGGTTCATTTTTAAACCATACCGACGCATTTTATCAAAGGCTTTGCGCAAATCAGCTATATGAGAACTAAACTCAGCCGATTTGACTACAATATCATCAATGTAAACTTCCACGGTGTTTTCTAACAATTCATGGAAGATCAAATTCATAGCCCTCTGATAAGTAGCACCAGCATTTTTCAGACCAAATGTCATGACAACCCACTCGAATAAACCAATGAAGCCTGGACATATAAAGGCCGTTTTAGACGCATCTTCTTCGGCCATGAAAATCTGATTATATCCGGCATTACCATCAAGGAAGCTAATAATTCTATTTCCCGATGCATTATTGATTAATGTGTCGGCTATGGGCATGGGATATTCGTCTTTAGGAGTTGCTCTATTTAAATTGCGAAAATCAATGCATACTCTAAGTTTACCTGTCTCCTTCTCCACCGGCACAATATTGGAGACCCACTCTGCGTATCTGCAAGGTCTGATAAAATCAGCTTCTAGTAGCCGGTGGATTTCGTCCTTGATGCGTGGGAGAAGATCTAGACGAAATGTTCTGGCTCTTTGCTTGAAAGGTCTGAAACCAGGTTTAATAGGCAGCCGATGCTCTACGATCTCTCGGCTTAATCCAGGCATCTCAGTATAATTCCAAGCAAAACAATCTGAATATTCCTTCAATAGACCGATCATCTCATTTCTAGAATCGGTCTCCAGGGTCTTGTTTACAAAAGTCGGCCGTGGAGTTTTACCATCTCCTATGTCAATCTCCTCCAAAGGATCGGCCGATGTAAACCCCTGTCCTAGTTTATCAAGATCTCTGAATTCCTCTATCATGTCCCCCACAGAGGAATTAGATGATCTTTGTGTGATGGCGGACTTTCCGGTCTCGGGGACCGGATCATCCGTAATACTGTCTTTTTGCTGTGGTAGATGTTCGGTCTTAAAGTCCGAACTCTTTTGTGAAAGACCAGACCATCCGGCCTTGGCGGCCGAACTGTCCGTGACCAAAGACTCATGAACTTTGTGTGTATTCATCATTTAACTTTATTTAGGATTTAGCCGATTCTCCATCGGCTCTAGCATTACAGGGATGAAACCTTTCTTATCTATACTTATGAATTGATAATCAGAAAAGTCTACTCCTGTGAGACATGTAGCAGTCTCATAAGTCCAGAGTACAGGGGCATCGGCCACAGCGATGCAGGCCGATACATCAGCATGTACTTGTTCTATGTCATCGCCTACCCATTGTATCAGCATTTGATGTAATGTAGAAGGTATACATTGATTGGCGTGAATCCAATCTCTGCCTAGGATTAAACTGTAATTTCCTTCTACATCAGCGACGAAGAATGCAGCAGCAAGGGTCTTAGTCCCGATCGTTAATTCAACGGACGTGACTCCCCTGGCTTTGATCGAACTATCAGTTCCAACACCGCTGAGGGTCATGTTGGTCTTGATAAGTTCGTCATCTTGTTTACCTAACTTTCTGTACAATGAATAAGGCATTAGATTTACAGCCGCCCCCCATCTACCAACATCCTAGCAATCGGTATCCCATCAATGTGGCCGCGCACGAAGAGCGGCTTTAAATGGTTTACCGATTCCTTTGGTTTAGTAAAGGCGGCCTCTTTAGGACCAAAATCAAACTGGGCAACAACAGGTTCATCGTCGCCGATAATAGTACAATCGGCAGAAAATGTAATGATATTTACATCCATACCTGGGCGTTCTGGAGAAGCCTCGTAGTCGACCAGGTCTTCTCCCAGCAGGTCATCCTCCTCCATTGATGTTGTCGTGTCGTCGGAGGCCTCCTGGTGAACGGCGGACGGTCCGCGCGCGGAGGCCGGACGGTCCGCGCCTGGTGCAGGTTGTCCAGACGCTTCCTGGTGAGGGACGGACGGTCCACGCGCAGAGGCCGGACGGTCCGCGCTTGGTGCAGGTTGACTTTCTATTTCCGTGGCCGTTTGTTTTTTCTCGACGGCCTTTGGTCTCCATTTCTTTTGCGGCGGCGGGTATAGTGGATGCGTGTCATTGAATATCTTTTCCGTCTCTTTCTCCTGGCTCTCCTTCACTCTTAGGCGCTGTAATTTTCTCTTTTGGGATCGTGTCAATCCCGTCGGGCACCATCGAGGCATGGAGTATTTTGGATCGGATGTTTTGACGATAGCCGTATCCTTTTTGGTTGTGTTGGCCGATCCACCAAAAATCATCGGCCCTTTATTATCTTCTTGTATGACAACATCTGCAGTGCCTATTTTGATGATGTCTTTTTTGTTGTTTTTTGAGTTGTTGCAGGCATATGCCCCCCTGCCGGATTGGTCGGCCTTGAAGGCCGAGTAGTCCGGCAATCCTGTTGGGTTTGTGCCTGGTGACCGGATTGAGCAGTGCTCAATCGGTCTTGTACTGGTGGCGTCAACCTGTTGAAAACAGATGTCTGGGGTGCCCCCTAGGCGGGGTACTGTGGCATCCCGAATGGATATGGTGGCATGCCCACATTTGATTTGGGACATATGGCGGAGGTAAATATGTGTATGGATATGGCATAGGTGGATATGGAGGTGGAGGTGTCCATGCAGGTATGTTAGGTCTCACTTGTATAGTATGACCTTTCATTTCTTCTGATTGGTGGGGTGGTCCAATCGGCCTGACCTGGTGCTGCTCATGAATGGGTGAGTGGGGTCGCTTTGCTGGCCGGTCACTGGAGCCGGCCTTCTTTTTTACGTATTTAGACAATAATTGATCAAAAGTTGGGCCGGCTTTAACCAACCGACCAGCTGCTTTAAATGTATTTGTTTTCCACGTACCTATCTCTGGTCGTCGTGGTTTGAAAGTACGTGGACGCTGTGAATCCTGAGTACGGCCGGACCGTCCGCCGGAGCTCTCCGGACCGTCTGGTGGGGTCCCGGACCGTCCGCGCCTACGTGCCGGACCGTCCGGGATACGCAGCACGGGCTCCTGCATCTGTCTCCCTGTCTGTGCTTGCCCCCCGGTACTGGAGGCTGTGATGGTCACCTTTAGGGTCTCCCCTCCATCGGGAGTCTTCTCGGCCACCACTTTCCTGCAAGAAACTTTACGATCCCCATCGGCCTCTTTAGCATTGCCGATGATTGTCTCTTTGCCTTTATCGGCTGTGTTTGGCCGAACTAGGACTTTTTTGCCCTCGAAGTCAATCATGTTCATCGGAAAGGGCTCTGTATCCACCTGCATTTCCTGAAATTTCAATCGTCCTTCGTTAATGGCCGATTGAATCTGTCGACGGAATACATTACAATCATTAGTGGCATGAGAAAATGAGTTATGCCACTTGCAATATGCACGACGTTTTAGCTCGTCGGCGGATGGAACAGTGTGATTTATTTTAATGTTGCCATTTTTAAGTAATTCATCAAATATTCTATCACACTTACCAACATTAAATGTAAACTTAACCTCCTCCTGCCGTTTCTTTTGAACCGGCTGCAAGGAGGAACAAGCCAAAGATTTGGCCTGTTTTGGCCAAACCATTTCAGCAGCATATACTTCTGTTGATTCGTCATCTGAGCTACTTTGGTCGCATTCTACTATATGTACGTTGTGACGCATTGTTTTAGCAGTTTCTTTACTCCGGCTTTCGCAAGCCAAAGCCCTCTGGTGTAACTGTGCTAGTGTAAAAAATTGGATGCCTTCTAATCTCTCTTTTAAATAATATCGTAAACCATTAAAGGCTAATCCTACTTGCTGTTTCTCTGCTAAATGGATTTGAAAGCATCGGTTTCTCGTATCGCGGAATCTCCGGATGTAATCATTAACCGATTCGTCTTTTGTCTGTCGCAATGACACTAAATCTACCAAATCCAATTCATAATCACCGGAGAAAAAATGATCATGAAATTTTTGTTCTAGATCCCCCCATGATGAAATGGAATTAGGAGGTAAAGTGGCATACCATGCAAACGCGGTCCCTGTTAGCGATAATGAAAATAAACGTACGCGAAATGCCTCTGTGTCGGCCAATTCTCCCAATTGTGCTAAGAACTGGCCTATATGTTCACGTGTGTTTTTCCCTTGATCACCCGAAAATTTTGCGAATTCGGGTATCCTGGTTCCCTGTGGGTATGGGTGGTGATCAAATCGGCTGTCATAAGGTTTCCGATATGATTGCCCCCCAGGGACCATGCTTACTCCGAGCTTATCTCGGAACGCCCCGGCTATTTCTTCCCTTACTATATCAATGGCAGCCGGTGCGAGACCACCGGCTCTCTGGTCAAACATAGGTGGGGTTGGCTGGACATTAGCATGTTGTCTTTCCCCCCATTGGTTTGAGTTACGTGGTGCATTTTCATTTGCCCTATATGGGTCATAGGTTTGATCGTTTCTTTCCGGCCTTCTAGGTGGGGCCAGAAAGCTTTCCTGGGCTTTGGATCCTGAATTAATGGGCTGGTGCATCGCATAGTGTGATGGGAAGTGTTGCTGGGACGGGCGAGGATTCATGTAACAATCCTCCGCAAAAGACTCATGCGCGAACTGTCCGGATACGTACCTGGACCGTCCGTGGTTATATGTGGACCGTCCGTCGTTGTATGCGGACCGTCCGACTGGGTAGTTTGGGTTCTGTGCCGTGTGTGGTGGCTCGGGCACATATCTAGGTAACTCATTAAAAATAGGCCCGACTGTTGCTGGCCCGGACGGTCCGCGCTCATGTACGGACGGTCCGGGCATGTGCAGATCGGCTGGTTTGCTACCGATTTGCGGTTGCTTAGGGTATGTGTCCATCGGCATCCCATAAAGGGGTTGTGACTGGTCGTGACAATCTGTAGCCGATGTGTTACACGCGTTATCCCCTAACTCAACCTCGTGCGAAGGAAAATTTGCGGTACTAGATTTATCAAATGCACGTACTAGTTTCTTAAGATCGCTTTGCATACCCCCTATGATGTTCTGCATTTGTTCACGCTGATCTTCTACATAATTTCTAAGAGATTGTAGATCGTTGGTATTACTTACATTGGGGATATCTGGCGTGGGTTGGAGCGAAGCCGGATCCGTCGCCCGATGTCGGACGACCTTGTTGTTCCTGTCCACTTTGAAGTTGGCCAAGAACTTTGCTTTCGCCTCCTGGATCATTCGCTCCTTGTGCTCCTCAAACTGGAGCTGCTCGTCAGCCGGCAAGGTTTCCCAAGTCGGCTCTATGATGTTGCTTGGAGAAATATCAGAGCTATCCCTTGAACCGGCCATTGAGGGCCGATTTGATAAGCTTAGATATGTCGTCCCCAGCGGAGTCGCCAAAAAGTATGTTGACGCCTTTTCGGAGCGCCAAATACTCAAGAAGAACCGGCGGCGGTGCTCTCTACACAGGGGCGGACGGTCCGCGCGCGGGGCCGGACGGTCCGCGGCCTGGCACGAGGCGCGGTGGTACTCTCTGCGCAGGGGCGGACTGTCCGCGGCCTGGTGCGCGGCTAGGGCTTCTCTGCCTGACGGCCGGACGGTCCGCGCCCTGGGGCCGGACGGTCCGCGCGTACGCAGAGGCGGCGGAAGTCGCTGGCGGCGCCTGGATCTCGCTCCCGGGAGGGACCCCGTCGGGGAGGAGAGATCCTAGGTGGTGTCTAGGCTCGGGCCGGCCGACCTAGACTCCTCTAATCGACGTAGAGCCGAAGAGAGACGAAGAATTTGGGGATTGAGAGGCTAAACCTAAACTAGACTAGAACTACTCCTAGGATAAAATGCGAATAAAAGTTGTATTGATTCGATTGTTGATGATTACAAATCGGCCGTAGACCTCTCTATTTATAGAGGAGGGGGGCTGGACCCTTTACACAACTGATTTCGAGCTAATCCCGCGAATATAGCTAACAACCGTAGCACAAAACTCGGAACCCTACTCTGCTCTGCGCATGCGCGGACAGTCCGGCCTACAGGCGCGAACCGTCCGGACCGCGGACCGTCCGGCCTCCGGGCCGGACAGTCCGCCGGCTCACTTTCGGTTCGAACAGCCCTAATGCTCCTCACAATCCCAACCATTTCTCCCTACCATCCGTCAATTCCTGTCCTCTCTTTCACACGATCATGCCATAGAGTACCTTGACACAATGAGTGTCTTTCGCCACACTAAATTGTTACTATCTCCATTCCAGATAAAATATTTTGGCTTTTCTAGTTATATTACTCTACTACAGTCATTCTAAATTATAAGGGTGTGTTTGGATTTCCTAGTCTAAATTTGAGTTGGCTAAAATCGAGGACTAAAAGAGTACCGTGATTTAGCTCATCTGTGTCGTTTGAAGGTTTTTTTAGGTTGGCTAACCTTTAGACAATATTTCAAACCTCCTGTTTGGCGTATCAAAATTCAGAGTAGACCAAAATTTAGTGGCTCAACCTTAGTCTGGGACCTGAAGTAGGTCTAAAACACCTATTTTTTTTGGATACATTGTTTTTATTGTATATTTAGACATAATACATATATGTGCATAATAAAATAACGAGGCATTTGTAATTATACCCCTCTCTAGTTTTGTAATTATGATTTTACCCCTCGTTTTTTTAACTTTGTGATTTTACCCCTTCGTTTTAAAAAGGAAGCGATGTCATACCCTTGCCCCGTTTCGTGCAGTTAAACGGTGTGAAATTTGATGTGAAAAGATAAAAAAATGTCTATATAATTTATTGTGATTTTATCCCTCGCTATATAATATAGTTTTGATTTTACCCTAGTTGGGGTTGTGCCAGCCCATACATAATAGGAGTGTAGTTCGAATCTTTCACCTTTTTCTTATCATTATATTTTAGATTTTTTAATCACTAATTATGATTTTCACTATGTTGAGAGGGAGCGACCAACAGTAACTTCGTTTTCAAAACTAAAGGATAAAATTATAAAGTTGAAAAATGGACCAACAATGGGTATAATTACAATTGACCGTAAAATCAATGTATCTTAAAAGGTTAAAATATCTTTATAATTTAAAATGAGGATAGTACATAGTAAAAATAATTTATCTTGAAAAGTAAAAGGCAGCTGAATAGATAGAGTAAGGGGGTGTTTGGTTTCTAGGGACTAATGTTTAGTCCTTACATTTTATTCCATTTTAGTTCAAAATTTGCTAAATACTATATTTAGCAATTTTATATACTAAAAAGGAATAAAATGAAGGGACTAAACATTAGTCCGTAGAAACCAAACACTCCTAAAGGAGTCGATTTATTTATCTATATAAAGCAAAACAATGGGTGGCTCTAAAGTGGAGTGACCCACCCTACGGCCTCCTTTGGTAGCCTAGGATCCCTAGAGGATCCCGGCCCATTCCCTGGCTATAGAAACCGCGGGCCGAATTGTCCACAGGGAAAAAAAATATTTGTTTGGTGAGCCACGCTCCCATCCGGATCCGCGGGGGAGGACGGCGATTTCGTCCCCAGCCTCATGAGGTCGGGAAGGGGTTCCCGCACCCACATTTGTGAACCTCGCCGGCGCCCATCCCCTGCCTTCACGAACCCGCCGCCGCCCGTCCCCTACTCTTCCTCGTGCACCCACCGTCGCTCGTCCCCTCGTCTTCCTTGCGCACTCGCCGTCGCCTCCTCCTCACCCTCACGCACTTGAGGCCAGCTGCAGAACGAGGTCGGACGGCGGAGACGAGGTCGAGGTCTACGACCTCCTCAACTTGCGCAAGACTGCCGAGACTGCAGGGACAAGCTCTTTGCTGCCTCGTCAGCTGCTAGCTGACTTCTCGTGAGTACTCCTTTTTTCTTTCATTCTTGCCTTCACATCCACCACCCGCGCCTTGCTGTAGCTTAGTCGTACGTCATAGTTTGCTGTATGAACACCAGAAGAAGAAGGTCGTGAACAGCAACACGTACACCTTCACGGCCACCATCTTCCATATATGCTGGTTTGAGTGGAAAGGATGATTAATTTGCACGGTTGCTATGCTAGCTTGGGATTGAGAGATGAATGTCGAATGCTTGCTGCTGATGGAATTAACTAGTTTGATATTTGTAGCAAGGCCCAGGAGCTAGCAATGTAAGTAGGGTAGAACGTTGAGCTACCTGTGAAGTTCTAGTCTGAATCTCAAGAACTTCTTTTGCCTTTGTTTGCAGGTTTGTAGTATGTGAATATCTTATTTGACAAAGTAATTCTCTGAACTTTTTATGCACTTTTTTACTGCATAAGGCCTGAATTTTTTACTGCCTTTGTTTGCTATTTCAGTTTTTTTTTCTAGTAAAATCTGCTATTTAGTTACCTCTATTATTTAATTGCTTAAATCTGCTATTTCAATTTTGTTTCTAGTAAAATCTGCCGATATTTGAGTTCAGCTATTTATGTTTACATAAGCAAGTGCTTCATAAACATCTAAATCCACACCTTTGTTCCAGTTCAGCAACGTCTTCTCTTTATTACAGATGTGCTGATCCAATTCAGTTTTCAGAGTATGTTGACAATCTGAATTTAGTTCAAGCAATACCTTCTCTTTATTACATATGTTTAAGCAGGTGCTTCATAAACATCTGAATTCAGTTCATCAATGTCTTCTCTTTATTACTGAATATTGAATTGAATATAAAGGCTTTCATGTCCCCAAATACAGAGAGTCTCCAAATTGGATATTGAACTGAATATAGAGGAATTGAATATATATACATTTGTCTAAGTTTTCTCATCAACAGGTGATACACAAGGGTTTTTCATCAACAAGTGGTCGCCAGAAGAACTGAAACATCAAGATGGCGTTTGCTTTTAGGTCATGCCATTCAGGAGATGATGCTAAGCTAAATAATCACATCTATGTGTACACTGAGACTGTTTTATTATGAGACTATGTTTTATTATGATGCACTGAGACTATGTTTGTGTACACTGAGACTGTTTTATTATGATGCACTGAGACTGTTTTATTAAGCAGTGTGGAGTTCTCGGCTGCTGTTCTCATTTTTAATGCAAGTGTGTTCAATGAGCAGTGTTCAATGACAAACAGTGTTCTCAGCTGCTGCTCATTTTTATGCAAACATTTGTGTCATAGTTCTCAGGTTGACAAATATTTTTATGCAAGTATGTTCAATGAGCAGTGTGGTGTTCAATGAGTAGTGTGCTGAAATAACACACCTGCTGAAAGAGCGGTGTGGAGTTTCCTGCTGGCCGCCAAAGAGCAGCAGGGGAAGGAGCCCCGTCCGGGTTGACCTGCCCAGGGAATCTGGATAACAGGGATTATGGCCCCTAGGTGCTCACTCCCCTGGGTTATCCTCCCTAGCTGCCAAAGGAGCCCTACGTGTCCTCTACTGCGAGATAGTCACGTGGGCCACCACCACTTTCTTCACGCCTTCTTCACTCGTTTATAAATTAGAGTCAACGGACATTCCTACGGTTTGCCGTCGAGTGTTTTGCTAGCGTTTATTTCTCCACCGGTTTCCACGAGTGAAGAAATTAGAATCCCCTATCTCCTTTGCATTGCATCCTACTGCGTACCATTTTTCCACGGCGCTCCAGTGTCCTAGTTTGGCCGGCCGGGGCCGGGGGGGACGTGTCAACAACCACGGTCGACAGCAGTCAGCGGGCGCCGCGCCAGCAGCAGCGCCGAACGGTGAGCCGAGCCGATCCGAACCCACCCGTTGGAGCGCGAGCGAGAGCGCCCGCGGGTCACGGTCACCCCCGGACCCGGTACCACGCGCGGAACATCCGACAGATTCCTTGTCGAAACTGTACTTGCATTCCATTGAGGCCCGCCTCAGCGGCAGCGCCCTTCCCAGTCTCAGATCCGCGTCGTCGCGGCCCCTCCCCCCTCTCCCGTGCGCTGCGCCCCCAATTCCCGCTCCCCACGCACCCAGACACGCCGAGCGGGAGAGGAAGCGACAGCCAGCAGCCGAGGCGGCCAGCGCCAGCGCAGGCATGACCACTCCCACTCCCAGTGGCGACGGCTCGCCCCCGGGCTCCTCCGACCTCGTGCCCCCTTCCTACCCCGAGGCAAGCCTCCCTCCCTCCGTTCCAACCCTACCTCTTTCGACTCCTCTCCGCTACTCCTTTCCGCCAGATCTGCGCCGATCTGCGGAATCGACTGACCCGTGCGCCTGCCCTGGCTGCTGCAGATGATCGTCGCCGCGATCGCAGCCCTCGCCGAGGAGAACGGCTCCAGCCAGGCCGCCATCGCGCGCCGCATCGAGGCGCAGGCCCGCGGCGACCTGCCGGCCTCGCACCCGGCGCTCGTCGCCGCCCACCTCTCGCGCATGTCCGCCGCAGGGGAGCTCGTCGCCGTCGCGGGGGGGAAGTACGCGCTGCCCCCGCCGCCGGCGCAGCCGGCGCCGGAGTCACCGGCTGACGACGGCGAAGACGACGACGACGACGACGACTGCGCCGACGAGGTGGACGAGGAAGAGGAGGCGCCGGAGCCTCTGCTCGTGCCCGTGCCTGTGCCGCAGCCGCCCGCCAAGCGCGGGCGTGGGAGGCCCCCGAAGCCGCGGCCCGCTGGCTTCCCCATCGGCGTCCCCGGAGCCGCTGCGTCCCCCGCCGCCGCGCCGCGACGGCGCGGCCGCCCTCCCAAGCCGCGTGACCCGCACGCGCCGCCCAAGATCCCGCGCCCGCGCGGCCGGCCGCGCAAGAACCCGCTCCCGGAGGGGATGGCCCCGCGCCCGCGCCCCGGCGCGCCGGCGTCGGCCAAGGCAGCGCGCCCGCAGTTCGCCGAGGTCGGATTCGTGTGACGCGAGGGGCTCTCACCCGCCGCGGCGAGCTGGCGCAAGCTAACATTCTGCCCCTGTTTCAGCTCTTGTCTGTCTGATGTGGGTCTCGTCTCAGTTCGTGTGTTGCTGTCTAATCCGGGGAGGGTAGGGGGGCAGGAATATGAATGGAGGCAACTTCGTCGGTGTGTTGGTGTCTGTGTAGTCTCTACGTTAGTATTGGTGGGTGGTGGCCGGAGTGGTGTGGCTCCGGCGGTGTATCCCGTGTCTCCTCGCCGCGTTCGCGCAATCCAATGCAGTTGTCTGATCGTTTCATTTGCCTGCCTTGTCTTGTGATTCAGCCAAAATCGCAGTGATCTCGCAGCTCTCTTGGCCGACGGGTAGGTTGTGTTCTACTAAAGCTCGCATGGAATATGCCTGTTTAGGGCTTGTTCGGTTATTCCTATCCCATGTGGATTGGATGGGATTGGAAAAAATTGTGAACGATTTTGACTTGTTTGGGATTGAAACCCATCCAATCCCACCCAATCCACATGGATTGAGAGTTTTTTCGAGATTTGCTATCAGCCTGTTTCGATCTGTCGCTCCGTTAGTGACGATGTTGCTCTGCTGGGTGTGTCACTTCACGCCCGTTTGTGACACACGACACGGCAACTGTCTGATGAAACGCGTGTGATCTGTTGACGTCGAGAAGCGTCCTTCACAGGACAAGCTGATCACCGGTGGTCTGTTATCACAGACCTGGGCTTCTGTTCGATGGCGACACCGACACTGGCTGCTCCTAGGTTTCATGGAGGCCCCAAAACGGCAGCTACAGCAGCAGAAGGCAGTTGAATAGAAGGCTCCATTTGTTAGGTGCCTGAACATGACACGTTCTGATGCTTGCCTTGTCTGATACGCAACTTGCAGCTACTGGCTGTGATGTTTTCTCGGGTAGTCATGTAGCTTAGGATCACGATAATTTCCGCTTAGAATTTATTCGGTTATTCCTATTACACATAAATTGTATATGATTAAAAAAAATAAAAAGTTTGACTTACTTGGAGTTTAAATTCATTCAATCTCACGCAATCCATATGGATTGAGAGCTAACCGAATAAGCTCACGTCCGTTCCAAAACAAATGCACTTTTATGATTGGATAGACCACTAGAGAAATTAGGTAGAGAAAGTGGTGAAAGCAACTAGAATTGTATTATACTCCCTCTTAATATACTAGTCATTTTAGGCTCTTATCTTTTGTCTATATTCAATTGATGTCAATAAACCTAGACACATATATAAAACACATACATCAAATATTGTATGAATCTATTAACACTAAAAAATAAATACTATTTTAGGACGGATGTAGTATTAAAATATATTTTAAACGTTAGATATATGTATTTATTTTGAGACGGACTGGGTGGCTGCTCCAGTGTGGCGGCCTTGAAATTAACGGAGTTTGTTGGGAATTTTCAGCCTGGCTGCAGTACAGGCTGTTCGGCCGTCGCCTTCAATGTTCCTGTCAGTTCACCAATACTCATCAGTTGAGTTTTCAGGAGAATGTGCAGTTCCTTAACGAGAGTTTTCAGGAGAATGTGCGTTTTGAAATCTTTTGTTGTTTTGTGGGAACGAGAGTTTGGTGAGACGAGAAACGAGAGTTTAGAGAGGCAACTTGCACTAATCAATTCCGTGTGTGTGTGTGGTGGGGTGGGGGGGGGGGGGGGGGGGGGGGGGGGGAATGTGCTTTAATGAGAGACTAGCATTAACGCTACTATCTGAAAAGATGAAGCGAGGGGTTAATACCGGCGGTAGCGTGAGTGAGGGGAGAGGCGGGTGCAGCGGCCGGCGGGGTCAAAGAGAAGAGGGAGTGATCTAAATAATATTGTTTATTAGATTTAAGTAAGAGAAAAAATTATTCAGTGATTTAAACCGTAGTTTTTAATGATGGATTGAGTTTGTGTTACATCTGAGTGTTATTTATTTGATGAATTTAGTAGTGGTTGTAAATATGTAGATAATTTGGTTGGGTGTTTTTTAAAAAGTTTAAAGTGATGGATTATATAGTGGTATAGATAACCTCATCGTTTATCATGTTTTATTGTTTACTAATTTCATGCTTTAATCCCACACACCAAACACAAACCATGAATGTAAATCCATCTTCAACTGCCTCTCTTATTTCCCTCTCATGAATCAAACAAGAGATTGAAGACTTATCGATTCACCGTTTATCCATATGGATTGAATGATATTGGGTTAGTTTAAATTCATACAAGTCAAAATACATCCTAATCCATCTCAATCCACCCCGACCCACATGGAATGGAAATAACTGAACAAGTCCTAACACTGAAAGTCAATTTCTCACCTTAACTCTTGTCAACTCTCACCACTAATTCCCATGTCTCTTCGTGTGTACTAAGAGATCTGAGATTGGCACTCTAGCATGTAAACTCTTTCAGGCTTGAGGAATTTTGACGTCACATTAGCCCGCCTAGCGAGCAGAGATCACCTCCAGACTAAAAGCAAAGCTGAGGCATCCCAAAAAAGATTTTTGAAGAACGAAAGAAACATCTCATACATCAATTTCCAGCATATTGGAAGTCGATCAGAAATCTAAACCATACGGCAGGTGATGACAGCAGCCCCTAAGGCAAACAAAAATTATGGTAACAGAACAAAAAAGAAAAGAAAAACTCAACAGCATGTATAATACTTATTCCTTACAATCAGTAAACTCTCTGGTAACATATATATGATGAAATCTTGGAACTTGAGACGCTAGAAAGAATATAGGGGACCTCTAACTACCATCGCTTATCTCGACTGTGTAGGAGAGCAGAGGAGGCCTGATGCATCTGCCCCAACCGCAGCAAGCTCGCATATGGTACAAAGCTGTCCTTCGATGGAAGGAACAAATCGGGATCCACAGTATGGGCACGAAACATCCTTTTGGCCACGATAGATAGGAACATACGTAGCGCCACAAACAACGAATGGATTTCTGAAGTCATAGTTCAGTTGGTGGGAATCGTCCTTGTCATGGCAAGCTTGCAGCACCTGTCGGGCCTTCTTTGCTTGGGCCTCCTGAGGGCTGTTCTCAAGAAGCATCCTAGCAAAGTGTGCCGCAGTTGCATAGTTTTTCTGCTTGAAGCAAAGAGCCATGGCACTAGCGAGCACAAGCCTCATATGAACTCTCTGAAGCTTGCAGTTTGTGAAGTAAGCAGCCAACTCCTGTTGACGGGTCACATCATCCCTCAGTTCCTTTCTCTTGAGTTCCATCCTCAGACCAAGGACATACTCCCTCACTATCTCGATTAACTCCTTCACCTCATCAACTTCTCTCCGTGAGTCCACCACGATAACTGGAATGGTATGTAAGATGCTAAGGAACTGCCTCAGTGCTTCTGGGAACTTGCCCTCAGTTGTGGCTTTGTAGGCAGCCTTGAGTCTGTCTTCCATCCGTGAGAAGCTGAAAACAAGCGCAGGAGGGCCCCTCACATTAGGACTTGCGGACTCATTCCAACCTTTCTCTACTGCAACTGATATAACAGGAGCGGCAGCAAGCCCACGCAAATATGTATGACTGCCCATGTGCAGATCAAGAAACAAGGGCATTAGTGGAACAAAGTTCTTGATACCCAACTGGCGGCTAAGCAACCTCATTGCTGTGTCAAAGTTCCCTGCAGCCGCTTGCTCCCCAGCCAGAGAAGATCTCTGAGTCCAAATTTGGCTGACAGGAATACCTGGTGTAGGAGCAACAAATAAAGCAGAACGAGCATTGCCAACAGCTTTTGGAGTCTCAGTTTCAGGCGGAAGTTCCAGATCTTCCAGGTCCCAGCCACCTTCCTCACCACCCTCCTCATTTGGTTCACCCTCTTCTACATCAAAACCATCACCATTGGCCACAACCTCACTTGCATCAACAATATCCAACTCCTCATCACCCCAATCAGCACCAGCAGCTTCATCATCTTCCTCAAGATCCGCCCTTCCAGTAGCATCCAATCCACCTTCAAAAATACCGCGCATTACCCTCAGCAATGGCCAATCACCACAGGCTGTGAGAGGTGCAGGGGGGATCAGTAGTGATTTGGGTTTTCCTTCAGGTAGAGAAGGAACATTCTCGCCTAATTCAGCAGCAATCCTCTCAGCAAATTCTGTGAGCCCATGAGTGGCAGCGGTAACATAAGCAAGAGGCAGCTGCCCAGCATTCTCCAAGATCTCAACACGCTTCTTGGCATCCCCAAGATACAACGCATTGTGGAACTGTCCCATCAAATTGTTGTTCTGTCCAGCAATTTTGCACATGAAGCCCACCTTGTCCAAGTAACCGGTAATAAGATACAGAAAAGCAAGCCTCTCAAAATTCTTTGTTCGTTGGTAAGCATATTCCACTATACCAACATTTCCCTGCCTCAGGGCCTCAATTCCCAACTTGTACCAGTGATCCTTGTCATCAATCTCCTTCGCAGAAGCAACTGCAATTTGAATGTTTCCACTCTCAAGAGCTAAGTTAAATCTGGTCTTCTCATCCTTCACAAAGTGTAGAGCAACTTCTGGGAAACCTTTCTGTTGTAAATAAGAAATCACAGCTTGCCCACACAACTGGGAGTTCTTAATCATACTCATAACATGGTCATAGCGCTTTCGGAGAAGGGCAAGCTTGAAAATGTACTCCGATGCATCAACTGCAACCAGCTTGTTCTTCCCATCACGATCTAAGCAGAAAATATTGTTCCCAACAACCCTCGTTATGTAAATAGGAACATCAATGGTTTTTATGATCCCACTGTCTCCATTGGGAAGACAGTACTTCATATGGTTCAGTGTAGTGTAAATGAACACACCATTCTCATCCCAGGCACCACTTTTCACACGGATGGTTTCATGTAGTGTGCACCTATGGACAAGCTTCTTGGTAGCTATAACCACTGCATGCTTGCTCAGCAGTGCAACGGATTCCATATCACTGGACCAAACAACGTATTTGATAGCAGGTGTCTGAAGCTCACCAAGAACTAACCTTTGCTGAAGATCAAAGATGGCCACCCGATCTTCAGCTTTGCAAAGCAGGTTACCGGTCCCAGCATAATATATTGCATCAGTCGCAATGGGAAGGGGGCTTTTCTTCACAATTTCATTCTTAAGATTCTTCACCAAAACTTGATTGCTACTCTTCTCAAGGACTGCAAACCTGTTACGCGCTACAAAAACAGCAGAACTACCCGCCCCTTTCTTTGCCTCTTGTAAGTAATCAGACCTGCCAGCAGAATCCTTGGGAACAATGTAGAGTTCATATGAACCCCCGTCAGCATCAGAGCAAATCAAGACAGCATTCTCGGTTGGGCTGTAGGACAGCATCCTGGGTGACTGGTTCAAGCTGACCGATCCAGGTCTTCTTATTGGAGCCACTTGAACTTCCTTCTGGGTGGAGTACTCAAAGAAACGGAGAAATCGATCTTTCACATAGAAAACAGTGTCACCACTAACGCAGAAGGCCGGGCGTTCCCTCTCCAATTTGAACACAATCATGCCACTGTCATGGCCAGCAGCAAGAAGGTTCATTTCAGGGTGAGCAGCAAGAATCCAGAAACGGTCGTGCTCCCGTCTAAATGTCTGGATACCAGTTCTCTTTGTGGCATCCCAAATGCGAATGCTTTTGTCTTCTGAGTTAGACACAATGATGTCTTGCTTCGCATGGAACATCACACAGGACACATTATTCACGTGACCCCTTAAAGTATCAACTTCCCAAGCCTTGGTATCTGTCCATAAAGAGCAGACATAAATTATTGCATTCCAAATATTTCCTTGTAGAATGTATATATTCTTTCACATATGCTAGGTACTAATTGAACAGCTAAATTGTGTGCTGAAATTCACCTCCAAGAACCATTTTACATGCAATATTTTAAATATGAATCAAAAGTAACAAGTTACTAACTGTGGAATATGTCTCTTATATTTAGCAACACCATCTTTAAATGGTACGAAGTTCTCTGAAGGCAAGATTACATAAGGATAGAAATATCCATGATTGAAAACATATTATTAGGTAATTCTATCATGTGGAAACATCAAAGCATACGAAGTTGAATATAGTTATCATTCTACTACAAAAAAATACAAACAAGACATGCAAATTCAAAGTGAAGACCAGGAATTAATAATAATAAGACTATTACCGTTCATTCTCCATAGCTTCACCTGCCGGTCATCTGCCCCAGAAACAATGAGCGGCAAAGTGGGATGAAACGAGGCCCAGTTGACCCCACGGTCATGGCCTTCGAGGACATATTTCACTACAGCATCAACACCTCCAAAAAGATCTGTGTTCATCTGGGTGAGACGGAGGATGTCATCCGCAGGTGACACTGTCTTCTTCCTTAGAGCTCCAATATCCCAAACACGCACAGTCTGATCAAGTGATGCCGATACAACTAGGTCTTCTTTGGGATGGAAAGATGCACACATGACATAATGGTTATGCCCAGTCAGCACAGCCACACAGGTGCGTGACTGCCAGTTCCAGATCCGGATTGTCTGATCGTCACTAGCACTTACAATCCATGGGTACTCATGATGGAATTGCACGGTGCGAATGTAGTCAAGATGCCCATGAAGTGTGAAGAGGCAGCGGTGCGTCTTGTAATTCCAGACCTTAATCTTATAATCATCACCTGCATGGTAAAACAGTACCAGAATCTTAGAAGATTCATAAATCTTAAAAGTAACAATTGTAATGTGCCGAAGGATGTATTAGTTGCATTAGTATGGATTCAATGATTGACAGCACGACTGCAACAGTGGTTTTTGTTTTGGTGCATGCTAATGAGAATGCCTTTGTGATTTGTGACTGAAGGTACTCATGTTTCAAAGATCATTGTAGAATCCACCGCCTAAAGCCACAGGAAAATTCAAGCACTAATGAATTATTTACCATACAGATCATAGTAAGCACAGATGAAGCAAGCACCAGATCCGAGTAAGACCAACCCATCGTACCAAACTATTGTATACGGTAAGTATGTCCTTAACCACCGGGCTTCCCACCAAACGAGATCACATCAACGAACTTGTAAACCAGTCTAGTCCAAGCGCCCACGATTACACAATCAACGACGCAGAACCATCAAACAGCCACGTAACTCGCGGGAATACCTCCTATCCGCGAGATATAAATGAGCTAAACATGCGAAGCGCGCACCAGACGGGCGACACGAGGAAGGATCTAGCAAATTACCTCCGGAGACGAAGAGAGGCTGAGTGGCGTGGAAGTGGACGCCGCGAACCGGCCCGTCGTGCTCGTCGAAGCGGTCGAGGAGGGTGCCCATGCGGTAGTCCCACATCTGGATCACCCCGCTGTGGAGACTCGCCAGGATCCATGGCCGACGCGGGTGGAAACTCAGCCCCTTCACCCGGTTGCTCTTCGTCTCGAACTTGGTCAGCATCCTCCCGTCCCGGCGTGCCCAGCCACGTCGACGGCTAAGCCGAGCTCCACCTGGCTGTAGCTGCGGAGAGGATGGGGTGGTGGATCTGGAGGAGAAGAGGTGGTGGTGGTGGATCTGGAGGGGCGAGTCGGGACTCGGGACCCCCGCGCGAGAGAGAGGGGGAGGAAAATGCAATGGATGACAGGAGAGGGCGTGTTTTAGATCTCGGCGCAAGGGGTCTGATGAACCTCGAAATGGTGGGAGGGGTCATAACCGTTTGATGCTGGGGCGTTATGATCTGAGCCGTTGGAGATTGTGCGCCCTGGTTGTCACTTGTGACTTGTGAGGAGGACGTTCACGAATTATAGGCTTGTTAAGGAGGGTTCACTTCAATAATTTCAGCTTTAGACTGTGTTTGTTTTCTCTTGTTAAAGTTTAGCACTACATTTTTTTACTAAAGTTCAGTTATTGAAGAAACAATCAGAGTGGCTAAAAGTGTTGTGCTAAAATTTAATACCCATTAGCACTTTAGCTCTACCAAAGATGCTAAACTAAACTAAAAGTGACCCCTAAACCCATTTCTCTTCTTTCTCTCTCCCTCTACACATTATATCATTTCTTTGTCATGTTGTTGGTCTCCTCGGTAGCCACGCGCTCCACATGCATTAATTAGGAAAATATGCTAAAGTTTAGCACTTATATCTAAAACATTACTCAAGTGCATTAAGCATGGTCGCAAACCTATCGGAGCCTATCATGAATTTGTTATATCTTTTCGGGATTGTTTGAATATAATCCAGATCACGGTTAAACCGAGCAAAGTCCAAGTCTCATGTATTATGTTCTCGTATGAAATCATGGAGAATTATTGTAGCAGCAACAACCATTTTTTGCTTGTACATAGAGTACGAAGGCATGTTAAATATAATTTTCCACTTAATTTTTAGTACTTTGAATGATCTCTCAACGATATAACTGATTTTTAGTTATGTTATTATGAATATTATAAAGGACAAGAATAAAATGTTGTATATTTTTTGTGTGCATTATTGTCTCTCTACAAAGAAAAAGGTGAAAACATCTGAATCCAAATTTGTATCCATATCCAGATTTTATATCAATTATTTAGAAACATATGGAACCGATGTGAGGTTTAGTTTTTATGAATATTAATAAGCTCAATCCTAAAAACAAAAAATACATGACAATTTTTGCATGTTATTTGTTCATAATAGAATAAAAAAGACTAAAATTTTACATTCGAATAAGTATCTAGATCCATCCCTACTTGTCAGTGAATCATTTGCTTTGTCGTAATGATGGATTAAAATCCTTCGATGATAGTACTACTCTCTACCTCTATATAATCCACCATTTAAAACATCACTAGGTGCACACTGTAAATTAACCTCACCAAATCCCACCATTAAAACCAACGCTCCAGATCATTTCATTTACCTTTTATCTCTTAATTGATCACATCTAATGGTCAGTGTTTTTGGATTATCCTCATCCCTCACTCGCATCCCCATCCCCCGACGATCACCTCCATGAGGTACTCTACACCTCAGAGCGGAGCCCACCACTGGTGGCGATGAACGAGAAGGCATAGTCCATGATATCGTCGTTGCACCCGTTGTTCCCATTAGTGCTGCACTCCATTAGCTCCTGCTCCGACAGTGATGTGAGGTTGCTCATCACGATCTAGTTGATCCCTTCCATCGTCACCACTGTGGAGAAGGCCTAACTGAAAGGGAAATAGGGTTAACCATCGTCACCACCACGAGCGCAAGAAGTATAGTAAGATGCCCCTACGCTATACCTGTATTTCAAAGCGTGCTTCATTACTTTCCGTACCCCTAGGGAAACCACCATATTTTGATGGTGAAGACTTGAAAGTCGCCTAGAGGGGGTGGATAGGCGGAATCTGAAAATTATAAACTTAAGCACACACTACAAGCCGTGGTTAGCGTTAGAAATGAATCCGAGTCCGAAGTAGAGGGGGAAAACAAATCAACCAAGAAATAAAGCGGATGAACACGGTGATTTGTTTTACCGAGGTTCGGTTCTAAAGAACCTAGTCCCCGTTGAGGTGGTCACAAAGACCGGGTCTCTTTCAACCCTTTCCCTCTCTTAAACGGTCACTTAGACCGAGTGAGCTTTCTCCTTAATCAAATGGGTCACTTAGACCCCACAAGGACCACCACATACTTGGTGTCTCTTGCTTTGATTACAAATGTCTTGAGAACAAGAATGAGGAAGGAAGAAAGCGATCCAAGCAACAAGAGCGCAAAGAACACGGACAAAAATCTCTCTCAAGTCACTAGGTGAGTGGAATGAATTTTGGCACTTGGAGAGGCTTTGATTTTTTTGATTTGTGTCTAGGAGTGAATGCACTAGCTCTTGTATTGAATGTGAAGTGATGGAAACTTGGATGCATGGAGTGGAGGTGGTTGGGGGTATTTATAGCCCTCAACCACCAATTGACCGTTGGGGCAGGCTGCTGTCGATGGGTGCACCAGACAGTCCGGTGTGCCACCGGACACTGTCCGGTGCGCCGGCCTGAAAGGGAAATAGGGTCAAACCTTTTCCTAAATCATTTTGGTGGTTAAATTGCCCAACACAAATAATTGGACTAACTAGTTTGCTCTAGATTATATGTTCTACAGGTGCCAAAGGTTCAACACAAACCAATAAAAAGATACAAGTTAGGGTTCAAAAGAAAGGAGCAAAATAAACCGAAGAGAACCCTGGTCTGGCGCACCGGACTGTCCGGTGTGCCACCGAACAGTGTCCGATGCACCAGGGTGGATCGACCTCAAACTCTTCACCTTCGGGTTTCTGAGGCCGCGCTCTGCTATAATTCACCGGACTGTCCGGTGTGCCAGTGGAGCAACGCCTACCAGCGCAACGGTCGACTGACAACTGAACAGTGCGCGGACAGTAGGTTTTTGTGACCACCTCAACGGGGAGTAGGTTTGCAAGAACCGAACCTCGGTAAAACAAATCACCGTGTCATCCGCCTCTTTTGCTTGTGATTTGTCTTCGCCCTCTCTTTCGGACTTGAATTTATTTCTAACGCTAACCTCGGCTTGTAGTTGTGCTTAAAGTTTGTAAATTTCAGTTTCCGCCTATTCACCCCCCCTCTAGGCGACTTTCACAGCCACGTCACCCAACCGTTAGGGTTCGAGAGCTTCTGACCGTTGGAGGCTTTGTCTTCTAGTGGCACCGGACAGTCCGGTGCCGCGCCGGACATGCACTGTTCACTGTCCGGTGCGTCTCTGACGGCTGCTCTGACTCTGCCACGCACTGTTGCGCACTGTAGCGCTGTTATTTAGCTTTTGCAGGCGACCGTTGCACGAAGTAGTCATTGCTCTGCTGGTGCACCGGACAGTCCGGTGGCACATCGGACAGTCCGGTGAATTATAGCGGAGCGCGTTGGTTGAAACCCGAGAGTGGCTGTTTGGACTCTGTACGGTCCTGGTGCACCGGACACTGTCCGGTGGCACACCGGACAGTCCGGTGCGCCAGACCAGGGCACACTCAGTTTCTTGCTCCTTTTTATTTGAACCCTATATTCAATCTTTTTTTGGTTTGTGTTGAACCTTTATGCACCTGTAGAACATATAATCTAGAGCAAACTAGTTAGTCCAATATTTGTGTTGGGCATTCAACCACCAAAATAAATACTGGAAAAGGTTAACCATATTTCCTTTTCAATCTCTCCCTTTTTGGTGATTGATGCCAACACAAACCAAAGCAAACATATAAGTGCAGAATTGAACTAGTTTGCATATGGTAAGTGCATAGGTTACTGAGAAATTAAACCAATTTATAGTCTTTACTAGATACGCATGGATTGTTTTTTTTATTTAACATTTTGGACCACGCTTGCACCATTTGTTTTGTTTTTGCAAATTCTTTTGGAAAATCTTTTCAAAGTCTTTTTGCAAATAGTCAAATGTATACGAATAGATTGTACGAAGCATTTTCAAGGTTTGAAATTTCTCCTCCTGTTTCAAATGTTTTTCCTTTGACTAAACAAAACTCCCCCTTAATGAAATTCTCCTCTTAGTTTTTAAGAGGGTTTTAATAGATACCAATTGGAAGTATATTTAGATGCTAGTTTTGAAAATATACCAATTGAAGAAATTGCTATCACAAGATACCAATTGGAAAACAAACTTTTGTGAAAAATAGATCATTATTTCGATTTTTTTAAGTTGGTGGTGCGGTCCTTTTGCTTTGGGCTAATACTTTCTTCCCCTTTGGCATTAATCGCCAAAAACGGAGACTTTCAGAGCCCTCATTCTTTTCTCCCCCATTAGTACAAGTAAATATGAGTGAAAGATTATATACCAATTTGAGAGTGATGTGGAGTGACGGCGAAGGGTAAATGATACCGGTAGAGTTGAGTGGAAACCTTGTCTTCGTCGAGTACTCCATTTCCCTTTCAATCTACGACTTAGCATAGGAATACACTTGAAAACACATTAGTCGTAGACATAAAAGAGATATGATCAAAGGTATACAAATGAGCTATGTGTGCAATGTTTCAATCAAAATTCCGAGAATCAAGAATATTTAGCTCATTCCTAAGTTTGCTAAAGGTTTTCTCATCTAATGGTTTGGTAAAGATATCGGCTAATTGTTCTTTGGTGCTTACATAAGCAATCTCGATATCCCCCTTTGTTGGTGATCCCTTAAAAAGTGATACCGAATGTCTATGTGCTTAGTGCGGTTGCGTTCAACGGGATTATCCGCCATGCGGATTGCACTCTCATTGTCACATAGGAGAGGGACTTTGCTCAATTTATAGCCATAGTCCCTGACGGTTTGCCTCATCCAAAGTAATTATGCACAGTAATGGCCTGCGATAATGTACTCGGCCTCGGCGATAGAAAGAGCTACTGAGTTTTGTTTCTTTGAAGCCCAAGACACCAGAGATCTCCCCAGAAACTAACAAGTCCCTGATGTGCTCTTTCTATCAATTTTACACCCTGCCAATCAGCATCTGAATATCCTATTAAATCAAAAGTGGATCCCTTAGGGTACCAAAGCCCAAACTTAGGAGTATAAACTAAATATCTCATGGTTCTTTTCATGGTCCTAAGGTGAACTTCCTTAGGATCGGCTTGGAACCTTGCACACATGCATACAGAAAGCATAATGTCCGGTCAAGATGCACATAAATAGAATAAAGATCCTATCATTGACTGGTATACCTTTTGATCTACAGATTTACCTCCCGTGTCGAGGTCGAGATGCCCATTTGTTCCCATGGGTGTCTTGATGGCTTTGGCATCCTTCATTCCAAACATGTTAAGAATGTCTTGAATATACTTTGTTTGGCTGATGAAGGTGCCATCTTGAAGTTGTTTGACTTGAAATCCTAGGAAATACTTTGACATGACTCCCCCATCATAGACATCTTGATTTTTTGTATCATGATCCTACTAAACTCTTCATAAGTAGATTTGTTAGTAGACCCAAATATGATATCATCAACATAAATTTGGCATACAAACAAGTCTTTTGCAATAGTTTTAGTAAAGAGTGTAGGATCGACTTTTCCGACTTTGAAGCCATTAGTGATAAGGAAATCTCGCAGGCATTCATACCATGCTCTTGGGGCTTGCTTGAGCCCATAAAGTGCCTTTGAGAGTTTGTAAACATGGTTAGGGTACTCACTATATTCAAAGCCGGGAATTGCTTGGTTAGAGGACACAAAAGAGTAATGCTCACAAAAATGTGCAACTCGAGATCTAGTAGTTATCCCCTTATGAATGTCACCGAGAATGGAGTTCATGGGGTGATCTCGTTGAATTGCTTGGTGGACTCTTAGGTGAGGCGGCCTTTGACCCTGATTTCTTGCTCATCTTCCTTGTCCTTATTGACTTGATCTCCCCCTTGATCATTTTCATCCTCTTGAGGTGGCTCATCCTCTTGATCTTCATTATCTTGAGCCTGATCTTCATCTTGAGTTGGTGGAGATCCTTGCATGGAAGATGATGGTTGATATTGTGCTTGTGGAGACTCTTCAGATTCCTTAGGACACACATCTCCAATGGACATGTTCCTTAGTGCGATGCATGGAGCCTCTTCATCATCTAATTCATCAAGATCAACTTGCTCCACTTGGGAGCCATTAGTCTCATCAAACACAATGTCACAAGCAACCTCAACTAATCCAGTGGATTTGTTGAAGACTCTATATGCCCTTGAGTTTGAGTCATAACCAAGTAAAAAGCCTTCTACAGACGTAGGAGCAAATTTAGATTTTCTACCTCTTTTAATAAGAATAAAGCATTTGCTACCAAAGACTCTAAAATATGAAACATTGAGCTTTTTAACGATGAGGAGTTCGTATGATGTCTTCTTGAGGATTCGGTGAAGATATAGCTGGTTGATGGAGTAACAGGCGGTGTTAATCGCCTCAACCCAAAATCGGTCCAAAGTCTTGTACTCATCAAGCATGGTTCTTGCCATGTCCAGTAGAGTTCTATTCTTCCTCTCCACTACACCATTTTGTTGAGGTGTGTAGGGAGAAGAGAACTCATGATTGATGCCCTCATCCTCAAGGAAGCCTTCGATTTGAGAGTTCTTGAACTCCGTCCCATTATCGCTTCTTATCTTTTTTATTCTTAATTCGAACTCGTTTTGAGCCCGTCTTAAGAATCCTTTTAAGGTCTCTTGGGTTTGGGATTTTTCCTGCAAAAAGAATATCCAAGTGAAGCGAGAATAATCATCCACAATTACTAGATAGTACTTACTCCCGCTGATGCTTATGTACGCTATCGGGCCGAATAGATCCATGTGGAGTAGTTCCAGTGGCCTGTCCGTTGTCATTATGTTCTTGTGTGGATGGTGGGTGCCAACTTGCTTTCCTGCTTGACATGCGCTACAAATCATGTCTTTCTCAAAATGAACATTTGTTAGTCCCAAAATGTGCTCTCCCTTTAGAAGCTTGTGAAGATTCTTCATCCCAACATGAGCTAGTCGACGATGCCAGAGCCAACCCATATTAGTCTTAGCAATTAAGCAAGTATCGAGTTCAGTTTTGTTAAAATCAACTAAGTATAGCTGACCCTCTAATACTCCCTTAAATGCTACCGAATCATCACTTCTTCTAAAGACAATAACACTTACATCCGTAAAAAGACAGTTGTAGCCCATTTTACATAATTGAGAAACAGAAAGCAAATTGTAATCTAAAGAATCTACAAGAAAAACATTGGAAATGTAACGGTCAGGTGATATAGCAATTTTACCAAGTCCTTTGACCAAACCTTGATTTCCATCCCCGAATATGGTAGCTCTTTGGAGATCTTTGTTTTTCTCATAGGAGGAGAACATCCTTTTCTCCCCTGTCATGTGGTTTATGCATCCGCTATCAATTATCCAACTTGAGCCCCCAGATGCATAAACCTGCAAAACAATTTAGGCCTTGTTCTTAGGCACCCAAATAGTCTTGGGTCCTTTGACGTTAGAAACAAGCACCTTGGGTACCCAAACATAAGTCTTTGACCCCTTGTGTTTGCCCCCAACATATTGGCAACTATTTTGCCTGATTTGTTAGTGAGCACATAAGAAGCATCAAAAGTTTTGAATGAAATATTATGATCATTTAATGCAGTAGGAGTTCTCTTCTTAGGCATTTTAACATGTGTAGAATGACTAGAGCTAGATGCCTTATTCGTATACATAAAAGCATGGTGAGAAACAGAATGAGATTTCTTAGCATGAATTCTCCTAATTTTGTGCTCAGGATAATTAGCAGGATATAAAATGTAACCCTCGTTATCCTGAACCATGGGAGCCTTGCCCTTAACAAAATTAGACAATCTTTTGGGGCATTAAGTTTGACATTGCTTCCCTGTTGGAAACCAATGTCATCCTTAATTCCAGGGCGTCTCCCATTATAGAGCATGCTTCTAGCAAATTTAAATTTTTCATTTTCAATTTCATGCTCATTGATTTTAGCAGTTAATTGAGCTATATGATCATTTTGTTGTTTGATTAAATCAAGGTGATCATTTACAACATCAACATTAACATCTCTACGTCTAGTACAAATAGTAACGTGATCAACAGTAGATGTAGAGGGTTTGCAAACATTTAATTCATCTATCTTAGCATGTAATATGGCATTCTCATTTCCAAGACAGGAAATAGAATCATTGCAAACATTTAATTCTTTAGCCTTGGAGATTAAACTATCATTTTCAGTTCTAAGGCTAGAAATTGATTCATTCAATTTATCAATCTTAGCATTTAACCTAGCATTTTCATTTCTAAGATTGTTAATTGAGTCATGGAAAATTCTAAGCTCCTTAGTCAAGTTTTCACATTTTTCTACTTCCTGAGCATAAGCATTTTTTTATTTTAACATGCCTTTTGTTTTCTTTAATAAGGAATTCCTCTTGGCTATCCAAAAGTTCATCCTTCTCATGAATAGCTCCTATCAATTCATTCATTTTTTCCTTTTGTTGCATGTTAAGGTTGGCAAAAAGGGTAAGCAGATCATCTTCATCATCACTAAAACTACCCTCATCACTAGATGTATACTTGGGGGTGGTTCTAGATTGTACCTTCTTCTTTTTGCCATCCTTTGCCATGAAGCACTTGTGGCCGACGTTTCGGAAGAGGAGTACCTTGTTGACGGCTGTTGGGGACTTGTTCTCAAATGCTATGAGTTAAGAACAAGGCAACACAAAATGTTAATGGTTAAAGTCCTTCGTCCTTCAAAGCATTATTTCCCTTGGGATATAATGATCTTCAGACGAAGGTCATGAAGGACGTATCTTCATCATAGCAGTATGTATTAATGAAAGAAGAAGCATACGAAACATGAGAAATGACATGAATAATCATATGACATCATTAATATATCTTTTCTATATCATCATGAATAAAGACGAACAATATTGAGTTATATTTGTACCTTCGACTTGATAGAAGGCAAAAGTCCAAGCGTGACGCACGAGTGAATACAAGTCAGCGTGTGAGAGCACCTAGAGGGGGGTGAATAGGTGATCCTGCGAAAACTTAAAACTTAAATCCACAAAACATAATTAAGTGTTAGCACAATGAAATCAAGTGGCTAGGGACCAAGCTCTTGTGAAACACAATAGTCACAGTGAGAACAAGCACAAGAGACACGATGGTTTATCCCGTGGTTCGGCCAAGTATAACACTTGCCTATTCCACGTTGTGGCGTCCCAATGGATGAGAGTTGCACTCAACTCCTCTCAAGTGATCCAATGATCAACTTGAATACCACGGTGTTCTTCTTTCTTTACTCTTTCCCGTCTGCGAGGAATCTCTACAACTTGGAGTCTCTCGCCCTTACAATAAGGATCAAAGTGAAAGCACTAGAGTAAGGGAGGGAAGCAACACACACAAATTCGCAACAATACGCGCACACACAGCCAAGACTTGAGCTCAAATGAATAGCACAAAGTTCACCACTAGAACGGAGCTCAAATCACTAAGAAAGTCAATCGAGTGCGCGAAGATGGAGTGTGAATGATTAAGAATGCTCAAAGTATGCTTGGATGACTCCTCCATGCGCCTAGGGGTCCCTTTTATAGCCTCAAGGCAGCTAGGAGCTGTTGGAGGCATTCATGGAAGGCAATTCTTGCCTTCTGTCGGGTGGCGCACCGGACAGTCCGGTGCACCACCGGACATCCCCTGTTCACTGTCCAGTGCAGATCGCCTTCCTAAATTGGCGCAGCCGACCGTTGAAGACTTGGAGCCGTTGGCGCACCGGACACTGTCCGGTGCACACCGGACAGTCCGGTGCCCCCATCAGATCGTTGGCTCGGCCACGCGTCACGCGCAGATTGCGTAGCCGACCGTTGGCTCACCGGACAGTCCGGTGCACCACCGGACAGTCCGGTGAATTTTAGTCGTACGCCGCCGACGAATTCCCGAGAGCGGCTAGTTGACAAGACGCCAGCCTGGCGCACCGGACACTGTCCGGTGCACCCAGACTGCGCAGAGTCTTGGCTGCTCCAGCCAGGTCTTTTTCCTTTTGTATTTTCTCTGATTCTATCACTTAGACAAATATGTTAGTACACAGAAAACAATATACTAAGTCTAGAATCATACCTTGTATCTTGATTTTCACTTCTTGAGTCTTTGGCACAATTTAATACTTGAACCTTTTGTGTTGGGCACTTAATCACCAAAATACTTAGAAATGGCCCAAGGGCACATTTCCCTTTCAATCTCCCCTTTTTGGTGATTTATGCCAATACAACACAAAGCAACACATAGAAGTGCAACATTAATTCAAATAAGAACAAGAATTGTTTTTTGATTCAAATTTGGCATATTTGGATCATTCTTTGCCACCACTTGGTTTGTTTTTGTAAATCAAACTCAATTTCCTATCTCTAAGTCAAACACACTTGTAGAGACATAAAGAGAGGTATTCCAAGAGAAATTGATCAAAGATTCAAAAACTCCCCCTTTTTCCCCCTTTTTCCCATAATCAAACATTCTCCCCACAAGAGACCATCTTTTGACAAAGAGAGACACTTAGAGTATTTTGACAAATCAAAGCTTCTAACTCTACTATTTTCAAAGTTCTCAAGTGGTAGCTGATCCATTTGCTTGTTTTGGCCTTAATTTCTCCCCCTTTGGCATCAAGCACCAAAACAGGGATCATTTTTGGCCCTTTAACCCCATTGCCTCACCAAAATTGTCAATTAAGAGCAACAAGGCAACAAGAGCATGGAGATGAACTTGGAGTTAATTACCCTCTCATCAGAGTGCAGTGGATGTCTTTCATGGTCCAAGTCCACCTTTCCCTTTCAATCCACTTTTGAGACTAAAACAAGTAATCTCAAACACACGGTTAGTCTCAAAGTGTCAAGTTGTAGCCTGCCTCCCCCTAAATAAGTGCATCACTTGCAAATGGACTTGTGAGGTCCGGGGATCATGTGTACAACTTGAGCACCATAAATAAGCAACAATATGCATAAAGGAACATGATCAAAGGCATAAACACATGTATGCTATAGATCAATCCAAGTTACGCAAATCTAGGACATTTAGCTCACTACGCAGCCTACAAAAGGTTGACTCATCTAGAGGCTTGGTAAAGATATCGGCTAGCTGGTTCTCGGTGCTAACATAAAACACTTCGATATCTCCCTTTTGCTGGTGGTCTCTCAAAAAGTGATGTCAGATGTCAATGTGCTTCGTGCGGCTGTGTTCAACAGGATTATCCGCCATGAGGATTGCACTCTCATTATCACATAGGAGTGGGACTTTGCTTAGATTGTAGCCAAAGTCCCTGAGGGTTTGCCTCATCCAAAGTAGTTGCGTGCAACACTGTCCTACGGCAACGTACTCGGCCTCAGCGGTGGATAGGGCAACAGAAGTTTGTTTCTTAGAACTCCAAGTTACCAGGGACCTTCCTAAGAATTGGCACATCCCTGATGTACTCTTTCTATCAACCTTGCATCCAGCATAATCGGAGTCTGAGTATCCAATCAAGTCAAAGGTTGACCCCTTTGGATACCAGATCCCGAAGCAAGGCGTAGCAACTAAATATCTAAGTATTCGCTTAACGACCACAAGGTGACACTCCCTTGGGTCGGATTGAAATCTAGCACACATGCATACGCTTAGCATAATATCCGATCTACTAGCACATAAATAAAGCAAAGAACCTATCATAGACCGATATGCCTTTTAATCAATGGACTTACCTCCTTTGTTGAGGTCAACATGTTCGTCGGTTCCCATTGGAGTCTTTGCGGGCTTGGCGTCCTTCATCCCAAACCGCTTGATCAAATCTTGTGTGTACTTCGTTTGGGAGATGAAGGTGCTATCCTTGAGTTGCTCCACTTGGAACCCAAGGAAGTAGTTCAACTCGCCCATCACCGACATCTCAAATTTTTGAGTCATCACCCCTGCTAAACTCTTCACAAGACTTTTGGTTAGTAGAACCAAATATCATGTCATCGACATAAATTTGGCATACAAATAAGTCACCATCACAAGTCTTAGTGAATAAAGTTGGATCGGCTTTCCCAACCTTGAAAGCATTAGCAATTAGAAAGTTTCTAAGGCATTCATACCATGCTCTTGGGGCTTGCTTAAGTCCATAGAGCGCCTTAGAGAGCTTACACACGTGGTCGGGGTACCGTTCATCCTCAAAGCCAGGGGGTTGCTCTATGTACACCTCCTCCTTGATTGGCCCGTTGAGGAAAGCGCTCTTTACATCCATTTGGAACAACCTGAAAGAATGGTGAGCGGCATAGGCTAACAAAATACGAATAGACTCTAGCCTAGCCACAGGAGCAAAAGTCTCCTCAAAGTCCAAACCTGCGACTTGGGCATAACCTTTTGCCACAAGTCTAGCTTTGTTCCTTGTCACCACCCCGTACTCGTCCTGTTTGTTGCGGAACACCCACTTGGTTCCCACAACGTTTTGCTTTGGACGTGACACAAGGGTCCAAACTTCATTTCGCTTGAAGTTGTTGAGCTCTTCCTGCATGGCCAACACCCAGTCCGGATCTAGCAAGGCCTCTTCTACCCTGAAAGGCTCAATAGAAGAGACAAACGAGTAATGCTCACAAAAATTAGCTAATCTAGAGCGAGTAGTTACCCCCTTGCTTATATCACCCAATATCTGGTCGACGGGATGATTCCTTTGAATCGTCGCTCGGACTTGAGTTGGAGGAGCCTGTGGTGCTTCTTCCTCCATAACATGATCATCTTGTGCCCCCCCTTGATCACACGCCTCTTCTTGATGAACCTATTCATCATCTTGAGTTGGAGGGTGCACCATTGTTGAGGAAGAAGGTTGATCTTTCTCCTTTTGTTCCTGTGGTCGCACATCTCCAATCGCCATGGTGAGTGTTGGGGCGAAGGCAAAGACGCCACCCTTCGCTCGTCGCCTTTCGCTGCAGTCGCTGGTCTGTCAAAGACAAAACGGGCAGGGACACCCTTCGCTTCATTCAGCACCAGACGAAGGCCAGCAGTGACGTCTCCCCGCAGCACGGCCTCGTCCTGCTCTAAGGCCCACGTGTGATCTGGCCCATTGTAACGGGCCCCGCGTGGCCGCCTTTGTGTTACGGGCCTAGTTTGTAAAGGCATTCTTGTAATTACAGCTTGTAACCCTGCTTTATGGGAATATTCTGGGGATAAACTAGGTGTCTGAGGGCACATGCGTCCTTAACACAAGGCGCTGGGCACTCAGCTACCTATAAATACCCCCGCACAGTGCCCGTGAGAGGCTAGATCAACTGAACTATTGCCCCCGTGCACGTAACCCTGTTGTCACCACCGTTCACCCTTGTTGGCTTCCTTGCTGCTGAGAGCAAGTTCCAACATTTGGCGCCCACCGTTCGTGCTACGACAAGACCACCCGCGATGGAACCCAAGAGAGCTAACCCGAAGGCTGACGAGGCTGCGAAGGCAGCACTGCTGGCCGCAAGAAAGGGCAAGGCCCTCGCCCTCACCCAATCCACCCACCAAGAGCCCACTGAAGACAACATTCCCCGCACCTGCGAAGACGACACCTTCCGCACCTACGGGCCCGAAGGACAATCGCAGCCGCCCCCAGGCTTCGCCCCAGTGGAGGGCGCGGATCTCACCGAGGACGGCGAGGTCCTCGGCGTCTCAACAGAAGAACAGTTACAGCTGCGCGCCCTGCGCCTCAAGAACCGCAATCTCCAGAGGCAGAAAGAGATACTGGAAGCCAAGCGCCAACGTGTGTCCGCACTAGCCAAGGTGCGGCAGATGATACGCGACGAGGAGCAGAAGGCCCAAGACCTCGAGCGCGAGATCGCGCTGATGCAGCGCGAAGGCCACCTCGGTCTACAGCAAGAGCCACCCCTCCAGCAGCGCGCGCAACCGGAGGACATGCGCGAAGGCCACCTCGGCCTGCAGCATGGCCCACCCCTGCAACACCGGGCGCAGCCGGAGAACCCGCGTTTCCCCCAACATGACTACGCCTTCCAGCACGGCGCGCCATTCCAAGGGGTCAACTACCTCGACGAGCGAAGTCCCCTGGCGCCACACCTGCAAGTGACGCCTTGGCCAGCTAACTTCCGAGCAGGGGCATATCCCAAGTACAACGGCAGCACCGATCCGGCGCAATACATAATGAGTTATCAAGTCGCCGTTGCATCCGCCGGAGGGGACGACGCCACAATGGCGAAGTCTTTCATCATCGCCCTAGAGGGCCCAGCACTCACCTGGTTCACCAGATTGCCTCCGCTGTCCATTGATTCGTGGAGAAGTCTCAGGGACAAGTTCCTTCTCAACTTCCAAGGGTACCGCCCAGACACCGACGCTTTGGCCGAGCTCTCGCTTTGCAAACAGCTGGAAAAGGAGACTCTGCGGGAGTATTACCGTAAATTCTTAACGCTCAAGTCACAGCTGCCCTCCGTCGATGATCAGATCGCTATCCACTACGCCATCAGTGGCCTTCGGGCCGGCGTCCTCTACAGCCACTGTATCAGAGATCCACCCAAGAACCTTCAGGAGCTATATCAGCTCTTTGAAAAATATGCCAAATCCGAAGAGCTCCACCAGCGCAAAGTTGAGTCACAGCGAAAGCCCAAAGATGCCCCGCAGTCCAGCCGCACATGGACGAGGACTCCGCAACCAGACTCCGGTCGAGATGGCCGCAGTCAACAGCAAGTGCACAACATCGCAAACCAGCAGCCTGCTGCTGACCCCCCTCGTCGCCAGGAATATCCCCCCCAAGGCCGCGGAAACGGAACTCGTGGCAGGGGCCGAGGGCGCGCGCAGCCGCCGCGCCGGTTCTACTGCCTTTTCCACGGCGAAGACTGCGCCCACCAAACCAAAGACTGCCCCGAAACGAAGGCCACCAGAGACAGAATGGCGCGGGCGCAGCCAGCCGACAATCCCAGAATTGTCGCGCATAATTACCAGCCACCCCCCACCATATATCCACGCTCCCGCTCCGCATCCACCGCACCACGCTTACCAACACCATCAGGAAGTACAAATCGTACCTCCTCCACCCCCACCACCACACCAGCAACACCAAAACATCCCCCATGCCCCAAAGCAGGAAGACTTCGCCGATCAACCATATCGCGGAGTCATTCACATGATAACAGGGGGGTCCAGCACTGACTTCGACACCAAGCGGCAGAAGCGGGACCACTACCGCAGCATCAACCATGTCGCGGTCACCGGCCCAGTCGTGCAGACGAAGTGGTCCCACATACCGCTAACCTTCGATGCACGAGACGTCGACCTGCGCAGCGCCCCCCACATCGACGCTATGGTCATCAATTGCAGCGTGGCAGGCTGGGACCTACACAAAGTCCTAGTCGACAACGGCAGCCAGGCGGACATCATCTTCCTCCACGCCTTCGACCGCATGGGTATAAGCCACAGTCTGCTCAAGCCTTCGGACAATCCGTTGTATGGCTTCGGCGGCAAGGGCACCTTTCCCGTTGGCAAAATAGAGCTTCCCCTCTCCTTCGGTGTAGCACCCAATGCCCGAAGTGAGCAAGTAACCTTCGACATTGTCGACATGGTATATCCGTACAACGCCATCATGGGCCGGGGCTCCATCAATAAGTTCGAAGCTGCCATCCACGGACTGTACCTATGTATGAAGATACCAGGTCCGCTAGGCGCTATCACGATCTACGGCAACCAGCAGACGGCGCGCAACATAGAGCGGGACTTCGTGCCTGGTCAGAGGAACGTACACTGTCTCACGACCCAGCGCGAGGTCCCCGCGCCCGCCAGCCCAACCGACAAGCAGCACGAGAAGGCACAGTTGCAGAGCCAAGACGGAACCAAGACTGTTCCCCTTGATCAGGCCACGCCTAAGCAGACAGTCACTATCAGCGAAGACCTTACGTCACATGAAGAAGAGAAGCTTCTCTGCTGCCTGGACAAGAATAAAGATGTCTTCGCCTGGTCCGCCCTAGACCTGGTCGGAGTCAGCCGATCCATAATTGAGCACAGCTTGGGAATTGACCCTTCGGTGCGACCAAAAAAGCAAAGGCTCCGCAAAATGTCCGACGAAAAGACAGAGGCCGCCAAGGCGGAAGTGCACCGCCTCCTAGAAGCTAAATTCATCGAGCCAGTGGCTTACCCCACGTGGCTCTCCAATGTCGTAATGGTGCAGAAAAAAAGCGGGAAATGGCGAATGTGCATAGACTTCACCAGTCTCAATAAGGCCTGCCCGAAGGACAATTTCCCGTTGCCGCAGATCGACAAAATAGTCGATAGCGCGGCCGGATGCGAGGTCATGTCACTCCTCGACTGCTTCTCTGGCTATCACCAGATATACATGAAGGAGGAAGACAAGGCTAGCACCAGCTTTATAACACCCTTCGGCACTTATTGCTTCATCAGGATGCCGGAGGGACTCAAGAATGCGGGGTCCACTTTCTCCAGACTCACCAGAACAGTACTCGAAGGGCAGGTCGGTAGAAACATATTTACATATGTGGACGACATCGTCGTCGCCAGCAAGAATAAGGAGGACCACCTCGCCGACCTCGCCGAGACATTCGCGAACATGCGAGATGCACGACTCCGCCTGAACCCGGAAAAGTGCGTCTTCGATGTTCGCCAGGGCAAGATATTGGGTTACCTGGTGTCACACCGCGGCATCGAGGCCAACCCAACCAAGATCCAGTCCATCGTCGACATGTCGCCTCCGCAGTCCGTCAGGGACGTCCAGCGTCTGACAGGCAGATTGGCCGCTCTCAACAGATTCATCTCCAGGTCCGCCGAGCGAAGTCTCCCCTTCCTCAAAACACTTCGCGGTGCGAAAGACTTCGCTTGGGGGCCGGAGCAAGCAGCGGCCTTCGCCTCATTAAAACAGTACTTATTGGAGCTGGCCATCCTCACAAGCCCCGACTCCTCGCTCCCCCTATTGCTCTATGTCGCGGCTTCGCCGCACGCGGTCAGCGCGGCACTAGTGCAGGAGCAGACTGTTGAAGGCACAGTCAGACAGTGCCCTATTTACTATGTCTCCGAAGTCCTGACACCGTCCAAATGCAACATGACAGAGCTGGAGAAGATCGCCTACGCAGTTGTCATGTCCTCGCGCAAACTGCGCCATTACTTTGAAGCATTCAAGGTCCGAGTCACCTCTGACAGGGGGCTCGGCGAACTATTCAGAAACCCGGAGGCATCGGTGAGGATTGCCAAGTGGGCAGCCGAACTCTCCGGCTACCACATCAGCTTCGAGCCCAGGACAGCCATCAAGTCGCAAGTCCTGGCAGACTTCGTCGTCGACTGGACTGGGCCAATAGCACAGCCGGACCCGTCCACAGAAAAAGTCTGGACCATCCATTGCGACGGCGCATGGTGCCATGCGGGGGCAGGCGTCGCTGCAATCGTCACCTCACCAACCGGAGTCAAACACAGATATGCAGCACGCCTCAGCTTCGCTCTGGAGTCCGACAGATGCACAAACAACATCGCAGAGTATGAAGCGGTTATCCTCGGCCTCCGCAAGCTAAGGGCCCTCGGAGTCACCACATGTATCATCAAGACAGACTCCAAGATAGTTGCCGGCCAGATCGAGAAAGACTATGCAGCAAAGGACCCCGCGCTCATGCAATACCTCGCGGCTATCCGAAGTCTCGAGAGACAGTTCAAGGGATTCACCCTGCAGCATGTGGATAGGGCCAAGAACGAGGAGGCCGACGCATTGGCCAAGGCTGCCGCCAGGGGCGAGCCCTTGCCC
The DNA here is from genome assembly GCF_902167145.1 of Zea mays. Lineage (NCBI taxonomy): Eukaryota > Viridiplantae > Streptophyta > Magnoliopsida > Poales > Poaceae > Zea > Zea mays. The sequence continues at coordinate 11,600,943 of NC_050100.1, forward strand.
TCCGACGTGTTCTTTCACACCATCGGCACGCCCGCCGTCCGGAGCCCCGAAGGGCTCCAAATAACTAATGATAGCGAGGGTCACCGTATAGTCAACCTAATCATGACCGAAGACTGGCGGGCATTGATAACCCTGTTCCTACAGGGGTACTATCATCCAACTGACGTCAGTGAGGCAAAACGCCTCAGACATCGAAGCCGGGACTTCGCACTGATTGAGGGCCAATTATACAAGAAAGGGGTCAGTCAGCCAATGCTTAAATGCGTCACCGAAACCGAAGGCATGCAGATCCTACGCGAAGTCCACAGTGGCACGTGCGGCTCGCACGCAGGGCCAAGGGCCCTGGCTGCCAAGGTGATCCGACAAGGGTTTTACTGGCCCGCAATGATCTGCGCCGCAAATCGGGTCACAAGGTCCTGCGAAGCCTGCCAGAAGTTCTCTCCTCGGTCAGGCAACCCCTCGCAATATACAAAGCTGATTGCCCATACATGGCCTCTCCAGCGCTGGGGCCTGGACATCGTCGGGCCCCTGCCCACCGCTCAGGGGAACCTTAAGTTCGCCTTCGTAGCCGTCGAATACTTCACCAAATGGATTGAAGCGAGGGCTGTTTCCACAATCACATCAAAGACTGCCCAAAAATTCTTCTGGCAGAACATCGTTTGCCGCTTCGGAGTACCGTCCGAGCTAACAGTTGACAACGGCAAGCAGTTCGACAGCCAAGATTTCAAGGATTTTTGTTTCTCCATCGGCACCAAGCTTGCCTTCGCTTCGGTCTATCATCCGCAGTCCAACGGGGTCGTGGAGCATGCCAATGGGAAAATATTCACAGCTGTCAAAAAGATGCTCCTCGATGAAAAAAAAGGCAGATGGACCGATCTATTACCGGAGGCAGTCTGGGCGCTAAACACAACTGAGTGCAGGGCGACCGGGTTCACTCCTTTCCGCCTTCTATACGGATCAGAGGCGATGACCCCGCAAGAAATAAAGTATGGGTCCCCACGTACAGTTCCGTCAGCCGTCCCCGACGTGGACGAGCCAACTTCAAAAGATCTCATTGACGGAGACCGGGTCTTCGCCCTACAGGCCCTAAGCAAATACCAAGCCCAGACCAAAGCATGGCGCGACCGCGCAGTCATCCCGAGGGAGTTCAGCGAGGGGGACCTCGTACTCGTCCGAACAGCTCGGACGGAGTCCAAGGGCAAGTTGGAGCCCAAGTGGGAGGGCCCCTTCATAGTCAAGTCAAAAGCTTCCCCCAGCGCTTACAGGCTCACAACGCCAAATGGCGAGGACCTGGAGCACTCCTGGAACATCGACAACCTTCGCAAATTTTTTGTTTGACCCATTTAGGGCTGATTTCGCCCTTGTAATTCGCTGCAAACAATCTTGTACCGACCCGCACTCTTTTCCTCCCGGGGGGTGAGGTTTTTAACGAGGCGGAGCCATGTAATATATGTGAGAAAAATCCCCCGCAAAAACATGTGTCGAAAAAAGACCGCGACAACGGTCTTCGGCATTCGACCAATTCGAAGTCACCGCGAGGCTAAGCGCTAGCCACCCTCGCGTGCGACAAATCCGCGCAGAAGTCGCCTAAGGGTGCAGCCGGACCAAGCACAACAAGTGCGAAAAAATCCGATGTCTATCGCGAAGACTATCCGCGCAGAAGTCGCCTAAGGGTGCAGCCGGACCAAGCACAACAAGTGCGACAAAATCCGATGTCTATCGCGAAGACTATCCGCGTAGAAGTCGCCTAAGGGTGCAGCCGGACCAAGCACAACAAGTGCGACAAAAATCCGATGTCTATCGCGAAGACTATCCGCGCAGAAGTCGCCTAAGGGTGCAGCCGGACCAAGCACAACAAGTGCGACAAAATCCGATGTCTATCGCGAAGACTATCCGCGCAGAAGTCGCCTAAGGGTGCAGCCGGACCAAGCACAACAAGTGCGAAAAAATCCGATGTCTATCGCGAAGACTATCCGCGCAGAAGTCGCCTAAGGGTGCAGCCGGACTAAGCACAACAAGTGCGACAAAATCCGATGTCTATCGCGAAGACTATCCGCGCAGAAGTCGCCTAAGGGTGCAGCCGGACTAAGCGCAACAAGTGCGAAAAAACCCGAAGTCTATCGCAAAGACTCCGCGCAGAAGCCGCCTAAGGGCACAGCCGAACTAGCACAACAAAAGCAGAAACGATAGCATCAAACCATCCGTGCTAAGAACGACTATAATCACAACAGCACAGCATAACCAACCATACCAAACAAGGGCACACAACATCCTCGCAGGCACAGGCACGCGAGGGCGCACAACTTCATCGTACAAACCCCCACACATATACAAGCGAGGGCACCACACTCTACATCGGCTCAACCTTAGGAATAAGCCCCATCTCTCTATAATTAAATAACATTATCCTAAGCTCCTCACCCGCAAAAAGACTTCGCAGTTCCCTTTCCCCTGTACTCGCAGCGGCCGGCAAAGACAACAGTTCCTGACGACCAGCCCTACTCACACGAAGCCGAGCCCCCTCCTCCGCGCTAACCCTACGTTTTGCAACCGCCCTTCGTCGTCGGCGCCCGGTCCTAGGACCTGGCACGTCTGGCGCGTCCGCGGCGTGTGGCGAAGCCTCCGCCGCAGCCACGTCCAAGGCCGCAAAATAATCCAAGTCCTCCTCCGACGACTCCTCAGTCCACTCAACCGAGCTCCCAGAGTCAGTAAAATCAAAAAACTCAGATACAGACCCACCATATTCATTCCCACCTTCCGCGGTCGAAGCCGCCAAAAACTCAGTAGTAGCGGTTGCGTGCGCAGGCCCAAAATCTTGAACCTGCGCAGCAACCAAAATTCAGCACAGCATCCAAAAAGTCCCCAACCCTAAACACCTACTACGCCACCTGCGAAGGCCCTGACGCTGCGGGAGCCTCCGCCGTTGGCTCCGCCGCCACCGCCGCGGGATCTTCAGCGCTCGGCACAGCAGCTGCGGGGGCATCAGGGGCGCCTTCGGCCACCTTCGGGGGCAGGTCTTCGCCGGCCACAGCGGATGTGGGGGCAGCCGTCGCGATCGCTGCGGTCTCCGGGGTTGGCTCCAGGGCGACCCCAGTCACAGCCTCCGCGAGGGTCGGCTCCGGGTCTGGCAGCGCGCTGTTCAGAGCCCCAAAGTCGTCCACCCGCTCGCCGCGCTCCGCCTAGGACAAGACATACAGATTCAGCAAACACACGCACAGCCTGCATACAGCAAACGCCAAACAAACAACAACGTTACCTGAGCCCTCGCAGTCTCGGCCCGCTCCCTGACCACCTCACGACCGTACAAACCCCACATCCGGTCATAAAGGGCCCCGGCGGATTCCTTCACAATGGGGTCTTCGACCTTATAGATATCTCGCTCAAATTCTTCATCCGCCTGGTCGAAGGCCTCAAAGTGCCGGCACCCTTCGCGGGAGAGAGCGTTCATCGCCCCCTCGCAGGTGACCAGGGAGGCGTACGACATCAACCCCCCCGCAACGGCTGGAAGTTCCAGCAGCTCCTCCTGCACCCACTGCAGACAGCGAAGCCCGGGCTCTCGGTCCGGCACCTCGAAGTCACCGGTCCGCGCACCCAGCTCACGATATGTATCCATAAGCTGCGTGCGCGTCCGTTCGGCCTCCGCATGCATCGCGGCCTCGGCCTCCTTCGCGCGGCTCTCTAGGGCGGTGAGCCGCTCTTGCAGATGTTCGGCGAGCTCCTTGGCAAGATTGCCCTCCGCCCGCGCCAGCTTGGCCTCCGCCTGCGCAGCCTGCCCCTTGGCGACGGCCTCGTTGGCTTCCCTCCTCTCTGCCGCCAGCTGGCGCCGGAGGTCGGCCTTCTCCCTCTCCAGGGCGGCCACCCTGTCCGTCAGCTTACGGCACTTGCTGTCGGAGGCCAACTTCTCACGGACAGCGTCAGCATGTTGTGTCCGAAGTCTCTCGACTTCGGCAGACACAGCTGCCGTGAGGGCCCCCGATGCAGTACGGCTGGCGAAGTCAACCACCTGCAGAGCACACGTAAGGCCATTGACGTAAAAAAAGAAAATAAAGGGGGGGAGAGACCATAGCTCAGCGGACCTGGCTCAGCGCCTCCGTCGCCTGACTCAGCGCCTCCGTCACTCCCTTCAGCCGGCGGGTCGCCACGCCCGCCTCGTCCCTGACCAACGCGAGGGCCGACACCTCGCCTTCGGCGCCAAGCGCCTCGCCCCTCGCCTTCGGCACCATGACGGCCGTCGCGATCGCCGCGCCAGGCGCAGCTATAGCAAGCTGGCCCTCGCCCGGCCCTGCAACGCGTCAACAAATTTAAAAAAAAAATATAAATAACAATAATAGGCCAGCGACTTACCACCAAGATAGTCGTCCACAGTAATATCAGTGCCGAAGTCGGCAACGCGTTTGCCCGACAACGGCAACGCTTGGGCCGCCTTCGAAGCCTCCGCCACTCCGCTGGCCGGCGGCACCACTCTCGTTGACTTGGAGACTCCGGCGCCCGCCGTCGCCTCCGGCGCCTTGCTAGGTGCAGCGGCGCCCGCCTTCGCCGCCAGCGGCGGCTTGCCTCCGCCGGAGGCCGCAGCCTTCGGAGCCCCCCGCGGCCTCTTCGGCCTAGCTTCATGCAGCCAGACAGTCGCCTGGCGTTTTTGCGCCACACCTTGGCGATCCTTGTCCATCACTGCCCACACAACAGCACCGATATTTCGCCCGTAAGGAAAAACTCTCCACCGATGAACCATACGAGATGTAAAACAGTCCTCCTTAGCCGCGCAGGGGATATGAACATTTCTAGGCCAGCAGCCCCCGGTAACCCTCAGCATCCGAGCTGAAGACTCCCGGAGCTCGGGCGAAGACATCCTTTCCCCCGGGGCCGCACACGTCCTCATCAATTCTCTAGCAAAACTGCCAGACACCCCAAGTCCTCCCGCCGCAGTACCTAATTTTCTCTTTTTCGAGGAAGGGGCGGCCGCCGGCGCAGGGTCGTCTCCAGTCTCCACCGCCGGTTTCTTCCCACGGCGGTCCGCTTCGTCTTGACCGGGATAGCCGTCGTACGACAATTGATTTAATTCGAAGACCCTGTTCAAATGGTCATTCGACCCGCGGATATCAAAGCTGCGCTGGCCTTCCATCCTCGGCACGTAACGTCCCACGAGCCGCACCGCCAGGTCCTCCGCATCACGCACAAAGGCGGCCGGGTCGCGGTTTCGCAAATTCAGTGTGAAGGCAGGACTTCGCACCACCCTTCCTCCGTGAAAAGGCATCTGGCAAGGGCACACTTCGCCCAACGCCCAGCCGTGCGCCAAGGGCCAGACCCCGTACGCCACGAACTCTTCAACTAAATCACGCCCACTGCTCTGACCGGCGGCGCACCGAAGGGCCCCTTCGTCTGCATCCTCTTCTGCCACTTCAAAGGGCGGATACGCAGAGTAATAATGAGAGCACATCTCAGATACGGGGAGTCCCTCATGGCCTTCGACAGCACCCTCAGCAACGTAAAACCAAAATTCATTCCAATTGCCCCACTTGTTGCGGGCGCACGGAACCAACTCCACTACTGGCATTGTGGTCTTGCCGGTCTTCGGCGTGAATGTGCATGACCCAAACTGGGCGACTCCGTCCCCAACCATCCTCTTCTGCCAATGCAAACAATAATTCTTCGCAAAAACCTCAACCGACGGCTGTCCGCCGTACGAAGTCGTCGCCCAGACATACTTCGCCAGCGCCACCATGGCATTCAGTGTCAGCTGATGTATTTGAACGTTGAATCTACGCAGGACTTCGCCAACAAACCGGTGCGCAGGCAAGCGGAGACTGGCGGCGAAGAACGCCTCGAAAACGACCAACTCACCCTCCGGCTCGGGGACTTCCTCCGTCCCCGGAGCACGAGCAACTCCGCCGCCAAAGTAGCCCAACCGCTGCATATCTTCAACGCGGGCTGACGTCATCCGTGACACACCAAAATCAACAGAGTCGCCGGCGCGCAACTCCTCCACCATCAAGCTACTCAACGTCTCCTCAGACGAGGCGGCCGCCGGCGGCGTGGTGTCGGCGGAAGAAGAAGAGGACGGCATTGCTACGTACCGTCGGCGGCGGCGGGCGGTCTGCTTCACTCGAGCCAGATCTCCGGCGAGCAGCAAGACGGCGGGCAGGCGAGCAGCAAGACGGCGGGCGGCTAGGGTTTTCGCGGAGCGCGGAAGGAAAAGTTCAAAAGGCACCGACCCCCGCCCCCCTTTTATAGACAGGGCGCGGCTCTTCGGGAAACCCGCAATCCGACAGGACGTGGCGCTTCGGGAAACCCGCAATCCAACAGTACGCCGTCCATCAACGGTCACATCGAAAACCCCCGCAGAACCACTTCGAGCGAGGGCAGCGTCTCCGCCATCTAGCGACGTCTTCGGCACCAGGTGACTTCGTCGAACTGGTCCCTCGGAGGGCAAATGTTGGGGCGAAGGCAAAGACGCCACCCTTCGCTCGTCGCCTTTTGCTGCAGTCGCTGGTCTGTCAAAGACAAAACGGGCAGGGACACCCTTCGCTTCATTCAGCACCAGACGAAGGCCAGCAGTGACGTCTCCCCGCAGCACGGCCTCGTCCTGCTCTAAGGCCCACGTGTGATCTGGCCTGTCGGGGACCATAATTAGGGGTACCCTCAAGACGCCTAATTCTCAGCTGGTAACCCCCATCAGCATAAAGCTGCAAAGGCCTGATGGGCGCGATTAAGTCAGGGATCAGTCCACACGAGTGACTCGATCACGCTTCACCCGAGCCTAACCTCGACCGAAGGCAGCCGACCTCAAGAGACTTCCGTCTCGCCCGAGGCCCCCCTTTTTATGGCGGACACATCACCGGCTCGCCCAAGGCCTTGGCTTCGCTCAGAAGCAACCATGACTAAATCACCGCACCGACTGACCAAATTGTAGGGGCATTTAACGCAAAGGTGGCCTGACACCTCTATCCTGACACGCGCCCCCGGCAGAGCCGAGGTGACCGCCGTCACTCCACCGCTCCACTGGCCAGTCTGACAGAAGGACAGCGCCGCCTGCGCCACTCCGACTGCAGTGCCACTCGACAGAGTGAGTCTGACAGGCAATTAGGCCTTGCCAAAGGCGCCACGACGAACTCCGCTCCGCCCGACCCCAGGGCTCGGACTCGGGCTAGGACCCGGAAGACGGCGAACTCCGCTCCGCCCGACCCCAGGGCTCGGACTCGGGCTAGGACCCGGAAGACGGCGAACTCCGCTCCGCCCGACCCCAGGGCTCGGACTCGGGCTAAGACCTGGAAGACGGCGAACTCCGCTCCACCCGACCCCAGGGCTCGGACTCGGGCTAAGACCCGGAAGACGGCGAACTCCGCTCCGCCCGACCCCAGGGCTCGGACTCGGGCTAAGACCCGGAAGACGACGAAACTCCGCCTCGCCCGACCCCAGGGCTCGGACTCCGCCCTGGCCTCGGCCGGACGACTTCCGCCTCGCCCGACCCCCTGGCTCGGGCTCGGCCACGGCAGCAGAAGGCAGACTCAACCTTGGCTTCGGAAGAAACCCCACGTCGCCCTGCCTAGAGCACGGACCGCCACGTCAACAGGAGGCGCCATCATCATCCTACCCCGAATTGACTCGGGTCACGGAGAACAAGACCGGCGTCTCGTCCGGCCAGCTCCGCCAGAGGGGCAATGATGGCGCTCCACAAGCTCTATGACGACGGCGGCCCCCAGCTCTCTTACGGAAGCAGGACAACGTCAGCAGGGACTCGACCGCCCCGACAGCTGTCCCTCCATCAGGCTCCGCCGCACCTCCGATAGCCACGACATCACGCCAGCAGGATGCCCAGATCTCTCCGGCTGCCACATCGGCATGTACCTAGGGCGCTAGCTCTCCCCCTGCTAGACACGTAGCACTCTGCTACATCCCCATTGTACACCTGGATCCTCTCCTTACAACTATAAAAGGAAGGACCAGGGCCTTCTCAGAGGAGGTTGGCCGCGCGGGACCGAGGACGGGACAGGCGCTCTCTTGGGGACGCTCGCTTCCCTCACCCGCGTGGACGCTTGTAACCCCCCTACTGCAAGCGCACCTGACCTGGGCGCGGGACGAACACGAAGGCCGCGGGACTTCCACCTCTCTCACGCTCGGCTCCGGCCGCCTCGCCTCTCCCCCCTCCGCGCTCGCCCACGCGCTCGACCCATCTGGGCTGGGGCACGCAGCACACTCACTCGTCGGCTTAGGGACCCCCCTGTCTCGAAACGCCGACAGTTGGCGCGCCAGGTAGGGGCCTGCTGCGTGCTGACGAACAGCTCCCCGTCAAGCTCCAGATGGGCAGTCTCCAGCAACCTCTCCGGCCCGGGACGGTGCTTCGTTTCGGGGCTCTCGAGTTCATGTCCTTCGACGGCAGCTACGACATGATACTTCTTCCACCGCCGTGCGACCACGACAATGGCGGCCGACAACCCGCCCGCCGGCGGCGGAATCGACGACGTCTTCCCCGCATGGTGGAAGAGCTATATTCGGGCTCGCTCCGTTCTCTCCCCCGCCAACGGAGGAGGAAGCGGGGCCGTCAAGGCCAGACGGGAGGCCACGCTTCGCCGGCCGTCGAGCGAATCGACGCCCCCGACGCCCCGACGGAAGGCACGCCGGACATCGACCTCGCGTTCAAGACGGAGGCAAGCGCCGTCCCCCCGCGGCACGATGACCCCGAGCAAGAAGACGACGCCGGCGCGCTCGCGGAAAGCCTGCAGGACGTCGCCCTCGAACCAGAGATGACGGCGCAACCAGTCCCCGATGTGACTACGTCGCTCCTCGTCGACCAAGAGGTAACGACTGACTCCCATCTTGCGTCATTTCGACTCGGCCTCAACCCGCCAAACGACCTCGTTTTGGCGGGCGCCCTCATTGAGGCGAGTGCAACCCCACTGAGGTTCTGTATGCGATCGCCTTGGGACCGACTGACGGACGTCTCGACCTACGGGCCCTCTGGGTCCGAGGAAGATGACGATCCCAGCATCGGTTGGGATTTCTCCGGACTTGGCAACCCCAGTGCCGTGCGGGACTTCATGACCGCATGTGACTACTGTCTGTCCGACTATTCCGATGGAAGCCGCAGCCTTGGCGACGAGAGCTGCGGCCCAAGCCGCGAATGTTTCCACGTCGAGCTAGGGGATCCCACCGAAGGCAACCACCTTGGCATGCCGGAGGATGGTGATCTCCCTAGGCCGGTGCCTCGCGCCGACATCCCACGGGAGCTAGCTGTGGTCCCCGCTCCGGCGGGGGGTTACGACCCACAACTCGAGCGAGTCCGCGAGGCGCAGGCCAGGCTCAACGAGGGAACAGGAGCACTTGAGCCGATCCGTCGAGACGTCGGACAGGCATGGGTGGGCCAGCCCCTGGCCGGGGAAATACGTCATCTGCCCCAAGGTCCCCAGCACCGCGTCGCCAACGACGTCAGGATCAGGCCGCCGCCCGCATCCAGCGGGGTCGGTCAGAACCTGGCAACTGCAGCAATGCTCATCCGCGTGATGCCGGAGCCGTCAACCACCGAGGGTCGGCGAATCCAGGGAGAACTCAAGAATCTCCTGGAAGGCGCTGCGGCCCGGCGGGCCGAGAGCACTACATCCCGGAGGCAAGGATATCCCTCGGAACCTCATGCCGCGACTTCCCGATTCATGCGGGAGGCCTCGGTCTACACCGGGCGCACGCGCAACACCGCGCCTGCGGCCCCGGGCCACCTCGGCAACGAGCACCATCGGCGCGACCGTCGGGCTCACCTCGACGAAAGGGTGCGCCGAGGCTACCACCCCAGGCGTGGGGGACGCTACGACAGCGGGGAGGATCGGAGTCCTTCGCCCGAGCCACCCGGTCCGCAGGCTTTCAGTCGGGCCATCCGACGGGCGCCATTCCCGACCCGGTTCCGACCCCCGACTACTATCACAAAGTACTCGGGGGAAACGAGACCGGAGCTGTGGCTCGCGGACTACCGCCTTGCCTGCCAACTGGGTGGAACGGACGACGACAACCTCATCATCCGCAACCTCCCCCTGTTCCTCTCCGACACTGCTCGCGCCTGGTTGGAGCACCTGCCTCCGGGGCAGATTTCCAACTGGGACGACTTGGTCCAAGCCTTCGCTGGCAATTTCCAGGGCACATACGTGCGCCCCGGGAATTCCTGGGACCTTCGAAGCTGCCGGCAACAGCCGGGGGAGTCGCTCCGGGACTACATCCGGCGATTCTCGAAGCAGCGCACCGAGCTGCCCAACATCACCGACTCGGATGTCATCGGCGCGTTCCTCGCCGGCACCACTTGCCGCGACCTGGTGAGCAAGCTGGGTCGCAAAACCCCCACCAGGGCGAGCGAGCTGATGGACATCGCCACCAAGTTCGCCTCCGGCCAGGAGGCGGTCGAGGCTATCTTCCGAAAGGACAAGCAGCCCCAGGGCCGCCCGTCGGAAGAAGCTCCCGAGACGTCTGCTCCGCGCGGCGCCAAGAAGAAAGGCAAGAAGAAGTCGCAATCGAAACGCGACGCCGCAGACGTGGACCTTGTCGCCGCCGCCGAGTATAAGAACCCTCGGAAGCCCCCCGGAGGTGCAAACCTCTTCGACAAGATGCTCAAGGAGCCGTGCCCCTACCATCAGGGGCCCGTCAAGCACACCCTCGAGGAGTGCGTTATGCTTCGGCGTCATTTCCACAGGGCCGGGCCACCCGCCGAGGGTGGCAGGGCCCACGGCGACGACAAGAACGAAGAACACCCAGCAGGGGGGTTCCCCGAGGTCCGCGACTGCTTCATGATCTATGGAGGGCATGCGGCGAACACCTCGGCTCGGCACCGCAAGCAAGAGCGCCGGGAGGTCTGCTCGGTGAAGGTGGCGGCGCCAGTCTACTTAGACTGGTCCGACAAGCCCATCACTTTCGACCGAGCCGACCACCCCGACCATGTGCCGAGCCCGGGGAAATACCCGCTCGTCGTCGACCCCGTTGTCGGCGATGTCAGGCTCACCAAGGTCCTGATGGACGGGGGCAGCTGCCTCAACATCATCTACGCCGAGACCCTCAAGCTCCTGCGCGTCGATCCGTCCTCCGTCCGAGCAGGCGCTGCGCCCTTCCACGGGATCATCCCTGGGAAGCGCGTCCAGCCCCTCGGGCGACTCGACCTCCCAGTCTGCTTCGGAACACCCTCCAACTTCCGAAGGGAGACCCTGACGTTCGAAGTGGTCGGGTTCCGAGGAACCTACCACGCCGTGTTAGGGAGGCCATGCTACGCGAAGTTCATGGCCGTCCCCAACTACACCTACCTGAAGCTCAAGATGCCGGGCCCCAACGGGGTCATCACCGTCGGCCCCACGTACAAACACGCGTTCGAATGCGACGTGGAGTGCGTGGAGTACGCCGAGGCCCTCGCCGAGTCCGAGGCCCTCATCGCCGACCTGGAGAACCTCTCCAAGGAGGTCCCAGACGTGAAGCGCCATGCCGGCAACTTCGAGCCAGCGGAGACGGTCAAGGCCGTCCCCCTCGACCCCAGTGGCGACACCACCAAGCAGATCCGGATCGGTTCCGGGCTCGACCCCAAATAGGAAGCAGTGCTCGTCGACTTTCTCCGCGCAAACGCCGACGTCTTTGCGTGGAGTCCCTCGGACATGCCCGGCATACCGAGGGATGTCGCCGAGCACTCGCTGGATATTCGGGCCGGAGCCCGACCCGTCAGGCAGCCTCTGCGCCGATTCGACGAGGAGAAGCGCAGAGCGATGGCGAAGAGATCCACAAGCTAATGGCGGCAGGGTTCATCAAAGAGGTATTCCATCCCGAATGGCTTGCCAACCCTGTGCTTGTGAGGAAGAAATGGGGGAAATGGCGGATGTGTGTAGACTACACTGGCCTCAACAAAGCATGTCCGAAGGTTCCCTACCCTCTGCCTCGCATCGACCAAATCGTGGATTCCACTGCTGGGTGCGAAACCCTGTCCTTCCTCGATGCCTACTCGGGGTATCACCAGATCCGGATGAAAGAGTCCGACCAGCTCGCGACTTCTTTCATCACGCCGTTCGGCATGTACTGCTACGTCACCATGCCGTTCGGCCTGAGGAATGCAGGCGCGACGTACCAGCGGTGCATGAACCATGTGTTCGGCGAACACATCGGTCGCACAGTCGAGGCCTACGTCGATGACATCGTAGTCAAGACACGGAAGGCTCCCAACCTCCTCTCCGACCTTGAAGTGACATTCCGGTGTCTCAAGGCGAAAGGAGTCAAGCTTAATCCTGAGAAGTGTGTCTTCGGGGTGCCCCGAGGCATGCTCCTAGGGTTCATCGTCTCTGAGCGAGGCATCGAGGCCAACCCGGAGAAGATCGCGGCCATCACCAGCATGGGGCCCATCAAGGACTTAAAAGGGGTACAGAGGGTCATGGGATGCCTCGCGGCCCTGAGCCGCTTCGTCTCACGCCTCGGCGAAAGAGGTCTGCCTCTGTACCGCCTCTTAAGGAAAGCCGAGTGTTTCGTTTGGACCCCTGAGGCCGAGGAAGCCCTCGGCAACCTAAAGGCGCTCCTTACAAAGGCGCCAGTCTTGGTGCCGCCGGCGGACGGAGAAACCCTCTTGGTCTACGTCGCCGCGACCACTCAGGTGGTTAGCGCCGCGATTGTGGTCGAAAGGCAGGAGGAAGGGCATACATTGCCCGTTCAGAGGCCGGTTTACTTCATCAGCGAAGTGCTGTCCGAGACTAAGATCCGCTACCCACAAGTTCAAAAGCTGCTGTATGCTGTGATCCTGACGAGGCGGAAGCTACGACACTACTTCGAGTCCCATCCGGTGACTGTGGTGTCATCCTTCCCCCTGGGGGAGATCATCCAGTGCCGAGAGGCCTCGGGCAGGATCGCAAAGTGGGCAGTGGAGATCATGGGCGAAACGATCTCGTTCGCCCCTCGGAAGGCCATCAAGTCCCAAGTGTTGGCGGATTTCGTGGCTGAATGGGTCGATACCCAACTACCAACGACTCCGATCCAACCGGAGCTCTGGACCATGTTTTTCGACGGGTCGCTGATGAAGACGGGGGCCGGTGCGGGCCTGCTCTTCATCTCGCCCCTCGGAAAGCACTTGCGCTACGTGCTGCGCCTCCACTTCCCGGCGTCCAACAATGTGGCCGAGTACGAAGCTCTGGTCAACGGATTGCGGATCGCCATCGAGCTAGGGGTCAGACGCCTCGACGCCCGCGGTGATTCGCAGCTCGTCATCGACCAAGTCATGAAGAACTCCCACTGCCGCGACCCAAAGATGGAGGCCTACCGCGACGAGGTCCGGCGCCTGGAAGACAAGTTCTTCGGGCTCGAGCTCAACCACATCGCTCGGCGCTACAACGAAACCGCAGACGAGCTGGCGAAGATAGCCTCGGGACGAACGACAGTCCCCCCGGACGTCTTCTCCTGGGATCTGCATCAACCCTCCGTCAAGCTCGACGACGCGCCCGAGCCCGAGGTACCCTCGGCTCAGCCCGAGGTACCCTCGGCTCAGCCCGAGGTACCCTCGGCTCAGCCCGAGCCAACCTCGGCCCGGCCCGAGGTACCCTCGGCCCCCGAGGGCGGGGCATTGAACGTCGAGGAAGGGCAGAGCGGGGCCACGCCAGACCAAGATTGGCAGGCCCCGTACCTGCAATATCTCCGCCGAGGAGAGCTACCCCTCGACCAAGCCGAGGCTCGGCGGGTAGCGCGACGCGCCAAGTCATTCGTCTTGCTGGGCGACGAAGAGGAGCTCTACCATCGCAGCCCCTCGGGCATCCTCCAGCGATGCATCTCCATCGCCGAAGGTCGGGAACTGCTGCAAGAAGTACACTCGGGGGCTTGCGGCCACCACGCAGCACCCCGAGCCCTTGTTGGAAATGCTTTCCGGCAAGGCTTCTACTGGCCAACGGCGGTGGCTGACGCCACTAGAATTGTCCGCACCTGCGAAGGGTGCCAATTCTATGCGAAGCGGACACACCTGCCCGCTCAGGCTCTGCAGACAATACCCATCACCTGGCCCTTCGCTGTATGGGGTCTGGACCTCGTCGGCCCCTTGCAGAAGGCGCCCGGGGGCTACACGCACCTGCTGGTCGCCATCGACAAATTCTCCAAGTGGATCGAGGTCCGACCCCTGAACAGCATCAGGTCCGAGCAGGCGGTGGCATTCTTCACCAACATCATCCATCGCTTCGGGGTCCCAAACTCCATCATCACCGACAACGGCACCCAGTTCACCGGCAAAAAATTCTTGGATTTTTGCGAGGATCATCATATCCGGGTGGACTGGGCCGCCGTGGCTCATCCCATGTCGAATGGGCAAGTAGAGCGTGCCAACGGCATGATTCTACAGGGGCTCAAGCCTCGGATCTACAACGACCTCAACAAGTTCGGCAGGCGATGGATGAAGGAACTCCCCTCGGTGGTCTGGAGCCTAAGGACGACGCCGAGTCGTGCCACGGGCTTCACGCCGTTTTTTCCTGGTCTATGGGGCTGAAGCTATCCTGCCCACTGACCTGGAATACGGCTCCCCAAGGGCGAGGGCCTACACCGAGCAAAGCAACCAAGCCAGCCGAGAGGAATCGCTGGACCAGTTGGAGGAAGCTTGGGACAGGGCCTTACTACACTCGGCGCGGTACCAACAGTCCCTGCGACGTTACCACGCCCGAGGGGTCCGGTCCCGAGAACTCCAGGTGGGCGACCTGGTGCTTCGGCTGCGACAAGACGCCCGAGGGAGGCACAAGCTCACGCCCCCCTGGGAAGGGCCGTTCGTCATCGCCAAAGTTCTGAAGCCCGGAACATACAAGCTGGCAAACAATCAAGGCGAGATCTATGGCAACGCTTGGAACATCAAACAGCTACGTCGCTTCTACCCTTAAGATGTTTTCAAGTTGTTCATATACCTCGCACCTACGCAAAGTTTAGTTGTCAAGGAAGGGTCGGCCTAGCCTCGGCAAGGCCCGACCCTCCCTCGGGGGCTAAAAGGGGGGAGACCCCCTCTGCGTCGAATTTTTTCCTCGAAAAAGGACCTCTTTTTAGCAGGATTTCTTCCGTGCTTCTTGACTACTTTGGAAAGCGGATCCTGGAAACGACGAGGTACACGTAAGCAGCCAAGGCTGACCGAGCCGAGGGACTCCTATGCCTCCGGGATACGGATACCTCACTCGTCCCCTTCTGCGATAAGTAACTTGCGCTCGGATAAAGCGACTCCGTGGACCGAACGAGTCATCACGTTCGGAAGCTCTCCTGCCGAAGCAGTCCTTCAAGCTTTCTCGACTAAATCGGGGACAGGGCCTCATGGACGGGTGAAAGTACGCGTAAGCGGCAAGGCCGACCGAGCCGAGGGATTCCCACGCCTCTGGGATACGGATACCTCACTCGTCCCTTCCGCGAAAAGCAACTCTCGCTCACACAAACATCCCTATTACCGACAGAGTCCAGATGCTCGAAGCAAGAGGAAAAAAGGACGCAGCTTCGCAAGCGTGGCGAGGGCGTGTTCTTCTGGCCTCGGCGGCCGCAGAAAACACACGCTACAAGACGATCTGATCCTGCAGGCTCGGGTCTTCACGCCGAAGGGAGCCGTAGCACCCTCGGCATCGACGACGTCTACAACAAAGCCCGACCCAGCCTCGGGCGGCACCGAGGTCCAGGGGCTCCTCCGGGAATCCGGCCCGAGCAGGCGGCTCAACCGGTTACCCCTGGGGCCTCGGGCAACCGGCTTCCAAGGGCGCTAGCCCGATCCGAGGCCTCGACTGACCGACTTGGGCGTCGGCACCGCTGACGGGCGACACGGCTAGGCTCCGGCCAACCAGGTTCCCCATTCTCGAGCCAACTCCGCCTCTGTTCATACTGATATCGCTACCCCCGGCCTCGATCCACCAAAGGGCGGCCGAGGGGTCCCTTCAACTAAGCTAGAGGAGCCTCACGTAACAAGGCCGAACGGGCCGAGGGATTCCTACGCCTCCGGGATACGGATACCTCACCCGTCACCTTGACACGGGGCAACTCATGCTTGGTAAAGCGGTTCAGATAATAAAACAGGCGAGACTTAGTGCTCGGAAATGAAGAAAAAACACGGCTCCGTGCCAAAATTACATACACGTTCAGGCCTCGACAGCCACAATGAACGAACTCACTGACATTCGAAGTGCCATTGCAAACGAGACTCCGGTTCCGTCCCCGAGGGTACAAGCGACCTCGGGCCTGCGGGGCAACGACCTCTGCAGCGGCAGCCATGGCCCCAGGTGAACGCAGTCACCGGAAGGCTTTTGTTCGCGGTCCCACTCAAGGGATGTGAACAAGCCATCAAAGCCAAAGAGCGGGCCGCCCCCAAGCGCTCCGGTAGATCTTCGCTGCCGTCCTCGCCCCGAATGCGAGGGGGAAGACGGAATGTTGCATCCTAGCTGGACAGCAACAGTTCGCCTTCCCCGGCATGACTGGAGGACGACTCCGTCGCAGCGCGGGAGGACGATTGCCACCACCAGAAGCTGGAAGAGGAGGTGGTTCGCCGACCCGCACGCGAGGTAGAGCCCCGGCTCGCCTCGGCCCCCGCCCCAGCGAGGATGACGAACGCACCCGACGCTGAGGGCGGGACCACAGCCTGGTCTGTCTCTCCCCATCCAGGAGCTGGAGGTCACCGTCTTGGGTGGCCACCGGCGGAAGGGAGCAGCCAGGCTGCGTGATGAAAATCCTTGAAGCCGAACGATGGCTGAGAGGTACCAACTCCCATGGAGATGCGCTCCTCCAACGAGGAGGCGGAAAGGCGGCGGATACCCCCCATCCGGGGGCTTGGAAGACGGGAAGACCCGACGCTTAAGGGAGGAAGAAGACATGGTTGCCTTACGAAGGGAGCCTCCCTCCTTTTAAAGGCAACTCCCCCTACGTGCGCCCCCAAGCGCCGCGGGCCGAGTCTTCTCCAACACGCTCCAAGGCCCTCCCCTGCGACTCGGGGGCTGGGTCCCGCATGTCATACAAGCCGGCTCAGGGCAGAAGAAGCCAAACCGCCGCGCATGGTGCGCACGACCGTCCAGCGGTTACAGGCGACCCCCCATGTTCGCCCAGACCAACGGGCAGAAGGGGCGAGCAGCCATGCAGGCGGCATGCAACCGCGCCAGATGGACGCGCTTCTCCAACTTCCGACACGCCAGCCTGGGACCCAGGCCCACGCGTCGAGCAACCGGCGTGCCAGTTGCTGCATGCAAGCAACCGCACCGCCACTTGTGCCACCATCGCGCCTCTTCGGTTGCGAAGCCTATGCCACGACTCGAGGCGACCCAACAGCGCCAGACTGGCGCGTCGGTCAAAGCGACCGAAAGTGGGTCGGCAGTAATGGCGGTGGCAGGCGGGCGGGCGCAGCGGTCGCGTCGTCAGCCAGGCTCACGTCCCATCCTGAGACAACAAGAGAGCCTCCTCTCACGGCGTGAAGACGGTGCACCCGTGACCCGTTCCTCGAACGGATCGCACACGCGTAGCGGCCGCCCCGCCAACCACTCGCCCCGTCGCATTAACTCCGCGGCGAGACACGCGGCGCTTCTGGCAGGAGGAGCGCGCGACGCTTCACCTTCGCCTTAATAACCGCGTCAGAAAAGGTACGCCACGTCGTCTGATTTCGTATCCTTTTCCGTTTTCCTCTTTCTCTATCTCTTGCAACAGGGACCGGGGAAGGGGGATACCCCGAGAGGGATCCTTCTCCGCGAAGGAACCGGGCTCCGAGCCCCCCATTACTGATCAGGGGTTCAAAGGCTGGCCCCCCGAGGGTTCAACAGCCGCCTCAGATCGCGTGGGCCCGACACCCACTACTGGTCAGGGGTTCGAAGGCCAGCCCTCCGAAGGGCTCCATGGCCGCCTCAGGCTACTCGGGCTCCGCGCCCATTACTGATCAGGGGTTCGAAGGCTGGCCCCCGAAGGGTTCACAGTCGCCTCAGACACCGAGCGAGGGATGACCAGGGGTACGTTCGATACATAACCGAGGCTCGGGCTGCGCTCCCGAGGTACCCTAGGACATATCCGAGACCAGCGGGAACGATCTTGTAACGGAATCCCATCGGAGGGAGGCATCGAGCCCTCGGACCCCGTCGCCAGGGGACCGGGTCCGGCAAGTCACCCGCAGGTACTTTTGGGCGTGCCTCTGGGCCCCTAGCCGACCCCCAACGAACGGGGCACGGACGTCCACTCGGATTACCCGCTTGCAGCTCACCGGAGACACCATGTTCGGTGCCCATCGAGGGTAACATGGCGCACTCCCCCCCTCCTCCTTGCGGAAAGGCGACGTAGGGGCATATGTAAAAAGCCGAGTCTGTCCCTGATCATCCTCTCGCCCTGTGCAGAGGCTCGGGGGCTGCTCTCGCAAAAACCGGCTCCGGCCAAATCGTTGACAGCGTCAACATACCAGCCCGAGAGCTTGGGCCCCGACCGTGCACCCGGGCTACGGCCAGTTCGCATGAGGGAACGACCAGACCAGCCGAAGCGTAAAGCGAAGCATTAAGACCTCGAAGGAGTGTAACCACTCCTCCGAGGCCTCGGGGGCTACACCCGGCGGGTGCGCTCGCGCGCACCCGCCGGAACGAAATGCAACCGAGAAAGGCTGGTCCCCTTGCAAAAAAGTGCGACAAAAGCCTCCAAGCGAGTGCTGACACTCCCTTCGAGGCTCAGGGGCTACTGTCGGGGACCATAATTAGGGGTACCCTCAAGACGCCTAATTCTCAGCTGGTAACCCCCATCAGCATAAAGCTGCAAAGGCCTGATGGGCGCGATTAAGTCAGGGATCAGTCCACACGAGTGACTCGATCACGCTTCACCCGAGCCTAACCTCGGCCGAAGGCAGCCGACCTCAAGAGACTTCCGTCTCGCCCGAGGCCCCCCTTTTTATGGCGGACACATCACCGGCTCGCCCAAGGCCTTGGCTTCGCTCAGAAGCAACCATGACTAAATCACCGCACCGACTGACCAAATTGCAGGGGCATTTAACGCAAAGGTGGCCTGACACCTCTATCCTGACACGCGCCCCCGGCAGAGCCGAGGTGACCGCCGTCACTCCACCGCTCCACTGGCCAGTCTGACAGAAGGACAGCGCCGCCTGCGCCACTCCGACTGCAGTGCCACTCGACAGAGTGAGTCTGACAGGCAATTAGGCCTTGCCAAAGGCGCCACGGCGAACTCCGCTCCGCCCGACCCCAGGGCTCGGACTCGGGCTAGGACCCGGAAGACGGCGAACTCCGCTCCGCCCGACCCCAGGGCTCGGACTCGGGCTAGGACCCGGAAGACGGCGAACTCCGCTCCGCCCGACCCCAGGGCTCGGACTCGGGCTAAGACCCGGAAGACGGCGAACTCCGCTCCGCCCGACCCCAGGGCTCGGACTCGGGCTAAGACCCGGAAGACGGCGAACTCCGCTCCGCCCGACCCCAGGGCTCGGACTCGGGCTAAGACCCGGAAGACGGCGAACTCCGCTCCGCCCGACCCTAGGGCTCGGACTCGGGCTAAGACCCGGAAGACGACGAAACTCCGCCTCGCCCGACCCCAGGGCTCGGACTCCGCCCTGGCCTCGGCCGGACGACTTCCGCCTCGCCCGACCCCCTGGCTCGGGCTCGGCCACGGCAGCAGAAGGCAGACTCAACCTTGGCTTCGGAAGAAACCCCACGTCGCCCTGCCTAGAGCACGGACCGCCACGTCAACAGGAGGCGCCATCATCATCCTACCCCGAATTGACTCGGGTCACGGAGAACAAGACCGGCGTCTCGTCCGGCCAGCTCCGCCAGAGGGGCAATGATGGCGCTCCACAAGCTCTATGACGACGGCGGCCCCCAGCTCTCTTACGGAAGCAGGACAACGTCAGCAGGGACTCGACCGCCCCGACAGCTGTCCCTCCATCAGGCTCCGCCGCACCTCCGATAGCCACGACATCACGCCAGCAGGATGCCCAGATCTCTCCGGCTGCCACATCGGCATGTACCTAGGGCGCTAGCTCTCCCCCCGCTAGACACGTAGCACTCTGCTACATCCCCATTGTACACCTGGATCCTCTCCTTACAACTATAAAAGGAAGGACCAGGGCCTTCTCAGAGGAGGTTGGCCGCGCGGGACCGAGGACGGGACAGGCGCTCTCTTGGGGCCGCTCGCTTCCCTCACCCGCGTGGACGCTTGTAACCCCCCTACTGCAAGCGCACCTGACCTGGGCGCGGGACGAACACGAAGGCCGCGGGACTTCCACCTCTCTCACGCTCGGCTCCGGCCGCCTCGCCTCTCCCCCCTCCGCGCTCGCCCACGCGCTCGACCCATCTGGGCTGGGGCACGCAGCACACTCACTCGTCGGCTTAGGGACCCCCCTGTCTCGAAACGCCGACACCATTGTAACGGGCCCCGCGTGGCCGCCTTTGTGTTACGGGCCTAGTTTGTAAAGGCATTCTTGTAATTACAGCTTGTAACCCTGCTTTATGGGAATATTCTGGGGATAAACTAGGTGTCTGAGGGCACATGCGTCCTTAACACAAGGCGCTGGACACTCAGCTACCTATAAATACCCCCGCACAGTGCCCGTGAGAGGCTAGATCAACTGAACTATTGCCCCCGTGCACGTAACCCTGTTGTCACCACCGTTCACCCTTGTTGGCTTCCTTGCTGCTGAGAGCAAGTTCCAACAGTGAGTATTGCGGCCGTTGGAACATCTTCTTCATCTACATCATCAAGATCAACTTGCTCTCTTGGAGAGCCATTAGTCTCATCAAATACAACGTCGCTAGAGACTTCAACCAAACCCGATGATTTGTTGAAGACTCTATACGCCTTTGTATTTGAGTCATAACCTAACAAAAACTCTTCTACAGCTTTGGGAGCAAATTTAGATTTCCTACCTTTCTTCACTAGAATGTAACATTTACTCCCAAATACACGAAAATACGAAATGTTGGGTTTGTTACCGGTTAGGAGTTCGTACGACGTCTTCTTGAGGAGGCGATGAAGGTAGACCCGGTTTATGGCATGGCAAGCTGTGTTCACGGCTTTCGACCAAAACCGCTCGGGTGTCTTGAACTCTCCAAGCATCATCCTCGCCATGTCTAAAAGCGTCCTGTTCTTCCTCTCTACCACACCGTTTTGTTGTGGTGTGTAGGGAGCGGAGAACTCGTGCTTAACTCCTTCCTCCTCAAGGTACTCCTCCACTTGAAGATTCTTGAATTCGGACCCGTTGTCGCTCCTTATCTTTTTCACCTTGAGCTCAAATTCGTTTTGAGCTCTCCTTAGGAAGCGCTTTAGGGTCCCTTGGGTTTCTGTTTTATCCTGCAAAAAGAATACCCAAGTGAAGCGGGAAAAATCATCAACAATAACAAGACAATACTTACTTCCCCCGATGCTGAGGTAGGCGATGGGTCCGAAGAGGTCCATGTGAAGTAGCTCCAAAGGTCTTGATGTGGTCATCACGTTTTTGCTATGATGAGAGCTTCCCACCTATTTACCTGCTTGACAAGCTGCACAAGGTCTATCTTTTTTGAAAGTTACATTTGTTAGACCTAACACATGTTCTCCCTTTAGAAGTTTGTGAAGGTTCTTCATCCCCACATGTGCTAGGCGGCGATGCCATAGCCAACCCATGCTAGTCTTAGCGATTAAGCATGCATCTAGATCGGCCTCCTCCTTCGAAAAATCAACTAAATAGAGTTTGCCGTCTAGTACACCCTTAAAAGCTAATGAACCATCACTCCTTCTAAAGACAGACACATCTACATTTGTAAATAAGCAATTGTAACCCATATTACATAATTGACTAACGGACAACAAGTTATACCCGAGCGATTCAACCAAAAACACGTTAGATATGGAATGCTCGGATGAAATAGCTATCTTTCCTAGTCCTTTAACCTTGCCTTGATTCCCGTCACCAAATATGATTGAATCTTGGGAATCTTTGTTCTTGACGTAGGAGGTGAACATCTTCTTCTCCCCCGTCATGTGGTTTGTGCATCCGCTGTCGAAAATCCAGCTTGAGCCCCCGGATGCATAAACCTACAAGGCAAATTAGGCTTGGGTTTTAGGTACCCAACTCTTGTTGGGTCCTACAAGGTTAGTAACAATAGCCTTAGGGACCCAAATGCAAGTCTTGTCTCCCTTGCATTTGGCCCCCACCTTTTTTGCAATCACTTTTTCATTTTTGCATGAGAGAACAAATGTAGCATTGCAAGCATGAAAGTCAGTGGTAGATCCATTACACACTTTCCTAGGAGCATGAGACACAAAATTTCTCCTAGGCCTACCATTAAACTTGGAACTTGATGCAATCATGGCATGTGGGTCAAAAGCATTATAACTCCTATTATAATGAGCATTTCTAGAATATTTCCTATCATGGTACATGAAAGCATGGTTCTTTTGACTATTACTAGTCATAGGAGCCTTCCCTTTTTCCTTGTTGAAAATGGGAGCCTTGACTTGTTAAGTTCTTGGCTTCCCTCTTAAAGCCAAGCCCATCCTTAATTGAGGGGTGTCTACCAATAGTGTAGGCATCCCTTGCAAATTTTAGTTTATCAAAGTCATTCTTGCTAGTCTTAAGCTGGACATTAAGACTAGCCACTTCACCATTTAATTTTGCAATAGAAGTAAGGTGCTCAACACATGCATCAACATTAAAATCCTTACACCTATTACAAATTACTACATGTTCAGTACATGAGCTAGATTTATTTGCTACTTCTAACTTAGCATTTAAGTCATCATTGACACTCTTTAGACTAGAAATAGACTCATGACAAGTAGATAATTCACATGAAAGCATTTCATTTCTTTTAACTTCTAAAGCAAGAGACTTTTGCACACTTACAAATTTATCATGCTCTTCATATAAAAGATCCTCTTGCTTTTCTAGCAATCTATTCTTCTCATTCAATGCATCAATTAATTCATTGATCTTATCAATTTTAGTTCTATCTAAGCCTTTGAATAAACTTGCGTAGTCTACTTCATCATCACTTGAAGAAGCATATGCAATAGTATTTCGAGTGCTTACCTTCTTCTCCTTTGCCATGAGGCAGGTGTGATGCTCGTTGGGGAAGAGAGACGATTTGTTAAAGGCCGTGGCGGCGAGTCCTTCATCGTCGGAGTCGGACGAAGAACAATCCGAGTCCCATTCTTTTCCAAGGTGTGCCTCGCCCTTAGCCTTCTTGTAAACCTTCTTGTTCTCTCTTTTCCCATTCTTTCCTTGTTCCTGGTCACTATCATTATCGGGACAGTTAGCAATAAAGTGACCAATCTTACCACACTTGAAGCAGGAGCGCTTTCCCTTCGTCTTGCTCTTGTTGGGATGCTCCTTGCGACCTTTGAGCGTCGTCTTGAAGCGCTTGATGATGAGGGCCATTTCATCCTTATTTAGCCCGGCTACCTCAACTTGCGCCACCTTGCTAGGTAGCCCCTCCCTGCTGCTTGTTGCTTTGAGAGCAACGGTTTGAGGCTCATGGATCGGCATTGTGCCATTCAACGCCTCATCAACATATCTTGCCTCCTTGATCATCATTCGCCCGCTTACAAACTTTCTGAGTATTTCCTCGGGCGTCATCTTGGTGTACCTAGGATTTTCACGAATAGAGTTTACAAGATGAGGATCAAGGATAGTGAAGGACCTTAGCATAAGCCGGTCGACGTCGTGGTCCGTCCATCTCGTGCTTCCATAGCTCCTGATTTTGTTGACCAGGGTCTTGAGCCTATTGTACGTTTGAGTTGGCTCCTCCCCCCTGATCATTGCGAACCTTCCTAGTTCGCCTTCCACCAACTCCATCTTGGTGACCATGGTGGCGTCGTTCCCTTCATGTGAGATCTTGAGGGTGTCCCAAATTTGCTTGGCATTATCCAAGCCGCCCACCTTATGATACTCTTCCCTGCACAAGGATGCTAAAAGAACAGTGGTAGCTTGTGCATTTTTATGAATTTGTTCATTGATAAACATGGAATTATCCGTACTATCAAATTTCATTCCATTTTCTACTATCTCCCATATACTTGGATGAAGAAAGAACAAGTGGCTACGCATTTTGTGACTCCAAAATCCGTAGTCCTCTCCATCAAAGTGTGGAGGTTTACCAAGAGGAATGGAAAGCAAATGAGCATTGGAATTTCGTGGAATACGAGAATAATCAAAAGAAAAGTTTGAGTTGACCGTTTTCTTTTTCTCGTCGTCGTCATCTTTTTGGGAAGAAGAGGACTCGTCACTGTCGTAGTAGACTATCTTCTTGATGCGCCTCTTCTTCTTCCCATCCTTCTTTTTGTGACTTGAGCCCGAGTCAGTGGGCTTGTCGTCTTTTGGCTCATTGAGGAAGGACTCCTTCTCCTTGTTGTTGATCACCATCCCCTTTCCCTTAGGATCCATCCCTTCGGGCGATTAGTCCCTTTCTTGAAGAGAACAGCTCCGATACCAATTGAGAGCACCTAGAGGGGGGTGAATAGGTGATCCTGCGAAAACTTAAAACTTAAAGCCACAAAACTTAATTAAGTGTTAGCACAATGAAATCAAGTGGCTAAGGACCAAGCTCTTGTGAAACACAATAGTCACAGTGAGAACAAGCACAAGAGACACGATGGTTTATCCCGTGGTTCGGCCAAGTATAACACTTGCCTATTCCACGTTGTGGCGTCCTAATGGACGAGAGTTGCACTCAACTCCTCTCAAGTGATCCAATGATCAACTTGAATACCACAGTGTTCTTCTTTCTTTACTCTTTCCCGTCTGTGAGGAATCTCCACAACTTGGAGTCTCTCGCCCTTACAATAAGGATCAAAGTGAAAACACTAGAGTAAGGGAGGGAAGCAACACACACAAAACCGCAGCAATACGCACACACACAGCCAAGACTTGAGCTCAAATTAATAGCACAAAGTTCACCACTAGAATGGATCTCAAATCACTAAGAAAGTCAATTGAGTGCGCAAAGATGGAGTGTGAATGATTAAGAATGCTCAAAGTATGCTTGGATGACTCCTCCATGCGCCTAGGGGTCCCTTTTATAGCCCCAAGGCAGCTAGGAGCCGTTGGAGGCATTCTTGGAAGGCAATTCTTGCCTTCTGTCGGGTGGCGCACCGGATAGTCCGGTGCACCACCGGACATCCCCTGTTCACTGTCCGGTGCAGATCACCTTCCTAAATTGGCGCAGCCGACCGTTGAAGACTTGGAGTCGTTGGCGCACCGGACACTGTCTAGTGCCCCCATCAGACCGTTGGCTCGGCCACGCGTCACGCGCGGATTGCGCAGCCGATCGTTGGCGCGGCCGACCGTTGGCTCAACGGACAGTCCGGTGCACCACCAGACAGTCCGGTGAATTTTAGCCGTACGCCGCCGACGAATTCCCGAGAGCGGCTAGTTGACCAGACGCCAGCCTGCACCACCGGACACTGTCCGGTGCACCACCGGACAGTCCAGTGCACCCAGACTACGCAGAGTCTTGGCTGCTCCAGCCAGGTCTTTTTCCTTTTGTATTTTCTCTGATTCTAGCACTTAGAAAAATATGTTAGTACACAAAAAACAATGTACTAAGTCTAGAATCATACCTTGTACCTTGATTTTCACTTCTTGAGTCTTTGGCACAATTTAATACTTGAACCTTTTGTGTTGGGCACTTAATCACAAAAATACTTAGAAATGGCCCAAGGGCACATTTCCCTTTCAGCGTGAACACCTATT
This sequence comes from Zea mays, assembly GCF_902167145.1. Lineage (NCBI taxonomy): Eukaryota > Viridiplantae > Streptophyta > Magnoliopsida > Poales > Poaceae > Zea > Zea mays. The sequence continues at coordinate 11,626,549 of NC_050100.1, forward strand.
TATAGGCACGGGACGTAGCCCGGTTAAAATTACATTTATGTCCTTGATGACTAGTTACAATCATGATACAAACTATCATGGACTGATCTGTCTTTTTCTCTTTAAGTTGGTGCAGCCCTTCGTCTCAAGGCATGTCGCTATGCCAAAGCTCCCTAGATCGTAGCTTCGGCGTGTACCTTCGTGCTGTGTTTGCTTATATGCCGATCTTTCGAAGGTATTTCTGCTTGGAGGACCTTCGACGACGAAGCAGGCCTCCAATAGTAGCCCCTTCGCGGTGCTAGGTCGTTTTTTGTAACGAGCTTGATCCGTGAAAAATCTCCAAGGCTTCGGAATGTCGAAGGTCCGAAAACACCTTCCCTAAGCTCGTTGCCGAGAAACGTTTAAAATATTTCGAGCGCGAGGTGGCCCACCACGCAGCGGGTACGAACGATTCGGCGATTTACTTCCCAAGCGCCGAGTGGTCCACCATTCAGCGGGTGCGGGTGACCTGGCGATTCACCTTCCCATCTGCAGCACTATATAAACAGACGGGTAGGTATGTAGTTACCACAGGATTCATTGCCATTGCACTGTTGTGCTGTTGAAAAATTTAACCATAGCCGAAGCTTTTTCACTGCATTCTCGAGCGAACCATCATTTGGAATTAATTTTGACAAAAGAGAGAGAGAGCTTCGTCAAAACTGTAAAAAACATTAGCTTCGTAAAAACCGCAAAAGATTCATCAGATGGCCAGAGTACGCTCGACTGCGAGGGTGACTCGTGAAGGAGAGGAGACTGATGCCACCGAGACAGCTCCGATTTCCGAAGTCATGAGACAATCGGGCTTAGTTGTAACGGAGGGAGCCATTGACGAAGGTGCACCTGCTGCCGAAGCTAAACAAGCTGATATTGAGGAAGAAAATGCTGATGAAGAAGAGGAGGATTATAGCATTTTGATCCCATCAAAACCCAGCCATCTTGATTTTGAGAAATCTTCTGTGTCTGAAGCCGACGTGCCCATGAAGATGAAACTGGGCTACTTCGGAGAAGTTGAAAAGAAGCTTATTCGTTTTGCTGGAGAAGAAACCACTCCAACGCCGAAGGATGATGAAGTAGTGGTTTTCAAAAGCTTTTTCAGAGCAGGATTACGGTTTCCTCTTAACGAGATGATAGGAGAAGTTTTGGATAATTTTGAAATTTATCTTCATCAGCTGACTCCTAACACTATCGTTAGGCTTAGCATCTTTATCTGGGCCCTTCGAAGCCAAGGGATGGACCCAAATTCTGAAGCTTTTTGCCGAGTGCATGAGTTGCATTACCAAACGAAGGCCAGAGAAGACGGGCTACATGAAAATTTGGGTTGTTATAACTTCGCGTATCGCAAGGATACAAAGGCTCCGGTCCTCAGCTATCCCACCAAGTGGCCAACTGGCTGGAAGAGTGAGTGGTTTTATATTAAGGCCGATGAGAAGAAAAGAGGGAAACTGATGACGATGGTGATGAGCCCGCTGGCTTTAAGCTTCGGGACGACTAGACCCTTGTGCAACATGAAGCCAGGGTCAGCATGTCAGCTGGCCATTACATAATTCAGAGTGGTGGCTGAACAAATCAGTACCAGGGATCTAGTGCAAGAATACTTGGCCAATAGGATATCTCCAATGTTGAGTGACTGGAGCATGCCGAAGCTAAAGGGAGCAAAGAAGAAGAATGAACTTGTTCGATTGCCCTATCGCTTTAAGTTTGAGAAACAGTTCAAAGGTCCTTGCCAAGAATGGCTGGAAATGATTGAGACAATATGCAATGAAAATTTAGGAAACTACACCAAAAAAGAAGATCTATTAATGACTGCAGCCTTCGGCACTCGACCAAAACGAAGGTTGAACCGAGTAATTGACTCTTTAAATTTTGAATACTCTGATTATGAGCGACTCAACAAGGGTGCTGAAGGGACAAAAAGGAAGAGGGTTGTCAGCATTTTGGGCAGACAGGCTGCTAGGATGCTGAAAGAAGACGATAAATCTTTGAAGAAATTAAAATCTAGTCCTGAGCCAAAAGCGACAACGTCGAAAAAGAGAAAAGCTTCGACTCTAGAGCCGAAGGTGACTGAGGTGGAAGAGGAAACTCCTTCAACTCCTTCTGCTACCGAAGTAGAAGAAATTTTAAAGGTAATGACTGAATCCTTACATATCAAGCTGCTAAGTCCTCTGGGACCGCATCTGACGAAGCTTTTACAGAATAAGGACGAGCCTTCGGCAACGAAAAAGGCGGTTGGGCCTAAAAAGCGAAGAATTATTACTGTTATGCAAGCCATTGAGGAGACACCACCGCCGGCCTCAGCGTCAAAATTACACCAGCTGCCGAAGTAGATACTTCTGCCGAAGCTGCGGTCGCTGAAGCTACCAATCTGGAGAGTACGTTATCTGCTATTGATAAAGTGCTCTTGGATATGGCCGCAGAGGAGACTGCTGCGGCTACAGAAGAAGTCATGGCTGCAGTGCCTGAGAAAGGGAAAGAAATTGGCAAAGACACTTCGGAAGAAAAAGGCTTCCGCTTTTAGAATCTAGTTGGTCAAGAATTATCCAAGGCTGAGAAGGAGGAGCTGCAGGAGTATGCTGCATCCTGCGGCTACCAGCCAGGAGCCGTGCTCTTTGGTGGAATTAATGAAGAAGCCTTAGGATGTATTCGAGACCGCACCAGGGTGAAGATTATCAGCACTCTGTCGAAGAGTGTTGGTTTTCCTAAGCTTGAAGCTGACATTAGCAGCTACCGGCGACAGCATATCGTCGACAGCTTATTCTATTCCAACTTTAAGGTAAAGCTTTTTTCCTCATATTTTTAATTTTTGTGATGAAGCAAAAAAATTCTGATGAAGGCTATTTTGTACAGAGTATGCTACTAACCAAAGCACTGAGGATGCAGCAAGATCTTGAGGATAAAAAGAATGAAATTATAATCGAGGGCCTAGAAAAGGAAATCAAAGATCACGAAGCTTCTCTAGAGAAAAAGGACTTCCTTCTTCAGTCAATGGAGGGTTCATTGGCAGAATCCCAAATCGAAATTGCTAGATTAAATGATGAACTTGACCACAAATCAGAAAGCTTAGAACAAGAAAGGAAGAGTTTTGGTGCGAAGCTTGAAGCCGAAGTCGAGAAAATTTCAAATCTGCAAAAATCCTTAAAAGAGCTTCAGAATATATGCTTGAACTTCGGCAACCGCTGCGTACAACGGCTAAGACAGGTCTTCAACTCAGTGGGAGCCAGCTCTAAAAAATTTGAACCTTCGATTGAAGACTTGTCAAGCACCTTCGAGCATATTGAAAGCGAAGTTGAGGTGCTTGACAAAGTAATAGCTAGGCATGGTGACTTCTGTGCCCTGCTGGCTTCTCGCGGCACAGCTGTAGCTTTTATGAAGGCTGGTTGCACGCACGGAAAGATAGTAAACAGACCGAACTTCAGTCTATCTCCAGTGGACCTAGTTGATATCCCCAGCCTAGCCCGAAGTATTGGGAATAGATTTATAACACAAATTTGGACGAAGGGTGGGCGAAACTTAGCTGGTGACGAGGCACAAAGTCATCTTAAGCTGGTATAAAACTTGTACTTGTTGCTTACCTTCTCTTGTAATTACTTTTCACCTTATACTGCTTTGTTGTGTACAGGATGACGATGCCGAAGGTCAATAGTCTGAAGCTCATTTTGAAGATTGATGAAGCTGCTGCACAAAGCTTTAGAGATATTTGAATTATCTTTGTAAAAAACATTGTAATTGGGAATCAGACATTACTCTGTAAATTTGTCCATACCTTGTAATATATTTTTACCTTTTCATCCATGTGTGAATTGCTTTGATGTGGACGAAACTTGTATCCTTTGAGCCGAAGGCGAAAAACACATTCCCTTCTTTTCGTACACAACGAAGCGTATCTTTGCTTCTTTATGCTCATCGAAGCATTGTCATCAAAGCTGAAGTAGCTGTATGTGTTTTATGTTATGATGATGATGATCCTATGGATGTCTACATGAATGTGTATGAATGCAATAAATGATGTAATGTAACATGCAAATGAATGTCCAAACACACACACACGAAGCCACACCCAGACTGTGCATCCCCTTAGGAACATCTTTTGAGTCTTAAGCTCTACATCCCCTTAGGAACGTCTTTTGAGCTTCTTCACCTTCTATTTCGGTGGTATAAGTTATGTATCCCCTTAGGAACGTCTTTTGAACTTCTTCGCCTTCTATTTCGGCGGTATAAGTTTTGCATCCCCTTAGGAACAACTTTTGAACTTCTTCGCCTTATATTTCGGCGGTATTTGGCTTTGCATTCCCTTAGGAATGACTTTTGAGCAGAAAACTTATGCTGCACTCCCTTAGGATGGACTTTTTGTAGCTTTGTCATGCTCTGCATCACCTTGGGGACGTCTTTTGAGCTTCTTCCTGTTTTTCTTTTTTGCACTCGATGGTGCGTGCTCAGATTTACATATTACATCTTTTGGGGGATTTGGCCCTCATGGGGCTAAATAAGAATAAAAAAATTACAAGCTATGGCCCCATTAAAAACCTTTCTCCCCTCTTGAAAGGAAAAGGGTACCATAGAAAAAATGGAAAAAGATTACATCAATATTACACATAGTATCTCTGAAGCTCATCCGCATTCCAAGATCTAGGTATGTCGTTGTCGTCCATATCCTTCAACCTATAAGAATCGGGTCTTAACGAAGATACAACCAGAACAGAACCTTCCCACTTCAGCTGTAATTTTCCCACTGTGTCTGGATTGGCCACTCTCCGAAGTACCAAATGTCCTGGCTTGATATTTTTCAATCGGACTTTTCTGTCATGCCATTTTATTGTTTCGGTCTGATATTTATTGATGTTCTCTACAGTCTGAAGTCTGGTCCTCTCTATAGTATCTTTTGTTACGTGATAATCAGCTTCATTTTCTGCCGAAGCTACTGTTCTTATTGATCCTGCTTTAGCTTCTTCTGGAGTTATAGCTTCGTCACCAAATAATAGTTTGAAAGGTGTAAATCCTGTTGATCTTGACATGGTTGTATTATGGCTCCACACCACTTTAATCAACTCATCTGGCCACTTTCCTTTAGGCTGATTGAAGATTAGCTTCATTATTTCTGTCATTATAATGCAATTTGCTCTTTCTACCAGCCCATTTGACTCCGAATACCTAACTGATGCAAAATGGATCTTCGTACCAATCTGGTCACAGAACTCTTTGAACGTTTCGGCATCAAACTGTGTTCCATTGTCCATAGTTATAGCCTTCGGCACGCTGAAGCGACAAACAATATTTTGCCAGAAGAATTTTTGGGTTGTAACCGAAGTTATTGTAGCCAAAGGCTTTGCTTCAATCCACTTAGAAAATATTCTATAGGCACCACAACATATTTCAAATTACCTTGCGCTGGTGGAAGTGGACCTAACAAATTCAGGCCCCATCTTTGCAATGGCCAAGTAGGTTGTATCAGCTGCGTGAGATACGAAGGTTGTTTCTGATCTCTTGCACATTTTTGACAATTCTCGCACTTTTGAACCAGATCTGCTGCATCCGAAGCTGCCTTCGGCCAATAAAATCCTTGTCTAAAAACTTTTCCCAGCAAGGGCCTAGACCCAATATGTGATCCACACAGACCTGCATGTATCTCCTTCATTAATTCTATACCTTCGGTTCTGGATAAACGCTTGAGGAGTGGAGAACAGACTCCATGTTTATATACTTCCCCTTCTATTATCACATACGGTCTTGTCCTTGCTTCCATTCTCTTATTATAAGCTTCGTCATCCGAAAGACAATTACCTTGGAGGAAAGACATAATTTCAGTCCTCCAATCTTCACTATGTATAGGAGATATTGTAAGCACTGCTCTCTCCATGAGTTCAATCGAAGGTGCTTTTATTGTCTCAAAAAATACTTCCGAAGGTAGAGGAAGCCCTTGTGCCGCTGACTTGGCTAACAGATCAGCATGCTCATTTTCCCCTCTTGGAATATTCTTAACAGAAAATCCTTCGAAAGAAGCTTTGAGCCTTCGAACTGTGTCCAAATATTTTTCAAGCTTCAGATCTCTTGCCTTGCTACTTTTGTCGACATGACCAGAAATGACTTGAGAGTCAGTTTTAAGGATTGCCCTTGTTATTCCCATTGCCTTTAACTTTCGAAGCTCTAAAAGAAGAGCTTTGTATTCAGAAATATTATTTGTACAACTGAAGTCAAGCCTTGTTGCATAACATGTTCTAACTTTAGAAGGCGCGACTAGGACAGCAGCCGCTCCTGCACCGAAGGTTCCCCAGGAACCATTGCAGAACACTGTCCAAGCTTCAACGTCTTTATTTGTTTCTTCTTCTAGAGCCCCTGGCGTCCAATCAGCAATGAAGTCTGCTAACGCCTGGGACTGAATTGAGGATCTATGTACATAATCAATACTGAATTCGTTAAGCTCCGCAGCCCATTTTCTAATCCTTCCAGTAGATTCTCTGTTCCTCATTATGTCCTTCAGAGGCTGTGATGAAGGAATAATTATGTGATATGCTTGAAAATAATGCTAAAGCTTCCTGGAGGCTATTAACACAGCATACAACACCTTCTCCAATTCTGTATAGTTTTTCTTTGATAAACTTAGAACTTCGGAGACGAAGTATACTGGGGCCTGCTTTTTGATTTGGCCATCTAGCTTCTCCTGTACAAGCGCCACACTAACTGCAGAGTGAGAAGCTGCTACATACAGGAGTAATGGAGCCCCTGGCGAAGGTGGAGTTAGAGTTGTCAGATCTATCAAGTATTGATTTAATTCTTCAAAAGCCTTTTGCTGAGCCGGACCCCACTGAAAAACTTCGGCTGACTTCAGGATTTCAAAGAATGGTAAATGTCTCTCTGCTGATCTTGATATAAACCTATTCAATGACGCAAGCCTTCCTGCTAATCATTGAGCCCCTTTTTTGAATTCGGTGGCTCCATCCAAAGGATAGCTTCGATTTTGCTTGGATTGGCTTCAATTCCCTTCGTTGATACCAAACAGCCGAGAAACTTGCCCTTCTTCACTCCAAAAACACACTTTTCTAGATTTAATTTCAGGCCAGCTTGCCTGAAATTGGCAAATGTTTCTTGCAAATCAGCAATATGATTTTCTTGCTTCATGCTTTTGACTATGATATCATCAACATAGGTCAGTACATTCCTGCCTATTTGAGAGTGAAGAACCTTGGCTGTCATTCTGCTGAAGCTTCCTCCAGCATTCTTGAGCCCCTCAGGCATCCAAAGATAGCAATAGGTGCCACTAGGAGTTATGAAGCTAGTCTTCGGCTCGTCTTCCTTCTTAATCCAAATTTGATGATAGCCTGAGTAACAATCCAGTAGACTCATGAGCTCTAAAGAAGCTGCTGCATTTATAAGAGAGTCTATTCTTGGTAATGGGAACTCGTCCTTTGGACATGCCTTGTTGAGATCTGTAAAATCAATGCACATTCTCCATTTACCATTGGCCTTCTTCACCATAACAGTGTTGGCTAGCCATTCTGGGTATTTCACCTCTCTGATGACACCGACACTAAGAAGTCTCTTCACTTCGTTCCGAGCACCTTCAGCTTTGTCTTCAGACATCTTCCGAAGCCTTTGTTTTCTTGGCCTAAAAGATGGATCCACATTGAGTGAATGTTCAATAACATCTCTGTTGACACCACAGAAATCATTGGCTGACCAAGCAAAGACATCTTTGTTGTTGAATAAAAATCTTAACAAAGTCCTCACTTGCTCATCAGATAGTTGAGATCCCAACAGTACCCTTTGTTCTGCTATATCTTCGCATAGGAGCATAGGCTTCGGCTGGTCTGCCGAAGCAGCCTTCTCTCTTTTGTGTTTGTATTGTTGACAAGCTTCAACTCCATCTATGTTATGTATTTCCTTTGAATCTGTCCAACTTTCTTCAGCCCTTCTAGCAGCTTCTTGACTTCCGTGGACAACAATGGGCCCTTGTTCCGAAGGTATCTTCATGCATAAGTATGCTGGATGAAGTATTGCTTCGAAGGCATTAAGTGTCCCTCGACCAATGATTGCATTATATGGGTATTCCATGTCAACAATGTCAAAGACGACTTGCTCAGTTCTTGTGTTGTGGACATAGCCGAAGGTAACTAGCATTGTGATTTTGCCAAGTGCCACCATCTGCCGTCCTCCAAAGCCACAAAGAGGGTGTGTAGAATCATGGATCTTGTCCTCTAGTTCTTGCATCTGCTTGAAGGCCTTTGCAAATATAATGTCTGCTGCACTGCCTGTGTCAACCAGAACATTATGGACCAAAAAACCCTTGATGACACAAGATATGACCATAGCATCATTGTGAGGATAATCTTTTAGCTGAAGATCCCCCTAGGAGATGGTGATTGGGATGTGGGACCACTTGGACTTGATGAAGGGTCCCTACACCCCAACATGCTGCACCCTTCTCTGTGCTTCTTTATTCTGCTTCTTGTTAGCTGGCTCTGAACTTGAACCTCCTGTGATTGGGAGCACCAGCTTCGTAACCAAAGGTGTCGCAGCTTGGTTGTTGAACGAAGCCATCGTCTCAACAGTGGAAGTGAGTTCACTGGAGGTGGGCGCCAATGTTGGGGACTTGTTCTCAAATGCTATGAGTTAAGAACAAGGCAACACAAAATGTTAATGGTTAAAGTCCTTCGTCCTTCGAAGCATTATTTCCCTTGGGACATAATGATCTTCAGACGAAGGTCATGAAGGACGTACCTTCATCATTGCAGTATGTATTAATGAAAGAAGAAGCATACGAAACATGAGACATGACATGAATAATCATATGACATCATTAATATATCTTTTCTATATCATCATGAATAAACATGAACAATATTGAATTACATTTGTACCTTTGACTTGACAGAAGGCAAAAGTCCAAGCGTGACGCACGAGTGAATACAAGTCAGCGCGAACAGTACGTGGGTAATGTTCACCTATTTATAGGCATGGGACGCAACCCGGTCAAAATTACATTTATGTCCTTGACGATTAGTTACAATCATGATACAAACTATCATGAACTGATCTGTCTTTTTCTCTTTAAGTTGGTGCAGCCCTTCGTCTCAAGGCATGTCGCTATGCCGAAGCTCCCTCGATCGTAGCTTCGGCGTGTACCTTCGCGCTGTGTTTGCTTATATGCCAATCTTTTGAAGGTGTTTCTGCTTGGAGGACCTTCAGTGATGAAGCAGGCCCCTAACAATGGCGATGTTGGCGGCATCCTCGTCGGATGACGAGTCGGTGGAGCTCTCATCGGAGTCTTATTCCCGACACTCGTGGGCATCGCCGCCCTTCCTCTTGTAGTACTTCTTCTCCTTCTTCCTCCCCTTCTTGTTGTTGTCCCTATCACTATCACTAGACATAGGACATTTAGCGGTAAAATGGCCGCGCTTGCCACATTTGTAGCACACCCTCTTGGAGCGGGGTTTGTAGTCCTTCCCCCTCCTTTGTTTGAGGATTTGACGGAAGCTCTTGATGATGAACGCCATCTCCTCATTGTCGAGCTTGGAGGCGTCGATGGGGAGCCTACTTTATGTAGACTCTTCTTTCTTTTCTTCCGTCGCTTTGAATGCGACGGGTTGCACCTCGGGTGTGGAGGTGCTGCCTTTCTCCAAGTCGACAATGTATTTGGAGCCTTTGATCATTAGTTCAAAGCTCACAAACTTTCCTATCACTTCCTCGGGAGTCATTATCTTGTATCTAGGATCACCATGTGTTAATTGAACTTGAGTAGGATTACGAAATACGAGGGATCTTAGAATAACCTTGACCATTTCATGGTCATCCCACTTGGTGCTCCCGAGGTTGCGCACTTGGTTCACCAAGGTTTTGAGTCGGTTGTACATTGCTTGTGGCTCCTCTCCTTGATGGAGGACGAATCGACCGATCTCCCCCTCGATCGTCTCCCGCTTGGTGATCTTGGTCACCTCATCTCCTTCGTGCACGGTCTTTAGGACGTCCCAAATTTCCTTGGCGCTCTTTAACCCTTGCACATTATTATACTCTTCTCGACATAAAGAGGCGAGGAGTATAGTAGTTGCTTGGGAGTTAAAGTGTCGAATTTGGGCGACCTCATTCGAGTCATAGCCCTCGTCCCCCACCGTAGGTACCTGTGCTCCAAATTCAACAATGTCCCATATGCTTGCGTGGAGTGAGGTTAGGAGATGCCTCATTTTATCACTCCACATACAATAATCCTCACCATCAAAATATGGTGGTTTGCCTAATGGAACGGAAAGAAGAGGAGTGCGCTTAGAAATACAGGGATAGCGAAGTGGCATCTTACTATACTTCTTGCGCTCATGGCACTTAGAAGTGACGGACGCGGAGTCAGAGCCGGATGTGGAGGGCGACGATGAGTCAGTCTCGTAGTAGACCACTTTTTCCATCTTTTTCTTCGTGTCGACACTCCGATGCGACTTTGTGCGAGGAGGGGATCCCTCCTTGCCTTTGGTGCCGGACTCCCTTGATGGAGTCTTCCCGTGGCTTGTGGCCTTCTCGCCGGTTTCCATCTCCCTCTTGGCGTGATCTCCCGACATCACTTCGAGTTGTTAGACTCTAATGAAGCACCGAGCTCTGATACCAATTGAAAGTCGCCTAGAGGGGGGGGGGGGGGTGGATAGGCGGAATCTAAAAATTATAAACTTAAGCACACACTACAAGCCGGGGTTAGCGTTAGAAATGAATCCGAGTCCGAAGGAGAGGGCGAAAACAAATCAACCAAGAAATAAAGTGGATGAACACGTTGATTTGTTTTACCGAGGTTCAGTTCTAAAGAACCTAGTCCCTGTTGAGGTGGTCACAAAGACCGGGTCTCTTTCAACCCTTTCCCTCTCTCAAACGGTCACTTAGACCGAGTGAGCTTTCTCCTTATTCAAATGGGTCACTTAGACCCCAGAAGGACCACCACACACTTGGTGTCTCTTGCTTTGATTACAAATGTCTTGAGAACAAGAATGAGGAAGGAAGAACGTGATCCAAGCAACAAGAGCGCAAAGAACACGAACAAAAATCTCTCTCAAGTCACTAGGTGAGTGGAATGAATTTTGGCACTTGGAGAGGTTTTGATTCTTTTGATTTGTGTCTAGGAGTGAATGCACTAGCTCTTGTATTGAATGTGAAGTGCTGGAAACTTGGATGCATGGAGTGGAGGTGGTTGGGGGGTATTTATAGCCCTCAACCACCAATTGACCGTTAGGGCAGACTGCTGTCGATGGGCGCACTGGACAGTCCGGTGCGCCAGCCACGTCACCCGACCGTTAGGGTTCGGGAGCTTCTGACCGTTGGAGGCTTTGTCTTCTAGTGGCACCGGATAGTCCAGTGCCGCACCGGACAGGCACTGTTCACTGTCTGGTGCGCCTCTGACGGCTGCTCTGACTCTGCCGCGCACTGGTGCGCACTGTAGCGCTGTTCTTCAGCTTTTGCAGGTGACCGTTGCGCGAAGTAGCCGTTGCTCCGCTGGTGCACCGGACAGTCCGGTGAATTATACCGGAGCGCGCTAGTTGAAACCTGTCGGGTACCATAATTAGGGGTACCCCCAACACTCCTAAACTCGGCTGGTAATCACCATCAGCGCAAGCCGCAGAGACTGATGGGCATGATTCAGGTCAAAGCTTTGTCCACTCAAGGGACGCGATCTCGCCTCGCCCGAGCCCAGCCTCGGGCAGGAACAGTACTCCTAGACGAATTCACGCCTCACCCGAGGGCCTCCTCAAGCAACGAGGGCACCCTCAACTCGCCCGAGGCCCAGCTCGGGCAGGCTTCGCAGTGAAGCAACCTTGGCCAAATCGCCTTGCCAACCGACCGTATCGCAGGAGCATTCAATGCGAGGATCGCCTGACACCTTATCATGACGCGCGTTCCTCAGTCGACAAGGCCAAAGTGACCGCAGTCACTTCGCCCTTCCACTAACCGACCTGACAGGAAAACAGCGCTGCCTGCCTCGCTCCGACTGCTGTGCCACCCGCCAGGGTGAGGCTGACAACAGCTAAGTCCAGCCTCAGGCGCAATAGGAAACTCCGCCTCGCCCGACCTTAGGCCTCGGCCTCAGAAGGTCTCCGCCTCACCCGACCTCAGGGCTCGGCCCCCGCCTCGGCCTTGGAAGGTGGTCTCCGCCTCGCCCGACCCCAGGGCTCGACCTCAACCTCGGCCTCGGAAGGTGGTCTCCGCCTCGCCCGACCCCAGGGCTCAGCCGCAACCTCGGCCTCGGAAGGTGGTCTCCGCCTCGCCCAACCCCAGGGCTCGGCCTCAACCTCGGCCTTGGAAGACGGTCTCCTCCTCGTCTGACCCCAGGGCTCGGCCTCAACCTCGACCTCGGAAGGAATCGCGTCCCTGCCCGACCCCGGCCTCGGCCTCAGGAGGAGTCTCCGCCTCGCCCGACCTTGGGCTCGGACCGACCACGCCATAGGGGGTACATCATTGCCCTACCCATAGCTAGCTCAGGCTACGGGGAACAATACCGGCGTCCCATCTGGCTCGCCCCGGTAAACAGGTAATGATGGCACCCCGCGTGCGTCCATGACGACGGCGGTTCTCAAGCCCCCTACGGAAGCAAGGAGACGTCAGCAAGGTCCCGGCAGCCCCGACAGCTGTGCTTCTACAGGGCTCAAGCGCTCCTCCGACGGCCACGACACCGCGTGCACAGGGCTCTAGCACCTCTCCGACAGCCACGTTGGCATGTACATAGGGCTCTGGCTCCTCTCTGCCAGACACGTTAGCATATAGCTACACCCCCATTGTACACCTAGACCCTCTCCTTGCATCTATAAAAGGAAGGTCCAGGGCCCTCATACGAGAGGGTGGTCGCACGGGAGGACGGGCTGACGAACCGGCTCACACTCTCTCTCTCCCTCGCGAACGCTTGTAACCCCTACTGCAAGCGCACCCACTCTGGCGCAGGATAACACGAGCCGCGGTTTCCCCCCTTGTGTTCCATCTCGCGCCAACCCATCTGGGCTAGGGCACGCAGCGACAATTTTACTCATCGGTCCAGGGACCCCCCGGGGTCGAAACGCCGACAGTTGGCGCGCTAGGTAGGGGCTTGCTGCGTGTTGACGAACAACTTCCCGTCGGGCTCCAGATGGGTAGTCTCTAGCAACCTCTTCAGCCCGGGACGCTGCTCCATTTCGGGAGTCTTGAGTTCATGTCCCTCGACGGCAGCTACGACATGGTACTCCTTCCTCCGCAGCGCGACAGCGACAACGGCGGCCGTCAGCCCGCCCAACGGCGGCGGACTCGACGACATTTTCCCCCCGTGGCGGAAGAGCAGCATCTGGGTCTATCCCGCCACCTTCCTCGCCGTAGGAGGAGGAGGCGGGGCAACCATGGCCAAGCAGGAGGCGGCACCTCGTCGGCTGTCGAGCGAGTCGACGACGCTGGCACCCCAGCGGGGGACATGTCGGGCGTTGACCTCGCGCGTGAGACGACGACGAGTGTCGTTTCCCCGCAACGTGCCAACCCCAAGCGGATAGACGACGCTAGCACTCTCACGGAGGACTTGCTGGGCGTTAGCCTCGTACCCGAGATAACGGTGCAGTCCGTCCCCTACGTGACTTCGTCACCGTCCGTCGATCAAGAGGTACCGTCTGTTTTCCACCCTGGGCCTTTTAGATTCAGCTTTGATCCACCAAGCGATCCCGCTTTGGTGAGCGCTTTCATAAAGGCATATCCTAACATTCCGGGGTACCATATGTGGTCAACCTGGGTCCGACTGACGGCCGTCTCGACCTACGGGCCCCGGGTTCCGAGTAAGACGACGAACCCGACTCTGGTTGGGATTTCTCCGGGCTCGGTAATCCTAGTGCCATGCGAGACTTCATGACCGCATGCGACTACTGCCTCTCCGATTGCTCCGATGATGGCCACAGCCTTGACAACGAGGGCTGTGGCCCTAGTCGCGAATGTTTCCACGTTGATCTAGGGGGTCTCGACGAAGGCAACCACCTTGGTATGCCGGAGGACGACGATCCCCCTGGACCTGCGCCTCGCGTTGACATCCTGCGGGAGCTAGCTATGGTCCTAGTCCCTGTGGGGGGTCAGGACACACAGCTCAAGCAAATCCACAAGATGCAGGCCAAGCTCGACGAGGAAGCAGGACAACTTGTGCAGCTCCGGCAAAACATCGAGCAGGAGTGGGCAGGCCGAGCACTAGCCGGGGAAGCGCGTCATCGGGCCCAGGACGTCCAGCGTCGTATCGCTAACGATGCCAGGGCAAGACTGTCCCCGGCTTCCAGTGGGGTCGGCCAGAACCTGGCTGCAGCGACAATACTACTCCGAGCGATGCCGGAGCCATCCACCACCGAGTGGCGGCGTATCCAGGGAGAACTCAAGAATCTCCTGGAGGATGCCGCGGTCCGACGGGCTGAGAGCTCTGCCTCACGAAGGCAAGGGTGCCCCCCCAGAGTATCGCGCAGCAACTTCCCGATTCATGCGGGAAGCCTTGGTCCACACCGGGCGCACGCGGGATGCAACGCCTGCAACCCCGGGTCGCCTCGGCAACGAGCACCACCGCCGCGACCGTCGAGCTCGCCTCGACGAGAAGGTGCGCCGAGGCTACCACCCCAGGCGTGGGGGACGCTACGATAGTGGGGAGGATCGGAGCCCCTCGCTCGAACCACCCGGTCCGCAAGCTTTCAGCCGGGCCATACGACGGGCACCGTTCCCGACCCGGTTCCGAGCCTCGACTACCAACACTAAGTACTCGGGGGAAACGAGGCCGGAACTGTGGCTTGCAGACTACCGGCTGGCCTGCCAGCTGGGTGGAACGGACGATGATAACCTCATCATCCGCAACCTCCCCCTGTTCCTCTCCGACGCCGCCCGAGCCTAGCTGGAGCATCTGCCTCCTGCGCAGATCTCCAACTGGGACGACCTGGTCAAAGCCTTCGCTGGAAACTTCCAGGGCACATACGTGCGCCCTGGGAACTCTTGGGATCTTCGAAGCTGCCGCCAGCAGCCGGGGGAATCCCTGCGGGAGTACATCCGGCGGTTTTCGAAGCAGCGCACCGAGCTGCCCAACATCACTGACTCGGATGTCATCGGGGTGTTCCTCGCCGGCACCACTTGCCGCGACCTGGTGAGCAAGATGGGTCGCAAGACTCCCACCAAGGCGAGCGAGTTGATGGACATTGCCACCAAGTTCGCCTCTGGTTAGGAGGCGGTCGAAGCCATCTTCTGGAAGGACAAGCAGCCTCAGGGACGCCAGCAGGAAGACATCCCCAAGGCGTCCGCCCAGTGCGGCACGAAGAAGAAGGCCAAGAAGAAGTCGCAAGCGAAACGCGACGCCGCCGACGCAGATCTTATCGCTGCCGCCGAGCATAGGAACCCTCGGAAGCCTCCCGGAGGGGTCAACCTGTTCGACAAGATGCTCAAGGAGTCGTGTCCCTATCACCAGGGTCCCGTCAAGCACACCCTTGAGGAATGTGTCATGCTTCGGCGCTACTTCTATAAGGTCGGGCCCCCGACGGAAGGTGGCAAAGGCCAAGACAACGACAAGAAGGAGGGCGACAAGGCAGAGGAGTTCCCCGAGGTCTACGACTGTTTCATGATCTATGGGGGGCGAGTGGCGAACGCCTCGGCTCGGCACCGCAAGCAGGAGCGCCGGGAGGTCTACTCGGTAAAGGTGGCGGCGTCAGTCTACCAAGACTGGTCCGACAAGCCCATCACCTTCGACCAAGGCGACCACCCCGACTGCGTGCCGAGCCCAGGAAAGTACCCGCTCGTCGTCGACCCCGTCATCGGCAACATCAGGCTCACCAAGGTCCTCATGGACAGAGGCAGCAGCCTCAACATCATCTACACCGAGACCCTCGGGCTCTTGGAAATCGATCTGTCCACGATCCGGGCCGGTGCGGCGCCCTTTCACGGGATCATCCCCGGGAAGCGCGTCCAGCCCCTTGGACAACTCGATTTGCCCGTCTGCTTCGGGACTCCCTCCAACTTCTGAAAGGAAACCCTCACGTTCGAGGTGGTCGGGTTCCGAGGAACCTACCACGCAGTGCTGGGGAGACCATGCTATGCCAAGTTCATGGCCGTCCCCAACTACACCTACCACAAGCTCAAGATGTCGGGCCCCAACGGGGTCATCACCGTCGGATCCACGTACCGACACGCGTACGAATGCGACGTGGAGTGCGTGGAGTACGCTGAGGCCCTCGCCGAATCCGAGGCCCTCATCGCCGACCTGGAGTGCGTCTCCAAGGAGGTGCCTGATGCAAAGTGCCACGCCGGCAACTTCGAGCCAGCAGAGGCGGTTATGTCCGTCCCTCTCGACCCCAGCAACGACGCCTGCAAGCAAGTCCGGATCGGCTCCGAGCTCGACCCCAAATAGGAAGCAGTGCTTGTCGACTTTCTCCGCACGAACGTCAAGGTGTTTGCGTGGAGTCCCTCGGACATGCCCGACATACCGAGGGATGTTGCCGAGCATTCGCTGGATATCCGAGCTGGAGCCCGACCCATGAAGCAGCCTCTGCGCCGTTTCGACGAAGAAAAGCGCAGAGCCATAGGCGAGGAGATCCACAATCTGATGGCTGCAGGGTTCATCAAAGAGGTATTCCATCCTGAATGGTTAGCCAACCCCGTGCTTGTGAAAAAGAAAGGTGGGAAGTGGAGGATGTGTGTAGACTACACTGGTCTAAACAAAGCATGTCCGAAGGTTCCCTACCCTGTGCCTCGCATGGATCAAATCGTGGATTCCACTGTTGGGTGCGAAACCCTGTCATTCCTCGACGCCTACTCAGGGTATCACCAAATCAAGATGAAAGAGTCCGACCGACTCGCGACTTCTTTCATCACACCTTTTGGCATGTACTGCTATACTACTATGCCATTTGGTTTGAGGAATGCAGGTGCGACATACCAAAGGTGCATGAACCACGTGTTCGGAGAGCACATCGGCCGAACGGTCGAGGCTTATGTCGATGACATCGTAGTCAAGACGAGGAAATCCTCCGACCTCCTCTCTGACCTTGAAACGACATTCAAGTGTCTGAGAGCGAAGGGCGTGAAACTCAATCCTGAGAAGTGTGTCTTCGGAGTCCCCCGAGGCATGCTCCTGGGGTTCATCGTCTCCGAGCGGGGCATCGAGGCCAACCCGGAGAAAATCACGGCCATCACCAACATGGGGCCTATCAAAGACTTGAAAGGAGTACAAAGGGTTATGGGATGCCTTGCGGCTCTGAGCCGTTTCATCTCGCGCCTTGGCGAAAGAGGCCTACCCTTGTATTGCCTCTTAAGGAAGACCAAGCGCTTCTCTTGGACCCCCGAGGCCGAGGAAGCCATCGGAAACTTAAAGGCACTCCTTACAAATGCGCCCATCTTGGTGCCCCCCGCTGCAGGAGAAGCCCTCTTGATCTACGTAGCCGCAACCACTCAGGTGGTTAGCGCCGCGATCATAGTCGAGAGACGAGAAGAAGGACATACACTGCTCGTCCAGAGGCCGGTCTATTTCATCAGTGAAGTGCTATCCGATACCAAGATCCGCTACCCACAAATTCAGAAGCTACTGTACGCAGTAATTCTGACGCGGTGAAAGTTGCGACACTACTTCGAGTCTCATCCAGTGACTGTGGTGTCATCCTTCCCCCTGGGGGAGATCATCCAGTGCCGAGAGGCCCCGGGTAGGATAGCAAAGTGGGCGGTGGAGATCATGGGCAAGACAATCTCGTTCGCTCCTCGGAAGGCCATCAAGTCCCAAGTCTTGGCGGACTTCGTGGCTGAATGGGTCGACACCCAGCTACCAACAGCTCCGATCCAACGGGAACTCTGGACCATGTACTTCGATGGGTCGCTGATGAAAACAGGAGCCGGCGCGGGCCTGCTCTTCATCTCACCCCTCGGGAAGCACCTCCGCTATGTGTTGCGCCTCCATTTCCCGGCGTCAAACAATGTGGCCGAGTACGAAGCTCTGGTTAACGGGTTGTGCATCGCCATCGAGCTAGGGGTTCGGCGCCTCGACGCTCGTGGCGACTCGCAGCTTGTCATTGATCAAGTCATGAAGAACTCCCACTGCTGCGATCGGAAGATGGAGGCCTACTGCGACGAGGTTCGGCGCCTGGAAGACAAGTTCTACGTGCTCGAGCTCAACCACGTCGCTTGGCGGTACAACGAAACTGCGGATGAGTTGGCTAAAATAGCCTCGGGGTGGACAACGGTTCCCCCGAACGTCTTCTCCAGAGGCATACATCAACCCTCCATCAAGACCGACGACACGACCGAGCCCGAGGAGGCCTCGGCCCAGCCCGAGGCATCCTCGGCCGTCGAGGGTGAGGCACTGCGCGTCAAGGGAGAGCGGAATGGGGTCATGCCTAATCGAAACTGGCAGACCCCGTACCTGCAATATCTCCACCGAGGAGAGCTACCCCTCGACAAAGCCGAAGTTCGGCGACTGGCGCGGCGCGCCAAGTCGTTCGTCTTACTGGGTGATGAAAAGGAGCTCTACCACCGCAGCCCCTCAGGCATTCTCCAACGATGCATATCCATCGCCGAAGGGCAGGAGCTATTGCAAGAGATACACTCGGGGGCTTGCGGTCACCATGCAGCACCCCGAGCCCTCATCGGGAACGCCTTCCGACAAGGCTTCTACTGGCCGACCGCGGTGGCCGACGCCACTAGGATTATACGCTCCTGCCAGGGGTGTCAATTCTACGCGAGACAGACGCACTTGCCCGCTCAGGCCCTGCAGACGATACCCATCACTTGGTCGTTTGCTGTGTGGGGTCTGGACCTCGTCGGTCCCTTGTAGAAGGCACCCAGGGGCTTCTCGCACCTGCTGGTCACCATCGACAAATTCTCCAAGTGGATCGAGGTCCGACCCCTAACCAGCATCAGGTCCGAGCAGGCAGTGGCTTTCTTCACCAACATCATCCATCTCTTTGGGGTCCTGAACTCCATCATCACCGACAATGGCACCCAGTTCACTGGCAAGAAGTTCCTGGACTTCTGCGAGGATCACCACATCCGTGTGGACTGGGCTGCCGTGGCTCACCCCATGACGAATGGGTAGGTGGAGCGTGCCAACGGCATGATTCTGCAGGGACTTAAACCAAGGATCTACAATGACCTCAACAAGTTCGGCAAGCGGTGGATGAAGGAACTACCCTCGGTGGTCTGGAGTCTGAGGACGACGCCAAGCCGGGCCACGGGTTTCTCGCCGTTCTTTCTAGTCTATGGGGCCGAGGCTATCTTGCCCACAGACTTAGAATACGGTTCCCCGAGGACAAAGGCGTACGACGACCAAAGCAACCAGACCAGCCGAGAAGACTCGCTGGACCAGCTGGAAGAGGCTCGGGACGTGGCCTTGCTAAACTCGGTGCGATATCAGCAGTCTCTACGACGCTACCACACCCGAGGGGTTCGGCCCCGAGACCTCCAAGTAGGAGACTTGGTGCTTCGGCTGCGGCAAGACACCCGAGGGCGCCACAAGCTTACTCCTCCCTGGGAAGGGCCGTTCATCATCGCCAAGATTTTGAAGCCCGGAACATACAAGCTGGCCAACAATCAAGGCGAGGTCTACAACAACGCTTGGAACATCCGACAGCTACGTCGCTTTTACCCTTAAGATGTTTTCAAGTCGTTCATATACCTCGTTTTCTATACATACGCAAATAAAGTCTAACCGTCAAGGAAGGGTCAGCCTTGCCTCGACAAAGCCCGACCCTCCCTCGGGGGCTAGAAGGGGGAGCCCCCTCTGCGTCAAAATTTTCCTTGGAAAAGTTTTCTACCAAAACGACTTCCGTGCTTTCCGACTATATCAATAGCAGAACGAGTAAGAGCGCACGTAAGCGGCAAGGCCGACCGAGCCGAGGGACTCCTACGCCTTCGGGATACGGATACCTCACTCGTCACCTTTCACGAAAAGTAACTCTTACTCGAATAAATGATTCTGCTACTGACGAACAAGTCTGGATATTCAAAACGAGAGGAAAAGAAACACAACTTTATAACACGACAACAAAGTGTTTAGGCCTCGGCAGCCATGAAAGACACATGCATGCTCCAAACAGACTGCTCCGGCAGAATCAGGCATCACTCGGGGGAGGAGCGGCACCCTCGGCGCTGTCTCCACCCTCTGCGAGATCTGGCCCGACCTCGGACGGCGACACGGGCGGAAGGATCTCCACCTCGAAGGAGGACGCCAGCACCACGCTTGGGCCCGCGACGGCCGCGTCAAGCCTCTGAACCTCGGCTAAGGCAGCCTCGTCTTCGTCGGGTAGGCAGTACCCCTCGCTGACCCGCTCTAGATCCACGTCGTAGTGGGAAGCGAGCACGGGGAAGGCCCGCCTAACGCCGTGATGCAGCGCGTTGCGGAGTCTGCTGCGCACATGGCCGCCCAAGGCCCGCAGGCGACTCTGGGGGGAGCTACCAGAGGGGACGTCATCAAGGTTAAAGACCTAGCAGAAGGCCAAGATAGCTTTGGACATGGCCACGCGGTCAGCCTCTTTCTGCTCAGCCGCCTGGGCAAGTGCCTTGACAGACTCGTTGAGAGCTGTCTCGAACTCTGCAGACAGCCAAACAGAATTCTTCAGACACGAGTTGAAGAATAAAGCTGAATCGAAGTCACAAAGTGACCGAGACATACCTTCGGCCCGGGCACGCTACTCCGAGGCAGCGGCTTGGGTGGACTGGGCAGACCCGACGGCCACGGCCAGGCCCTGCACAAGGGCTCTGGCCTGAGCAGATACCTTGGCTAGCTGGCCCCCGAGGACATCAGCCCGGCTTACAGCCTCGGCAGCCTGGTTCCGAGATTGATCCCGCTCGCCAATAACCTGGCCAAGCTCCAGCCGCCGCTACAGCGCCTCCGCCCGTGCCGACGCAGCCTCTACCCGCGCCGCCGCTGCCTCGACCTCCAGCTCATCACAGAGCAACCGAAGGTCCGCCGCCTTGGTGCTCCGTTAGGCGAGGCGTTCAGTAGCCTCGGCGAGCGCGGCCCTCAGGAACCGCAACGAGCCCCAGACATCGGTCTCGCGGCGGATGAACAACGACTTGGCGGTGCTCAGATCCGTCCGATCCTGAGGAAGGGAAGCAGGGTGTCACAAAGAATGCCCTGGTCACGTGAAAGGTATGCCTGAAATCCTTACCTGGAGGACCCTGGGAACGTCCTTGGAAAGGATCTCCATGGTCGCCCGAAGCGACCCCATCACTGCCTCGGCATACTCACGGAGCCCATCCCAAGACTGCTCCTCCCGCTCATCGTCAAGGACGAAGAGGGGTTTCGAGGCGCCGCGGGTCCAGAACCGGAGCGCCTACCCACGCCACTCATTAGGATCGCTGAAAGGGAAATGTGCCCTTGGGCCATTTCTAAGTATTTTGGTGATATAGTGTCCAACACAAGTGCCTAAGTGTAAAATGGTGGGCAAAGTACAAATCAAGGATAAAGGTATGTTTCTCAGACTTAGTACATTTTTTAGAGACTAATGTATTGTGTCTAAGTGCTGGAAACAGGAAAAATCGAATTGGAAATGAGATGACTTTGTTCAGCCAAAGTCTGCTCAGTCTAGGAGCACCGGACTGTCCGGTGGTGCACCGGACAGTGTCCGGTGCGCCAGGCTGGCTCGAGCGAACTGACCACTCTCGGGAATTCACCGGCGACGTACGGCTATAATTCACCGGACTGTCCGGTGTGCACCGGACTGTCCGGTGTGCACCGGACTGTCCGGTGAGCCAACGGTCGGCCGCGCGATCTGCGCGGGACACATGGCCGGGCCAACGGCTAGAAAGGGGCACCGGACTGTCCGGTGTGCACCGGACATGTCCGGTGTGCACCGGACATGTCCGGTGCGCCAACGGCTCTCTGGCTGCCAACGGTCGGCTTCGCAACAGAAGGAAGGAAATCGGGCACCGGACAGTGTCCAGTGTGCACCAGACTATCCGGTGCGCCAGACGACAGAAGGCAAGATTTGCCTTCCCAGATTGCTCTCAACGGCTCCTAGCTGCCTTGGGGCTATAAAAGGGACCCCTAGGTGCATGGAGGAGAACACCAAGCATTCTATAAGCATTCCTAAGCACTAAGACATCGATTCCACGCCTTTGATTCTTTGCGATAGCAATTAGAGCTCTAGTTGAGTTGTGAAATCATTGAGTTGTGTTGTGAGCTCTTGTTATGAGTTGTGTGCGTGGTGTTGCTGTGATTTCTTGTCTTGAGTGTGTTGCTTATCCCTCCCTTACTCCGTGCTTCTTTGTGAACTTCAAGTGTAAGGGCGAGAGGCTCCAAGTTGTGGAGATTCCTCGCAAACGGGATTAAGAAAACAAAGCAAAACACCGTGGTATTCAAGTGGGTCTTTGGACCACTTGAGAGGGGTTGATTGCAACCCTCGTCCGTTGGGACGCCACAACGTGGAGTAGGCAAGCGTTGGTCTTGGCCGAACCACGGGATAAACCACTGTGTCATCTCTGTGATTGTTTTCTTGTGGTTATTGTGTTTTGCTAAAGACTTCTCTCTAGCCACTTGGCGATTACTGTGCTAACGTCTAACCAAGTTTTGTGGCTTAAGTTTAAAGTTTTATAGGATCACCTATTCACCCCCCCTCTAGGTGCTCTCAATTGGTATCAGAGCCGCTCTCTTCAAGAAGGGACTAATCGCCCGAAGAGATGGATCCTAAGGGAAAGGGGATGGTGGTCAACAACAACGAGAAGGAGTCTATCTTCAACGAGCCGAAGGATGACAAGCCTACCGACTCGGGCTCGGGCCACAAGCGCAAAGACGGGAAGAAGAAGAAGACAAGGCGCATCAAGGAGATTGTAACGCCCTAAATTTGGGGGTAGAATTTTTTCTTCTTTTCTCTCACCAAATTCGGGCGTTACTCTCTTTTCTCTTTCCCCGTTTGCTCCTTCTTCCCAATTTCAAACCAGTATAGCGGCATGTGTCCGTGTCATGTATAAACCAAAACCTAAGTGTCATGGGTGTTGCATCATGCCGAAGCACATTTCTTTGTCTGATGATGAGTGTTCGTCTCGTTCCGTTCCGGATTTCGGTTCGCGATTTAATTCCGTTTAGTGGTCGCGCTCGTCGTGGGTTTTCGATCCGCGAAGTGGCCCGGCCCAGCCCAATCTAGTCCAGCCTAGCCGGCTCGGCCCGCCCCGGCCTGCGCGCCCCTAGCGCCCAAACCCCCCCCCCCTGCGCCCCCTCCCCTCTCTCTCTCATTTGGATCTCCCGCGCAACAACCTCTCCTCTTCCTCTTCCACCTCTCTCTCCCCGTGGTGCCCTAGGATTTGGAGACGGCGATCACCGGATTTTGGACCCCGAGGTGAGCTCCCCTCCCCTCCCCTTCTCCTCTCTCTCTCTCTCTCTCTCTCTCCCTCCTCTTCTCCCCCGCGCGCGCACCCTCCCTCTTCCCCCTGCCCGCGCCCGACCCCGTCCCTGCCCGGCGCGGCGGCACCCCTGCCCGCCCGCTCGGCCCCTCCCCGCGGCGGCGCCCCTGCCCGCCCGCTCGGCCCCTCCCCGCGGCGGCGCCCCTGCCCGCCCGCTCGGCCCCTCCCGCGGCGGCGCTCGGCCCGCCCGCTCGGCCCGCCCGCTCGCCCTCCCCGCGGCGGCGCTCGGCGCCCGCCCCCGGCTCGCCCGCCCGGCCTCCCTCCCGCGGCGGCGCTCGGCTCCCCGTCCCTGGCCTTCCCCCCTGCTCGACCTCTCCCCGGCGCGGCGGCGCCCGCCCCCTGCCCCTCCCCGCGGCGGCGATCCCGCCCGCCCCCTGCCCGGCCCCGCGTGGTGGCGCCCGCCCTCCCCTGGCCCGCGGCGGCGCTCGCCCGCCCCTGCTCGCCCGCGGCGGCGCCCGCTCGCCCCTGCCCGCCCGGCGGCGCTCCCCGCCCCTCCCCCGCGCGCGGTGGCGATCCCGCCACCCAGCTCGGCCGCCATGGCCGGCTCGGCCGCCCCCGCACCCTGCCCCGTGCCCGCCCGGCTCGGCCGCCCCCGTGCCCGCCCGGCCTCGGCCGCCCCTGGCCGGTTCAACCGCCCCCCTGGCCGGTTCAACCGCCCTGGCCCCAGCTCGCCCGCCCGTTCCCCCGTCCCGGCCTCGCCCGACCGTATCTTCGCTCGCCCGCGCTCGCGGTGATTATTCGTTAATTAGCGTGTTGCGTCGCGCGCTTCGCCGCGCGACGGATTTGTCTAAATTCAGATTCTATCTTGTGTTGCGTCGTGCGCTTCGTCGCGCGACGATCCATTTTTTTGTTTCAGGTTGTTTAAGGTGTAACGCCGCGTGTGTATTCACGCGACGTTCCACTTTGGACTCAGTTTAGTCGACGTATGCCGTCGTGCGCTTCGTCGCGCGACGCTTAACGTCTCCTCGTAACTAAGGCGAAGTGTCTCGTTGCGTGCTCGGTCGCGCGACGAGTCGTTAACTTCTTAATTTGTTTTAGAGAGCTTTGTCGCGCGTCTCGCCACGCGACCATCTTTTTGTTTATCTCCACCTGCTTATAATAATTAGACATGACTTTACTTTACGCTAAACATAGTGTCTACATTAAATTTCCTTCCATTAAGCGAGTAGTTAATTTATAATCATGTAACGTGATCGTTTCTCGACTGTCTTTTCCTCTTTCTCTCTTAACCGTACTCGCGAGTCCGCGTAGAACGTCTGTTTACTTATTGCATTCTATTGTATGGTGTACTGTTCTTTTGTATTAAATATGTGGATGTATGTATGTTTGCGCTCGCATAGAGAACGATCCGGTTGAAGAGCCCGAGGAACTCGCAGGAGAAGCCCCTGAGCAGCAGTCGGTTGGTGGAGGCAAGTGTCCCTTGACCTATCTCTGTCCTATTCATTCTTTAATTCACCTCCCGCTTTACATATTTATACCTAAGGTTTGACTAGCTTTTGTTATCCCTGTCCTTGATTACCTATTTGGGTTGGATTATTACTGTTTAGCTCTATGCTATTGCTCAAACTCTAATCAATGAACATGATGAGATTATCTATGATACGCTGTTTTCCCTTCTCTTATTATGATGTTGTACTTGTGACCTTCAAGGGGGCTCGAGCGGTTTCTCGAGTGCCTCTCCGTAAGGACCTGTTCTATGGATGACCGCCCGGGAAAACAGTGCAACCATGAGGGTAGAATGGGGTGCCCTTAGCTGAATAATTAGAGGATCCGGGGTGTAGTTCACTTAGCCGTCATGCCGTCAATGGGGCTCGTTGTATGCGGCTCGCTCTGCCAAGGTTGATTTGTCCCTTGGGGAGGAGTGCGGTACATTTAGGAAACCTAACGGGTGGCTACAGCCCTGGGGAATCTTTGTAAAGGCTACGTA
This sequence comes from Zea mays, assembly GCF_902167145.1. Lineage (NCBI taxonomy): Eukaryota > Viridiplantae > Streptophyta > Magnoliopsida > Poales > Poaceae > Zea > Zea mays. The sequence goes on from NC_050100.1 coordinate 11,651,798, forward strand.
GTGATGCCCTGCTGGGTCACCTTGGTAGTGATCAATGGAGAGTCATGATCTCCGGGCAGAATGGGAATCACGGCTTGTGGGTAAAGTGCACAACCTCTGCAGAGTGTTTGAAAACTGATATATCAGCCGTGCTCACGGTTATGAGCGGCCAAGGGAGCTCCAGTGATTAGTGGTACTTGATCAGAGATACTTTGGTACAGGTGGTTATGAGATTGATGGTTTTGGTTATGACTATGGTGCTGGTAAGTGGTATTCTTTCCGTTTGGAAAGGGTACATCGGGTTAATAACTTGGGTTAATGCTAAAACTTGGCTTTCTACTAGTAAGTAATAATCTGACCAACTAAAAGCAACTGCTTGACTTATCCCCACATAAAGCTAGTCCACTACAGCCAAACAGGATACTTGCTGAGTATGTTGATGTGTACTCACCCTTGCTCTACACACCAAACCCCCCCCAGGTTGTCAGCATTGCAACCACTGCTCAGGCGAAGATGAAGCTGTGGAAGGAGACTTCTAGGAGTTCCAAGACTACGACGAGTTCTAGGTGTGGGTTAGCGGCAACCCCCAGTCGGCTGCCTGTGAAGGCCGCAGTTATCTACGTTTCTTTTCCGCACTTTGATTTATTGTAAGAACTATATGGACGTCTCAGACGCATGATGTAATCAACTATTATTCCCTTTTAATACTATTTTGAGCACTGTGTGATGATGTCCATGTTATGTAACTGCTGTGTACGTGAATAACTGATCCTGGCACGTACATGGTTCGCATTCGGTTTGCCTTCTAAAACCGGGTGTGACATAAGTGGTATCAAAGCCGTGCTGACTGTAGGACCGCTAACCTAGAGTAGAATGGTCGTTCTAAGGACTATAGACCTCTGTCTCTGCCTTGACTTTGATATCCCTTCAAAAGTTGGTCATACCGACCAAACCTATGTTCTACTATACATTATACCTTGCTGAAAATCATGTTTTATTCTAATCCTTCATTCACTCATGATTCATTATTTGCTGGTCCTATTAATTCTGTTCTCACCCTTTTGCTTGCGATGTCTTTTGTAGATGGCTCGACTTAGACACACTGCACGAAAGTCAGTCATCCCCTTCTTACCCTCCCGCCTTGCTGAGCGTCCGCTTCGCCGTCCCGTGGCCGGACAGTCCAGCCACTTGGAGAGACTGCACCACCGCCTGCATGAGGAGCAGGAACGTCGACGACAGGAGCAGCAGGGCTCTTCTTTCTCGCTCCACCAGGAGATAGAGTCTGTGAGGAGCTGCTCCCCTGTGCTTCCTCTGGAGCCGCCCCCTGCACCACCACTGGGCGTCCCAGCTTCTGGAGTAGCTGCTGGAGGAGACCCAGACGACGGAGGAGGCGACGACAGCTCAAGCCACGACACCGACTTCTCTGCTAACCTTGAGCCGGAAGGATGGGTTGCTCGACCCATCACTCGCGACGCTGCTCGCGGGTGTCACTTCCACGATGCGCTCGACACCCTGCTACGTCGGGCATTTGACCGGCATACTTGGTCCGTCGAGTATCGCTGTGTGGTCTACCAGCACAGTCGCGGGGTCTACCCGGACCGCTGGGAGGCAACCTGCTTGGTGCGCTGTCCGGAGAACAGTCTCCAGGGTGCTGAGGTCTGCTCAGAGCACTATTCTATCTCTGAGCGGGACTCAGCTGAGGCAGTCATGCAAGATGCTGCACGGCGTGCGCTTTCGCACTACTGCTCGGTTTTCGGTGGGGCAGCTGACGGTCTCGACCTGAAGTATTACCCCCGCCGTCCATCCGGCAGCACAGGAGGCGTGATTGTCTCACCTGTCGGTGAGGGCAATCCTAGGTTGAGCAGCACAGTCAACCTAGCCGCCGTGCTAAACACGGAGCTGGACCATGCACTAGATGAGCTGAGTAGGGCTCGTGCTGAGATCGCCCTGCTACGGGCTGAGCGCGCGGAACGTCGTCACCTGGATGGTGGTTCCCCCGCTCCCGTCGGGACTCAGCACCCGTACCGCTCACCTCAGCGTGGACACCAGTCTTATGGCAACCCCGACTGCAAGACCAAGATAACTCTAGAACCATAGATCGTTAGAATTGGATCTTGTAATTAATACGAAATATATACATAGAAGCTTCAGTCTTAGCGTTAGTCTCGGTCTTAGTTAGTCTTAGTTAGACAGGGTAGTTTGCTATATCCTGTGCATTTATGTTTGTCATGATGAACTATGTTTGGTTTGGATCTTTGTAATGACTGTCACCAGAGTGTGGGTATCCCCTGCATTTTGGTTTATCTATTATGTTAATGGAGTTAGCTATATAGTTGGGAAACCCATTATTCTCCTTTCCTCTTTATCTGAGAAGCTGTGTGGTCTGTGTTGGAGATCAGTGAAGATGCTCATCTGTTCAGTGCTGTTGAAGAATTCTATTCTCTTTCCTTATGCTGCAAGATTTGCCAGATCAGTTCTGATGTGTGGTTGCATTATGCAGATGTCAGAGAACAGGCGCAGAGGAGGAAGGCGTGCTCAACAGGAGTGAGCCGCTCCGCAGGATGAGGTGCCCCAGCAGCAGCACCTGCCGCCCCCGCCCCCGATGTCCATCGAGCAGATGTTTCTGATGCAGACTCAGGCAGTTCAAGCCATCGGTCAGACTTTGGCCGCCATTCAGCAGCAGCAGGAGCAACAACAGCAGGCCCCACCTCAGCCTCAGATGCCTAGAGACAAGCGTGCTGAATTCATGAGAGGTCATCCACCAACGTTCGCTCATTCTTCTGACCCCATGGATGCTGAAGATTGGCTGCGCACTGTGGAGCGGGAGTTGCACACCGCTCAGTGCGATGACAGGGAGAAAGTTCTGTATGGTCCCCGTCTGTTGAGAGGAGCAGCCCAGTCATGGTGGGAGTCTTACCTCACCACCCATGCCCACCCTGACGCCATCACCTGGGAAGAGTTCAGAGGAAGCTTTCGTCAGTACCATGTTCCTGCAGGTCTGATGACAGTGAAGAAAGAGGAGTTCCTGGCTCTCAAGCAAGGGTCATCGTCTGTCAGTGAATACCGAGACAGATTTCTGCAATTGTCTTGCTATGCTCCTGAAGATGTCAACACCGACGCCAAGCGACAATACCGTTTCCTGAGAGGCTTGGTTGACCCTCTGCAGTACCAACTGATGAATCACACTTTCCCGACATTCCAGCACCTGATTGACAGAGCAATCATGACAGAAAGGAAGCGTAAGGAGATGGAAGATCGTAAGCGCAAGATCAGTGGACCCCAGCCTGGAAGCAGCAATCGTCCTCGTTTCTCAGGCAATCAACCTCAGCAGTTCAGGCAAAACCAGCGTCCACCTCAGCAGCATCAGCAGTTCCAAAGGCAGTACCCTCAGCATCAGTACCAGAACCGTCAGAACAATCAGTCAGGAGGTCAATTTCAGAGGCAGAATCAGCAGGCACCTCGTCTTCCTGCCCCAGCAAACCAGCAGAATAGTCAGGCAGCACCAGCTCAGGTTGGAAACAGAGCATGTTTCCACTGTGGAGAGCAAGGCCACTGGGTGATGCAATGTCCGAAGAAGGCAGCCCAGCAGCAGTCAGGCCCCAATGCCCCAGCAAAGCAGAATGTGCCTCAGCCTGGAGCAGGCAACCGTTCTCAGCCGCGCTATAATCATGGAAGGCTGAACCACTTGGAGGCTGAAGCAGTTCAGGAGACCCCCGGCATGATAGTAGGTATGTTCCCAGTCGACTCCCATATTGCAGAAGTGTTATTTGATACTGGAGCAACGCATTCTTTCATTACTGCATCATGTGTAGAAGCACATAATCTTCCAATTACTACCATGTCAAACCCCATTCAAATTGACTCAGCCGGTGGTAGAATTCGAGCCGATAGCATTTGTTTGAATATAAGTGTGGAAATAAGGGGGATAGCGTTTCCCGCCAACCTTATAGTAATGGGTACTCAGGGAATAGATGTCATCCTAGGGATGAATTGGCTAGATAAGTATCAGGCAGTTATCAGTTGTGATAAGAGGACAATCAAGTTGGTGTCCCCACTAGGAGAGGAAGTGGTGACCAAGTTAGTCCCGCCTGAGCCAAAGAAAGGAAGTTGTTATCAGATGGCCGTTGATAGCAGTGAAGCAGACCCAATTGAGAGTATCAAGGTTGTGTCCGAGTTCCCAGATGTGTTTCCAAAGGACTTACCGGGTATGCCACCAGAGCGGAAAGTTGAGTTTGCTATAGAGCTTCTTCCTGGAACCGCCCCTATCTTCAAGAGAGCTTATAGAATATCTGGACCAGAGTTGGATGAACTTAAGAAGCAAATTGATGAGCTGTCAGAGAAAGGTTACATTCGGCCAAGCACCTCGCCTTGGGCTGCCCCTGTCCTATTTGTGGAAAAGAAAGATGGCACCAAGAGGATGTGTATTGATTATCGAGCTTTGAATGAGGTCACGATCAAGAACAAGTATCCTTTGCCCAGAATAGAAGATCTGTTCGACCAGTTGAGAGGAGCCAGTGTGTTCTCCAAGATTGATCTGAGGTCAGGTTATCATCAGCTCAGGATCCGACCTTCGGACATTCCGAAGACGGCATTCATTTCCAAGTATGGGTTGTATGAGTTCACAGTGATGTCTTTTGGTTTGACCAATGCGCCAGCGTTTTTTATGAACTTGATGAACAGTGTATTCATGGATTACCTTGATAAGTTTGTGGTAGTATTCATTGACGACATTCTGGTTTATTCTCAAAGCGAAGAAGAGCATGCAGATCATTTGAAGATGGTATTGCAGAGATTGCGAGAGCATCAGTTGTATGCAAAGTTGAGCAAGTGTGAGTTCTGGATCAGTGAAGTCCTGTTCTTGGGTCACATAATCAACAAAGAAGGATTGGCTGTGGATCCGAAGAAAGTGGCAGACATTCTGAACTGGAAAGCGCCAACAGATGCTCGAGGAATCAAGAGTTTCATTGGAATGGCCGGATATTATCGGCGATTCATTGAAGGGTTTTCGAAGATTGCGAAACCTATGACAGTGTTGCTAGGCAACAAGGTTGAGTTCAAGTGGACCCAGAAATGCCAAGAGGCCTTTGAAGCGCTGAAAGAGAAGTTGACTACAGCGCCTGTCCTAGTCTTGCCTGATGTGCACAAGCCCTTTTCGGTGTATTGTGATGCTTGTTACACAGGTTTGGGATGCGTGTTGATGCAAGAGGGAAGAGTTGTGGCTTACTCGTCCCGACAGTTGAAGGTTCATGAGAAGAACTACCCAATCCATGACCTAGAGTTGGCAGCAGTGGTTCATGCACTGAAGTCATGGAGGCACTATCTGTATGGACAGAAATGTGATGTTTACACAGATCATAAGAGTCTGAAGTATATATTCACTCAGTCAGAGTTGAACATGAGGCAACGAAGATGGTTAGAGTTGATCAAAGACTATGAGTTGGAGATTCATTACCATCCAGGCAAAGCAAACGTAGTGGCAGATGCTTTGAGCAGAAAGAGTCAAGTCAATCTGATGGTTGCTCGTCCGATGCCTTATGAGTTGGCCAAGGAGTTTGACAGGTTGAGTCTCGGATTTCTGAACAATTCTCGAGGAGTCACAGTTGAGTTGGAACCTACCTTAGAGCGCGAAATCAAAGAAGCGCAGAAGAATGATGAGAAGATCAATGAGATCCGGCGACTGATTCTAGATGGCAGAGGCAAAGATTTTCGAGAAGATGCAGAAAGCGTGATATGGTTCAAAGACCGCTTGTGTGTTCCCAATGTCCAGTCTATTCGGGAGTTGATCCTTAAGGAAGCTCATGAGACAGCCTATTCGATTCACCCTGGCAGTGAGAAGATGTATCAGGATCTGAAGAAGAAATTCTGGTGGTACGGAATGAAGAGGGAAATCGCAGAGCATGTGGCTATGTGCGATAGTTGCCGAAGAATTAAGGCAGAACACCAGAGACCTGCTGGATTGTTGCAACCGTTGCAGATCCCTCAGTGGAAATGGGATGAAATTGGTATGGATTTCATAGTCGGATTGCCTCGCACTCGAGCCGGCTACGATTCCATTTGGGTAGTAGTGGACCGCTTGACCAAGTCAGCCCACTTCATACCTGTCAAGACCAACTACAGCAGTGCAGTATTGGCAGAGTTGTATATGTCTCGGATCGTTTGTCTTCATGGTGTGCCAAAGAAGATAGTGTCAGACAGAGGAACGCAGTTCACCTCTCATTTCTGGCAGCAGTTGCATGAAGCCTTGGGCACGCATCTGAATTTCAGTTCAGCTTATCATCCGCAGACGGATGGTCAGACCGAAAGGACCAATCAAATTCTTGAAGACATGTTGAGAGCCTGTGCGTTGCAAGATCAGTCCGGATGGGATAAGAGATTGCCTTATGCAGAGTTTTCCTATAACAACAGTTACCAGGCCAGTTTGAAGATGTCACCATTTCAGGCGCTCTATGGAAGGAGTTGCAGAACTCCGTTGCAATGGGATCAGCCTGGAGAGAAGCAAGTGTTTGGGCCAGACATTTTGCTTGAAGCCGAAGAGAACATCAAGATGGTCCGAGAGAATCTGAAGATAGCGCAATCGAGGCAGCAAAGCTATGCAGACACAAGAAGAAGAGAGCTGAGTTTCGAAGTCGGAGACTTTGTCTATCTGAAAGTGTCACCGATCAGAGGAGTCAGAAGATTCGGAGTGAAAGGCAAGCTAGCACCCCGCTACATTGGCCCGTATCAGATTCTTGCAAGACGTGGAGAAGTGGCCTATCAGCTCAGTTTGCCCGAGGATTTGTCTGCTGTGCATGATGTCTTTCATGTGTCTCAGTTGAAGAAGTGCTTGCGTGTGCCAGAAGAGCAGTTGCCAGTGGAAGGTCTTGAAGTCCAGGAGGACTTGACCTACGTTGAGAAGCCAGTGCAAATCCTTGAGATTGCAGACAGAGTCACCCGAAGGAAGACCATCAGAATGTGCAAGGTCAAATGGAATCATCACTCTGAAGAAGAAGCAACCTGGGAGCGTGAAGATGATCTGATGGCTAAATACCCTGAGCTCTTTGCTAGCCAACCCTGAATCTCGAGGGCGAGATTCTTTTAAGGGGGATAGGTTTGTAACGCCCTGAATTTGGGGGTAGAATTTTTTCTTCTTTTCTCTCACCAAATTCGGGCGTTACTCTCTTTTCTCTTTCCCCGTTTGCTCCTTCTTCCCAACTTCAAACCAGTATAGCGGCATGTGTCCGTGTCATGTATAAACCAAAACCTAAGTGTCATGGGTGTTGCATCATGCCGAAGCACATTTCTTTGTCTGATGATGAGTGTTCGTCTCGTTCCGTTCCGGATTTCGGTTCGCGATTTAATTCCGTTTAGTGGCCGCGCTCGTCGTGGGTTTTCGATCCGCGAAGTGGCCCGGCCCAGCCCAATCTAGTCCAGCCCAGCCGGCCCGGCCCGCCCCGGCCTGCGCGCCCCTGGCGCCCAAACCCCCCCTGCGCCCCCTCCCCTCTCTCTCTCTCATTTGGATCTCCCGCGCAACAACCTCTACTCTCCCTCTTCCACCTCTCTCTCCCCGTGGTGCCCTAGGATTTGGAGACGGCGATCACCGGATTTTGGACCCCGAGGTGAGCTCCCCTCCCCTCCCCTTCTCCTCTCTCTCTCTCTCTCTCTCCCTCCTCTTCTCCCCCGCGCGTGCACCCTCCCTCTTCCCCCTGCCCGCGCCCGACCCCGTCCCTGCCCGGCGCGGCGGCGCCCCTGCCCGCCCGCTCGGCCCCTCCCCGCGGCGGCGCCCCTGCCCGCCCGCTCGACCCCTCCCCGCGGCGGCGCCCCTGCCCGCCCGCTCGGCCCCTCCCGCGGCGGCGCTCGGCCCGCCCGCTCGCCCTCCCCGCGGCGGCGCTCGGCGCCCGCCCCCGGCTCGCCCGCCCGGCCTCCCTCCCGCGGCGGCGCTCGGCTCCCCGTCCCCGGCCTCCCCCCCCCGCTCGACCCCTCCCCGGCGCGGCGGCGCCCGCCCCCTGCCCCTCCCCGCGGCGGCGATCCCGCCCGCCCCCTGCCCGGCCCCGCGTGGCGGCGCCCGCCCTCCCCTGGCCCGCGGCGGCGCTCGCCCGCCCCTGCTCGCCCGCGGCGGCGCCCGCTCGCCCCTGCCCGCCCGGCGGCGCTCCCCGCCCCTCCCCCGCGCGCGGTGGCGATCCCGCCACCCAGCTCGGCCGCCCCCGCACCCTGCCCCGTGCCCGCCCGGCTCGGCCGCCCCTGTGCCCGCCCGGCCTCGGCCGCCCCTGGCCGGTTCAACCGCCCCCCTGGCCGGTTCAACCGCCCTGGCCCCAGCTCGCCCGCCCGTTCCCCCGTCCCGGCCTCGCCCGACCGTATCTTCGCTCGCCCGCGCTCGCGGTGATTATTCGTTAATTAGCGTGTTGCGTCGCGCGCTTCGCCGCGCGACGTATTTGTCTAAATTCAGATTCTATCTTGTGTTGCGTCGTGCGCTTCGTCGCGCGACGATCCATTTTTTTGTTTCAGGTTGTTTAAGGTGTAACGCCGCGTGTGTATTCACGCGACGTTCCACTTTGGACTCAGTTTAGTCGACGTATGCCGTCGTGCGCTTCGTCGCGCGACGCTTAACGTCTCCTCGTAACTAAGGCGAAGTGTCTCGTTGCGTGCTCGGTCGCGCGACGAGTCGTTAACTTCTTAATTTGTTTTAGAGAGCTTTGTCGCGCGTCTCGCCACGCGACCATCTTTTTGTTTATCTCCACCTGCTTATAATAATTAGACATGAAACATGACTTTACTTTACGCTAAACATAGTGTCTACATTAAATTTCCTTCCATTAAGCGAGTAGTTAATTTATAATCATGTAACGTGATCGTTTCTCAACTGTCTTTTCCTCTTTCTCTCTTAACCGTACTCGCGAGCCCGCGTAGAACGTCTGTTTACTTATTGCATTCTATTGTATGGTGTACTGTTCTTTTGTATTAAATATGTGGATGTATGTATGTTTGCGCTCGCATAGAGAATGATCCGGTTGAAGAGCCCGAGGAACTCGCAGGAGAAGCCCCTGAGCAGCAGTCGGTTGGTGGAGGCAAGTGTCCCTTGACCTATCTCTGTCCTATTCATTCTTTAATTCACCTCCCGCTTTACATATTTATACCTAAGGTTTGACTAGCTTTTGTTATCCCTGTCCTTGATTACCTATTTGGGTTGGATTATTACTGTTTAGCTCTATGCTATTGCTCAAACTCTAATCAATGAACATGATGAGATTATCTATGATACGCTGTTTTCCCTTCTCTTATTATGATGTTGTACTTGTGACCTTCAAGGGGGCTCGAGCGGTTTCTCGAGTGCCTCTCCGTAAGGACCTGTTCTATGGATGACCGCCCGGGAAAACAGTGCAACCATGAGGGTAGAATGGGGTGCCCTTAGCTGAATAATTAGAGGATCCGGGGTGTAGTTCACTTAGCCGTCGTGCCGTCAATGGGGCTCGGTGTATGCGGCTCGCTCTGCCAAGGTTGATTTGTCCCTTGGGGAGGAGTGCGGTACATTTAGGAAACCTAACGGGTGGCTACAGCCCCGGGGAATCTTTGTAAAGGCTACGTAGTGATGCCCTGCTGGGTCACCTTGGTAGTGATCAATGGAGAGTCATGATCTCCGGGCAGAATGAGAATCACGGCTTGTGGGTAAAGTGCACAACCTCTGCAGAGTGTTTGAAAACTGATATATCAGCCGTGCTCACGGTTATGAGCGGCCAAGGGAGCTCCAGTGATTAGTGGTACTTGATCAGAGATACTTTGGTACAGGTGGTTATGAGATTGATGGTTTTGGTTATGACTATGGTGCTGGTAAGTGGTATTCTTTCCGTTTGTAAAGGGTACATCGGGTTAATAACTTGGGTTAATGCTAAAACTTGGCTTTCTACTAGTAAGTAATAATCTGACCAACTAAAAGCAACTGCTTGACTTATCCCCACATAAAGCTAGTCCACTACAGCCAAACAGGATACTTGCTGAGTATGTTGATGTGTACTCACCCTTGCTCTACACACCAAACCCCCCCAGGTTGTCAGCATTGCAACCACTGCTCAGGCGAAGATGAAGCTGTGGAAGGAGACTTCCAGGAGTTCCAAGACTACGACGAGTTCTAGGTGTGGGTTAGCGGCAACCCCCAGTCGGCTGCCTATGAAGGCCGCAGTTATCTACGTTTCTTTTCCGCACTTTGATTTATTGTAAGAACTATATGGACGTCTCAGACGCATGATGTAATCAACTATTATTCCCTTTTAATACTATTTTGAGCACTGTGTGATGATGTCCATGTTATGTAACTGCTGTGTACGTGAATAACTGATCCTGGCACGTACATGGTTCGCATTCGGTTTGCCTTCTAAAACCGGGTGTGACAGAGATCGTCTACTACGACAGCGACGAATCTTCCTCTTCCTAAAAGGACGACGACGACTACGAGAAAAAGAAAACGGTCAATTCGAACTTTTCTTTTGATTACTCTCGTATTCCTCAAAGTACAAATGCTCATTAACTATCTATTCCACTTGGTAAACCTCCCCATTTTGATGGAGAGGACTACGGATTTTGGAGTCACAAAATGCGTAGTCACTTGTTCTCTCTCCATCCTAGTATATGGGAGATTGTAGAGTGGAATGCACTTTGATAGTACGGATAGTCCCATGTTCATTAATGAGCAAATTCATAAAAATACACAAGCTACTACTGTTCTTCTAGCTTCATTGTGCAGGGATGAATACCACAAAGTGAGCGGCTTGGATAACGCCAAGCAAATTTGGGACACCCTCAAAATCTCTCATGAGGGGAATGACGTCACAATGCTCACCAAAATGGAGTTGGTGGAGGGCGAACTTGGGAGATTCACTATGATAAGGGGAGAAGAGCCAACACAAACGTACAACCGGCTCAAGACCCTTGTCAACAAGATAAGAAGCTATGGAAGCACGCGATGGACGGACCACGACGTCGTCCGCCTAATGCTAAGGTCTTTTACTATCCTTGATCCTCATCTTGTAAACAATATTCGTGAGAATCCTAGGTACACCAAGATGACGCCCGAGGAGATACTTGGAAAGTTCGTGAGCGGGCGAATGATGATCAATGAAGCAAGATACATGGACGACGCATTGAATGGTCCAATCAATGAGCCTCAACCTCTTGCTCTCAAGGCAACAAGAAGCAAGGAGACGCTACCTAGCAAGGTGGCACAAATTGAGGCGGTCGGACTTAATGATGAAGAGATGGCTCTCATCATCAAGAGATTCAAGACGGTGCTAAAAGGTCGCAAGGGGCAGCCAAGCAAGACCAAGACAAAGGGGAAGCGCTCATGCTTCAAATGTGGTAAGCTTGGTCATTTTATTGCTAACTGTCCCGACAATGATAGTGATCAGGATCAAGGGAACAAGAGGGAGAAGAAGAAGAACTATAAGAAGGCAAAGGGCGAGGCGCATCTAGGCAAGGAGTGGGATTCGGATTGCTCCTCTTCCGACTCCGACAATGAAGGACTCGCCGCCACCACCTTCAACAAGTCATCCCTCTTCCCCAACGAGCGTCACACATGCCTTATGGCAAGGGAGAAGAAGGTATGTACTCGAAACTCTACTTATGCTTCTTCAAGTGAGGACGAATCTAGTGATGAGGATGAAATAGATTATTCATGTTTATTTAAGGGCCTAGATAGAACCAAGGTAGATAAAATTAATGAATTGATTGATGCCTTGAATGATAAGAATAGGCTTTTAGAAAAGCAAGAGGATTTGTTGTATGAAGAACAAGACAAATTTGTAGAAGCACAAAAATCTCATGCTCTTGAAGTTAAAAGAAATGAAATGCTTTCTTGTGAATTATCTTCTTGCCATGAGACAATTTCTAACTTAAGGAGCATTAATGATGATTTGAATGCTAAGTTAGAAATAGTTAGTAAATCAACATCTTGTGTAGAAATTGTTGCAACTTGTAATAGGTGTAAAGATTTTGACATTGATGCTTGTAGTGAACACCTAGTTTCAATTTCCAAACTTAATGATGAATTGGCTAGTCTTAATGCTCAACTTAAGACTAGCAAGAGCGAATTTGATAAGCTAAAATTTGCGAGGGATGCCTACACGATTGGTAGACACCCCTCAATTAAGGATGGACTTGGCTTTAAGAGGGAAGCCAAGAACTTAACAAGCCATAAGGTTCCCATTCCCGCCAAGGAGAAAGGGAAGGCTCCTATGGCGAGTAGTACTAAAAAGAACCATGCTTTTATGTATCATAATAAGAGACATGCTAGAATTGACTATAGAAGTTATGATTCACATGCTATGTTTGCTTCTAGTTCTTCTTATATGCATGATAGAGATATGTCTAGGAGATATGTTCATCATGTGCCTAGAAAGAATATTGTTCATGTTTCTAGAAAAGTTATGGATGGTCCTTCTACAATATATCATGCTTTAAATGCTTTCTTTGCTATTTGTAGAAAGGATAGGAAGATAGTCGCTAGGAAATTAGGGGCAAAATGCAAGGGTGATAAAACTTGCATTTGGGTCCCTAAGACAATTATGACTAACCTCGTAGGACCCAACAAGAGTTGGGTACCTAAGACCCAAGCCTAAATTTGCCTTGCAGGTTTATGCGTCCCGGGGTTCAAGCTGGATTATCGACAGCGGATGCACAAACCATATGACGGGGGAGAAGAAGATGTTCACCTCCTACGTCAAAAACAAGGATTCCCAAGATTCAATAATATTCGGTGATGGGAACCAAGGCAAGGTAAAATGGTTAGGTAAAATTGCAATCTCAAATGAGCACTCTATTTCTAATGTGTTTTTAGTTGAGTCTCTTGGATATAATTTACTATCTGTTAGTCAATTATGCAATATGGGATATAACTGTTTATTCACAAACATAGATGTGTCTGTCTTTAGAAGGTGTGATGGTTCACTAGCTTTTAAGGGTGTACTAGACGGCAAACTTTACTTAGTTGATTTTGCAAAAGAAGAGGCCGGTCTAGATGCATGCTTAATAGCTAAGACTAGCATGGGCTGGTTGTGGCATCGCCGCTTAGCACATGTGGGGATGAAGAACCTTCACAAGCTTTTAAAGGGAGAACATGTGATAGGTTTAACTAACGTGCAATTCGAAAAAGATAGACCTTGTGCAGCATGTCAAGCAGGTAAACAAGTGGGAGGAGCACATCACAGCAAGAATGTGATGACCACATCAATGCCCCTGGAGCTGCTACATATGGACCTCTTCGGACCTGTCGCCTATCTAAGCATAGGGGGGAGTAAGTATGGTTTAGTTATTGTGGATGACTTTTCCCGCTTCACTTGGGTATTCTTTTTGCAGGATAAGTCTGAAATCCAAGGGACCCTCAAGCGCTTCCTAAGGAGAGCTCAAAATGAGTTTGAGCTCAAGGTGAAGAAGATAAGGAGCGACAACAGGTCCGAGTTCAAGAACCTTCAAGTGGAGGAGTTCCTTGAGGAGGAAGGGATCAAGCACGAGTTCTCCACTCCCTACACACCACAACAAAATGGTGTGGTAGAGAGGAAGAACAGGACGCTCATCGATATGGCGAGAACGATGCTTGGAGAGTTTAAGACCCCCGAGTGCTTTTGGTCGGAAGCCGTAAACACGGCTTGCCACGCCATCAACAGGGTCTACCTTCACCGCCTCCTCAAGAAGACGTCGTATGAGCTACTAACCGGTAACAAACCCAATGTATCTTACTTTCGTGTATTTGGGAGCAAATGCTACATTCTAGTGAAGAAGGGTAGAAATTCTAAGTTTGCTCCCAAAGCTGTAGAGGGGTTTTTGTTAGGTTATGACTCAAATACAAAGGCGTATAGGGTCTTCAACAAATCATCGGGTTTGGTTGAAGTCTCTAGCGATGTTGTATTTGATGAGACTAATGGCTCTCCAAGAGAGCAAGTTGTTGATCTTGATGATGTAGATGAAAAAGATGTTCCGACGACCGCTATACGAACCATGGTGATTGGTGATATACGACCACAGGAACAAAAGGAGCAAGATCAACCTTCTTCCTCAACTATGGTGCATCCCCCAACTCAAGACGATGAACAGGTTCATCAACAGGAGGCGTGTGATCAAGGGGGAGCACAAGATGATCAAGTAATGGAGGAAGAAGCACAACCGGCACCTCCAACTCAAGTCCGAGCGATGATTCAAAGCGATCATCCCGTCGACCAGATTTTGTGTGACATAAGCAAGGGAGTAACTACTCGGTCTCGATTAGTTAATTCTTGTGAGCATTACTCTTTTGTCTCTTCTATTGAGCCTTTCAGGGTAGAGGAGGCCTTGCTAGATCTGGACTGGGTGTTGGCCATGCAAGAGGAGCTCAACAACTTCAAGAGGAATGAAGTTTGGACACTGGTGCCTCGTCCTAAACAAAATGTTGTAGGAACCAAGTGGGTGTTCCGCAACAAACAAGACGAGCACGGAGTGGTGACTAGGAACAAGGCTCGACTTGTGGCAAAAGGTTATGCCCAAGTCGCAGGTTTGGACTTTGAGGAGACTTTTGCTCCTGTGGCTAGGCTAGAGTCCATTCGTATTTTGCTAGCATATGCCGCTCACCATTCTTTCAGGTTGTTCCAAATGGATGTGAAGAGCGCTTTCCTCAACGGGCCAATCAAGGAGGAGGTGTACGTGGAGCAACCCCCTGGCTTTGAGGATGAACGGTACCCCGACCACGTGTGTAAGCTCTCTAAGGCGCTCTATGGACTTAAGCAAGCCTCAAGAGCATGGTATGAATGCCTTAGAGACTTTCTAATTGCTAATGCTTTCAAGGTTGGGAAAGCCGATCCAACTCTTTTCACTAAGACTTGTGACGGTGATCTTTTTGTGTGCCAAATTTATGTCGATGACATAATATTTGGTTCTACTAATAAAAAGTCTTGTGAAGAGTTTAGCAGGGTGATGACGCAGAAATTCGAGATGTCAATGATGGGCGAGTTGAACTACTTCCTTGGGTTCCAAGTGAAGCAACTCAAGGACGACACCTTCATCTCTCAAACGAAGTACACGCAAGACTTGCTGAAGCGGTTTGGGATGAAGGATGCCAAGCCCGCAAAGACTCCAATGGGGACCGACGGACACACCGACCTCAACAAAGGAGGTAAGTCCGTTGATCAAAAGGCATACCGGTCTATGATAGGGTCTTTACTTTATTTATGTGCAAGTAGACCGGATATTATGCTTAGTGTATGCATGTGTGCTAGATTTCAATCCGATCCTAAGGAATGTCACTTAGTGGCAGTGAAGCGAATCCTTAGATATTTAGTTGCTACGCCTTGCTTCGGGCTCTGGTATCCAAAGGGGTCTACCTTTGACTTGATTGGATATTCAGATTCCGACTATGCTGGATGTAAGGTCGATAGGAAGAGTACATCGAGGACGTGCCAATTCTTAGGAAGGTCCCTGGTGTCATGGAATTCTAAGAAACAAACCTCCGTTGCCCTATCCACCGCTGAGGCCGAGTATGTTGCCGCAGGACAGTGTTGCGCGCAACTACTTTGGATGAGGCAAACCCTCAGGGACTTTGGCTACAATCTGAGCAAAGTCCCACTCCTATGTGATAATGAGAGTGCCATCCGCATGGCGGAAAATCCTGTTGAACACAGCCGCACAAAGCACATTGACATCCGACATCACTTTTTGAGAGACCACCAGCAAAAGGGGGATATCGAAGTGTTCCATATTAGCTCCGAGAACCAGCTAGCCGATATCTTTACCAAGCCTCTAGATGAGAAGACCTTTTGCAGGTTGCGTAGTGAGCTAAATGTCTTAGATTCGCGGAACTGAAAGGGAAATGTGCCCTTGGGCCATTTCTAAGTATTTTGGTGATTGAGTGCCAACGCAAGTGCTTTTGTGTTGATCTATGCAATATGGTGGACAAAGTGCAAATCATGTCAAAAGGTATGTTTCTAGACTTAGTACATTATTTTATGGACTAATGTGTTGTGTCTAAGTGCTGGAAACAGGAAAAATCGAATTGGAAATGAGATGGTTTTGTTCAGCCAAGTCTGCTCAGTCTGGGAGCACCGGACTGTCCGGTGGTGCACCGGACAGTGTCCGGTGCGCCAGGCTGGCTCGAGCGAACCGGCTGCTCTCGGGAATCCACCGGAGACGTACGGCTATAATTCACCGGACTGTCCGGTGAGCCAACGGTCGGCCGGGCCAACGGTCGGTCGCGCGATCTGCGCGGGACACGTGGCCGAGCCAACGGCTAGAAGGGGGCACCGGACTGTCCGGTGTGCACCGGACATGTCCGGTGCGCCAACGGCTCTCTGGCTGACAACGGTCGGCTGCGCCAGTTAAGGAAAGAAATCTGGCACCGGACAGTGTCCGGTGTGCACCGGACTGTCCGGTGTGCACCGGACTGTCCGGTGCGCCAGTCAACAGAAGGCAAGATCAGCCTTCCCAGATTGCTCTCAACGGCTCCTAGCTGCCTTGGTGCTATAAAAGGGACCCCTAGGCGCATAGAGGAGTACATCGAGCATACTAAAAGCAATCCTAAGCACCGAGACTTCGATTCCACGCATTTGTTTCTTTGTGATAGCATCTAGAGCTCTAGCTGAGTTGTAAACTCATTGGGTTGTGTTGCGAGCTTTAGTTGCGACTTGTGTGCGTGTTGTTGCTCTGATTTTTGAGTCTTGTGTGAGTTGCTAATCCCTCCCTTGCTCTGTGCTTCTTTGTGAACATCAAAAGTGTAAGGGCGAGAGGCTCCAAGTTGTGGAGATTCCTCGCGAACGGGATAAGAAAAGAAAAGCAAAACACCGTGGTATTCAAGTTGATCATTGGATCACTTGAGAGGAGTTGAGTGCAACTCTCGTCCGTTGGGACGCCACAACGTGGAGTAGGCAAGTTTTGTACTTGGCCGAACCACGGGATAAACCACTGTGTCATCTCTGTGTTGAACTCTGTGTGGTTATCGTATTGTGCAAGTTCTTCTCTCTAGCCACTTGGTGATTATTGTGCTAACACTTAACCAAGTTTTGTGGCTTAAGTTTTAAGTTTTACAGGATCACCTATTCACCCCCCCTCTAGGTGCTCTCAATTGGTATCGGAGCCGTTCTCTTCAAGAAAGGGACTAACCGCCCGAAGAGATGGATCCTAAGGGGAAGGGAATCGTGATCAACGACAAGGAGAAGGAGTCCTTCGTCAACGAGCCGAAGGACGACAAGCCTACCGACTCGGGCTCGGGCCACAGACGCAAAGATGGGAAGAAGAAGAAGACAAGACGCATCAAGGAGATCGTCTACTATGATGACAGCGATGAGTCCACTTCTTCCCAAAAGGACAACGACGACAACGACTACAAGAGAAGGAAACCGGTTAATTCAAACTTTTCTTTTGACTACTCTCGTATTCCGCAAAGTACAAATGCTCATTTATTATCCATTCCACTTGGTAAACCACCTCACTTTGATGGAGAGGACTACGGATTTTGGAGTCACAAAATGCGTAGTCATTTGTTCTCTCTCCATCCGAGCATATGGGAGATAGTTGAGAATGGAATGCATTTTGATAGTAATGATAGTCCCATGTTTATCAATGAGAAAATTCATAAAAATGCACAAGCTACTACTGTTCTTCTAGCTTCTTTGTGCAGGGATGAATACCACAAAGTGAGCGGCTTGGATAACGCCAAGCAAATCTGGGACACCCTCAAGATCTCTCATGAGGGGAATGATGTCACAATGCTCACCAAGATGGAGTTGGTGGAAGGCGAACTCGGGAGATTCGCTATGATAAGGGGAGAAGAGCCAACTCAAACGTACAACCGGCTAAAGACCCTTGTCAACAAGATAAGAAGCTATGGAAGCACACGATGGACGGACCACGACGTCGTCCGCCTAATGCTAAGGTCTTTTACTGTCCTTGATCCTCATCTTGTAAACAATATTCGTGAGAATCCTAGGTACACCAAGATGACGCCCGAGGAGATACTTGGAAAGTTCGTGAGCGGGCGAATGATGATCAAGGAAGCAAGATACGTGGACGACGCATTGAATGGTCCAATCAATGAGCCTCAACCTCTTGCTCTCAAGGCAACAAGAAGCAAGGAGACGCTACCGAGCAAGGTGGCACAAATTGAGGCGGCCGGACTTAATGATGAAGAGATGGCTCTCATCATCAAGAGATTCAAGACGGCGCTAAAAGGTCGCAAAGGGCAGCCAAGCAAGACCAAGACAAAGGGGAAACGCTCATGCTTCAAATGTGGTAAGCTTGGTCATTTTATTGCTAACTGTCCCGACGATGATAGTGATCAGGATCAAGGGAACAAGAGGGAGAAGAAGAAGAACTATAAGAAGGCAAAGGGTGAGGCGCATCTAGGCAAGGAGTGGGATTCGGATTGCTCCTCTTCCGACTCCGACAATGAAGGTCTCGCCGCCACTGCCTTCAACAAGTCATCTCTCTTCCCCAACGAGCGTCACACATGCCTTATGGCAAGGGAGAAGAAGGTATGTAGTCGAAACTCTACTTATGCTTCTTCAAGTGAGGATGAATCTAGTGATGAGGATGAAATAGATTATTCATGTTTATTTAAGGGCCTAGATAGAACCAAGGTAGATAAAATTAATGAATTAATTGATGCCTTGAATGATAAGAATAGGCTTTTAGAAAAACAAGAAGATTTGTTGTATGAAGAACATGACAAATTTGTAGAAGCACAAAAATCTCATGCTTTAGAAGTTAAAAGAAATGAAATGCTTTCTTGTGAATTATCTTCTTGCCATGAGACAATTTCTAGCTTAAGAAGCATTAATGATGATTTGAATGCTAAGATAGAAATAGCTAGTAAATCAACCACTTGTGTAGAAAATGTTGTTATTTGCAATAGATGTAAAGACTTTGATATTGATGCTTGTAGTGAACACATAGCTTCTATTGCAAAGTTAAATGATGAAATGGCTAGTCTTAATGCCCAACTTAAGGCTAGCAAAAGTGATTTTGATAAACTAAAATTTGCTAGGGATGCCTACACGATTGGTAGACACCCCTCAATTAAGGATGGGCTTGGCTTCAAGAGGGAAGCCAAGAACTTAACAAGCCATAAGGCTCCCATCTCCGCAAAGGAGAAAGGGAAGGCCCCTATGGCAAGTAGTACTAAAAAGAACCATGCTTTTATGTACAATGATAGAAGACAGTCTCATAGGAGTTGTAATACTTTTGATTCACATGCATATGACTCTATGTATGCTTCCAGTTCTTCCTATATGCATGGTAGAGATGTGCCTAGGAAGAATATTGTTCATGTTCCTAGAAAAGTTATGAATGGTCCCTCTACAATTTATCATGCTCTAAATGCTTCCTTTGCTATTTGTAGAAAGGATAGGAAGATAGTTGCTAGGAAATTAGGGGCAAAATGCAAGGCTGATAAAGCTTGCATTTGGGTCCCTAAGAAAATTGTGACTAACCTTGTAGGACCCAACAAGAGTTGGGTACCTAAGTCCCAAGCCTAAATTTGCCTTGCAGGTTTATGCATCCGGGGGTTCAAGCTGGATTATCGACAGCGGATGCACAAACCATATGACGGGGGAGAAGAAGACGTTCACCTCCTACGTCAAAAACAAGGATTCCCAAGATTCAATAATATTCGGTGATGGGAATCAAGGCAAGGTAAAAGGATTAGGTAAAATTGCTATTTCAAATGAGCACTCTATCTCTAATGTGTTTTTAGTTGAGTCTCTTGGATATAACTTGCTATCTGTTAGTCAATTATGCAATATGGGATATAATTGTCTATTTACAAATATAGATGTGTCTGTCTTTAGAAGAAGTGATGGTTCACTAGCTTTTAAGGGTGTATTAGACGGCAAACTTTATTTAGTTGATTTTGCAAAAGAGGAGGCCGGTCTAGATGCATGCTTAATTGCCAAGACTAGCATGGGCTGGTTGTGGCATCGCCGCTTAGCACATGTGGGGATGAAGAACCTTCACAAGCTTCTAAAGGGAGAACACGTGATAGGTTTGACTAACGTGCAATTCGAAAAAGATAGACCTTGTGCAGCTTGTCAAGCAGGTAAACAAGTGGGAGGAGCACATCACAGCAAGAATGTGATGACCACCTCAAGACCTCTGGAGCTGCTGCATATGGACCTCTTCGAACCCGTCGCCTATCTGAGCATAGGAGGAAGTAAGTATGGTCTAGTTATTGTGGATGACTTCTCCCGCTTCACTTGGGTGTTCTTTTTGCAGGATAAGTCTGAAACCCAAGGGACCCTCAAGCGCTTCCGCAAGAGAGCTCAAAATGAGTTTGAGCTCAAGGTAAAGAAGATAAGGAGCGACAACGGGTCCGAATTCAAGAATCTTCAAGTGGAGGAGTTTCTTGAGGAGGAGGGGATCAAGCACGAGTTCTCCGCTCCCTACACACCTCAGCAAAATGGTGTGGTAGAGAGGAAGAACAGGACGCTCATTGATATGGCAAGAACTATGCTTGGAGAGTTCAAGACCCCCGAGTGTTTTTGGTCGAAAGCCGTAAACACGGCTTGCCACGCCATCAACAGGGTCTATCTTCACCGCCTCCTCAAGAAGACCTCATACGAGCTGCTAACTGGTAACAAACCCAATGTATCGTACTTTCGTGTATTTGGGAGTAAATGCTACATTCTAGTGAAGAAGGGTAGGAATTCCAAATTTGCTCCCAAAGCTGTAGAAGGGTTTTTATTAGGTTATGATTCAAATACAAAGGCGTATAGGGTCTTCAACAAATCATCGGGTTTGATTGAAGTCTCTAGCGACGTTGTATTTGATGAGACTAATGGCTCTCCAAGAGAGCAAGTTGTTGATCTTGATGATGTAGATGAAGAAGACGTTCCAACGGCCGCAATACGCACCATGGCGATTGGAGAGGTGCGGCCACAGGAACAAAATGAGCGAGATCAACCTTCTTCCTCAACTATGGTGCTTCCCCCAACTCAAGACGATGAACAGGTTCATCAACAGGAGGCGTATGATCAAGGGGGAGCACAAGATGATTATGTGATGGAGGAAGAAGCGCAACCGGCACCTCCAACCCAAGTTCGAGCGATGATTCAAAGGGATCATCCCGTCGACCAAATTCTGGGCGATATTAGCAAGGGAGTAACTACTCGATCTCGATTAGTTAATTTTTGTGAGCATTACTCCTTTGTCTCTTCTATTGAGCCTTTCAGGGTAGAAGAGGCCTTGCTAGATCCGGATTGGGTGTTGGCCATGCAGGAGGAACTCAACAACTTCAAGCGCAATGAAGTTTGGACACTGGTGCCTCGTCCCAAGCAAAATGTTGTGGGAACCAAGTGGGTGTTCCGCAACAAACAGGACGAGCACGGGGTGGTGATGAGGAACAAGGCTCGACTTGTGGCAAAAGGTTATGCCCAAGTCGCAGGTTTGGACTTTGAGGAGACATTTGCTCCTGTGGCTAGGCTAGAATCAATTCGTATCTTGCTAGCATATGCCGCTCACCATTCTTTCAGGTTGTACCAAATGGATGTGAAGAGCGCTTTCCTCAATGGGCCGATCAAGGAGGAGGTGTATGTGGAGCAACCCCCTGGCTTCGAGGATGAACGGTACCCCGACCATGTGTGTAAGCTCTCTAAGGCGCTCTATGGACTTAAGCAAGCTCCAAGAGCATGGTATGAATGCCTTAGAGACTTTTTAATTGCTAATGCTTTCAAGGTCGGGAAAGCCGATCCAACTCTTTTCACTAAGACTTGTGACAGCGATCTTTTTGTGTGTCAAATTTATGTTGATGACATAATATTTGGTTCTACTAATAAAAAGTCTTGTGAAGAATTTAGCAGGGTGATGACGCAGAAATTCGAGATGTCAATGATGGGCGAGTTGAACTACTTCCTTGGGTTCCAAGTGAAGCAACTCAAGGACGACACCTTCATCTCTCAAACGAAGTACACGCAAGACTTGCTGAAGCGGTTTGGAATGAAGGATGCCAAGCCCGCAAAGACTCCGATGGGGACCGACGGACACACTGATCTCAACAAAGGAGGTAAGTCCGTTGATCAAAAGGCATACCGGTCAATGATAGGGTCATTACTTTACTTATGTGCTAGTAGACCGGATATTATGCTTAGCGTATGCATGTGTGCTAGATTTCAATCCGATCCTAAGGAGTGTCACTTAGTGGCAGTGAAGCGAATCCTTAGATATTTAGTTGCTACGCCGTGCTTTGGGCTCTGGTATCCAAAGGGGTCTACCTTTGACTTGATTGGATACTCAGATTCCGACTATGCTGGATGTAAGGTCGATAGGAAGAGTACATCGGGGACATGCCAATTCTTAGGAAGGTCCCTGGTGTCATGGAATTCTAAGAAACAAACCTCCGTTGCCCTATCCACCGCTGAGGCCGAGTATGTTGCCGCAGGACAGTGTTGCGCGCAACTACTTTGGATGAGGCAAACCCTCAGGGACTTTGGCTACAATCTGAGCAAAGTCCCACTTCTATGTGATAATGAGAGTGCTATCCGCATGGTGGAAAATCCTGTTGAACATAGCCGCACAAAGCACATAGACATCCGGCATCACTTTTTGAGAGACCACCAGCAAAAGGGAGATATCGAAGTGTTTCATGTTAGCACCGAGAACCAGCTAGCCGATATCTTTACCAAGCCTCTAGATGAGAAGACCTTTTGCAGGTTGCGTAGTGAGCTAAATGTCTTAGATTCGCGGAACTTGGATTGATTTATAGCATACATGTGTTTATGCCTTTGATCATGTTCCTTATGCATTTTGTTGCTTAGTTATGGTGCTCAAGTTGTACAAACACTCCCTGGACCTCACAAGTCCGTTGCAAAGTGATGCACATGTTTAGGGGGAGATGTGTTACAACTTGACCCTTTGAGACTAACCCTGTGCTTGAGTTTGATGCTTTAGTCTCAAAGAAGGATTGAAAGGGAAAAGATGGACTTGGACCATGAAAGACTTCCACTGCACTCCGATGAGAGGGTAACTTATTCCAAGTTCATCTCATGTACTCTTATTGCCTTTGCATTCTTATTGAAGATTCTGGTGAGGCAATGGGGTTCTAGGGCCAAAATTGATCCCGTTTTGGTGCTTGATGCCAAAGGGGGAGAAAATAAAGGCCAAAGCGATAAATGGATCAGCTACCACTTGAGAGATTTTGAAAATAGTAGAATAGAGCTTTTGGTTTGACAAAACTCTTTTATTGTCTCTCTTGTCAAAAGTTGGCTTCTTGTGGTCTCTCTTGTCAAAAGTTGGCTTCTTGTGGGGAGAAGTGTTGATTATGGGAAAAAGGGGAGTTTTTGAACTCTTGAATCAATTTCTCTTGGAATGACTCTCTTTATGTCTTAACATGTGTGTTTGACTTAGAGATAGAAATTTGAGTTTGATTTGCAAAAACAAACCAAGTGGTGGCAAAGAGTGATCCATATATGCCAAATCTGATTCAAAACAAATTTGAGTTTTATTT
This sequence comes from Zea mays, assembly GCF_902167145.1. NCBI lineage: Eukaryota > Viridiplantae > Streptophyta > Magnoliopsida > Poales > Poaceae > Zea > Zea mays. Next base: position 11,675,193 of record NC_050100.1, read on the forward strand.
GAAGTGATTTTGCACTTGTTCTACTTGCTTTATGTTATGTTGGCATAAATCACCAAAAAGGGGGAGATTGAAAGGGAAATGTGCCCTTGGGCCATTTCTAAGTATTTTGGTGATTGAGTGCCAACGCAAGTGCTTTTGTGTTGATCTATGCAATGTGGTGGACAAAGTGCAAATCATGTCAAAAGGTATGTTTCTAGACTTAGTACATTATTTTATGGACTAATGTGTTGTATCTAAGTGCTGGAAACAGGAAAAATCGAATTGGAAATGAGATGGTTTTGTTCAGCCAAGTCTGCTCAGTCTGGGAGCACCGGACTGTCCGGTGGTGCACCAGACAGTGTCCGGTGCGCCAGGCTGGCTCGAGTGAACCGGCTGCTCTCGGGAATCCACCGGAGACGTACGGCTATAATTCACCGGACTGTCCGGTGTGCACCGGACTGTCCGGTGAGCCAACGGTCGGCCGCGCGATCTGCGCGGGACACGTGGCCGAGCCAACGGCTAGAAGGGGGCACCGGACTGTCCGGTGTGCACCGGACATGTCCGGTGCGCCAACGGCTCTCTGGCTGACAACGGTCGGCTGCGCCAGTTAAGGAAAGAAATCTGGCACCGGACAGTGTTCGGTGTGCACCGGACTGTCCGGTGCGCCAGTCGACAGAAGGCAAGATCAGCCTTCCCAGATTGCTCTCAACGGCTCCTAGCTGCCTTGGGGCTATAAAAGGGACCCCTAGGCGCATAGAGGAGTACATCAAGCATACTAAAAGCAATCCTAAGCACCGAGACTTCGATTCCACGCATTTGTTTCTTTGTGATAGCATCTAGAGCTCTAGCTAAGTTGTAAACTCATTGGGTTGTGTTGCGAGCTTTAGTTGCGACTTGTGTGCGTGTTGTTGCTCTGATTTTTGAGTCTTGTGTGAGTTGCTAATCCCTCCCTTGCTCTGTGCTTCTTTGTGAACATCAAAAGTGTAAGGGCGAGAGGCTCCAAGTTGTGGAGATTCCTCGCGAACGGGATAAGAAAAGAAAAGCAAAACACCGTGGTATTCAAGTTGATCATTGGATCACTTGAGAGGAGTTGAGTGCAACTCTCGTCCGTTGGGACGCCACAACGTGGAGTAGGCAAGTTTTGTACTTGGCCGAACCACGGGATAAACCACTGTGTCATCTCTGTGTTGAACTTTGTGTGGTTATCGTACTGTGCAAGTTCTTCTCTCTAGCCACTTGGTGATTATTGTGCTAACACTTAACCAAGTTTTGTGGCTTAAGTTTTAAGTTTTACAGGATCACCTATTCACCCCCCCTCTAGGTGCTCTCAGGAACCTGGATTGATTTATAGCATACATGTGTTTATGCCTTTGATCATGTTCCCTATGCATTTTGTTGTTTACTTATGGTGCTCAAGTTGTACAAACACTCCCCGGACCTCACAAGTCCTTTTTGCAAGTGATGCACATATTTAGGGGGAGCTGTGCTACAACTTGACCCTTTGAGACTAACCATGTGCTTGAGTTTGCTTGTTTTAGTCTCAAAGGAGGTTTGAAAGGGAAAAGGTGGACTTGGACCATGAAAGACTTCCACTGCACTCCGATGAGAGGGTAACTTATTCCAAGTTCATCTCATATACTCTTATTGCCTTTGTATTCTTATTAAAGATTTTGGTGAGGCAATGGGGTTAAGGGGCCAAGATTAATCCCGTTTTAGTGCTTGATGCCAAAGGGGGAGAAAATAAAGGCCAAAGCGATAAATGGATCAGCTACAACTTGAGAGATTTTGAAAATAATAGAATAGAGCTTTTGGTTTGTCAAAACTCTTTTATTGTCTCTCTTGTCAAAAGTTGGCTTCTTGTGGGGAGAAATGTTGATTATGGGAAAAGGGGAGTTTTTGAAATCTTGAATCAATTTCTCTTGGAATGACTCTCTTTTTGTCTTAACATGTGTGTTTGACTTAGAGATGGAAATTTGAGTTTGATTTGCAAAAACAAACCAAGTGGTGGCAAAGAGTGATCCATATATGTCAAATTTGAATCAAAACAATTTGAGTTCTTATTTGAATTGATTTTGTATTTGTTCTACTTGCTTTATATTGTGTTGGCATAAATCACCAAAAAGGGGGAGATTGAAAGGGAAATGTGCCCTTGGGCCATTTCTAAGTATTTTGGTGATTTAGTGTCCAACACAAGTGCCTAAGTGTAAAATGGTGGGCAAAGTACAAATCAAGGATAAAGGTATGTTTCTCAGACTTTGTACATTGTTTTAGAGACTAATGTATTGTGTCTAAGTGCTGGAAACAGGAAAAATCGAATTGGAAATGAGATGACTTTGTTCAGCCAAAGTCTGCTCAGTCTGGGAGCACCGGACTGTCCGGTGGTGCACCGGACAGTGTCCGGTGCGCCAGGCTGGCTCGAGCGAACTGACCGCTCTCGGGAATTCACCGGCGACGTACGGCTATAATTCACCGGACTGTCCGGTGTGCACCAGACTGTCCGGTGAGCACCGGAATGTCCGGTGAGCCAACGGTCGGCCGCGCGATCTGCGCGGGACACGTGGCCGGGCCAACGGCTAGAAAGGGGCACTGGACTGTCCGGTGTGCACCGGACATGTCCGGTGCGCCAACGGCTCTCTGGCTACCAACGGTCGGCTTCGCCATAGAAGGAAGGAAATCGGGCACCAGACAGTGTCCGGTGTGCACCGGACTGTCCGGTGTGCACCGAACTGTCCGGTGCGCCAGACGACAGAAGGCAAGATTTGCCTTCCCAGATTGCTCTCAACGGCTCCTAGCTGCCTTGGGGCTATAAAAGGGACCCCTAGGCGCATGGAGGAGAACACCAAGCATTCTCTAAGCATTCCTAAGCACTAAGACATCGATTCCACGCCTTTGATTCTTTGCGATAGCAATTAGAGCTCTAGTTGAGTTGTGAAATCATTGAGTTGTGTTGTGAGCTCTTGTTGCGACTTGTGTGCGTGGTGTTGCTGTGATTTCTTGTCTTGAGTGTGTTGCTTATCCCTCCCTTACTCCGTGCTTCTTTGTGAACTTCAAGTGTAAGGGCGAGAGGCTCCAAGTTGTGGAGATTCCTCGCAAACGGGATTAAGAAAAGCAAAGCAAAACACCGTGGTATTCAAGTGGGTCTTTGGACCACTTGAGAGGGGTTGATTGCAACCCTCGCCCGTTGGGACACCACAACGTGGAGTAGGCAAGCGTTGGTCTTGGCTGAACCACGGGATAAACCACTGTGTCATCTCTGTGATTGTTTTCTTGTGGTTATTGTGTTTTGCTAAAGACTTCTCTCTAGCCACTTGGCGATTACTGTGCTAACGTCTAACCAAGTTTTGTGGCTTAAGTTTAAAGTTTTATAGGATCACCTATTCACCCCCCCTCTAGGTGCTCTCAATCGCGCCGCGCGGGGATGAGATCGCCGCTCCCCAAGACGGGTCGCGGTTCTGCGCCCCCCTCCTCCAAGGCGTTGGGACCCCCTGCAGTCGATGCATCGGGTACCCCCTCGGCTAAGGAGGCGGGCTTCCGATCACCGACCTCGGCAACAGCGGCCGCCCCCTCCTTATGACCGAGACTGGGAAGGTCGGAGACGACCTCGAGCAGTGGCACCTCAGCCATCCCAGCATCGGCAGCGACGGGTGGCTCCACGGGCAAAACAGCAACGACCTCGGCAGGAGCTGGTGCAGGCGCCGGCAACACGTCAGGTGTGCTCAGGGCCGCGGCCACGCCAGCAGCCTCCCCTGGCACGATGGCCGCCCCGACGGAGGTGTCGGCCTGGGGGGGCTTGCCCCATGGCAACTCGTGCCGCCTGGGCCCCCCGCTTGAGGGCATCTTGTGCGGAGGCCAGCCAACCGGCGTGGCGCGGTGCGGCACTGGCTGCAGAAGCCGGCATCGTCTTAAGGGCCTTCCGGGGAGCCAGACCGGCCGAACCATGCCTCCGTTTGCTGAGAGGAAAAGGTAAAGCAGGATTAGGACACACGAAGAAGGAGCCAAAACAGAGGTATCCTCAGATACTTACCCGCTCCGGACCAAGGCCAATCATGCCTGCGGGGAGGCCCCTCGGGCCTCGGTCCCCGCAGGCGCCGCCGAGGTTCGCCCCGCTACCGGCTTCGGCGCCGTTCCCACCTCGGGCGCCCGGGGCGCCGAAGGGACGGCCTGCCCTTGCACCGTCACGACGGCTCGAGGATCAACCTCCTGTACGGCCGGCACGGGCGACTGCTCTTGGGGGACAGGCGGGTCGGCCTGACTCCCCAGGGTCACCTCAACTACCTCGGCCAAGGGGTCAAGTACCCCCTCGGCCTGCCCCCGCTCCTCGGACCGGGATCTAGATGGCCTGGCCCCAGATGCCGATGGCTCCAGCTCACTTGGAGGCTGGCTCGACGACCCCTGGCCCAGCCTCAGATTCAGGCTAAGGCCAAGGTGGGCCGCCATGTCGTCGTCCTCGTCATCATCGTCATCATCGTCGTCAGGCGTCTCCGGCGACGACTCCCTTGGGAGCCCGTCCCTCTCTTGCCTCCGACGGCGCCTCTTCAAGGCGTGCCGAGCCCGCATCCGCTCGCGAGCCTGGGCCTTCTCCGCGTCCTTCTTCTCCTTCTTCTTCTCCGCGGCGACCCTCCGCGTGGCTCGGTCCACCGCGTCCTCCGGGACCGGTGGTAGGGAGGGCTTGAAAAACCCCAACTCCTATAGACAAACGGAAATCCCGATGGTGAGAATCAAAAGCAACCCGGCACAAGGTAGAAGAAAGAGCGGACACTCACCAGGGACACGTACCCACGCTCGGGACGCATCACGGGCTGGGTAAGGGCGCCGGCATCCAGACTCCCTACCGTGCCCGCTATCCGCCTGCGGAGGTCGTCGGTGGAAAGGGGAGCCGAGGACATTTGCGAGCCCTCCAAATCAACCCTCGGCTTCATCTCTGAGAGCGGCAACCGCCGCTCTGCCAAAGGGATCACCCTCCGGCGATGGATGGCGGCGACCACCCCCGCAGCGGTGAGCCCCCCATCTCGCAACCTCTGCAAGGCCTCCAGAAGAGGCTGGAGATTCTCTTGTTTCTCGCGCGTGGCCCCCCAACTCCAGTTGCTGCCGGCGGTGGTCACCACTCATTGAGAAAACGACGGGAGCCTTCCATCGTCATTCTGGAGGTAAAACCACCGACGCTGCCACCCCTTGTTTGAAGACACAAGGATGGCGGGGATGTACTGCTGCGCGCGCGCCTACCTCAACTGGAGGGTGCAGCCACCAGCCCGCACCGCCATGAGGACCTTCTTTTCCCCCGTCGTCAAGGCAAAAAGCTCCACGAAGAAGAGATGGGTCCACAGATCCCAGTGGGGGTCAATCCCCAAAAAGCCCTCGCAAACCGCCACAAAGATGGCCGCTTGCGCAATGGAGTTGGGGTTGAAGTTGTGCAGCTCCACCCCGTAGTAATGCAGGAGCGCCCGCATGAAACGGCTTGCTGGCACTCCGAACCCCCGCTCATGGAAGGAGACGAAACTCAGCACATACCCCGGCGGCGAGGTCAGGTCGGCCCCGCTTGAAGGGACCATCCACTCCGGCTGTGGGCCACCGGAGAGGGGACGAAGCAAACCATCGGCGACGAGGGCCTCCAGATCGTCCACCGTGATGATGGAGAAAGGCCACGGGTCGCGCGACGGAACGACGGTCACCCGGTCGGCCATCGCCAAACGAAGGGGGTGATGGCGGAGCGGACAAGGTGCGCTGTTTTCTTTCTCTGGCTATTCTCTTAGGTTGCGAAAACCAAAGCAGGAGGCGAGCAGCAGAGTAAAGAACCACTGCCGGTCCCTCCTCCGGGTATATAAAGGCTCGGGCGAGATCCGTTCCGCACTTCGCCTGAACCCGCCGCGAAATTCAAACTCGAAGGCGAAACGCCCGTTCCTCGAACGGCTCGTGCAACGGCCGCCCCGCGAACCGCCCGTCCCGTCACATTAACTCCGCGGCAGGGCAAGCGCCACCTTTGGCAGGCGAAGCAGGCGTCGTTTCACCTCCGCCATGATGACCGCGTCAAAAAAGGTGCGCCACACCGTTTAAATTCATATCCTTTTCTTCTTCCCCTTTCTCTCTCTTGCTATAGGGATCAGGAAAGGGGACATTTCGAAAGGGATCCTTCTCCGCGAAGGAAGCGGGCCCCGAGCCCTCCTACTGATCAGGGGTTCGAAGGCTGGCCCCTCGGAAGGGTTCGACAGCCGCTCTAGAGCACTCGGGCTTCAGGCTCATTACTGATCAGAGGTTCGAAGGTTGGCCCCTCGGAAGGGTTCGACAGCCGCCTCAGAGCACTCAGGCTCCGCGCCCACTACTGATCAGGGGTTCGAAGGCTGGCCTCTCGAAGGGTTCGATAGCCGCCCCAGAGCATGCAGAGCGAGGGATGACTCTAGGTACGTCCGATACATGGCCGAGGCTCGGGCTACGCTCCCGAGGTACCCTAGGACATTTCCGAGACCAGCAGGAGCGATTTTGTAACAGGATCCCACCAGAGGGAGGCATCGAGCCCTCGGACCCTATCGAATGGGACCGGGTCCGGCAAATCACCTGCGGGTGCTTTTGGAGCGCGCCTCTGGGCCACTAGCCAACCCTTATCGAACGAGGCACGGGCGTCCACTCGGATCACCCGTTAGCAACTCACTGGAAACACCATGTTCGGCGCCCTCCGAGGGCAACATGGCGCTTTCCCCCCTCCTCCTTGCGGAAAGGCGACGAAGGGGCGTATGATAAAAGTCGAGTCAGTCCTTGATCGTCCTCTCGCTCCGTGCAGAGGCTCGGGGGCTGCTCTCGCAAACCCGGCTACGGCCAAACCGTTGACAGCGTCAACAAACCAGCCTGAAAACTCGGAACCTGACCATGCACCCGGACTACCATCAGATCGCATGAGGGAACAACCAGACCGGCCGAGGCATCACGAAAGGCATTAAGACCTCAGAGGAGTCAAACCACTCCTCCGAGGCCTCGGGGGCTACACCCGGCGGGTGCGCTCACGCGCACCCACCGGAACAAAATGTAACCGAGAAAGGCCGGTCCCCTTGGAAAAAAGTGCGACAAAGCCTCCAAGCGAGTACCAACACTCCCTTTGAGGCTCGGGGGCTACTGGCGGGTACCATAATTAGGGGTACCCCCAACACTCCTAAACTCGGCTGGTAATCACCATCAGCGCAAGCCGCAGAGACTGATGGGCATGATTCAGGTCAAAGCTTCGTCCACTCAAGGGACATGATCTCGCCTCGCCCGAGCCCGGCCTCGAGCAAGAATAGTACTCCTAGACGAATTCACGCCTCGCCCGAGGGCCTCCTCAAGCAACGGGCGCACCCTCAACTCGCCGGAGGCCCATCTTGGGCAGGCTTCGCAGTGAAGCAACCTTGGCCAGATCGCCTCGCCAACCGACCGTATCGCAGGAGCATTCAATGCGAGGATTTGGGCATGATCGCTGCACAAGATTTGCTCCCCCGACAGAGCTTTGTCGTTTGTGTGTGGAAGTCGAGCGGTTTGGGGCAGTGTACATAGAGTTGTCGTGTCACAAAGGTGGCAGTGTCACAAGGTGAGTCCCAAGGTAAAACTGCACCAAAACCGTGTCAAATGAAATTGGTTTGAGTTCAAACTTTTCCAGGGCGTGTTCAAGGGAATTTGGCACAACTTTGATGTTTGGACTTGTTTGATTTGAGTTTTGAAAAATAGAGAACGCAATTGATCTTTGAAAAGAGGTCTGAATTTCAGAAATTCAGAAATCTGAATTTCTCCAAGGGTTCATGGTTCAAGGGCTGATTTGGGAATTTTAAAAAGACCAAATGGCCAAACTCTCTTACTATGATTTGTTAGTTAATCAGTGAACTAAAACTTTGTAATTTGGTTTTCTCCAAAATTTGTATTTTTCTCCCAAGGGTTTCTCCCATTTACCCTTTATGCTTAAATGGTTCACTTAGGATTAACTAGGGTTTAAGAGTTTTTCCTTCCTTAGAATTCATGAAAACTTTAAGGAGGGTTTAAGTAGACTTCAACATAATTCTTTGTTCTCATTTTTAATGTTTATCCTTTCATTGAGATTGCATGTGATCAAGGGTTGGGGTTAGCTTAAGGAAGAACCCTAGGTGACACTGGGGTGTCATAGCCTCCCCCCTTAAAGGAATCTTGTCCCGAGATTTGGGCCAGAGTCCTCTCGGGGTGAAGCGAAGGGTGAGACTTATAGGAAGTGGGTGCTTATTGTTATTATTAAAGCAACTGCTCTTCGAATGTCATTCTCTTTGCAACTTCAGAAGGAAGCCATTTTTAAGTTTTGTTTCATGATTACTTCGTTCTGATTTAAGATCATATTTTTGAAAATTAGATTCGAAGGGCAGGAGGAGGGGTTGGGGTGTGATTATGTACTAGCTTCCTTAGGTAGGCAATCGAGGAAGTTGGATCTCAAGAATTCCTCGGTTTCCCAAGTAGCTTCTTCCTCTGAGTGATTACTCCACTGGACCTTGTACATCTTGATCGATTTAGCCCGAGTTGATCTTTCTTTGCAATCCAGAATCTTGGAGGGGTACTCTTGGTACGATAGATCTGGCTCTATCTCCAATTCTAGCTCTGCTATGATCTCGATCGGCAATCGAACACACTTCTTCAACTGAGATACATGGAACACACTGTGAATGGCAGACATTTTTGAAGGTAGCTTCAGGTTATATGCCACGGGTCCACATGCTTCTATGATCTCATAAGGTCCAATGTAACGAGGGGCTAGCTTGCCTTTGATCCCAAACCTCTGCACACCCTTGGTGGGTGATACCTTGAGGTATACAAAATCTCCCACCTCGAACTGGAGAGGTTTCCTTCTTCTATCATGGTAACTTTTCTGCCTGGCCTGAGCAGCTTCTAGATTCTTCCTGATTAGTTTGACCTTCCTTTCGGCTTCAGTCACTAAGTCAGGTCCAAAAACTCCTCTTTCTCCAGGTTGAGACCAATTGAGTGGTGTCCTGCACCTTCTTCCATAGAGAGCTTCGAAAGGTGCCATCCTTAGGCTGGATTGATAACTGTTGTTATAAGCAAACTCTGCCAAGGAGAGGTGCTTATCCTAGTTCTTGCCACAATCGATTGCACAAGCTCTCAGCATATCCTCCAGGATTTGGTTTACCCTTTCCGTCTGATCATCAGTCTGTGGGTGGTAAGCTGAACTTCTGATTAGCTTGGTTCCCAAAGACTTCTGCAGTTGTTCCCAAAATCTGGCAACAAATTGAGCTCCTCGGTCAGAAACAATGGTCCGAGGTAAACCGTGCAAACACACGATTCGGTCAATATACAATTCTGCATACTTTTGAGCCTTATCAGTGGTGTGCACAGGAAGAAAATGTGCCACTTTCGTCAGTCAGTCCACAATAACCCAAATCGAATCATGATGACGAGAGGTGTTGGGCAGACCCACAATGAAATCCATGCTGATGTCATCCCATTTCCACGAAGGTATAGATAGGGGTTGCAAAGCTCCAGCTGATTTCAGGTGGCTTGCCTTTATCCTCTGACAGGTGTCACATTCTGATACATACTGGGCTATTTCCCTCTTCATTCTGGTCCACCAATACAAAGGCTTCAGATCATGGTACATTTTGGTGCTTCCCGGATGCATAGAGAATTTGGAGAGATGAGCCTCATCCAAGATTTTCCTCTTGAGGTCCTAGTTTTTAGGAATCACCAATCTGCTTTTGAACCATAACACACCCTTTTCATCTTGGCGGAAACAATTATACTTCTCAACCTTCTGATGGAGATTCTTCTTGATAATCTGGACTCCCTTGTCACTGAGCTGGGCCATGATGATCTGGTCTTGCAAAGCTGGCTCGATAGAAATGTGAGACAAAGAACCAGAAGGAATCACTTCAATTTGCATCTTGCTCAACTCATCACACAAGGTGTTAATGCGAGAATCCATCAGAATACAATTGCATTGCAACTTCCGACTCAAGGCATCTACTACCACATTGGCTCTTCCTGGGTGATAATGTACATCCAGGTCATAATCCTTGATCAGCTCTAGCCATCTTCTCTACCTCATGTTGAGATAAGCCTGAGTAAATATGTACTTAAGGCTCTTATGATCAGTGAAGATGTTGCAGTGGGTTCCCATTAAATAGTGCCTCCACATTTTTAATGCATGAATCACTGCTGCCAACTCGAGGTCATGAGTGGGATAATTCTGCTCATGAGGCCTGAGTGCTCTTGAGGCATAAGCGATGACTCGGTTGTCTTGCATTAAGACACAACCTAGTCCAGTGCCAGAGGCATCGCAATACACATCAAAAGGCTTGCTGTTGTCGGGTTGCGCTAATACTGGTGTTGTGGTCAGATGCTGCCTTAATGCATGGAAGGCATCTTCGCACTTCTGACTCCAAACAAACTTGGCTTCTTTCTTCAGCAACTCAGTTATATGCTTCGCAATTCGAGAGAAATCCGGAATAAATCTTCGGTAATAACCAGCTAATCCCAGAAAACTCCGGATCTGACGGACAGTCGTTGGTGGCTTCCAGTTCATCACCTCTTGCACTTTATCAGGATCAACAGTTATTCCTGCGTGAGAGATAGTGTGACCTAAGAATTTGATTTCCTTTAGCCAAAAATCACACTTGGATAACTTGGCATAAAGGTGGTGCTCTCGTAGACGTTGAAGCACTACATGCAAATGTCTGGCATGTTCTTCTTCGTTCTTTGAGTACACCAAAATATCATCGATGAAAACCACTACGAATTTGTCTAATTCAGGCATGAAAACATAATTCATCAGATACATGAAATATGCTGGTGCATTTGTCAGCCCAAATGACATCACCAAAAATTCATATAGCCCATATCTGGTTGAGAATGCCGTCTTCGGAATATCGCTTGCTCGTATCTTGATCTGATGGTAGCCAGAGCGAAGGTCTATCTTGGAAAACATTTTGGCCCCGACCAACTGGTCAAAGAGAACATCAATACGAGGCAAAGGATACTTGTTCTTGATAGTTACCGCATTAAGAGGGTGGTAATCTATACACAGCCTCAAGCTTTCATCCTTCTTCTTCACAAACAGTGCTGGACATCCCCAAGGCGAAGTACTTGGGCGAATAAATCCCTTATCCAGCAACTCCTGTAATTGCTTCTTCAATTCTGCCAACTCAGCGGGTGGCATTCGGTAGGGCCTCTTGGAAATTGGTGTCGTTCCCGGTTGCAACTCGATGGCAAATTCAATATCCCGGTCTGGTGGCATTCCTGGCAATTCATCAGGAAAGACATCTGCATACTCACAGACCACTGGGATTTTCTTTAGAGGTAACTCCGTCATAGAGAAAGCACATAACTGAGTAGAACCTTGACTGGGCAGAATTAAGGTGAAGTTCCCACAGAACAGAGAATTAATTTCCCCGGTACGACTGGCTACATCAAGCACAACTTGGTGCAAGGTCATCCAATTAGCTCCCAGAATAATGTCCACATTTTCCAAACCCAAAACAAGAAGGGTGGTTTTGACAATGTGGCTTCCCAGTTGAATAGGCACACTTTGGTTTAATTGATTAGTTGAAATTTTACCCCCAGGTGTGACTATCATAAATGACCCTTTTGAGTGAGAGAATGGTAGTTCACATTTAGCACTGAACTTTTGGTTAATGAAACTATGAGATGCACCAGAATCAAACAGAATTAAAGCAGGTTGATTATAAACTGAAAAGATACCGGTCATGATAGGAGCTCCCTCAGGTACTTCCTCCAGAGTAGTGAAGTTGAGCTTCCCTTGCCTGACTTGTACCTTCTGCTTTCTTCCCTTGTTGAAAGGGAATTAGGCTTACACCTACTTCCTAATTGATTTTGGTGGTTGAATTGCCCAACACAAATAATTGAACTAACTAGTTTGCTCTAGTGTACAAGTTATACAGGTGCCAAAGGTTCACACTTAGCCAATAAAAAGACCAAGAATTGGGTTCAACAAAGAGAGCAAGGGTTAACCGAAGGCAGCCCTGGTCTGGCGCACCGGACTGTCCGGTGCACCAGGGGACTTCAAGCCAAACTCTTCACCTTTGGGAAAATCTAGAGGCGCTCTGCTATAATTCACCAGACTGTCCGGTGTACACCGGATAGTGTCCGGTGCCCCAGAGGAGAGCGACTCTGGAACTCGCCAGCCTCGGGAATTCGCTCCGCTATAATTCACCGGACATGTCTGGTGCACACCGGACTGTCCGGTGAGCCAGTGGAGCAACGGCTACTTCACACCAACGGTCACCTGCAGAAGCATTAAATGCGCGCCAGAGCGCGCAGAAGTCAGGCACGCGCGAAGTGGCACACCGGACACTCTACAGTACATGTCCGGTGTGCCACCGGACATCCCGGCGGGCCCAACAGTCAGAGCTCCAACGGTCGGAACCCAACGACCTGGTGACATGGCTGGCGCACCGGACAGTGTCCGGTGGCGCACCGGACTGTCCGGTGCGCCATGCGACAGCAGCCTCCACCAAACGGCTAGTTTGGTGGTTGGGGTTATAAATACCCCCAACCACCCCACATTCAAGTTATCCAAGTTTTCCACCTTCCAACCACTTACAAGAGCTAGGCATTCAATACAAGACACACCCAAGTGATCAAATCCTCTCCCAATTCCACAAAAGCATTAGTGACTAGTGAGAGTGATTTGTCGTGTTCTTTTGAGCTCTTGCGCTTGGATCGCTTTCTTCTTTCTCATTCTTTCTTGTGATCAATACTCACTTGTAACCAAGGCAAGAGACACCAATTGTGTGGTGGTCCTTGCGGGGAAGTTTTGTTCCCGGTTGATTTGAGAAGAGAAAGCTCACTCGGTCCGAGGGACCGTTTGAGAGAGGGAAGGGGTTGAAAAAGACCCAGCCTTTGTGGCCTCCTCAACGGGGAGTAGGTTTGCGAGAACCGAACCTCGGTAAAACAAATCCGAGTGTCACACTCTTTATTTGCTTGCGATTTGTTTTGCACCCTCTCTCGCGGACTTGATTATATTTCTAACTCTAACCCGGCTTGTAGTTGTGATTAACTTTATAAATTTCAGTTTCACCCTATTCACCCCCCTTCTAGGCGACTTTCAATTGGTATCGGAGCCCGGTGCTTCATTAGAGCCTAACCGCTCGAAGTGATGTCGGGAGAACACGCCAAGAAGGAGATGGAGACCGGCGACAAGCCCACTACAAGCCACGGGAAGGCTTCATCGGAAGAGTCCCGCAAAAAGGAGAAAGGGAAGGAGAAGAAAGTCTCCTCCCACAAGTCGCATCGGAGTGGGAACAAGAAAAGGAAGATGAGGAAGGTGGTCTACTACGAGACCGACACCTCATCGCCATCTACCTCCGGCTCTGACGCGCCGTCTGTAACTTCTAAGCGCCATGAGCGCAAGAAGTTTAGTAAGATTCCCTTACACTACCCTCGCACCTCTAGACATACTCCATTGCTTTCCGTTCCATTAGGCAAACCACCAACCTTTGACGGTGAAGATTATGCTAGGTGGAGTGATTTAATGAAATTTCATCTAACCTCACTCCACAAAAGTATATGGAATGTTGTTGAGTTTGGAGCACAGGTACCATCCGTCGGGGATGAGGATTATGATGAGGACGAGGTGGCCCAAATCGAGCACTTCAACTCCCAAGCTGCAACCATACTCCTCGCCTCTCTAAGTAGGGAGGAGTACAACAAGGTGCAAGGATTAAAGAGCACCAAGGAAGTTTGGGACGTGCTCAAGACCGCGCACGAGGGTGATTAACTAACCAAGATCACCAAGCGAGAAACGATCGAGGGGGAGCTCGGTCGCTTCCGTCTTCGCCAAGGGGAGGAGCCTCAAGATATGTACAACCGGCTCAAAACCTTGGTAAATCAAGTGCGCAACCTCGGGAGCAAGAAATGGGATGACCACGAGGTGGTTAAGGTTATTCTAAGATCACTCATTTTCCTTAACCCTACTCAAGTACAATTAATTTGTGGTAATCCTAGATATACACTAATGACTCCCGAGGAAGTAATCGGGAATTTTGTGAGCTTTGAGTTTATGATAAAGGGCTCACGGAAGATCAACGAGCTTGACGATCCCTCCACGTCCGAAGCATAACCGGTCGCATTTAAGGCGACGGAGGAGAAGAAGAAGGAGGAGTCTACACCGAGTAGAACACCCATCGACGCCTCCAAGCTCGACAATGAGGAAATGACGCTTGTCATCAAAAGCTTCCGCCAAATCCTCAAGCAAAGGAGGGGGAAAGATTACAAGCCCCACTCCAAGAAGGTTTGCTACAAGTGTGGTAAGCCCAGTCACTTTATAGCAAAATGTCCTATTTCTAGTGACAGTGACAGGGGCGACGACAAGAAGGGAAGAAGAAAGAAGAAGAAGAGGTACTACAAGAAGAAGGGCGGCGATGCCCATGTTTGTCGCGAGTGGGACTCCGACGAAAGCTCTAGCGACTCCTCCGACGACGAGGACACCGCCAACATCGCCGTCACCAAGGGACTCCTCTTCCCCAACGTGGGCCACAAATGCCTCATGGCAAAAGACGGCAAAAATAAGAAGGTTAAATCCAAATCCTCCACTAGATATGAGTCTTCTAGCGATGATAATGCTAGTGATGAGGAAGATAATTTGCGTACTCTTTTTGCCAACTTAAACATGCAACAAAAAGAGAAATTAAATGAATTAATTAGTGACATCCATGAGAAGGATGATCTCTTGGACTCCCAAGAGGACTTCCTAATCAAGGAAAACAAAAAACATGTTAAAGTTAAAAATGCTTATGCTCTAGAAGTTGAAAAATGTGAAAAATTATCTAGTGAACTAAGCACTTGCCATGAGACTATAGACAACCTTAGAAATGAGAATGCTAATTTGTTAGCTAAGGTTGTTTCTATTGCTTGTAATGTTTCAATTACCAATCTCAGAAATGATTATGATGATTTGCTTGCTAAGATTGAAGAATTGAACATTTCTCTTGCTAGCCTTAGAGATGAAAATGAAAAATTGCTTGCTAAGGCTAAGGATCTTGATGTTTGCAACGCTACCATTTCCAACCTTAGAAGTAAAAATGACATATTGCATGCTAAGGTTGTAGAATTAAAATCTTGCAAACCATCTACATCTACCGTTGAGCACACTTCTATTTGTACTAGATGTAGAGATGTTGATATTAATGCTATTCATGATCACATGGCTTTAATTAAACAACAAAATGATCATATAGCAAAGTTAGATGCTAAAATTACCGAGTATGAACTTGAGAATGAAAAATTTAAATTAGCTCGTAGTATGCTTTATAGTGGGAGACGCCCTGGCATTAAGGATGGCATTGGCTTCCAAAGGGGGGACAATGTCAAACTTAATGCCCCTCCCAAGAAATTGTCTAATTTTGTTAAGAGCAAGGCTCCCATGCCTCAAGATAACGAGGGTTACATTTTGTACCCTGCCGGTTATCCTGAGAGCAAAATTAGGAGAATTAATTCTAGGAAGTCTCACTCTGGCCCTAACCATGCCTTTATGTATAAGGGTGAGACATCTAGTTCTAGGCAACCAACCCACGCTAAGTTGCCTAAGAAGAAAACTCCTAGTGCATCAAATGATCATGACATTTCATTTAAAACTTTTGATGCATCTTATGTTTTGACTAACAAATCCGGCAAGGTAGTTGCCAAGTATGTTGGGGGCAAGCACAAGGGGTCAAAGACTTGTGTTTGGGTACCCAAAATTCTTGTGTCTAATGCCAAAGGACCCAAAACTATTTGGGTACCTAAAGTCAAGAACTAAAATTGTTTTGTAGGTTTATGCATCCGGGGGCTCAAGTTGGATCATCGATAGCGGGTGCACAAACCACATGACAGGGGAGAAGAAGATGTTCTCCTCCTACGAGAAAAACCTAGATTCCCAACGAGCTATCACATTCGGGGATGGAAATCAAGGTTTGGTCAAAGGATTGGGTAAAATTGCTATATCTCCTTACCATTCAATTTCTAATGTTTTTCTTGTAGATTCCTTAGATTACAATTTGCTTTCCGTTTCGCAATTATGTCAAATGGGCTACAACTGTCTTTTTACTGATGTAGGTGTCACTGTCTTTAGAAGAAGTGATGATTCAATAGCATTTAAGGGAGTGTTAGAGGGTCAGCTATACTTAGTAGATTTTGATAGAGCTGAACTCGACACTTGCTTAATTGCTAAGACTAACATGGGTTGGCTCTGGCACCGCCGACTAGCCCATGTTGGGATGAAGAATCTTCATAAGCTTCTAAAGGGAGAGCACATTTTAGGATTAACAAATGTTCATTTTGAGAAAGACAGGATTTGTAGCGCATGCCAAGCAGGGAAGCAAGTTGGTGCCCATCATCCACACAAGAACATCATGACGACCGACAGGCCACTGGAGCTCCTACACATGGATCTATTCTCGCTTCACTTTGGTATTCTTTTTGCAGGAAAAATCTCATACCCAAGAGACCTTGAAGGGATTCTTGAGACGGGCTCAAAATGAGTTCGGCTTAAGGATCAAGAAAATTAGAAGCGACAACGGGACGGAGTTCAAGAACTCTCAAGTTGAAGGCTTCCTTGAGGAGGAGGGCATCAAGCATGAGTTCTCTTCTCCCTACACCCCACAGCAAAATGGTGTAGTGGAGAGGAAGAATAGAACTCTATTGGACATGGCAAGAACCATGCTTGATGAGTACAAGACTTCAGATCGGTTTTGGGCTGAGGCGGTCAACATCGCCTGCTACGCCATCAACCGGTTGTATCTACACCGAATCCTCAAGAAGACATCATACGAACTCCTAACCGGTAAAAAGCCCAACATTTCATATTTTAGAGTCTTTGGTACCAAATGCTTTATTCTTGTTAAAAGAGGTAGAAAATCAAAATTTGCTCCTAAGACTGTAGAAGGCTTTTTACTAGGATATGATTCAAACACAAGGGCATATAGAGTCTTTAACAAGTCCTCTGGACAAGTTGAAGTTTCTTGTGATGTTGTGTTTGATGAGACTAACGGCTCTCAAGTAGAGCAAGTTGATCTTGATGAGATAGGTGATGAAGAGGCTCCGTGCATCGCGCTAAGGAACATGTCCATTGGGGATGTGTGTCCTAAGGAATCTGAAGAGCCTCCAAAGATCAACCATCCTCCTCCACGCAAGCATCTCCACCAATTCAAAATGAGGATGAAGCTCAAGTTGATGAAGGAGAAGATCAAACAAATGAGCCACCTCAAAATGACGGCAATGATCAAGGGGGAGATGCAAATGATCAAGCCAAGGAGGATGAAGAAGCAAGGCCACCACACCCAAGAGTCCACCAAGCAATCCAACGAGATCACCCCGTCGACACCATCCTCGGCGACATTCATAAGGGGGTAACCACTAGATCTCGTGTTGCTCATTTTTGTGAACATTACTCTTTTGTTTCCTCTATTGAGCCACACAGGGTAGGGGAAGCACTTCAAGATTCGGATTGGGTGGTGGCGATGCAAGAGGAGCTCAACAACTTCACTAGGAATGAGGTATGGCATTTGGTTCCACGTCCTAATCAAAATGTTGTAGGAACCAAGTGGGTCTTCCGCAACAAGCAAGATGAGCATGGTGTGGTGACAAGGAACAAAGCCCGACTTGTGGCCAAAGGATACTCCCAAGTCGAAGGTTTGGATTTCGGTGAAACCTATGCACCCGTAGCTAGGCTTGAGTCAATTCGCATATTATTAGCCTATGCTACTTACCATGGCTTCAAGCTTTATCAAATGGACGTGAAGAGTGCCTTCCTCAATGGACCAATCAAAGAAGAGGTCTATGTTGAGCAACCTCCCGGCTTTGAAGATAGTGAGTACCCTAACCATGTCTATAAACTCTCTAAGGCGCTTTATGGGCTCAAGCAAGCCCCAAGAGCATGGTATGAATGCCTTAGAGATTTCCTCATCGCTAATGGATTCAAAGTCGGAAAGGCCGATCCTACTTTGTTTACTAAAACTCTTGACAATGATTTGTTTGTATGCCAAATTTATGTTGACGATATTATATTTGGGTCTACTAACGAATCTACATGTGAGGAATTTAGTAGGATCATGACACAAAAATTCGAGATGTCGATGATGGGGGAGTTGAAGTACTTCTTGGGATTTCAAGTGAAGCAACTCCAAGAGGGCACCTTCATTAGCCAAACGAAGTATACTCAAGACATTCTAAGCAAGTTTGGAATGAAGGATGCCAAGCCCATCAAGACACCCATGGGAACCAATGGGCATCTCGACCTCGACACGGAAGGTAAATCCGTAGATCAAAAGGTATATCGGTCGATGATAGGCTCTTTACTCTATTTATGTGCATCTCGACCGGACATTATGCTTTCCGTATGCATGTGTGCAAGATTCCAAGCCGACCCTAAGGAAGCTCACCTTACGGCCGTAAAACGAATCTTGAGATATTTAGTTCATACTCCTAAGTTTGGGCTTTGGTATCCTAGGGGATCCACTTTTGATTTGATTGGTTATTCGGATGCCGATTGGGCGGGGTGTAAGATTAATAGAAAGAGCACATCGGGGACTTGCCAGTTCTTGGGAAGATCCATGGTGTCTTAGGCTTCAAAGAAGCAAAATTCCGTAGCTCTTTCTACCGCCGAAGCCGAGTACATTGCCGCAGGTCATTGTTGCGCGCAACTACTTTGGATGAGGCAAACCCTTAGGGACTACGGTTACAAACTAACCAAAGTTCCTCTTCTATGTGATAATGAGAGTGCAATCCGCATGGCGGATAATCCCATTGAGCATAGCCGCACTAAACACATAGCCATTCGGTATCACTTTTTAAGGGATCACCAACAAAAGGGAGATATCAAGATTTCATATATTAACACTAAAGATCAATTAGCCGATATCTTTACCAAGCCACTAGATGAACAAACTTTTAACAAACTTAGGCATGAGCTAAATATTCTTGATTCTAGGAACTTCTTTTGTTGATTTGCACACATAGCTCATTCATATACCTTTGATCATGTCTCTTTCATATGCTATGACTAATGTGTTTTTAAGTCTATTTCAAACCAAGTCATAGGTGCATTGAAAGGGAATTGGAGTCTTCGGCGACAAAGGCTTCCACTCCGTAACTCATCCTTCGTCGTCGCTCCGGGCAACTCTCCATCTTTAGGGAGAGAGCATAAGTCCCAAGCAAAAGGACTCCGTCTTTGGTATAATCTTCACTCATATGTTTTCTTTGCCAAAGGGGAGAAAGTAATTTCAAGGGCTCTAATGACTCCGTTTTTGGCGATTCATGCCAAAGGGGGAGAAAGCATGAGCCCAAAGCAAAAGGACCGCACCACCACCCTAATTTTAAAATAATTTTCAAATTGGCAATTTTCAAATTGGTATCTTACTGTGTTCAAAAGGGGAGAAAGTTAGTATTTTCAAAAGTGATATCTTAAAACCCTCTTGAACACTAAGAGAAGTTATTGAGGGGGAGTTTTGTTTAGTCAAAGGAAAAGCATTTGAAACAGGGGGAGAAAATTTCAAATCTTGAAAATGCTTAGCAAAACCCTATTCATTTACCTTTGACTATATTGCAAAAGAACTTTGAAAAGGATTTACAAAAGAATTTGCATAAACAAAACATGTGGTGCACGCGTGGTCCAAAATGTTAAAAATGAAGAAACAATCCATGTGTATCTTATAAGTATTTATATTGGCTCAATTCCAAGCAATCTTTGCACTTACATTATGCAAACTAGTTCAATTATGCACTTCTATATTTGCTTTGGTTTGTGTTGGCATCAATCACCAAAAAGGGGGAGATTGAAAGGGAATTAGGCTTACACCTACTTCCTAATTGATTTTGGTGGTTGAATTGCCCAACACAAATAATTGAACTAACTAGTTTGCTCTAGTGTACAAGTTATACAGGTGCCAAAGGTTCACACTTAGCCAATAAAAAGACCAAGAATTGGGTTCAACAAAGAGAGCAAGGGTTAACCGAAGGCAGCCCTGGTCTGTCGCACCGGACAGTGTCCGGTGCACCAGGGGACTTCAAGTCAAACTCTCACCTTCGGGAAAATCCAGAGGCGCTCCGCTATAATTAACCGGACTGTCTGGTGCCCCAGAGGAGAGCGACTCTGGAACTCGCCAGCCTCGGGAATTCGCTCCGCTATAATTCACCGGACATGTCCGGTGCACACCGGACTGTCCGGTGAGCCAACGGAGCAACGGCTACTTCGCGCCAACGGTCACCTGCAGAAGCATTAAATGCGCGCCAGAGCGCGCAGAAGTCAGGCACGCGCGAAGTGGCGCACCGGACACTCTACAGTACATGTCTGGTGTGCCACTGGACATCCAGACGGGCCCAGCAGTCAGAGCTCCAACGGTCGGAACCCAACGGCCTGGTGACGTGGCTGGCGCACCGGACAGTGTCCGGTGCGCCATGCGACAGCAGCCTCCACCAAACGACTAGTTTGGTGGTTGGGGTTATAAATACCCCCAACCACCCCACATTCAAGTTATCCAAGTTTTCCACCTTCCAACCACTTACAAGAGCTAGGCATTCAATACAAGACACACCCAAGTGATCAAATCCTCTCCCAATTCCACAAAAGCATTAGTGACTAGTGAGAGTGATTTGTCGTGTTCTTTTGAGCTCTTGCGCTTGGATCGCTTTCTTCTTTCTCATTCTTTCTTGTGATCAATACTCACTTATAACCAAGGCAAGAGACACCAATTGTGTGGTGGTCCTTGCGGGGAAGTTTTGTTCCCGGTTGATTTGAGAAGAGAAAGCTCACTCGGTCCGAGGGACCGTTTGAGAGAGGGAAGGGGTTGAAAAAGACCCAACCTTTGTGGCCTCCTCAACGGGGAGTAGGTTTGCGAGAACCAAACCTCGGTAAAACAAATCCGTGTGTCACACTCTTTATTTGCTTGTGATTTGTTTTGCACCCTCTCTCGTGGACTTGATTATATTTCTAACTCTAACCAGGCTTGTAGTTGTGATTAACTTTATAAATTTCAGTTTCGCCCTATTCACCCCCCCCTCTAGGAGACTTTCACTTGTCTTGATTTGGTGCCGGCATCTGCTTCTGCTGGTTCCTAGGACAATTCTTGGCATAGTGGCCCACATTGCCACAAGTGAAACACTTGTTCCCATTGCCCTGGCGGAACTGCTGCTGCTGCGGAGGCTGATTGTTCCTTGGAGCGGGAGCTAGAAAGCGGTTGGGTGTTGGCTGCTGCTGAGGTGGCCTGATCACCCATCTGCCTGCCTACTGCTGGAAACCCCTGCTCTGATTGTGAGAAACAATCCGGAACCTCTGGGCCTGAGCGGATGGTGCTGCCATTGGTGCCTTTCTCTTCTTCTCTGCCCGGTGAGCTACAATGCAATCCTCCTGGGAGATGGCCAGGTTGACCAACTCATTGAAGCTATCAGCCCGGACAGTGTTGAGTCATTCCCGCAGCTTAGTATTAAGACCCCTGCGGAAGCGGTCTCTCTTCTTTTCATCAGAATCAGCATGGTACCCTGCATACTGGCATAGGTCATTGAAGGCTTGCGCATACTGCAGTACCGTGCGGGTTCCTTGGTTGAGCGCCAGGAACTCATTCAGCTTGCGATCAAGAATGCCAGCTGGGATGTGGTGTCCTCTGAAGGCAGTCTTGAATTCCTCCCAAGATACTTCACGATCAGCAGGGAGCAAAGCACGGAAGTGGTCCCACCAAGTCCGAGCAGGGCCACGAAGCTGCTGTGCAGCGAAGCGAGCCTTGGCTTCATCAGGGCAGTCTCCCGTGAGGAGGGGAAACTTGGACTCAACGACGCGAAGCCACACGTCGGCGTCCAATGGATCCTCTGCCTTGGTGAACAAGGGTGGCTGCGTGCTCAGAAACTCCTGGTAGGTTGCCATTGCCGGAGGTCACTGATGCTGGCCTCCACCATGCTGCTGAGGGTGGGGCTGGCGCTGCAAGAGCTGTCGCAGAATCTCATTCTGCTGGGCCATCAGCTCCTGCACTGTGGGAGCTGGAGGAGGTGGCAGGGGAACCTGCTCGTTATGCCCGCGACGCTGCCTATCTGCCATCTGAAAACAGAGATTGCCGCCATTGTTATCCCAACTCACAGTTTCGAATGACAAGATATCATCTCAGATGGAAGAAAAATGCCATAATCATAATATTAGGTTCGAAATGAAGATAACATGGTGACAAACATCCCACAGATTTCAAAAGTTCACAGGGTTACATCAATCGGGGGAAAGTACCCGTAAGCCTAGTCCAAAATCTGACATTAACTAAGCTCGCATAGGTTTCTATCCGCCTAAAAGTGTCAAAGTGATTGATCAACCCTGAGTGGTGGAAGCGACACTGGATACGGGTGAAGGAGGCATCGCGGAGGTAGTCCCATGGGCACCAGGGGCTGGTCCTAGCTCCCCAGGAGCCTCTTCTCCCTCGCTTCCGGCTTCATTGGCCTCCATCTCCAGGTGGTGCATGTCCAAGTGGTCATTTGCTTCTTCGAGTTCCCTCTGCACATCGTGGAGTTGGTTCTCCAAGACATCAATGGTGTTGTCTCGGATCTCCACCTGCTGCTCCAAGGTGGCAATGCGCTGGCTCAGCCTTTCCACCTGCAGATCCTTCTCTACCAACTCGGAGGATAAATCGACCACAAAATCTTCTCGACTGTCGAGAGTGAGCTTGGTGGTTTGAGCGATGTTAGCAAGATGTGTCATAGCGTCGCTCTGAAGGGCCTGAAAGCGGTACAGCGCACCCATGCACTGAATGGTGACCCTCCCAACCAAGTCAGGATACATTGCCCACACATCCTTCACATGGCTCACGCGGTTACACCACATGGGATCATCCTTCTTCTCAGCAGGGAAGAGTCCCAAGGGGTGCATCACCATCTCCAGGGGATGGTAGCCACACAAAGTCGTCAGAGTCTTCATGGCTGCTGCTTCAACGGTGTCGTCCGTCCTGAGTCCAATTGTCTCAGAATCAAGAGAACGCCAACCCGGCTGAAGGGGATGAGCCTCCAAAGTCAGCCAGACCCGACAACGAGGTACTCGATGCTCCACATACAACTGCACCGTGTACAAAGGGCGCGTAGGGTAGCCGGCGGAGTTAAGCACTTCCCACAAGATGGAAGGAAAGCCATCGCGAGAAAGGAAGTCAGAACTAAAACGAGTGTCTCCTCCACTGGCGGGGGTGGGCAAATTCATCTGCGGAAGGGAATCAAAGGTAAAGATTATGGTGGAAGGAAAAAGAAAAAGAGAGCCTGGATGGTTTTAAAGAAAGTGGGTTAGCTCAAGTTTTTAATTCCTCTTTGTGTTTATAATGCATGCATGCTGGAAGTAACGTTGCCTCTCCAAACAATAGGGTGCTCTTAGGGCATCCTTAAAAACATAAGTACTGGCCCACGGGGCCTAATTAATTAGCCACCTATTTCTCCCTCTATGCCTAAGGCCTTTCGTCCTAGGTCTAGCGGTCTAGTCCTGACGATCCGTAGCAGTTTCTAGGCAAGTTTTAGATTTGAAAATTGGTATTCATGGTTTATTGTCCTTCTCTGTGGTAGAATTTGCTCTGATACCAGCTGTGGCAGAACCGCCCGAATTATTCCAGCTTAAGTGCCTAAGTCACGCCTCAGGGGTCGCAACACACTTAAATCGGAATAACCCGTCAGTCCCTCAGATCTAGTCTGATAGAGCCACTTAACCAGGATCAAATTCCACAGTCTCACTCGAAGGTGAGTCACAGAAGAAATACAATAAAACAGGAAACCTCAAATTAAGTGCTGAATTATTACATAGATCGGAGTTTTTGAGTAGCAAATAAGAGTTCACAAAATAAAATGCAGCGGATAATCGATGTCGTCGGTATCGAGGAAATGGGCAAGGCCTAGCCCACTACTCCTCGTGCTCCTCTCCTACCGGAGCAACATCCCACTCGACTGTCCAACCCGGTGGCAGGGTGGTAGGCCAAGTCACACCATCAACCATTTCCTGAATGGTACCTGCAAAAATTATGCCACAAGCAAGGCTGAGTATACTAATACTCAGCTAGACTTAACCGGTGTGAGGAATCTACTCCTCTACCTCTAGACTATGCAGCTGTTTGGCTGAGGGGTTTGGTTTACCAAAAGCACTAGCTGTTTCTAAAATCAATTCTTAGCTTTTCAGATTCTAGCATCATTATCTTAGCTAGGTTTGCTCCTTCTAAGCATACATGGTAACAAGCATTTAGTTCAATCAACAAATTGTCTCATGTAACCTCATTTCACTTCTTACTCGATGCAGTACAAGGGGTCAAGCAGTCTCATTAGCTGCAAGAAGCAGACGATTCGAATCAAGTTTTAACCTTGCAAGGTAAACCTAAACACACGGCATGTCAGGGTACTCCGACCCCACACATGACAATCATCCCCATCGATTCCCCGTTCGCGTCCAGGCCTCACCGCCTTGGCATACAATGCTCCACTGACCCCGGCTGCCGCCGTGCAGTGACCGCACTTGTACCCACCATAGCTAGCATGGGAGACCCAGTCTCAGGTCGCATGAGGGATAAAGTCCGCGCCCGGCTTCACTTAGGTACTAGGTTTACCAGTTACCATTTTTCCCGGCATGTGCTTAGTACGTTCAAAAGCTTGACTCAGGTATCCACACATTAATCCTTAATTCCTTTTCCCGTCTCATGGTGTAATATCCCAAAAAAAATGTTGCCAAAGGTTTATCTTCGGTGCGTGGATGTGGGGAAAGAGTTGTGGGCCGTTGGATGCAAAGTCAAGAGACATCTGATGCGTCGTTTCTTTTTCCCACAAAACCCTAATGGTCGCCCCCCTATTTTTCCCTTTTCTTGGCCGCCAACCCCCCCTTTTCCCCACCCTTGGCTGCCCCTCCCCCTTCCCCTTGCAGCCACCCTCCACTACTTCCTCCTCCCTCTAGATCTCCCCCCACGCAGCAAGGATCGAGAAGAGGAGGAGCAAGATGGATTGAAGAGGAAGAGAGGATCAAGGAGATGTTCTACCCCCATCTCTTGCAGATTTTCTTGGGGAAACCCTAGGTAAGGATAGGATCCTTGTTCCTCTCTATAATTATATGCTTTTGGAGGTTGTGGATCATGTGGATTGAAGGATTAGAGGTTGGATTAGATGTGGGGTTATGTTTTGATCTCGAATTTAATTTCTGCAGAATGGCAGATTCGACAGTTTCTGTTCATGTCAGTTCTCCGTGGTCTTAGTGGCCTCAAAAAAATAAAAAGACTATATATGAGTCGTAGATAATTTGTAGATCTTTCCGTGGCCACGAAGAACACCTCAATCGGACATCAGAACAGAAAGTTATGACAGTTTGATTATAGCAGTTTTTCAGTCTCATAATTCTGTGCAGAATCTGTTCTCTTAAGAGTTAGGCAATTTTATCAAC
Source organism: Zea mays (assembly GCF_902167145.1). Classification (NCBI taxonomy): domain Eukaryota; kingdom Viridiplantae; phylum Streptophyta; class Magnoliopsida; order Poales; family Poaceae; genus Zea; species Zea mays. The sequence continues at coordinate 11,700,514 of NC_050100.1, forward strand.
AGAATTAAACTGTGGGTTGGTAAAAGAAGTTGTAGATAATTTCATAAGCTTTCCAGATTGTTAAAGAGTGCATTCATATGATTTGTGAAACTCCAGTTATGTTTGTTTTACTGTGGCTGTTCCTGTTTGCCTGACAAAAATGAGTGGGTCTGTTCACTGGTGGGTTTCATCTAGTAAATGGCCAAATTGGCTCTTCCAACTATGAAGTTTTTTGTAGAGGGATAAAAGTTCTTACTTCCAACAGAATTTCATAATTTTTGGTTCAGTAGTTTGGGAGATATCGAATTTTAAAGTTAACCATACTGCTGTCTAAAACAGATTCAGTCAGTTATCTTGTCAGATGTTTTAGAACTTGTAGATGGCAGAATTTAATTATCCATTGAATACTGAAGTTGTAGAGTATTTTGTGTAGATACTCCTAGAGTATTTGTTTGATATCACCGCTGTTTTAATTTTAAAGATACAAAATTAACAAACAGCGCTGCTGCTATATGGCATGTGGTTCAGGGAGGGAGTCTTTCCACTGGGTCTTGGTTTCAAGTGTAGGAGTGTTTTGTTGATTGATGACAAATGTTTGTGAAATATTTGTACTAAGTTTTATGCCCGCTAGCAGGTGGCTATACTCCAGATCATGTCTAGTACATTTCTTCTTCTTCGATGAAAGCAAGTAAATGTAGCGGTGGTTGCTTCCGTTCTAACCTGTTATTTCTATTGCCTACACTCTAATATTCAGAAGTATTAGATTCTTTCATAATTGGACTCTATGGTGATGCTTTACTTGCTTGCATTATACTGATGCTCAATCATATATTGATGATGATTATGATTCGAGTATGATTCATGAGATTAATTCACACCTCTGAAGGTAAATGAAGTATTATTTGAGGTTGGTATTGTATCTGAAGGTAAATGAAGTATTATTTGAGGTTGGTATTGTATCTGAAGGTAAATAAAGTATTATTTGAGGTTTATATTGTATCTGAAGGAAGTGAAGGTTATTGATAAATGCAGCATGCCATATACGTTGCATGACTCATTTGCATCTGAAGTTTTGTCGTGACCTATGGTCCGACCGTACCGGTACAATTTAGCATCGTACGTTGCCCGAGGAGGGGTACGATGCGGCTTCATACCCTTAGAGGTATGAAGGCAGAGGACATATGCATTGCATTCATATGCATTCATTGAAGTGATATTTGCAGATGATGTGGTTTTATACTCTCAGAGGTATGAAGATAGAGTACCTACACATTGCATTCCTATGCATACATTGAAGTGATATTTGCAGGTATTATTGACGCACGGAAGTGTTATAGAACATATTGTGGTTGTTCGAGGAAATGAGATGGTATTGGTTATAGTGGTTCTACTGAGTTCCATATCTACAAGTATTTCTGATTTTAATTGTGACTCTTTTAAAATGTTGATGAATTCAATTTGTGGTTTAAAGATCTCGTCAAAATTATTCGCTTGCTGAGATGTTTCATCTCACTCTTGCATTACTCAATGCAGGTGCTTGTTGCTCATCAAGGGAAGTGGGAAGTAGCAGCATATCCACCTTCACTCTTATAATAACACTGCTTAGGCGCAGTCATGATTTAATTAGAAGCTTCTTGTCAAAGTACGTTTGTTTCTAACTAGTTGTGCGCACTGGATAATTTAGCTCATGCCGTTATGGTTGTCTTCCCATTGCTAGCAGACTATTAATGTCTATTATGTTTTCTTATCATGATATCTATTTATACTTTGTTGCTTCCCCGTTTATGCCATTTTCAAAGGAGATGCTGTCGAAATTTTATATACGAATGTTAGATGTGTAGTTTAGTAGCATTCTGGGGTGTTTGTGGATCCCGGGGTGTTACAGTTGGTATCAGAGCTTAGGCTTTAGATTCTTGGCAATTTGAAGATAAATTTGACACACTTGCACATATAGGAAGGGTATGGGTTCAAGTATCTTTGATATATATTAGTGACTTTGAAGTGCAGATGACAATAATTTCACCCCTCTCGATTCCTTTACGGTGATGTGGTAAGTTGTTTATGGCTTAATGCTTGATATAATTTATTTCTGAAATTTTGATATTGTTTTATTAATGCGGTAAATATCGCTGATCATTTGTGAGAATGAAGTTGTTATTATGCTTGTGATATACAAGTATGCCTATGATGTTTTCACTATGTTTTTCATGGTTGAGTTTTATTACAATAATATTGTTATATATGCTTGACTGAGGATGTTTCTAAGAGGAGTGTGAATTGTGTGTTTTGGGGTACAAGGTAATCATCAATTTGAATTTAAGTTGTTGAGCGGTTGGTGGATAGCTCCAACTATCTTTGCAAAGAATGATTGTTTATGTTGAGAAACCAGTTCTGAAAGAAATGAATATTGGTACTTGTATATGGATTTTGGGGGAAGTCTTTACATAGCCAGAATGGCTTACATGTCTCTTCTATCGTGTGTTTTAGTAGCCACAAAGCCTAGATGTGGTTTAAAGTGGTTGCATGTTAGTCATGATAATTGTAGAATAAATCTTTGATTTTTCTTGATCCACTGATTATGTATGAATACGTTGAGGATTTGATGGTTCTCTTCCCGATGCATGTTTGTGGAGCCATTGTTGGATCACTTATCTATTGGTTTGAATGAAGTCATTGCCTAGCCTAGAGTTGGTTGTGTGTGGTTATTCACCTATTCCTAAATGATGTGGTTTTTACATCAGCTTGGGATGTTTGCCAAATGTGTGAAGGATTACAGGGTTAGTATTGGCCCTTTATGTCTGGTACTCTAAGTGCATCATATGATAGAATGAAATGTAAGTTTCTGAACTACAATAGATGAAGACTCATATTATGTGTATGTTAACTTTAGTAGTTGGATATTTTTCTTAGTTGAGATGCTGAATGAAGTATAGTGACATGGGTTAAGCAAGTATTGTGTTGTTGTTGGGCTGTCAGTGCTCTATGTAGAGTTTTTGACATTTCTTCGATGAACTGTGCCGCGCAAGATTTTATTGGCTTCTTGTCGGCTTTATTGCTCCATTAGTTCTATAGATTTTCTCCCTTTTGGTGGGGTGCAAAGTATGTTAGATTACATGATTATCTTTTCATTATGGCAAGAACAAGGTTTAGGAAGATTAGGAGTTTTGTTTCAATAGAACTACTTGTTTCGTCGTGCTGTGAGGTGAGGTGTTTGATCTTCTTATACATTCATCTGGTGTGGATGTTTCACCATTGAATTAAAATGAATTGTTGAAGTTGGTAAAGGTTGTGCTTAGTGCATATTACCCCTTCATAAAAGAGTGTCGTTTTAAGACATTGATGCTGATGTATGGCTCCATCCAAATTCGATGTTGTGAAATCGTAGTGTTGATTGCATCTATGACTTGGTTTGAGCTTCATAACATGTTGGTTTATGCTTGATGTCAGGTTGTGTAGTTTCCTTAGACAATTAGTCCAAGGTAGAAGTTCTTGTGTTAATTAAGACCAATAATGGACCCATGTTTCGAATGGTGGTGCTATATGGGGTACCTTGGGTGTTTTGCTTGGAGTGGTCGAATTCGAGGACGAATTCTTTTTAAGGGGGGTAGAGTGTAATATCCCAAAAAAATGTTGCCAAAGGTTTATCTTCGGTGCGTGGATGTGGGGAAAGAGTTGTGGGTCGTTGGATGCAAAGTCAAGAGACATCTGATGCGTCGTTTCTTTTTCCCACAAAACTCTAGTGGTCGCCCCCCCTATTTTTCCCTTTTCTTGGCCGCCAACCCCCCCTTTTCCCCACCCTTGGCCGCCCCTCCCCCTTCCCCTTGCAGCCACCCTCCACTACTTCATCCTCCCTCTAGATCTCCCCCCACGCAGCAAGGATCGAGAAGAGGAGCAAGATGGATTGAAGAGGAAGAGAGGATCAAGGAGATGTTCTACCCCCATCTCTTGCAGATTTTCTTGGGGAAACCCTAGGTAAGGATAGGATCCTTGTTCCTCTCTATAATTATATGCTTTTGGAGGTTGTGGATCATGTGGATTGAAGGATTAGAGGTTGGATTAGATGTGGGGTTAGGTTTTGATCTCGAATTTAATTTCTGCAGAATGGCAGATTCGACAGTTTCTGTTCATGTCAGTTCTCCGTGGTCTTAGTGGCCTCAAAAAAATAAAAAGTCTATATATGAGTCGTAGATAATTTGTAGATCTTTCTGTGGCCGCGAAGAACACCTCAATCGGACATCAGAACAGAAAGTTATGACAGTTTGATTATAGCAGTTTTTCAGTCTCATAATTCTGTGCAGAATCTGTTCTCTTAAGAGTTAGGCAATTTTATCAACAGAATTAAACTGTGGGTTGGTAAAAGAAGTTGTAGATAATTTCATAAGCTTTCCAGATTGTTAAAGAGTGCATTCATATGATTTGTGAAACTCCAGTTATGTTTGTTTTACTGTGGCTGTTCCTGTTTGCCTGACAAAAATGAGTGGGTCTGTTCACTGGTGGGTTTCATCTAGTAAATGGCCAAATTGGCTCTTCCAACTATGAAGTTTTTGTAGAGGGATAAAAGTTATTACTTCCAACAGAATTTCATAATTTTTGGTTCAGTAGTTTGGGAGATATCGAATTTTAAAGTTAACCATACTGCTGTCTAAAACAGATTCAGTCAGTTATCTTGTCAGATGTTTTAGAACTTGTAGATGGCAGAATTTAATTATCCATTGAATACTGAAGTTGTAGAGTATTTTGTGTAGATACTCCTAGAGTATTTGTTTGATATCACCGCTGTTTTAATTTTAAAGATACAAAATTAACAAACAGCGCTGCTGCTGTATGGCATGTGGTTCAGGGTGGGAGTCTTTCCACTGGGTCTTGGTTTCAAGTGTAGGAGTGTTTTGTTGATTGATGGCAAATGTTTGTGAAATATTTGTACTAAGTTTTATGCCCGCTAGCAGGTGGCTATACTCCAGATCATGTCTAGTACATTTCTTCTTCTTCGATGAAGGCAAGTGAATGTAGCGGTGGTTGCTTCCGTTCTTCTTCTATTGCCTACACTCTAATATTCAGAAGTATTGGATTCTTTCATAATTGGACTCTATGGTGATGCTTTACTTGCTTGCATTATACTGATGCTCAATCATATATTGATGATGATTATGATTCGAGTATGATTCATGAGATTAATTCACACTCCTGAAGGTAAATGAAGTATTATTTGAGGTTGGTATTGTATCTGAAGGTAAATGAAGTATTATTTGAGGTTGGTATTGTATCTGAAGGTAAATAAAGTATTATTTGAGGTTTATATTGTATCTGAAGGAAGTGAAGGTTATTGATAAATGCAGCATGCCATATACATTGCATGACTCATTTGCATCTGAAGTTTTGTCGTGACCTATGGTCCGACCGTACCGGTACAATTTAGCATCGTACGTTGCCCGAGGAGGGGTACGATGCGGCTTCATACCCTTAGAGGTATGAAGGCAGAGGACATATGCATTGCATTCATATGCATTCATTGAAGTGATATTTGCAGATGATGTGGTTTTATACTCTTAGAGGTATGAAGATAGAGTACCTACACATTGCATTCCTATGCATACATTGAAGTGATATTTGCAGGTATTATTGACGCACGGAAGTGTTATAGAACCTATTGTGGTTGTTCGAGGAAATGAGATGGTATTGGTTATAGTGGGACTACTGAGTTCCATATCTACAAGTATTTTTGATTTTAATTGTGACTCTTTTAAAATGTTGATGAATTCAATTTGTGGTTTAAAGATCTCGTCAAAATTATTCGCTTGCTGAGATGTTTCATCTCACTCTTGCATTACTCAATGCAGGTGCTTGTTGCTCATCAAGGGAAGTGGGAAGTAGCAGCACATCCACCTTCACTCTTATAATAACACTGCTTAGGCGCAGTCATGATTTAATTAGAAGCTTCTTGTCAAAGTACGTTTGTTTCTAACTAGTTGTGCGCACTGGATAATTTAGCTCATGCCGTTATGGTTGTCTTCCCATTGCTAGCAGACTATTAATGTCTATTATGTTTTCTTATCATGATATCTATTTATACTTTGTTGCTTCCCCGTTTATGCCATTTTCAAAGGAGATGCTGTCGAAATTTTATATACGAATGTTAGATGTGTAGTTTAGTAGCATTCTGGGGTGTTTGTGGATCCCGGGGTGTTACACATGGTCAAGGCATCCTCCCTGGATCCAAGTCCATAGACTAACATAGATCCCGTTATCAAGATGAATACAATCAATTCCTGACCTCACGCGAGTGCTAGAAAAATCACTCGACTTCTACCGAGATCCTAATTAGCAAAGCAGCTACTCGACCTAGCATACTAGTATTCATCTCAAAAAGGAATCCTAAGTTCATGCAACTAGAGGTTTCAAGCAACTCCTACACTTAAGTGCACATTACAATCCTACAAGCATTAAGTGTAGTAAAGTATCATATAATAATACGGTTATGCATATAAACCAAGGCTTGCCTTCAATTGCTGGGGCTGCGGGGAGATCCTCGATAGCAGCCTCGGAAGCTTGCTCCTGGTCCTCCTCTTGGACAGTTCCTTGCTCGGGGATGAGCACGTACTCTCCGTCGGCGAGATTACAATCTAATGAATGCAATGCGTAAGATATATGCATGATATGATATGTGCTTTAGAAATCTCAACTTCATGATCTACTTGAGTTAGATAGAGTTAAACCTTACTTATGTGAGACTTTTGGGTGGTATACTTGGTAAATTGGGTCAAACTTAGCTAAGGTAAGTGGTAGGTTTTATTTTGGGGTTCCACTGAATTCTTTTAAGCCTTAGTGAGTTCTGACAAGAATTCAAGTTGGACTTATTGGAGTGAGGTTTATTTCTTCTTTCTTTTTCTTTATTCTCTTTAAGTTTTTGGAGTGGGTTTGAACTACAAGTTGCTTTAATAAAATTCCAAAAATTCTGTAAAAATTACAGTGGCTTATTACTGATGTATAATTCTCTGTCTCAAATTTTGAGGATCAGAAAGTGAATAGTTTTCTCTGGACAAACTTACCAAGTTTTAGGGCAGAAGGGGTGCTTTGAACTACAACTATTAGTTAACAGTAGGTAATTCTCTAAAACTTATTTTTGCTGGCTTTTAGGTGCTATAACATGACTTGACACAAATTTCTAGTCATTAATACCTATTAGTTATTTTACTAGGGTTTCCTCAAGTTTCTAGCCAAAGGGGTGCTTTCTACTACCACTATATTTGAAAAATATCAAACAACAGATTTCTGATTTTTCTTAGCTTCTATTTTGCACAAGAGCAATCATTCTGAAGTTTGGCATCTTTTTGTTTAAGGGAAGGGGTGGTATGCATTAATTGGATTAAATGGCTTTTCTTATAAAATATGGGCAATAGGTATTATTTTACATCTTTTTAATGGGTTTGCATTTTTCTCTGGTGGCTTATCTCATCATTGACTTAGCAAAATTTTGGTTGCCTATTATTGCATTATTATGGGTTATTCATGATTTATTTGGAAAATGCTTCATTATCATATTATATTTGTTTACCCTACTTAAAATGATGGGCTGAGGTGTTCATTATTTTTGCAGTGGGGTTCTGGTGGTTATAAGTCCACTGGATTTTTATTATCAACCTTGGGTCTGGTTTTGTAATTCTAATAATTGATTTCTAGTTGGAATAATGCTAAATAAAACATTTACTTTAAAACTGATCTGGACTAAAGGTCCCTTTATTTTTCCTAGGTTCTCTGTTACTTAAGCAAACTAGGAAAAATAATTTCACTCACTGTTCATTAAATTCTAATGCCTTTCTAATTTTTCCTAAGTTTTGGGCAAAATAGCTTTAAATGGATATCTACACTATATTTTTCAATACTGGGGTTCCTACTATTTTTAAACAGTGTCTAGATAAGGTTTGAATACCTACAAATTTTCTTAGGTTCAGCACAGAAGCAAAACTAATTTTCCTTAATTAAACAAGGTTTGGTCAGTTTCTGTTTTTAATTTTAAACTCTAAAAATTAGAACAGAAAGCATAGGGTTTATTATTTTAAATGATAGTTCATAATAATTAGATACAAGCAAAATTAGTTTGACAACTTTTGATTAATAATTCATCAAGTTATGGATTTTCTAAGTTCTCTAGTTATTTAAAAAGATTAACAGAATTGCTTAAATGGAAAACTACTTTGCACTGGGTCCCTGGCGGGTGTTTTAAGTTTTCCTCACGGATCAGTCCCTGGGCTACTATTCACATGAGTCACTGACATTGCAGAAAACCCCCCGGGTTCTTCTAATCCTAACTCGAGGTCCTTCTCCCAACTTAAACAGTAACCGCGGCGGAAGAAAGGGTGGAGGGGCTTACCGGCGGCGAGATTGCTCCGATGAGGTGGTCGAGGACGTAGGGGAGGTCTCGGGGATCACAGCGATGTGCGGGTTGCCGTCGGGGGTGGTCGGAGTCGGCCGGTCCACGTGCGCAGGCGGAGGTGCTCGTCGGCGGCGAGGAGTCCGGCCTACTCACGGCACGATAGTTCAATTGAACGGGTTAGAAAGCTTCACGAGATGCTAGGGAAGATGTGGGTGCAAGGAATTAGACGAAGACTCACTGGTTAGCTCGGTCCACGCGCGGTGGCGGAAGACCGAAGTCCGGCGAGGGTGAAACTGCTTCTCCGGTGAGGCAATGCCTCGGCTCAAGCTTGGAGAAGCTTCACGGCTTCACTGGGAAGCGATCCAGGGGCTAGGGCGAGGCTGGAGTTCAACAGAAAGGGGTGGCCACGATGGCCGAGCCTGGGCAGGGATGGCGGGCGGCGGTGCTCGCTTTTCACGGCGAACTCCGGTGATCTCTGGCTCGGGCGAGGCTCGGGGTGTGTGGTGCCAATGGCTAAGGCCTCTTGGACGCATTTATAGGCGAGGGCACGGCACAGGCGCGCAGGGCAGGGCGACCACGCGCGGGGCGCGCGCTGCCGCGGCCAGTCCGCGCTCGGCCGGTCAGGCAAGCGATCGAACACGTGGCTTTTTGCTTCTGCCCGAGTTCAAGCGCCCATAGGTTGAAGATCTTCGCGAATTTGGGCATGATCGCTGCACAAGATTTGCTCCCCCGACAGAGCTTTGTCGTTTGTGTGTGGAAGTCAAGCGGTTTGGGGCAGTGTACAGAGAGTTGTCGTGTCACAAAGGTGGCAGTGTCACAAGGTGAGTCCCGAGGTAAAACTGCGCCAAAACCATGTCAAATGAAATTGGTTTGAGTTCAAACTTTTCCAAGGTGTGTTCAAGGGAATTTGGCACAACTTTGATGTTTGGACTTGTTTGATTTGAGTTTTGAAAAATAGAGAATGCAGTTGATCTTTGAAAAGAGGTCTGAATTTCAGAAATTCAGAAATCTGAATTTCTCCAAGGGTTCATGGTTCAAGGGCTGATTTGGGAATTTTAAAAAGACCAAATGGCCAAACTCTCTTACTATGATTTGTTAGTTAATCAGTGAACTAAAACTTTGTAATTTGGTTTTCTCCAAAATTTGTATTTTTCTCCCAAGGGTTTCTCCCATTTACCCTTTATGCTTAAATGGTTCACTTAGGATTAACTAGGGTTTAAGAGTTTTTCCTTCCTTAGAATTCATGAAAACTTTAAGGAGGGTTTAAGTAGACTTCAACATAATTCTTTGTTCTCATTTTTAATGTTTATCCTTTCATTGAGATTGCATGTGATCAAGGGTTGGGGTTAGCTTAAGGAAGAACCCTAGGTGACACTGGGGTGTCACACACGCAGCGACAATTTTACTCGTCGGTCCAGGGACCCCCCGGGGTCGAAACGCCGACAAAACCCGAGAGTGGCTGTTTGGACTCTGTACGGTCTTGGTGCATCGGACACTATCCATTGGCACACCGGACAGTTCGGTGCGCCAGACCAGGGCACACTCGGTTTCTTGCTCCTTTTTATTTGAACCCTATCTTCAATCTTTTATTGGTTTGTGTTGAACCTTTATGCACCTGTAGAACATATAATCTAGAGCAAACTAGTTAGTCCAATATTTGTGTTAGGCATTCAACCACCAAAATAAATACTGGAAAAGGTTAACCCTATTTCCCTTTCAAGACTATTGCATGTGGAGTGATAAAATGAGGCACCACCTAACCTCACTTCACGAAAGTATTTGGGATATTGTTGAGTTTGGAGCACAGGCACCTCAAGTGGGGGACGAGGACTACGACTCGGACGAGGCCGCACAAATTAGACACTTCAACTCTCAAGCAACTTCTATACTCCTTGCCTCCTTGTGCCGAGAGGAGTATAATAAGGTGCAAGGGTTGAAGAACGCCAAAGAAATTTGGGACGTCCTCAAAATAGCGCACGAAGGGACGAGGTGACCAAGATCACCAAGCACGAGACGATCGAGGGAGAACTCGGTCGATTCAGCCTCAACAAATGGGAAGAGCCGCAAGCTATGTATAACCGGCTCAAGACAATGGTGAACCCAGTGCGCAACCTCAGGATGACCATGAAATGATCAAGGTTATTCTTAGATCCCTCGTATTTTGTAATCCTACTAAGTTCAATCAATATGTGGGGATCCTAGATACAAACAGATGTCTCCCAAGGAGGTAATTGACAAGTTCGTGAGCTTTGAACTTATGATCAAAGACTCCAAACATATTGTCAACTTGGAGCAAGGTGCCACCTCTACACCCGAGGTGCAACCCGTTGCATTCAAAGCAACGGAAGAAAAGGAGGAGGAGTCTACACCAAGTAGGCTTCCAATTGACGCCTCCAAGCTCGACAACGAGGAGATGGCGCTCATCATCAAGAGTTTCCGCCAAATCATCAAGCAAAGGAGGGGGAAGGACTACAAGCCTCGCTCCAAAAGGGTGTGCTACCGATGTGGTAAGTCCGATCACTTTATTGCTAAGTGTCCATATTCTAGTGAAAGTGACAGAGACGAAGACAAGAACGAGAAGAAGAGGGAGAAGAAGAGATACTACAAGAAGAAGGGCGGCGAAGCGCACATGGGGCGGGAATGAGACTCCGACGAGAGCTCCACCGACTCCTCCTCCGACGAGGACGCCGCCAACATCGCCGTTAACAAGGGCCTCCTCTTCCCCAATATCGGCCACAAATGTGTCATGGCTAAGGACGGCAAAAAGAAGAAGGTATACTCTAGAGCCACACCCAAATATACTGCATCTAGTGATGAGGGTAGCTCTAGCGATAATGAAGATGATTTAATTTCTCTCTTTGCCAACCTTAGCATGGTCCAAAAGAAAAGGCTAAATGAATTAATTGAAACCATTAACGAGAAGGATGATCTCTTAGAATGCCAAGAGGACTTGCTCGTTAAAGAAAATAAAAAAATTTGTTAAGCTGAAAAATGCTTATGTTCTAGAAGTAGAGAATTGTGAAAACTTGTCTAAGGAGCTTAGCATGTGCAATAATTCAATCTCCTGTCTTAGAGATGAAAATGCTAGTTTAGTTTCTAAGATTGAAAATTCGAATGTTTACGATGATTCAATTTCTTAGTCTTAGATTTGAAAATTCTATTTCTCATCATGCATTTATGTATAGAAATGAGGCTTCTAGTTCTAGGCATTCCACTCATATCAAAATGCCTAAGAAGAAAACTCCTAATGCATCAAATGAGCATAATGTTTCATTTAAGACCTTTGATGCTTCCTATGTGCTTACAAACAAATCAGGCAGAGTAGTTGCCAAACATGTTGGGGGCAAACACAAGAGTCCAAAGACTTGTGTTTGGGTACCCAAGGTGCTTGTTTCTAATGTCAAAAGACCCAAGACCGTTTGGGTATCTAAGAACAAGGCCTAAAATTGTTTTGTAGGTTTATGCATCCGGTGGATCAAGTTGGATAATCGATAGCGGGTGCACAAACCACATGACAGGGGAGAAAAGGATGTTCTCCTCATATGAGAAAAATGAAGATCCCCAACGAGCTATTACATTCGGGGATGGAAATTAAGGTTTGGTCAAAGGTTTGGGTAAAATAGCTATATCTCCTGACCATTCTATTTCCAATGTTTTCTCGTAGATTCTTTAGATTACAATTTGCTTTTGGTTTCTCAATTATACAAAATGATCTACAACTGTTTTCCTACTGATATAGGTGTTACTGTCTTTAGAAGAAGCGATGATTCGATAGCATTTAAAGGAGTGTTAGATGGCCAGCTATATTTAGTTGATTTTAATGATAACCAAGCTGAATTAAATACTTGCTTAATTGTTAAGACTAACATGGGTTGGCTCTGGCATCACTGACTTGCCCATGTTGGAATGAAGAATCTTCACAAGCTTCTAAAGGGAGAACACATTTTAGGACTAACAAATGTTCATTTTGAGAAAGACATGATTTGTAGCGCATGCCAAGCAGGGAAGCAAGTTGGAGTCCATCATCCACACAAAAACATCATGATGACTGACAGGCCGCTCGAACAACCCCACATGGACCTATTCGGCCCGATCGCTTATATAAGCATCGACGGGAGTAAGTACTGTCTAGTTATTGTGGATGACTATTCTCGCTTCACTTGGGTATTCTTTTTGCAGGAAAATTCTCAAACCCAAGAGACCTTAAAGAGATTCTTAAGACGAGCTCAAAATGAGTTCGGGTTGAGAATCAAAAAGATAAGAAGCGACAATGGAACGGAGTTCAAAAACTCATAAATCGAAGGATTTCTTGAGGAGGAGGGCATCAAGCATGAGTTCTCTTCTCCCTACACACCTCAACAAATTGGAGTAGTGGAGAGAAAGAATAGAACTTTATTCGAATTCTCAAGAAGACATCGTATGAACTCCTCACTGGTAAAAAGCCAAATGTTTCATATTTTAGAGTCTTTGGGAGCAAATGTCTTATTCTTATCAAAAGAGCTAGAAGTTCTAAATTTGCTCATAAGGCAGTAGAAGGCCTTCTACTAGGTTATGACTCAAACACAAGGGCATATAGAGTCTTCAACAAATTTAAGAGCACCTAGAGGGGGGGTGAATAGGTGATCCTGTGAAACTTGAAACTTAATCCACAAAAACTTGATTAGGCGTTAGCACAATAATGTCAATTGGCTAGAGAGGAGTCTCAACAAAATACAATAACCACAAGAGATCAATCACAGAGATGGCACAGTGGTTTATCCCGTGGTTCGGCCAAGACCAACGCTTGCCTACTCCACGTTGTGGTGTCCCAACGGACGAGGGTTGCAATCAACCCCTCTCAAGCGGTCCAAAGACCCACTTGAATACCACGGTGTTTTGCTTGCTTTACTATATCCCGTTTGCGAGGAATCTCCACACTTTGGAGCCTCTCGCCCTTACACTTGAAATTCACAAAGAAGCACAGAGTAAGGGAGGGATGAGCAACACACTCAAGACGAGAAATCACAGCAACACCACGCACACAAATCGCAACAAGAGCTCACAACACGACTCAATGAGTTCACAACTCAACTAGAGCTCTAATTGCTATCGCAAGGAATCAAAAGCGCAGAATCGATGTCTTAGTGCTTAGGAAAGCTTTGAGAATGCTTGGTGTTCTCCTCCATGCGCCTAGGGGTCCCTTTTATAGCCCCAAGGCAGCTAGGAGCCGTTGAGTGCATTCCAGGAAGGCATTTCTTGCCTTCTGTCGACTTGCGCACCGGATTAAGCGGCCGACCGTTGGCCCGGCGACCGTTGGCTCACCGGACACTGTCCGATGCACACCAGACAGTCCAGTGAATTATATCCATACGCCGTTAATTTCTTCCCGAGAGCAGCAAGTTCGCCTTAGCGAGCCTGGCGCACCGGACATTGTCCGGTGCACCACCGGACACTGTCCGGTGCACCCAAACAGAGCTGACTTTGGCAGAACAAAGCCATCTCTCCTCCAATTCAATTTCTCCTGTTTCCAGCACTTAGACACAATACATTAGTCTCTAAAACAATGTACTAAGTCTGAGAAACATACCTTTATACTTGATTTGTACTTTATCCACCTTTTGACACTTAGGCACTTGTGTTGGACACTAAATCACCAAAACACTTAGAAATGGCCCAATGGCACATTTCCCTTTCAATCTCCCCCTTTTTGGTGATTTATGCCAACACAACATAAAGCAAGTAGAACAAGTACAATATCAATTCAAATAAGAACTCAAATTTGTTTTGAATCAAATTTGGCATATATGGATCATTCTTTGCCACCTCTTGGTTTGTTGTTGCAAATCAACCTCAAATTCCTATCTCTAGGTTAAAAACACTTGTTGAGACATAACAAGAGTTGTTCCAAGAGAAATTGATCAAAGATTTCAAAAACTCCCCCTTTTTCCCATAATTAATCCTTCTCCCCACAAGAGACTAACTTTTGATAATAAGAGGCAAACAAGAGTATTTTGACAAACAAAAACTCTAACTCTACTTTTTCAAAATTTCTCAAGTGGTAGCTGATCCATTTCTTGCTTTGGCCTTATTTTCTCCCCCTTTGGCATCAAGCACCAAAACAGGATCAATTTTGGTCCTTTAACCCCATTGCCTCACCAAAATCTTCAACTAAGAGTAAAAAGGCAATAAGAGTACAAAGATGAACTTGGAAAAAGTTACTCTTTCATCGGAGTGCAGTGGAAGTCTTGCATGGTCTAAGTCCACCTTTTCCCTTTCAAACCTCCTTTGAGACTTAATTAAGCAAACTCAAATACACAGTTAGTCTCAAAGGGTCAAGTTGTAGCACATCTCCCCCTAAATTTGTGCATCACTTGCGAATAGACTTGTAAGGTCCAGGGAGTGCTTGTACAACTTGAGCACCATAAAGAAACAACAAAATGTTTAAGGAACATGATCAAGGGCATAAACACATGTATGCTATAAATCAATCCAAGTTCCGCGAATCTAAGACATTTAGCTCACTACGCAACTTGCAAAAGGTCTGCTCATCTAAAGGCTTGGTAAAGATATCGGCTAGCTGGTTCTCGGAGCTAACATGAAACACTTCGATATCCCCCTTTTGTTGGTGGTCTCTTAAAAAGTGATGCCGGATGTCTATGTGCTTTGTGCGGCTGTGTTCAACAGGATTGTCCGCCATGCGGATAGCACTCTCATTATCACATAGGAGTGGGACTTTGCTCAGATTGTAGCCAAAGTCCCGGAGGGTTTGCCTCATCCAAAGTAGTTGCGCGCAACACTGTCCTGCGGCAACGTACTCTGCCTCAGCGGTGGATAGGGCAACAGAAGTTTGTTTCTTAGAACTCCATGACACCAGGGACCTTCCTAAGAATTGGCACGTCCCCGATGTACTCTTCCTATCGACCTTACATCCAACATAGTCGGAGTCTGAATATCCAAACAAGTCAAAGGTAGACCCCTTTGGATACCAGATCCCGAAGCAAGGCGTAGCGACTAAATATCTAATGATTCGCTTCACAGCCACTAAGTGACACTCCCTTGGATCGGATTGAAATCTAGCACACATGCATACACTAAGCATAATATCCGGTCTACTAGCACATAAATAAAGTAAAGACCCTATCATAGACCGGTATGCCTTTTGATCAACGGACTTACCTCCTTTGTTGAGGTCCGTGTGTCCGTCGGTTCCCATTGGAGTCTTTGCAGACTTGGCGTCCTTCATCCCAAACCTCTTGATCAAATCTTGCGTGTACTTTGTTTGGGAGATGAAGGTCCCATCCTTGAGTTGCTTCACTTGGAACCCAAGGAAGTAGCGTAACTTGCCCATCATCGACATCTCGAATTTCTGAGTCATCACCCTGCTAAACTCTTCACAAGACTTTTGGTTAGTAGAACCAAATATTATGTCATCGACATAAATTTGGCATACAAAAAGATCACCATCACAAGTCTTAGTAAAAAGAGTTGGATCGGCTTTCCCAACCTTGAAAGCATTAGCAATTAAAAAGTCTCTAAGGCATTCATACCATGCTCTTTGTAACACCCCTGGTGTTACTGTAACTAATACTTGAGCATGACATCATAAGCATTGGCATTGCATATGTTTGACACACCTAGAGTGCATTCACTAGGCAAAAATTTCAAACAAGTTGTATTGTTTAAGTGTTTTGCAAATAGAACCCTGGTTAGGGAACTTAACCCTAAAAAGGGATTACAGGGGTAAGACCTGACCCAAATTGAGAAAACCTAAAGACTTTAGGGAAATAGATATAAAATATCCCCAAAAATAAAGTTGAATCACATTTATACCCTTGGGATACAAAAATCTCAATTAGAACCCTGGAAAACCCTAAAACCAAACCCTAGGGGCTTATGTGCAAAATTAGTACACTTTTGGACTAAAGTGCAAAAACCAAGTCAAATAGGTATCTTAAGTCATTTGGTTCACAAATGTGTGGACTTGTAAGCCAAATATTGGATTTTGGACTTAAATGCAAAATAGACCTCAATTAGGTTCTATTCTAAGTCTGAAATTCAGTGTTAAGGGCACAACTTTGGAGCCTTGTAACTTTTAAAATATAGGATCTTTGCCCTAGGTCACCACATAAAAATTGAAGCCCAATTATAGGAGAACAACTTTGCTTAAGAGTGTGAGCATTGTTATTAAGGAAATATTGGAGATAATCAAGCCTAAAGATTGGTTGTCAGGCTGATTCAGTCTGAAATTCAGAGGTTCAGTGTAATGGAGCCAACTTTGAGTATGAATTCAATCTTGATTTAGTACTCAAATGTGTTCAAGTCCTATAGTCGAATTGTAGCTGGTTTATAACTCTGCAACTTTGGTACAGAGGTTTGATGAAGTTCACATGCAAATTTTAGAGAAAATGTGACCTAAACATGGGCTGTCCAGCAACTGAATCAGGTTTTCCCATGGTACAGTAACTGCAGAAGATACCCCTTCCTTCCCCTTCGCCGCCGATGACCCACACGCCGTGATTCACGCCGTCGTTGGGATTTGTGTTCGCTGGCGGGGAGATAACTTCGGTGAAGTAAAGATCTCGCGGGGAGGAGTGGATAGGATCACACATCAGAGCTTATCACCGTGATTCTAGTCACTGCGACGTGGGCGGTCTGCCTATGCTGCCGTGGAAACGCCGGTGACCGCCGCCCTCCGGCCTTGTGTCGCGTGTTTACCCTTTCCACCGCATCGCCACGACTTACCCCTGCTCACCGTTGATCGCCGGAACAACTGCCGCGCCTCTGGACACGTATTCACTGCGCCCAGGGTTCTTCCCTATCTCTGGCCGCCGCACATCTTCATTCAAATTAGCGGCCACCGCCCGCTAGCACTATAAATTGAAGCCTCAGCACGTTCCGCTAGGTAGTCGTACATCCAGTGAACCAACTCTCAGTTCCAATCGTTCCCCGCAGCTCCCCAATTTGGGATTACCCCCAAATCGATCGAAGAACGCCGCGAAACTAAGCTCGCCGTGGTCAGCCCAATTCGGGTCAGCTCCTCCCCTCTACTCCCTTGTTTAAGCATTCGCATACGTCTGTGATACTCGCCAACCCATCCAATTGAACTGTGTGACCACCAATCGCCGGGAACACGATTGCCAAGCCGCCATGCTCACGGCCACCGTGGCCAGAGCTCCGTAGTTGATCATAAGCGAAATTAAGTTAGGGGAAACGCTGATTGGGGCGTGAATTCGGTTTCGACCGAAAAAGGGTGTCAGTCCTTTCCCCAATCGACCGGCCTGCTAGCTCGTCGGAGCTCGGCCGCGCGTGAACGCCGTCGGGGTCGTGTCGTGTGAAGGAATAGAAACCGGAGGGCTATTCTGTAATCTGTCAGCGACACGGCGAAACAGTAAAAGAACTTATCTCCAGATAGCCAAGAAACCGAGGTCCTTTCTGCAAAGTTGCCAGCGCGGGCGCGGGTGCACGCAATTCTGCTCGTAGTGGGCCGACCTGGACTGGATTAGGCCCAGTACTATTCACGAGTTTTCTTTTTCTTTTTCCTCCCGAGTTAAAACAATTATAGAAAATAGTAGAAAAATCCTAAAATTGTGAAACCAATTTTCCTAGACTCCTTATTTTCCGTAGAATTTAATAAAAATAGTTTTGTGATTTTTAGTGGAAATAAGGAAGTTTAGGGCATTTAAAGTAGTTAAAAGTATTGGTTATGGATTTTTAGAAAATAATTGGTAATCCCAAAAATGTCCAAACTTTTTATAGGAACTTAAAACATTATTTAGAAGCCTTGGGTAGAGTTTGAATTGATTTGGACCATGTTTGATAACTAGAACCCAAACCCCCCTGCCCTTTAAACTCCTTTACCGACTCCGGAAACCCTAAGTTCTCGGAGTTCCGTGAAGGAAAGTTATATTCAAGACTTAGATAATAAATCTTTATTATCTTCGCACTCTCATGCGCATTACATGGCATTCATTCTTATATATGTATATATATGGTTATGTTAGAACGCGAAGAAGAAGTGGAAGTCACTGAAGAAAGGACACCACCACCCTCGGATTCTTAGGCAGGCAACTGCTTCTACTTTGATATTTGTGGATCTGAGCCAGACTCACCTATGAACGAAGGCAAGCCCCGGTGCATTTGCCACCTCCCTTGATGTTTTTAAAATCTTTCTCACTTGCTTGCTGCATTAGGTGATAGGAGTTGATTGCTTAAACAATTCCTGCATTACCTTCCTTGAATTTGATTACCTTCCTTGAAACCCTAATTTTACAAAAAGGTTTTACTATGCTTAGTATTGCTCTAGAAAAACAAAAGGATTTGTTTTACAAAAGATGTTTGGCAAAGTGGGAGGGTTGTTTTTGAAAATAAAATTTGATGGTGGATACATCATGGCCATGATGGATTCAACATCGGAAAAGATGTACCTCTGCCAGGTGCCAAGTTTTTGGGTTGAAATGATTAAGCTGAGACCGGGCGGGTGACTTGCACGAGAAGAGAGTCTCGGTGTAGTGTCTCCGTCTGAGTCGATTAAGGACCGTCTCGATGTAGGCTTGATGATCGAGGACCCTTTAACTGGTCACATGCCTCGTCATGGGTAAGCCTTGCCTCGGGAAGACTAAGGCCAGAATAAGATAACACGAAATGGGCGTGGAGCGGTGGCGAGAGTAGCGTGTACCCTCCGTGGCAAGAGGCTGGACGGTGGTGTATCTATGCTCTTGGTTTGCGTGAACCTGATCTGGTCTTAAGAACCCCGGTGGCGGGTTGACATATGCAAGGGTTAAGTGCTACATATGTCGTGTGATTGGAGATCCTCAGCTGAGTATAATCGATTCGGATCGCCGTACCTTCGCGGTTATGAAGACTTGGTCACTGACCTACACGTAGCATTCCACTAAAGATGATGGGTTTTTGTTAAGAAATTGGCTAGTGCAGGACCCGTGATTGAACTAGGGTAGAAAGAACTCTAGTTGCAGGTAATTGAACTTAACTTGATAAATAAAATTGGATTTTTAAGGATCCACTTTAGTAAGCATTTCTGCAAAACAGAGTCTTTGATTATTGAAAAGCCTTAGCTTGACTCCCATATAACCAACATACCCTTGAGAGTCTTTTCTTTAGTCGGGTAAGACTTGCTGAGTAATTCCATACTCAGGGTTTATCCCTTCGTTATTTTTAGGTGAGGAAGTAGCAGATTTCTGTTGCTTCTGTGCCAAGGTGGTTCCTAAGGAGGAGAAACAAGAGTGAAGATGCGGGAGGACTTGGTCCTCCATATAGAAAACTTTTGTGAAAAACTTATCGTGAGGAGTTTTTGCCTCCCTTAGTTATGTAATGATACTACTCTGCACTCGCTTATAGTTCTGGTCTGTAATAAACAACTTGAGCTTACTTTTTAATAAATGTAAATTTATGTAATCGCTTCCACATTTCTTTATCTCCGATGTTCTGTAATGTCTGCAAGACGGGTGAAACGTTCCTGGAGAGGTAAGAAAGCAGATACCGAACTTGTCAAGTAGTTCAGGGGCACCTACAGGGTTGTCTGAGGTCCGTTGGACAAGGACAACTGTAGGTGGGGCTAATTACTTGGGAGGTTCCGTCACAGCTGGTATCGGAGCATAGCCCTTCTTTGCAGATATTATGAGGCATCTTCAAAAGGATTTCCAAAAGTCTTACCTAGAAATTCTCTTCTCTTCTTACCTAAGTATTCTGAAGAGTCTATCTTAAAAGACCAGATAGGAAGAGTGTAATGTATAGAAGGTTGAATCGACTAAGGTTGATTCTGTACTTACACATGCATCATGCTAAGAATTATACTAATAAAATTTTCCCCCTTAGAAAGATGCCGCCGCGCACAAGGCAAACGGCGCGCAAGTCAACTGGACCAATCGGTGTGCCTCGACATCAACTGGCCCCTCGCCATGAAAACAGTAGCAGCGGGAGTAATGACCCAATAGGAGATCTTCAAGCCCGAGTGAGTCGACTTCAAGCGGAGTTGCAACACAGGACCAACGCTTGGGTTGCGGATGGAGATAGAATAAATGAGTTAAGAAGGGACATCTGTCACCTGCGGGATCAGCTTGCTGATCGGGACTTGGCACTCGACTGGGCAGTACAGTCCCGTTTGCTGGCATGTGCTAAGGAAGCAAGGGCTCAGGCCCGAATCAAGGAACTTAGCTCAATTGTCGATGACCTGTAGGTCTATTGCAATACGTTACATGAGGAAGTCCATGTACTGTATTCGCAATTACACCCTAGTGCACCTGCGCACCCTGCTGAGGCGGAAGCCGGACCCTCCCACGTTGCGGGACACGCGCTGGGTGGGGAGTTAGACCTTTTTGAACCCCCTCCTTCCATGAGGCTGGTTGACGTATGGACTCCCACACCTGACGATGAGGCCGCCAAGAGTAATGGGAAGCAGGACTAATGGTGTAATAGAAGTAGAAGTAGAGTAGTGTATTGTAGGTTGTACTGGTGTATAATAGGTAATGCTATTGTATACTAGGTATTGTACCCTGTTGTAAGAGTCTTGAGTCTGTAACATTACTTTTGGTAATGTAAAATGGAATGGCTTTTTCTTTGGCATATCATATTGTTTCCAAATGTTGTTGCCACAGATGCCTTCCAAGACTCGTGTCACACCCGGCTTTAAGGAACCAAGCCAGGTGCATCTCATACATGCGCCAAGAAGACAACATATATAATAACAGAGTGTATAGAGATAAATGTCACACTAATCAGAGTATTTATTACATAGCGGAAGACTTATTACAAAATAAAAGAATAAATATAAAACGAACTAAGGATCGTTGGCGCCAATGTCAACTGAGAAACGCCACCTAGATCAGATCAAACTCCTCGCCTCATGGCTCCTCCTAAACCATATGTTCTTCTCCTGTGGGGGTGTGAGACAGCAAGAGTGAGCTCACATACGTTCATCACTCAACAAGTCGTGGGGAATAATGTGACATGAACTCACCAAAGGTGGGAGCTCATGGAGTGTAAGGCTTATCAAAGAGAATGGTTAAAGTGAGCATTGCTTTTAAGTAGTTGGTCAAAATTTTATTAGCAGTTACTAAGTGTAAGTAAATACCAAACCTTAAATAAAGTAATAGAACAAATTAATAATAAACCCATGCAATGCAAATGACAAAATTGAATTTAGGTTCCATAAATTAATCATCAGAGAGTCCTGAGCTGCTCATGACCGTGAGCTCGGCTAGTATACCAGTTTTACACTCTGCAGAGGTTGTACCCTTTACCCACAAGTCATGCTACCCATCTGCCAAGGGGTCGCGAATCCCATACACCTCTACCTAGGAAGCGCGGCAGGGCAACACTACGAGGCCTTTACAAAGTTCCACTAGCTTCCAAAAACCCGCTACAGTTTATAGGAAGCTCCAATGCAGGGTTCTTGTCTGACCGCCATCGCAGCAAAATCAACCAAGGACCTCCCTACACTGACCACTCCCCTACTGCCCTTGCCCCTTTCGGGTAAGGTAGTCTTCCACTAGCTTTCCTAATTAGTCAGCCAAGGGCGTCCCATTAAACCCTTGTGGTGGCACGTGGTTCTCAAGTTAAGCTCTATGTTCCAATTAACATTAATGATCTTGACATGAACATAAATAAAATAACAACAAGAATTGGAACATAGATATAATAAATGATTATCCCAAAACCATGTAAAGCAATAGCAAAACTACCCAAGTGATTCAGGGGTAAACAAGGTAATGAGATAAACAATCTAGGGTGACCTATTGGGTCCCATCAAAATTAACCTATGCATGATTAGGTGATATTAAGAACATTATTGGGTAAAAAGTGGTCAAGGGCACAACTTGCCTTCAATGAGCTCCTGCTCAGCTACTTCAACCTACTGCTCACCAGGATCCTCAGCAACGGGCTCTTCTACTCGCCACAATACAAACAAGCACAGTGCATATAGAGAAATTAACATTACACCAAACATATAAACAAAATACACAGTAATAATCTACATATTAAAATAAAATCCTAGGAACAGGAATCATAATTTTTGGAGTTATAGAATTTAAGTTATGAATTTTCAAAGGTTTTATGTGTTTAAAATAGGATTAAGTGTGGGATTAATTTTATTACTGTTGTCATGACAAAACAGAGACACTAAGTGCTAAAGAATAAAATTACAAAATTTTAGGAACTGGAATGAAGTAATTTGGAGTTCATATGCATTTTCTATGAATTATCAAAGTTCTAGCAATTATTTTCTTATTAAAAATCCATTTATAAATTATTTTCTCTGGTTTTACACTGCTCTGGACTGGGCCTCAATTTCTGTGAAGCACAGGGGGCTCGGGGAAAGAATCCCGAGACCCAGTGAACAGTTGAGTATGGATGGCGGGTTGATTTCTATTTTCTGCAGGGGCTCTTTAATAAATCTGACCCGCGAAGGGGTATGGACTAACGTGGGTCGTCCGATTAGAATTCTAGGGCGCAGATTAGATCTAACTTAACTGAAGCGGTATGCATCACGAGCGCTCTGATCTATATCCAACGGCTCGAATTTAATGAAGCCGAGATCTCGCTGCAGCCCTCGGATCTAGATCAACGGTCACCATTCACTTGTGGCGAACGGGTACGCCAGCTCTAATCCCGACCGTCTGGCCCGAATCCAAGGGTTCGAAGACCCATCCCCAACGCCAGAGCCGTCAGCGCGGCGGCGCAGCCACCACACGGCGGCGGGATCACCGGAGCTCGCGAAATCCGGCCGCCCCATGCGCCAAACACCAATTCACTCGGCCCCCGCGAGATTGACGACTCCCCAAACTCAATCCCCAAACCAATTTCTGCCGACGACGAGTGCAGCACTCGGTCCACGGCGCGCCGCGGAGGCGCCATGGCAGGCGACACGGGCCCCGGGTATTAGCGCGTCTGAGCCCAATTCGCTACTCTATACATATTGAGAACTCAAGCGAAACACGGAGGAAGAGCTCACCGGGAGTGGGGTCGACGGCGAACTGGCAATTGCCCCGCGACGGGCCTCTGTCTTCCTCACGGCAATGGCGGGCGCGACTGCGTGGTGAAATTGCGGCGAGGGGACAGGGAATAAGAGGGGAAGGTCTTGGCGGCGTGGTCGGTTGATTTATAAACTTGACACGGTCACAGGACGGGCACCACCATGACCGGAGATTTCGCGAACGGCGCCAACCTCCGCGCGAAGCTCGGGCGAGCTGTTGACGATGCCCAAGTCTGACGCGCGAGCCCCAGGTGTCAGCGGGAAAGGAGAAGGCGCGCGCGCGACGAGGCTGACAGCGGGTCCCCAGTGGAGGCGAGACCGCGTTTGCGTGCGGCGCGGGGTGGGGTGGCTGACCCGCCGGCCCCACGGGCCAGTGACTTCAACTGACCAGTGCTGAAGAGCGGCACAGTGCGCATGAGACGCGAGCGAGCGGGGCCCGCCCGTCGGCGCGTGTTCACCAGGCTGGGTCGCGCAGGGTGAAACTTGGTATTGGGCCGAATTGGTGACAGAGGCCCAGGTAAGCTTCTTTCTCTTTTTCTTTATGTTTTATTTTCTATTTTCCCCATTATTTTACCAATTCAAATTTAAATCCTAATTTGAATTCAAACTTGTGACAGATTTATACTTAGATTACATGGCGCCATATAGAAGTTTCAAATTTGGAGATATATTTATATATCATTTATATTCTTATATCATTTCTCTCTTTCTTCCTCTTATTTTAAATTCTTGAATTTCCCTTTGATTCTTAAATTCTACTTTGAACTTGGGTATATTTCACATTATTCTATATTGTCACCAAATGCACACAAAATAAAATTCCAGCATGATGCATATTTTTGTGGCTTTTATGGTATTAATTATTTGTTTTTCTTTTTACATAGGATGTTCACATGTGATGATGCATAAAGATCAACTCACATAAAGAGAAATTGTTTCTCTATTGGTATTATTTCTAGCAATTTACAAAGTGGGTGTTACAACTCGAGCTCAGGACAGAGCTGGTACCTCCCGAGGGAGGGAATCTACACCCAATCCACCTCTTGTTCCTCCAACATTGGCTGAGGCAATTGCCGCCTTAGTGAACACAACTGCTGACAATACCCGCTTTCTAAGAGAAATGGTGGGCCAACAATTCCAGCAGCCTGGTGGGCGGGGCTATCAACAAGGCCCCCGCGAAACTACTTATCTGGACTTCTCGGAAAACCCGTCCACCACTATTTGTGAAAGCTGAAGATCCACTGGAAGCCGATGAATGGATACGGGTTATTGAGCAAAAATTTGGTCTTATGCGCTGTTCAGAGACACAGAAGCCTTTATTTGCAGCGCAACAACTACGTGGCCCTGCCAGCACTTGGTGGGGTAATTTCGTGGCCGTTCAGCCGGCCAATCATCAAGTAACCTGGGAGGAATTCAAAGTGGCATTCCGTGAGCATTATATACCCGAAGGCGTTCTGCATATGAAGCAAGAAGAGTTCATGAAGCTAAAACAAGGAGGAGATACTGTCAATCAGTATCTCAACAAGTTCAATCATCTATCACAATATGCAATTGATCAGGTGAACACTGATCTGAAAAAGAGAAATTGCTTCATGAGAGGACTAAATGATCGGCTACAGAGAAAAATGGCTGCTTGTATTGACTTGACTTATGGAAAGGCTGTCAGCACAGCCCTATCTGTTGAAGCAAAATATGCAGGTTCCGGAAAGAACAAGGGATTTGGTGGTGAGAAGACTAATCAGGGCCAGGCAAAAAGGCAACGGTTTATTCTCCGGCCTTCTAACCAGACTCCTCCACGTGCACCATCCTTCCCTTTCAAGCAGCCAATAATTATTCGTCCCAATAAAGCCCCCACTGCCCCAAGTCAGCCGAGTGCCCCCGGCACTCGATTCCCTGCCTTGCCCAGCTCTTCAACCGGATGTTTTAATTGTGGCAAGTCTGGACATTTCATCAAAGATTGCCCATATCCCAAACAGAATCAAACGAATGCTCAACACGGATCTGGGAAATCAGCTCAGCCCAAGGGAAACAATGTGGGGAAGATTACAAAGAAGACGGGACGCGTATACTATACTCAAGTGGCCACTACACCGGAAGGAGAACCGGTGATGATGGGTACGTTTCTCGTGGCCAGTCACCCTGCAATTATTCTTTTCGATTCTGGTGCTTCGCATACATTTATTAGCAAGAAGTTTGTGGAGCAACATCACATTGCATGCCATGAATCAAAAGAGGGATTTAAAATACACTCACCTGGGGGACAAATCTTTACTAGAGAAGTGGCCTATCAAGTGCTCGTATCATTGGCCGGACGGGACTTTCCTACCAATATGATCGTCCTAAAAGGCAAGACATAGATGTTATTTTGGGTATGAATTGGTTGGCCAAGCACAAAGCAACACTCAATACTGATCAAAGAACCATCAGGTTGAGTCATAATCAAGAAGAAATTCTTTTGTCCATCCCTATTCCAAACAAAATTACTGGCAGAGTTTATGAAGTTATGGTACCAGAAATCAAGGATATTCCGGTAGTATGTGAGTTTCCTGATGTCTTTCCCGAGGATTTGCCGGGATTGCCACCTGAGCGGGAGGTAGAGTTTGTAATAGAGTTGAAGCCCGGTACGGCTCCAATATCTCGAAGATCGTACCGAATGCCTCCTAATGAGTTGGCAGAATTGAAGATTCAATTACAAGATCTCCTGGAGAAAGGATTCATCCGGCCAAGCTCATCGCCATGGGGTTGTCCAGCCATATTCGTCAAAAAGAAGGATCAAACCTTACGAATGTGCGTGGATTATCGGCCCCTAAATGAGGTCACCATCAAAAACAAGTACCCTCTTCCAAGGATTGATATTCTATTTGATCAATTGGCTGGAGCAAGGGTATTTTCAAAGATTGATCTCTGATCGGGCTATCACCAGATCCGTATTCGGCCCGAAGATATACTAAAGACCGCCTTCACTATGCGGTATGGGCTGTTTGAATATCTGGTAATATCTTTTGGGTTAACAAATGCTCCGGCCCACTTCACATATTTGATGAACTCGGTGTTCATGCCCGAGCTAGACAAGTTTGTGGTGATCTTCATTGATGACATTTTGATATATTCCAAGAATGAAGAGGAGCACACCCAACATTTACGGATCGTGTTAACGCGCCTGAGGGAACATCAGTTGTATGCCAAGTTCAGCAAGTGCGCGTTTTGGCTGGAGGAAATTCAATTTCTGGGACATGTACTGTCTGCCAGAGGGATTGCGGTAGACCCCAGCAAAGTCAAGGACATTTTGGAGTGGAAACCCCCGACCACTGTTCATCAGGTCCGAAGTTTCCTTGGACTGGCGGGATATTACCGTAGATTTATACCAGACTTTTCTAAGCTTGTGAAGCCAATCACAAGTTTATTGAAGAATGACGTTAAATTCAATTGGTCTTCGAAGTGTGATGAAGCCTTTGAACAATTGAAGACATTATTAACCACTGCTCCGGTATTGGCTCAATCGGACATCACCAAGCCTTTTGATGTGTATTGTGATGCATCTGGCAGTGGACTCGACTGTGTACTAATGCAAGAGGGCCGAGTAATTGCGTATGCCTCACGGCAGTTGCGCCGACATGAGGAGCATTACCCAACTCATGATCTGGAGCTAGCTGCTGTTGTTCATGCCCTGAAAATTTGGCGTCACTATCTGCTGGGAAATGTCTGTCATATCTATACAGATCATAAAAGTTTGAAGTACATCTTCACCCAGTCAGAATTAAATATGAGGCAGAGACGATGGCTTGAGCTTATTAAGGACTATGAACTGGAAATTCATTATCACCCAGGCAAAGCCAATGTTGTGGCAGATGCGCTAAGCCGTAAGGTTGCCTGTCATTGTCTTACAATGAAGACCTCTGACAACACTTTATGTCAAGAGATGGAGAAGCTAAACCTGGGAATGGTCCAACAAGGAACTTTGAATCAGCTAAAGTTGGAGTCAGTCCTCTTGCAAAGGATAATTGATGCCCAAAAGGATAATGAGGGCATGAAACACATTCGTGAGAAGTTAAGGGCTGGAAAAGCCAAATGCTTCAAAGAAGATGAACAAGGCATTGTATGGTTTAATAACCGCATAGTGGTGCCAAAGAATGAAGAGCTCCGCCAGCAGATTCTTGATGAAGCACATCTTAGCCGCTATTCTATTCATCCCAGAAGCACTAAGATGTACCAAGACTTCAAGCAACATTACTGGTGGACAAAGATGAAGATCGAAATTGCACGCTATGTGGCAAGATGTGACACCTGCAGACGTGTCAAGGCCATACATTTGAAAGCTGCCGGTCCATTACAGTCACTACCAATACCGACATGGAAATGGGAAGACATAAGTATGGACTTTATTGTGGGATTGCCCAGGACCGCAAAAGGGTATGACTCTATCTAGGTGGTTGTTGATCGACTTACAAAGATTGCTCACTTTCTGTCGGTCAAGACATATTACCCGGTACTTACCTATGCGGAGTTGTACATTGCCCGTATTCTCAGTTTGCATGGTGTTCCGAAGACTATAGTGTCGGATCGTGGACCACAATTTGTATCCAAATTCTGGGAAGAACTCCATAAATCCCTGGGTACTAAGTTGCTCCACAGTTTGGCCTATCATCCTCAAACCAGTGGACAGACTGAGAGAGTGAACCAGATACTTGAAGATATGTTGTGGGCATGTGTTCTGGACTTCTCACAGAAATGGGATGAATGTTTGCCCTTGGCGGAGTTTTCATATAATAATAGCTATCAAGAAAGTATCAAGATGGCACCCTTCGAAGCTTTATATGGACGACGATGTCGTACTCCGCTAAATTGGTCTGAACCTGGGGAAAGGTGCTTCTTTAGGCCTGATATGGTGAAGGAGGCCGAGGATAAGGTTCAGAAAATTATTCATAATATGAAGAAAGCACAAGCTCGTCAGAAGAGTTATGCAGACAAACGGTGAATGCCCTTATATTTCCTAGAAGGAGACTATGTCTACCTGAAGGTCTCACCAATGAAGGGAGTATCGCGTTTTGGGGTTAAAGGGAAGCTTGCACCACGATATATTGGTCCTTTTCTTATTCTGGAAAGATATGGGCCAGTGGCATACCGACTCCAACTACCCGAAACATTGTCTGCTGTGCATAATGTGTTCCACGTGTCACAATTGAAGAAGTGTCTTCAGGTTCCTGATCGAACCGTTGAAGTGACAGATGTTGTCCTTGAACCGGACTTGACATACTCTGAGCACCCTATTCGAGTCTTGGATCAAAAGGACAGGGTTACCCGAAGAAAAACCCTCAAGTTTTATAAGATACAGTGGAACCAGCATTCCGAAGATGAGGCTACATGGGAAACTCAAGACTTTTTAGATAAGAAGTTCCCAGACTTCTTAGCCTCTTGTAAATTGTAAAGCATGTATAGCTGTTGTAATAAAGAAGTGACCCCCACATCACCCCTGCCTTGTACCAGAAATAAGGAAATAAAAGTATGCCGCGTTTCCTTTTCCATTACTAACCCTAGGACTTTTAATCTCGGGACGAGATTCTTTTATGGGGGGAAGGATGTAACACCCCTGGTGTTACTGTAACTAAAACTTGAGCATGACATCATAAGCATTGGCATTGCATATGTTTGACACACCTAGAGTGCATTCACTAGGCAAAAATTTCAAACAAGTTGTATTGTTTAAGTGTTTTGCAAATAGAACCCTGGTTAGGGAACTTAACCGTAAAAAGGGATTACAGGGGTAAGACCTGACCCAAATTGAGAAAACCTAAAGACTTTAGGGAAATAGATATAAAATATCCCCCAAAAATAAAGTTGAATCACATTTATACCCTTGGGATACCAAAAATCTCAATTAGAACCCTGGAAAACCCTAAAACCAAACCCTAGGGGCTTATGTGCAAAATTAGTCCACTTTTGGACTAAAGTGCAAAAACCAAGTCAAATAGGTATCTTAAGTCATTTGGTTCACAAATGTGTGGACTTGTAAGCCAAATATTGGATTTTGGACTTAAATGCAAAATAGACCTCAATTAGGTTCTATTCTAAGTCTGAAATTCAGTGTTAAGGGCACAACTTTGGAGCCTTGTAACTTTTAAAATATAGGATGTTTTCCCTAGGTCACCACATAAAAATTGAAGCCCAATTATAGGAGAACAACTTTGCTTAAGAGTGTGAGCATTGTTATTAAGGAAATATTAGAGATAATCAAGCCTAAAGATTGGTTGTCAGGCTGATTCAGTCTGAAATTCAGAGGTTCAGTGTAATGGAGCTAACTTTGAGTATGAATTCAATCTTGATTTAATACTCAAATGTGTTCAAGTCCTATAGTCGAATTGTAGCTGGTTTATAACTCTGCAACTTTGGTATAGAGGTTTGATGAAGTTCACATGCAAATTTTAGAGAAAATGTGACCTAAACATGGGCTGTCAGGCAACTGAATCAGGTTTTCCCATGGTACAGTAACTGCAGAAGATACCCCTTCCTTCCCCTTCGCCGCCAATGACCCACACGCCGTGATTCACGCCGTCGTTGGGATTTGTGTTCGCTGGCGGGGAGATAACTTCGGTGAAGTAAAGATCTCGCGGGGAGGAGTGGATAGGATCACACATCAGAGCTTATCACCGTGATTCTAGTCACTGCGACGTGGGCGGTCTGCCTGTGCCGCCGTGGAAACGCCGGTGACCGCCGCCCTCCGGCCTTGTGTCGCGTGTTTACCCTTTCCACCGCATCGCCACGACTTACCCCTGCTCACCGTTGATCGCCGGAACAACTGCCACGCCTCTGGACACGTATTCACCGTGCCCAGGGTTCTTCCCTATCTCCGGCCGCCGCACATCTTCATTCAAATTAGCGGCCACCGCCCGCTAGCACTATAAATTGAAGCCTCAGCACGTTCCGCTAGGCAGTCGTACATCCAGTGAACCAACTCTCAGTTCCAATCGTTCCCCGCAGCTCCCCAATTTGGGATTACCCCTAAATCGATCGAAGAACGCCGCAAAACTAAGCTCGTCGTGGTCAGCCCAATTCGGGTCAGCTCCTCCCCTCTGCTCCCTTGTTTAAGCATTCGCATACGTCTGTGATACTCGCCAACCCATCCAATTGAACTGTGTGACCACCAATCGCCGGGAACACGATTGCCAAGCCGCCATGCTCACGGACACTGTGGCCAGAGCTCCGTAGTTGATCATAAGCGAAATTAAGTTAGGGGAAACGCTGATTGGGGCGTGAATTCGGTTTCGACCGAAGAAGGGCGTCAGTCCTTTCCCCAATCGACCGGCCTGCTAGCTCGTCGGAGCTCGGCCGCGCGTGAACGCCGTCGGGGTCGTTGAGAGCACCTAGAGGGGGGGTGAATAGGTGATCCTGTGAAACTTAAACTTATAGCCACAAAACTTTGATTAAGTGTTAGCACAATAATCGCCAAGTGGCTAGAGATGAGTCTCAACAAAACACAATACCACAAAAGATCAACACGGAGAAGACACAGTGGTTTATCCCGTGGTTCGGCCAAGTACAAAACTTGCCTACTCCACGTTGTGGCGTCCCAACGGACGAGAGTTGCACTCAACTCCTCTCAAGTGATCCAATGATCAACTTGAATACCACAGTGTTATGCTTTTCCTTTCAATATCCCGTTTGCGAGGAATCTCCACAACTTGGAGTCTCTCGCCCTTACACTTGAGATTCACAAAGAAATACGAAGTAAGGGAGGGAAGCAACACACACAAATCCCCAGCAAAATGCGCACACACACGGCCAAGAATCGAGCTCAAAAGACTATCTCAGAGTTCTCACTAGAACAGAGCTCGAATCACTGCAAATGACAAACGAATGCGCAAAGACTGAGTGTGGATGATCAAGAATGCTCTAGGGTTGCTTGGGGTTCTCCTTCATGCGCCTAGGGGTCCCTTTTATAGCCCCAAGGCAGCTAGGAGCCGTTGAGAGCAATTCTGGAAGGCTGATCTTGCCTTCTGTCATCGGGCGCACCGGATAGTCCGGTGCACACCGGACACTGTCCGGTGCCCGATCTCCTTCCTAAAATGTTGCAGCCGACCGTTGCCCGCCAGAGAGCCGTTGGCGCACCGGACATGTCCGGTGCACACCGGACAGTCCGGTGCCCCCTTCTAGCCGTTGGCTCGGCCACGTGTCACGCGCAGATCGCGCGGCCGACCGTTGGCCCGGCCGACCGTTGGCTCACCGGACAGTCCGGTGCACACCGGACAGTCCGGTGAATTATAGTCGTACGCTGTCAGCGAATTCCCGAGAGCGGCTACTTCGGCCGAGGCAGCCTGGCGCACCGGACACTGTCCGGTGCACCACCGGACACTGTCCGGTGCACCACCGGACACTGTCCGGTGCACCACCGGACAGTCCGGTGCCCCAGACCGAAACAGCCTCTTGGCTGTACACAGCCAACTCTTTTCTTTTCTTTTTCTTCCTGTTTCCAATACTTAGACAAGTATATTAGTACACAAAACCAATGTACTAAGACTTAGAAACATACCTTTGCTCTTGATTTTCACTTTATTCATCCATAAACATGAATTCACATTTAAGCACTTGTGTTGGCACTCAATCACCAAAATACTTAGAAATGGCCCAAGGGCACATTTCCCTTTCAATCTCCCCCTTTTTGGTGATTTATGCCAACACTACATAAAGCAACTAGAACAAGTGCAATATTACTTCAAATAAAATAAATTTGAGTTTTATTCAATTTTGGCATATATGGATCATCCTTTGCCACCACTTGGTTTGTTTTTGCAAATCAAACTCAAATCTCTATCTCTAAGTCAAAGAGAGTCATTCCAAAGGAAAGATTTCAAAAACTCCCCCTTTTTCCCATAATCAACACTTCTCCCCACAAGAGGCCAACTTTTGACAAAAGAGACAACAAAAGAGATTTGACAAACCAAAAGCTCTATTCTACTGTTTTCAAAATTTCTCAAGTGGTAGCTGATCCATTTATTGCTTTGGCCCTTATTTTCTCCCCCTTTGGCATCAAGCACCAAAACGGGATCAATCTTGGCCCAAGAACCCCATTGCCTCACCAAAAACTTCAATAAGAATACAAAGGCAATAAGAGTACATGAGATGAACTTGGAATAAGTTACCCTCTCATCGGAGTGCAGTGGAAGTCTTTCATGGTCCAAGTCCACCTTTTTCCCTTTTTAATTCTCCTTTGAGACTAAAACAAGCAAACTCAAGCATACGGTTAGTCTCAAAGGGTCAAGTTGTAACATATCTCCCCCTCAAACTGTGCATCACTTTGCAACGGACTTGTGAGATCCAGGGAGTGTTTGTACAACTTGAGCACCATAATTAGCAACAAAATGCAGAAAGGAACATGATCAAAAGCATAAATATAAGTATGCTACAATTCAATCCAAGTTCCGCGAATCTAAGACATTTAGCTCACTACGCAGCCTGCAAAAGGTCTTCTCATCTAGAGGCTTGGTAAAGATATCGGCTAGCTGGTTCTCGGTGCTAACATGAAACACTTCGATATCTCCCTTTTGCTGGTGGTCTCTCAAAAAGTGATGCCAGATGTCTATGTGCTTTGTGCGGCTGTGCTCAACAGGATTTTCCGCCATGCGGATAGCACTCTCATTATCACATAGGAGTGGGACTTTGCTCAGATTGTAGCCAAAGTCCCTGAGGGTTTGCCTCATCCAAAGTAGTTGCGCGCAACACTGTCCTGCGGCAACATACTCGGCCTCAGCGGTGGATAGGGCAACGGAGGTTTGTTTCTTAGAGTTCCACGACACCAGGGACCTTCCTAAGAATTGGCACGTCCCCGATGTACTCTTCCTATCGACCTTACATCCAGCATAGTCGGAATCTGAGTATCCAACCAAGTCAAAGGTAGACCCCTTTGGATACCAGAGCCCAAAGCAAGGCGTAGCAACTAAATATCTAAGAATTCGCTTCACCGCCACTAAGTGACACTCCTTAGGATCGGATTGAAATCTAGCACACATGCATACGCTAAGCATAATATCCGGTCTACTAGCACATAAATAAAGTAAAGACCCTATCATTGACCGGTATGCTTTTTGATCAACGGACTTACCTCCTTTGTTGAGGTCTGTGTGTCCGTCGGTTCCCATCGGCGTCTTTGCGGGCTTGGCGTCCTTCATCCCAAACCTCTTTAGCAAGTCTTGCGTGTACTTCGTTTGGGAGATGAAGGTGCCATCCTTGAGTTGCTTCACTTGGAACCCAAGGAAGTAGTTCAACTCGCCCATCATCGACATCTCGAATTTCTGCGTCATCACCCTGCTAAACTCTTCACAAGACTTTTGGTTAGTAGAACCAAATATTATGTCGTCGACATAAATTTGGCACACAAACAAATCACCATCACATGTCTTAGTGAACAGAGTTGGATCGGCTTTCCCAACCTTGAAAGCATTAGCAAGTAAAAAGTCTCTAAGGCATTCATACCATGCTCTTGGGGCTTGCTTAAGTCCATAGAGCGCCTTAGAGAGCTTACACACATGGTCGGGGTACCGTTCATCCTCGAAGCCAGGGGGTTGCTCCACGTACACCTCCTCCTTGATCGGCCCGTTGAGGAAAGCGCTCTTCACATCCATTTGGTATAACCTGAAAGAGTGGTGAGCGGCATATGCTAGCAAGATGCGAATTGACTCTAGCCTAGCCACAGGAGCAAACGTCTCCTCAAAGTCCAAACCTGCGACTTGGGCATAACCTTTTGCCACAAGTCGAGCCTTGTTCCTCGTCACCACCCCGTGCTCGTCCTGTTTGTTGCGGAACACCCACTTGGTTCCCACAACATTTTGCTTGGGACGAGGCACCAGTGTCCAAACTTCATTGCGCTTGAAGTTGTTGAGTTCCTCCTGCATGGCTAACACCCAGTCCGGATCTAGCAAGGCCTCTTCTACCCTGAAAGGCTCAATATAAGAGACAAAGGAGTAATGTTCACAAAAATTAACTAATCGTGATCGAGTAGTTACTCCCTTGCTAATATCACCCAGAATTTGATCGACGGGATGATTCCTTTGAATCATCGCTCGAACTTGGGTTGGAGGTGCCGGTTGCGCTTCTTCCTCCATCACGTGATCATCTTGTGCTCCCCCTTGATCACACGTCTCCTTTTGATGAACCTGTTCATCGTCCTGAGTTGGGGGATGCACCGTTGTTGAGGAAGAAGGTTGATCTCGTTCATCTTGTTCATGTGGCCTCACTTCTCCAATTGCCATGGTTCGTATAGCGGCCGTCGGAACATCTTCTTCATCTACATCATCACAATCAACAACTTGCTCTCTTGGAGAGCCATTAGTCTCATCAAATACAACGTCGCTAGAGACTTCAACCAAACCCGATGATTTGTTGAAGACTCTATACGCCTTTGTATTCGAGTCATAACCTAACAAAAACCCTTCTACAGCTTTGGGAGCAAACTTAGAATTTCTACCCTTCTTCACTAGAATGTAGCATTTGCTCCCAAATACACGAAAGTAAGATACATTGGGTTTGTTACCGGTTAGGAGCTCATACGAAGTCTTCTTGAGGAGGCGATGAAGGTAGACCCTGTTGATGGCGTGGCAAGCCGTGTTCACGGCTTCCGACCAAAAACGCTCGGGGGTCTTGAATTCTCCAAGCATAGTCCTCGCCATGTCGATTAGCGTCCTGTTTTTCCTCTCTACCACACCATTTTGCTGTGGTGTGTAGGGAGCGGAGAACTCGTGCTTGATCCCTTCCTCCTCAAGGAACTCCTCCACTTGAAGGTTCTTGAACTCCGACCCGTTGTCGCTCCTTATCTTCTTCACCTTGAGCTCAAATTCATTTTGGGCTCTCCTGAGGAAGCGCTTGAGGGTCCCTTGGGTTTCAGACTTATCCTGCAAAAAGAACACCCAAGTGAAGCGGGAAAAGTCATCAACAATAACTAGACCATACTTACTTCCTCCTATGCTCAGATAGGCGACGGGTCCGAAGAGGTCCATATGCAGTAGCTCCAGGGGTCTTGAAGTGGTCATCACATTCTTGCTGTGATGTGCTCCTCCCACTTGTTTACCTGCTTGACAAGCTGCACAAGGTCTATCTTTTACGAATTGCACGTTAGTCAAACCTATCATGTGTTCTCCCTTTAGAAGCTTGTGAAGGTTCTTCATCCCCACATGTGCTAAGCGGCGATGCCACAACCAGCCCATGCTAGTCTTAGCTATTAAGCATGCATCTAGACCGGCCTCTTCTTTTGCAAAATCAACTAAATAAAGTTTGTCGTCTAATACACCCTTAAAAGCTAGTGAACCATCACTTCTTCTAAAGACAGACACATCTACATTTGTAAATAGACAGTTATACCCCATGTTGCATAATTGACTAACAGATAGCAAATTATAACCAAGAGACTCAACTAAAAACACATTAGAGATAGAGTGCTCATTAGAAATTGCAATTTTACCTAACCCTTTTACCTTGCCTTGATTCCCATCACCGAATATAATTGAATCTTGGGAATCCTTATTCTTGACGTAGGAGGTGAACATTTTCTTCTCCCCCGTCATATGGTTTGTGCATCCGCTGTCGATAATCCAGCTTGAACCACCGGATGCATAAACCTGCAAGGCAAATTTAGGCTTGGGACTTAGGTACCCAACTCTTGTTGGGTCCTACAAGGTTAGTGCAAATATCCTTAGGGACCCAAATGCAAGTTTTGTCTCCCTTGCATTTTGCCCCTAACTTCCTAGCAACTATCTTCCTATCCTTTCTACAAATAGCAAAGGAAGCATTTAAAGCACAATAAATTGTGGAAGGTTCCTTTACTACTTTCCTAGGAGCATGAATAGTATTCTTTCTAGGCACGTGATGAATAGCATTTCTCCTAGTCATACTTCTACCATGCATATTGGAAGAACTAGAAGCAGTCATGGCATAAGAATCATAAGCATGTGAATCAAAAGCATCATAACTTCTAAAAGCATTTCTAGAATTTTTCCTATCATGATACAAAAAGGCATGGTTCTTTTTAGCACTAGTAGCCATAGGGGCCTTCCCTTTCTCCTTAGCGGGAATGGGAGCTTTATGGCTTGTTAAGTTCTTGGCTTCCCTTTTAAAGCCAAGTCCATCCTTAATTGAGGGGTGTCTACCAACCGTGTAGGCATCCCTTGCAAATTTTAGTTTATTGAAATCATTCTTGCTAGTCTTAAGTTGGGTATTAAGACTAGCCAATTCCTCAGTTAGTTTGGAAATTGAAACTAAATGATCACTACAGGCATCAACATCGAAATCTTTACACCTAGTGCAAATCTTAACATGTTCTACACAAGATGTTGATTTACTAGATTTTTCTAGTTTAGCATTTAAATCATCATTTATGCTCTTTAAACTAGCAATTGAATCATGACATGTAGACAACTCATAAGAAAGCATTTCATTTCTCTTAATCTCTAATGCAAGTGATTTTTGTGCTTCTACAAACTTGTCATGTTCTTCATACAACAAATCCTCTTGCTTTTCTAAAAGCACATTCTTATCATTCAAGGCATCAATCAATTCATTGATTTTGTCTATCTTAGATCTATCTAAGCCCTTGAATAAGCATGAATAGTCTATGTCATCATCATCACTAGACTCATTATCACTAGAAGAAGCATAAGTGGAGTCTCGAGTACTCACCTTCTTCTCCCTTGCCATAAGGCATGTGTGACGCTCGTTGGGGAAGAGGGATGACTTGTTGAAAGCGGTGGCGGCGAGTCCTTCATTGTCGGAGTCGGAGGAGCAATCCGAATCCCACTCCTTTCCGATGTGTGCCTCGCCCTTGGCCTTCTTGTAATTCTTCTTCTTTTCCCTCTTGTTCCCCTGTTCCTGGTCACTATCGTTATCGGGGCAGTTAGCGATAAAATGACCAATCTTACCGCACTTGAAGCATGAGCGCTTCCCCTTTGTCTTGGTCTTGCTTGGCTGCCCCTTGTGACCTTTTAGCACCGTCTTGAAGCGTTTGATGATGAGAGCCATCTCTTCATCATCAAGTCCGGCCGCCTCAATTTGTGCCACCTTGCTAGGTAGCGCCTCCTTGCTTCTTGTTGCCTTGAGAGCAAGGGTTGATGCTCGTTGATCGGTCCATTCAAGGCGTCGTCCACGTATCTTGCCTCCTTGATCATCATCCGCCCGCTTACGAATTTTCCGAGTACCTCCTCGGGCGTCATCTTCGTGTACCTGGGATTCTCATGAACATTGTTCACGAGATGAGGATCAAGAATGGTAAATGACCTTAGCATTAGGCGGACGACGTCGTGATCCGTCCATCGCGTGCTTCCGTAGCTCCTTATTTTGTTGATAAGGGTCTTGAGCCGGTTGTATGTTTGGGTTGGCTCCTCGCCCCTTATCATTGCAAACCTTCCAAGCTCGCCCTCCACCAACTCCATTTTAGTGAGCATGGTGATGTCGTTCCCCTCGTGAGAAATCTTGAGGGTGTCCCATATCTGCTTGGCATTGTCCAAGCCGCTCACCTTATTGTACTCGTCCCTGCACAAAGAGGCTAGCAACACAATAGTAGCTTGAGCATTTTTATGAATTTGTTCATTAATAAACATAGGGCTATCCGAGCTATCAAATTTCATTCCATTCTCTACAATCTCCCATATGCTTGGATGGAGAGAGAATAAATGACTACGCATTTTGTGACTCCAAAATCCGTAGTCCTCCCCATCAAAGTGTGGAGGTTTGCCAAGAGGAATGGAAAGCAAATGCGAATTCGAACTATGTGGAATACGAGAATAATCAAATGAAAAATTTGAATTGACCGTCTTCCTGTAGTCGTTGTCGTCGTCCTTTTGAGAAGAAGAGGATCCGTCGCTGTCGTAGTAGACGATCTCCTTGATGCGCCTTGTCTTCTTCTTCTTCCCATCTTTACGCTTGTGGCCCGAGCCCGAGTCAGTAGGCTTGTCATCCTTCGGCTCGTTGACGAAGGACTCCTTCTCCTTGTCGTTGATCACGATTCCCTTCCCCTTAGGATCCATCTCTTCGGGCGATTAGTCCCTTCTTTGAAGAGAACGGCTCCGATACCAATTGAGAGCACCTAGAGGGGGGGTGAATAGGTGATCCTGTGAAACTTAAACTTATAGCCACAAAACTTTGATTAAGTGTTAGCACAATAATCGCCAAGTGGCTAGAGATGAGTCTCAACAAAACACAATACCACAAAAGATCAACACAGAGAAGACACAGTGGTTTATCCCGTGGTTCGGCCAAGTACAAAACTTGCCTACTCCACGTTGTGGCGTCCCAACGGACGAGAGTTGCACTCAACTCCTCTCAAGTGATCCAATGATCAACTTGAATACCACAGTGTTATGCTTTTCCTTTCAATATCCCGTTTGCGAGGAATCTCCACAACTTGGAGTCTCTCGCCCTTACACTTGAGATTCACAAAGAAATACGAAGTAAGGGAGGGAAGCAACACACACAAATCCCCAGCAAAATGCGCACACACACGGCCAAGAATCGAGCTCAAAAGACTATCTCAGAGTTCTCACTAGAACAGAGCTCGAATCACTGCAAATGACAAACGAATGCGCAAAGACTGAGTGTGGATGATCAAGAATGCTCTAGGGTTGCTTGGGGTTCTCCTCCATGCGCCTAGGGGTCCCTTTTATAGCCCCAAGGCAGCTAGGAGCCGTTGAGAGCAATTCTGGAAGGCTGATCTTGCCTTCTGTCATCGGGCGCACCGGACAGTCCGGTGCACACCGGACACTGTCCGGTGCCCGATCTCCTTCCTAAAATGTTGCAGCCGACCGTTGCCCGCCAGAGAGCCGTTGGCGCACCGGACATGTCCGGTGCACACCGGACAGTCCGGTGCACACCGGACAGTCCGGTGCCCCCTTCTAGCCGTTGGCTCGGCCACGTGTCACGCGCAGATCGCGCGGCCGACCGTTGGCCCGGCCGACCGTTGGCTCACCGGACAGTCCGGTGCACACCGGACAGTCCGGTGAATTATAGCCGTACGCCGTCAGCGAATTCCCGAGAGCGGCTACTTCGGCCGAGGCAGCCTGGCGCACCGGACACTGTCCGGTGCACCACCGGACAGTCCGGTGCCCCAGACCGAAACAGCCTCTTGGCTGTACACAGCCAACTCTTTTCTTTTCTTTTTCTTCCTGTTTCCAATACTTAGACAAGTATATTAGTACACAAAACCAATGTACTAAGACTTAGAAACATACCTTTGCTCTTGATTTTCACTTTATTCATCCATAAACATGAATTCACATTTAAGCACTTGTGTTGGCACTCAATCACCAAAATACTTAGAAATGGCCCAAGGGCACATTTCCCTTTCAGTCGTGTCGTGTGAAGGAATAGAAACCGGAGGGCTATTCTGTAATCTGTCAGCGACACGGCGAAACAGTAAAAGAACTTATCTCCAGATAGCCAAGAAACCGAGGTCCTTTCTGCAAAGTTGCCAGCGCGGGCGCGGGTGCACGCAATTCTGCTGGTAGTGGGCCGACCTGGACTGGATTAGGCCCAGTACTATTCACGAGTTTTCTTTTTCTTTTTCCTCCCGAGTTAAAACAATTATAGAAAATAGTAGAAAAATCCTAAAATTGTGAAACCAATTTTCCTAGACTCCTTATTTTCCGTAGAATTTAATAAAAATAGTTTTGTGATTTTTAGTGGAAATAAGGAAGTTTAGGGCATTTAAAGTAGTTAAAAGTATTGGTTATGGATTTTTAGAAAATATTTGGTAATCCCAAAAATGCCCAAACTTTTTATAGGAACTTAAAACATTATTTAGAAGCCTTGGGTAGAGTTTGAATTGATTTGGACCATGTTTGGTAACTAGAACCCAAACCCCCCCTGCCCTTTGAACTCCTTTACCGACTCCGGAAACCCTAAGTTCTCGGAGTTCCGTGAAGGAAAGTTATATTCAAGACTTAGATAATAAATCTTTATTATCTTCGCACTCTCATGCGCATTACATGGCATTCATTCTTATATATGTATATATATGGTTATGTTAGAACGCGAAGAAGAAGTGGAAGTCACTGAAGAAAGGACACCACCACCCTCGGATTCTCAGGCAGGCAACTGCTTCTACTTTGATATTTGTGGATCCGAGCCAGACTCACCTGTGAACGAAGGCAAGCCCCGGTGCATTTGCCACCTCCCT
This sequence comes from Zea mays, assembly GCF_902167145.1. Lineage (NCBI taxonomy): Eukaryota > Viridiplantae > Streptophyta > Magnoliopsida > Poales > Poaceae > Zea > Zea mays. The sequence goes on from NC_050100.1 coordinate 11,740,981, forward strand.
TGATGTTTTTAAAATCTTTCTCACTTGCTTGTTGTATTAGGTGATAGGAGTTGATTGCTTAAACAATTCCTGCATTACCTTCCTTGAATTTGATTACCTTCCTTGAAACCCTGATTTTACAAAAAGGTTTTACTATGCTTAGTATTTCTCTAGAAAAACAAAAGGATTTGTTTTACAAAAGATGTTTGGCAAAGTGGGAGGGTTGTTTTTGAAAATAAAATTTGATGGTGGATCCATCATGGCCATGATGGATTCAACATTGGAAAAGATGTACCTCTGCCAGGTGCCAAGTTTTTGGGTTGAAATGATTAAGCTGAGACCGGGCAGGTGACTTGCACGAGAAGAGAGTCTCGGTGTAGTGTCTCTGTCTGAGTCGATTAAGGACCGTCTCGATGTAGGCTTGATGATCGAGGACCCTTTAACTGGTCACATGCCTCGTCATGGGTAAGCCTTGCCTCGGGCAGACTAAAGCCAGAATAAGATAACACGAAATGGGCGTGGAGCGGTGGTGAGAGTAGCGTGTACCCTCTGTGGCAAGAGGCTGGACGGTGGTGTATCTGTGCTCTCGGTTTGCGTGAACCTGATCTGGTCTTAAGAACCCCGGTGGCGGGTTGACATATGCAAGGGTTAAGTGCTACATATGTCGTGTGATTGGAGATCCTCAGCTGAGTATAATCGATTCAGATCGCCGTACCTTCGCGGTTATGAAGATTTGGTCACTGACCTACACGTAGCATTCCACTAAAGATGATGGGTTTTTGTTAAGAAATTGGCTAGTGCAGGACCAGTGATTGAACTAGGGTAGAAAGAACTCTAGTTGCAGGTAATTGAACTTAACTTGACAAATAAAATTGGATTTTTAAGGATCCACTTTAGTAAGCATTTCTGCAAAACAGAGTCTTTGATTATTGAAAAGCCTTACCTTGACTCCCATATAACCAGCATACCCTTGAGAGTCTTTTCTTTAGTCGGGTAAGACTTGCTGAGTAATTCCATACTCAGGGTTTATCCCTTCGTTGTTTTTAGGTGAGGAAGTAGCAAATTTCTGTTGCTTCTGTGCCAAGGTGGTTCCTAAGGAGGAGAAACAAGAGTGAAGATGCGGGAGGACTTGGTCCTCCATATAGAAAACTTTTGTGAAAAACTTATCGTGAGGAGTTTTTGCCTCCCTTAGTTATGTAATGATACTACTCTGCACTCGCTTATAGTTCTGGTCTGTAATAAACAACTTGAGCTTACTTTTTAATAAATGTAAATTTATGTAATCGCTTCCGCATTTCTTTATCTCCGATGTTCTGTAATGTCTGCAAGACGGGTGAAACGTTCCTGGAGAGGTAAGAAAGCAGATACCGAACTTGTCAAGTAGTTCAGGGGCACCTACAGGGTTGTCTGAGGTCCGTTGGACAAGGACAACTGTAGGTGGGCCTAATTACTTGGGAGGTTCCGTCACACTCTTGGGGCTTGCTTAAGTCCATAGAGCGCCTTAGAGAGCTTACACACGTGGTCGGGATACTGTTCATCCTCGAAGCCAGGGGGTTGCTCCACGTACACCTCCTCCTTGATTGGCCCGTTGAGGAAAGCGCTCTTCACATCCATTTGGAACAACCTGAAGGAATGGTGAGCGGCATATGCTAGCAAAATACGAATGAATTCTAGCCTAGCCACAGGAGTAAAAGTCTCCTCAAAGTCCAAACCTGTGACTTGGGCATAACCTTTTGCCACAAGTCGTGCCTTGTTCCTTGTCACCACCCCGTGCTCGTCTTGTTTGTTGCGGAACACCCACTTGGTTCCCATAACATTTTGCTTGGGACGAGGCACCAGTGTCCAAACTTCATTTCTCTTGAAGTTATTGAGCTCCTCTTGCATGGCCAACACCCAGTCCGGATCTTGCAAGGCCTCCTCTACCCTGAAAGGCTCAATAGAAGAGACGAAGGAGTAATGCTCACAAAAATTAACTAATTGAGATCGAGTAGTTACTCCCTTGCTAATGTCAGCCAATATTTGGTCAACGGGATGATCCCTTTTAATCATTGCTCGAACTTGGGTTGGAGGTGCCGGTTGCGCTTCTTCCTCCATTACATGATCATCTTGTGCTCCCCCTTGATCGCACGTCTCCTGTTCATCATCTTGAGTTGGGGTTTGCACCATTGTTGAGGAGGAAGGTTGATTTCGTTCATCTTGTTCCTGTGGCCGCACATCTCCAATCGCCATGGTGCGTATTGCGGCCGCTGGAACTTCTTCTTCATCTACATCATCAAAATCAACAACTTGCTCTCTTGAAGAGCCATTAGTCTCATCAAATACAACGTCGCTAGAGACTTCAACCAAACCCGATGATTTGTTGAAGACTCTATACGCCTTTGTATTTGAGTCATAACCTAACAAAAACCCTTCTACTGCTTTGGGAGCAAATTTGGAATTCCTACCCTTCTTCACTAGAATGTAGCATTTACTCCCAAAAACTCGAAAATACGAAACATTGGGTTTGTTACCGGTTAGTAGCTCATACGACGTCTTCTTGAGGAGGCGATGAAGGTAGACCCTGTTGATGGTGTGGCAAGCCGTGTTCACGGCTTCCGACCAAAAGCACTTGGGGGTCTTGAACTCTCCAAGCATCGTCCTTGCCATGTCTATAAGCGTCCTGTTCTTCCTTTCTACCACACCATTTTGCTGAGGTGTGTAGGGAGCGGAGAACTCGTGCTTGATCCATTCCTCCTCAAGGTACTCCTCCACTTGAAGGTTCTTGAACTCGGACCCATTGTCGCTCCTTATCTTCTTCACCTTGAGCTCAAACTCGTTTTGAGCTCTCCTTAAGAAGCGCTTGAGGGTCCCTTGGGTTTCAGTTTTATCCTGCAAAAAGAATACCCAAGTGAAGCGGGAAAAGTCATCAACAATAACTAGATCATACTTACTTCCTCCTATGCTTAGATAGGCGACGGGTCCGAAGAGGTCCATATGTAGCAGCTCCAGAGGTCTTGACGTGGTCATCACATTCTTGTTGTGATGTGCTCCTCCCACTTGTTTACCTGCTTGACAAGCTGCACAAGGTCTATCTTTTTCGAAAGTAACATTGGTTAGACCTATCACGTGTTCTCCCTTTAGAAGCTTGTGAAGGTTCTTCATCCCCACATGTACTAAGCGGCGATGCCACAGCCAGCCCATGCTAGTCTTAGCAATTAAGCATGCATCTAGACTGGCCTCCTCTTTTGCAAAATCAACTAAATAAAGTTTGTCGTCTAATACACCCTTAAAAGCTAATGAACCATCACTTCTTCTAAAGACAAACACATCTACATTTGTGAATAGACAATTATATCCCATATTGCATAATTGACTAACAGATAACAAATTATATCCAAGAGACTCAACTAAAAACACATTAGATATAGAGTGCTCGGATGAAATAGCAATTTTACCTAACCCTTTTACCTTGCCTTGATTCCCATCACTGAATATTATTGAATCTTGGGAATCCTTGTTTTTGACGTAGGAGGTGAACATCTTCTTCTCCCCCGTCGTATGGTTTGTGCATCCGCTGTCGATAATCCAGCTTGAACCCCCGGATGCATAAACCTGCAAGGAAAATTTAGGCTTGGGTCTTAGGTACCCAACTCTTGTTGGGTCCTACAAGGTTAGTCACAATTGTCTTAGGTACCCAAATGCAAGTTTTATCTCCCTTGCATCTCGCCCCTAACTTCCTAGCAATCACCTTCTTATTCTTTCTACAAATGGCAAATGAAGCATTGCAAGCATGATATATTGTAGAAGGTTCATTAATTTTCCTAGGAACATTAACAACATTTCTCCTAGGCATATGAACAACATATCTCCTAGACATATCTCTACCATGCATATAGGAAGAACTAGAAGCAAACATGGCATGAGAGTCAAAAGCATCATAAGCATTACAACTCCTATAAGACTGTCTTCTATCATGGTACATAAAAGCATGGTTCTTTTTAGCACTACTAGCCATAGGGGTCTTCCCTTTCTCCTTGGCGGAGATGGGAGCCTTATGGCTTGTTAAGTCCTTGGCTTCCCTCTTGAAGCCAAGTCCATCCTTAATTGAGGGGTGTCTACCAATCGTGTAGGCATCCCTTGCAAATTTTAGCTTGTAAAATTCATTCTTGCTAGTCTTAAGTTGGTCATTAAGACTAGCCAATTCATCATTCAATTTGGAAATTGAAACTAGGTGTTCACTACAGGCATCAATGTCAAAATCTTTACACCTATTGCAAATCATAACATGTTCTACACAAGAGTTAGATTTACTAGCTATTTCTAGCTTAGCATTCAAATCATCATTTATGCTCCTTAAGCTAGAAATTGTCTTATGGCAAGAAGATAGTTCACAAGAAAGCATTTCATTTCTTTTAACTTCTAAAGCATGAGATTTTTGTGCCTCTACAAATTTGTCATGCTCTTCATATAAAAGGTCCTCTTGTTTCTCTAAAAGTGTATCCTTTTCATTCAAGGCATCGATCAATTCATTAATCTTATCTATTTTAGTTCTATCCAATCCCTTGAACAAACTAGAGTAATCTATTTCTTCATCACTGGACTCATCATCACTAGAAAAATCATAAGTGGCATTGTTTCGAGTACATACCTTCTTCTCCTTCGCCATGAGGCATGTGTGACGCTCGTTGGGGAAGAGGGATGACTTGTTGAAGGCGGTGGCGGCGAGTCCTTCATTGTCGGAGTCGGATGACGAACAATCCGAGTCCCACTCCTTGCCAAGGTGTGCCTTGCCCTTAGCCTTTTTGTATCCATTCTTCTTCTCCCTCTTGTTCCCCTGTTCCTGGTCACTATCATTATCGGGGCAGTTAGCGATAAAATGACCAATCTTACCACACTTGAAGCATGAGCGCTTCCCCTTTGTCTTGGTCTTGCTTGGCTGCCCCTTGTGACCCTTTAGCGCCGTCTTGAAGCGCTTGATGATGAGAGCCATCTCTTCATCATTTAGCCCTGCCGCCTCAACTTGTGCCACCTTGCTAGGTACCGCCTCCTTGCTTCTTGTTGCCTTGAGAGCAAAGGGTTGAGGCTCATTGATTGGACCATTCAATGCATCGTCCACGTATCTCGCCTCCTTGATCATCATTTGCCCGCTCACAAACTTCCCAAGAACTTCTTCGGGCGACATCTTGGTGTACCTAGGATTTTCACGAATATTGTTCACCAGATGTGGATCAAGTACAGTAAAGGACCTTAGCATTAGGCGAACGACGTCGTGGTCCGTCCATCGCGTGCTTCCGTAGCTCCTTATTTTGTTGATGAGGGTCTTGAGCCGGTTGTATGTTTGGGTTGGCTCCTCGCCCCTTATCATTGCAAATCTCCCGAGCTCGCCCTCTACCAACTCCATCTTGGTGAGCAAGGTGACGTCGTTCCCCTCATGAGAGATCTTGAGGGTGTCCCAGATCTGCTTGGCATTGTCCAAGCCACTCACCTTATGGTACTCGTCCCTGCACAAAGAGGCTAACAACACAGTAGTAGCTTGTGCATTTTTATGAATCTGTTCATTAATAAATATAGGACTATCCGAGCTATCAAATTCCATTCCATTCTCAACAATCTCCCATATACTTGGATGAAGAGAGAACAGGTGACTACGCATTTTGTGACTCCAAAATCTATAGTCCTCCCCATCAAAGTGTGGAGGTTTGCCAAGAGGGATGGAAAGCAAATGTACATTTGAGCTATGCGGAATACGAGAGTAATCGAAAGAAAAGTTCGAATTAACCGTCTTTCTTTTGTCGTAGTCGTTGTCGTTGTTGTCCTTTTGGGAAGAAGTGGACTCATCGCTGTCGTCGTAGTAGACGATCTCCTTGATGCGTCTTGTCTTCTTCTTCTTCCCATCTTTGCGTTTGTGGTCCGAGCCCGAGTCGGTAGGCTTGTCATCCTTCGGCTCGTTGACGAAGGACTCCTTCTCCTTATCGTTGATCACAATTCCCTTCCCCTTAGGATCCATCTCTTCGGGCGATTAGTCCCTTTGTGAAGAGAACGACTCTGATACCAATTGAGAGCACCTAGAGGGGGGTGAATAGGTGATCCTGTGAAACTTGAAACTTAATCCACAAAAACTTGATTAGGCGTTAGCACAATAATGCCAATTGGCTAGAGAGGAGTCTCAACAAAACACAATAACCACAAGAGATCAATCACAGAGATGGCACAGTGGTTTATCCCATGGTTCGGCCAAGACCAACGCTTGCCTACTCCACGTTGTGGCGTCCCAACGGACGAGGGTTGCAATCAACCCCTCTCAAGCGGTCCAAAGACCCACTTGAATACCACGGTGTTTTGCTTGCTTTACTATATCCCGTTTGCGAGGAATCTCCACACTTTGGAGCCTCTCGCCCTTACACTTGAAATTCACAAAGAAGCACGGAGTAAGGGAGGGATGAGCAACACACTCAAGACAAGAAATCACAGCAACACCACGCACACAAATCGCAACAAGAGCTCACAACACGACTCAATGAGTTCACAACTCAACTAGAGCTCTAATTGCTATCGCAAGGAATCAAAAGCGCGGAATCGATGTCTTAGTGCTTAGGAATGCTTTGAGAATGCTTGGTGTTCTCCTCCATGCGCCTAGGGGTCCCTTTTATAGCCCCAAGGCAGCTAGGAGTCGTTGACTGCATTCCAGGAAGGCATTTCTTGCCTTCTGTCGACTTGCGCATCGGACAGTCCGGTGCACCACCAGACACTGTCCGGTGCGGATCTCTTTCCTTATTTGGCGAAGCCGACCGTTGGCGCCATGGAGCCGTTGTCGCACCGGACACTGTCCGGTGCACACCGGACAGTCCGGTGCCCCCTTCTAGCCGTTGGCTCGGCCACGCGTCGCGCCCGGATTAAGCGGCCGACCGTTGGCCCGACGACCGTTGGCTCACCGGACACTGTCCGGTGCACACCGGACAGTCCGGTGAATTATAGTCGTACGCCATTAATTTCTTCCCGAGAGCAGCAAGTTCACCTGAGCCAGCCTGGCGCACCAGACATTGTCCGGTGCACCACCGGACAGTCCGGTGCACCCAAACAGAGCTGACTTTGGCAGAACAAAGCCATCTCTCCTCCAATTCGATTTCTCCTGTTTCCAGCACTTAGACACAATACATTAGTCTCTAAAACAATGTACTAAGTCTGAGAAACATACCTTTATACTTGATTTGTACTTTGTCCACCTTTTGACACTTAGGCACTTGTGTTGGACACTAAATCACCAAAACACTTAGAAATGGCCCAAGGGCACATTTCCCTTTCAAAATCCACTGGACTAGTTGAAGTTTCTTGTGACATTGTGTTTGATGAAACTAATGGCTCCCAAGTGGAGCAAGTTGATCTTGATGAATTAAATGGCGAAGAGGCTCTGTGCGTCGCGCTAAGGAACATGTCCATTGGTGACGTGTGTCCAAAAGAATCCGGGAGCCCACACAAGCACAAGATCAACCATCATCTTTCATGCAAGCATCTCCACCAACTCAAGATGAGGACCAGGCTCAAGACGATGAAGATGAAGATCAAGAAGATGAGCCACCTCAGGAGGAGGACATTGATCAAGGGAGAGATGACAATGAAGACAAGGAAGATGAACAAGAAATTCGGGATCAAAGACCGCCACACCCAAGAGTCCACCAAGCAATTCAAATAGATCACCCCGTCAACTCCATACTTGGTGACATTCATAAGGGGGTAACCACTAGATCACGAGTTACACATTTTTTTGAACATTACTCTTTTGTGTCTTCTATTGAGCCATATAGGATAGAGGATGCATTAAGAGATCTGTATTGGGTGGTGGCTATGCAAGAGGAGCTCAACAACTTCACGAGGAATGAGGTATGGCATTTAGTTCTGCGTCCTAATCAAAATGTTGTAGGTACCAAGTGGGTATTTCGCAACAAGCAAGATGAGCATGGTGTGGTGACAAGAAACAAAGCCTGACTTGTGGCAAAAGGATAATCGCAAGTCAAAGGTTTAGATTTCGACGAAACTTATGCACTCGTAGCTAGGCTTGAGTCAATTCGTATATTACTTGCCTATGCTACTTACCATGGCTTCAAGCTCTATAAAAAGGACGTGAAGAGTGCCTTCCTCAATGGACCTATCAAGGAAGAGGTCTATTGAAGCGTCCCGGTCCTTTGGGACTCAAATGTGATACAATTACTAGTCCCAGGAGGCTAGTAAACACATTCATTTCTTCAAATAGTACAGAGTCTCGAATAATAGTTATTACAATACCAAAATGCAAGCTCTAGTCAGCCTGAAAACAAAGTAAAGTGGAAGATCATCTAGCCCAAGCCACAGGCAGACTGGGTGCAGACACAACCCCCTTCTAGTCGAACATAGCAGAAAAGAAGTCTTCAGCTGCTGAAAAACATAGATAAATCTGGGTGAATACACTAGGTATTCCGCAAGCCCATCCCGCCCGTAAAGAGAGAGATGCCTATATGGTACATGCTTGGTATGGTGGAGTTGAAGTCACTTATTTCTTTTTCAAAGAAAGGTGATACTTGATGTTTTACCCAAAAGAGAGGAGTAGCACATTTTCACACTCAACCACCACTGAGCTTCCCGCTCCTGTGACTTAGTTTTTATTTCCAAAAGCACCCACACACACTTCCCCTTTTTACGAAGATCAAAACACTAATTGCCATATCACACCAGACTCGTCCATAGCAGTGGACACAGACTATTCGAATAGGTTTCAAACTCTGCGCAGAGGTGTACACTTTACCCACTAGTCCGACTCTGCGGTCTCATGGCCAATGAGACCCGAATCCGAAACTCTTTCCTTCCTTGCACGTCCTTACCTTAACGGTTATACCGGAAGGAGTCAGGCCACCACCATGCCCAACCCGGACAAAACATTCCCCTTCCCAATCCTCCCGGTGCTCCCCAGCCATCATAACCCTAGGGTTTGGTGTAACACCCCTGGTGTTACTGTAACTAAAACTTGAGCATGGCATCATAAGCATTGGCATTGCATATGTTTGATACACCTAGAGTGCATTCACTAGGTAAAAATTTCAAACAAGTTGTATTGTTTTAATGTTTTTGCAAATAGAACCCTGGTTAAAGGACTTAACCCTAAATAGAGGTTAAAAGGGTAAAACTTAACCCAAGTTGAGAAAACCTAAAAGCTTTAGGATCAAAGTCATAAAATGACCCCAAAAATAAAGTTGAATCACATTTATACCCCTGGGATACCAGAAACCCTAATTGGAACCCTGGAAAACCCTAAAACTAAACCCTAGGGGCTTATGTGCAAAAGTGGTGAACCTTTGGACTAAAGTGTAAAAACTACTATGTTTAAACATATAAAGTCATTTGGTTCACAAATATGTGAATTTGCAAGTTAAACCCTAAGTTTTGGGCTTATTTGCAAAAATCACCTCTTAAGCACTATAGAGCCTAAGTCTGAAATTCAGTTTTGTTGGTTCAACTTTGGAGCCCTGTATCTTTTAAAATATAGGGATTTTGCCCAAATTGACCACAACAAGTTTGAAGACCAAACATAGGAGAACAACTTTGTTTAAGGATTCAAGCCATGTTCTTATAAGAAATGTGGAGAAAATCTCAACCCAAGTTGGACTGTCAGACTGCTAAAGGGCTGAAATCAGGCTAACAGTGAGCTAACAGCAACTTCAAGCCCAATTTCGAGTATGATCTAATGGCTTTTAGTGGCAACACCATATTGCAACATGGTATATGGTACATTGATCTACAATTTTTCTGCAGAGCTTGACATGGGTTGTCATTAGAAATTGAGAGAGAATTGGGCTCCAAAATTGACTGTCAGGCTGTCTGAATGCAACTCTCCCATGGTACAGTGCTCTATTGGTGATCAGACCGCCAGCGCAAGTGCTCACCGCCGATGACCTTTCCGCGCCGCGATTTGCAACGGGGTCGAGATGATCGGGCGGCGAGCATCTCCCCGCGAAGACCTCTTTGCTCCGGATAAGACCGCCGCGGTGAAGGGCACTAACTCCGGCTGCCACGCGGCCATCTCTCCTTCCGGCCATGTCCAGTCACCGACGCCGCCCTCCTCTGTTCGGCCACGCCATCACGGATTTGACTGCCTTACGGCCGTGGTTGAACGTGGCAAGCTCTCGGGGAGCGACGTGCTCGGTGCCATCGCTGATCGCCAGCTTGGGCCAGCACTAGTTATCATCGTAACCGCGGCAGTGGCTCACACGCGGCTATAAATTCACCCCGCCCTCGCCCCCTTTTCTCAAATCAACCGAGCTTCGGCCTTCGTCTCCAAATTGCGAAGCTATAGCAACCATTCCTGTCCTCGATTAGTCACCCTGGCCGGAGTATTGCCGTTTTTCCCCAATCCAGTCCACCGCGCCGCCAAGAACATCTCGACCGTGGCCAGACTACTCTGGTAAAGCTCTGCATCTCTCAAGTTTTGTTCTAGCAGCTATGTAGGCACTTAAAGCTCACCGTAGCATCCGTTTGACCAATTCGGGCGTAGATAATTAGGAACACGGGCTCGACATCCCTGCTTCCGCCATCAGCGTGGACAGAACATTTTGTAGGTGTGCCAGTCGAAATTGATGGGTGTTCTCGGATTGCCTTAGGTTGGGAATGCCCATTCCGTAGCCATTTTAGATAGCCACCGCCAATCGAGGCTGGAACAAGTCGCATGGTGCTCGGCGGCGACCACGCCGTGACCAGGGGTACTCGTGGAGAAGGAATAGAAACCCGAGGGCATTTCCGCAAACTGTCAGTGACTTAATACAATAGAGAATGGACCTATTTCTATTTAGCCGTTAAGCCGAGGACCTTGCTGCAAAGCTGCCAATGCGGGCGTGGGCGCGCCCCGGTTTCATGTGCTGTTGGGCCTCCTAGTTTGAAATCGGCCCAGCACTGTTTCTATTTTTCCTTTTTCTTTTTCAGCAGAACTTTGAAAAACTGTAGAAAATGGTAGGAAAATCCTAAAAATATGAGACCAATTTTCTTAGAACCCTAATTTCCTGTAGTATTTAATAAAAATAAATTCATGATTTTTAAATCAAATAGGGAATTTTAGAGTAATTAAAATAGCATAAACTACTGGTTCTGGATTTTTAGAACATAAATGGTAATTCTAAAAATGCCCAAACTTTTTATGGGAACTTAAAACATTATTTAGAAGCCTTGGGTAGAGTTTGAATTGTTTTGGACCTTGTTTGATCACCAAACCCAAAACCACCCCCCCCCCCTGCCCGATGAACTCCTTTACCGACTCCGGAAACCCTAAGTTCCCGGAATTCCATGAAGGAAAGTTGTATTCAAGACTTAGTTAATAAATCTTTATTATCTTTGCACTCTCATGAGCATGACATGGCATTCATTCTTATATATATACCTATATGGTTATATTTAGAAAACGAAGAAGAGAGTGAAGTGACTCAAGAGAAGACATCACCACCTTTGGAATCTCAGGCAGAGACTTGGCTCTACTTCGACATCTGCGAGTCCGAGCCTGACTCACCTACTAACAAAGGCAAGCCCCGGTGCATGCAACCCCTTTCCTTGTGTTTTTAAAATACTTTTCGCACACTTTAAGTCTAGTGAAATGTGCATTAAGTTCATAGGAGTTGCTTGAAACCCTTTGATGCATTGCTTTCCTAGATATCCATACCCTTATAGATACTTTTGTGAAGTATCAAAATTATGATTTACAAAAATGCTTAGCCTTGCTTAGATCTTGTGGATAGAGGTTGTTCTCAATTTAACCCGGGAGAGGATGGCTTCTACCTGCAAGTATATTTTCATTTGGAGCAATAGTGGGATCTTACTACAAAGTCCCCTGTGATGCTCTTTCATCCTAAGGAACAGACACAATCCTAAGGATGGAAATACTTAAATTGAGACTTGGGGTAGGAACAGGTGATGTTCTACCCAGGTTGATTAAGGATTAACGCGTATGTAGGCTTGATGATCGAGGACCCTTTAACTGGTCACATGCCTCGTCATGGGTAAGCCTTGCCTCGGGCAGACTAAGGCCGGAATAAGATAACACGAAATGGGCGTGGAGCGGTGGCGAGAGTAGCGTGTACCCTCCGTGGCAAGAGGCTAGACGGTGGTGTATCTGGGCTCTCGGTTTGCGTGAACCTGATCCGGTCTTAAGAACCCCGGTGGCGGGTTGACATATGCAAGGGTTAAGTGCTACATATGTCGTGTGATTGGAGATCCTCAACTGAGTATAATCGATTCGGATCGCCGTACCTTCGCGGTTATGAAGACTTGGTCACTACCCTGCAACCTAGAGTCAGGATGTGAACACTATGGATAAAAATGATGTTGCATTGATGAGATGTTGAAAGTAGACTAGATGCAAATAGAGTCTATTAATACTTAATATGGCGTTAAAAGATTGAAAGTAAGGACTCACTTTAGTAAGCTACTTCTGCAAAAGTATAAGTTGATTTTTGCTAAATCCTCTCCTTGACTCCTATTTATCCAGCATACCCTTGAGAGTCTTTTCCTTAGTCGGGTAAGACTTGCTGAGTAATTCCATACTCAGGGTTTATCCCTTTGTTGTTTTTAGGTGAGGAAGCGACGAAGTTTTGTTGCTTTTGCTCCAAGGTGGTATCTAATGAAGAAATACAAGAATGAAGATACGGGAGGACTTGGTCCTCCACATAGGATCTTTTTGTTTGATAGTTATTGGGAGGAGTTTTTGCCTCCCTTGATATGTGTACTCAGCACTCGTTTATAGCTCTGGTCTGTAATAAGTAACTTGATCTTACTTTCTAAATAAATGTAAGTTTATGTAATTGCTTCCGCACTTCTATATCTCCGATGTTCTGTAATGTCTGCAAGATGGGTGAAACGTTCCTGGTAAGGTAAGGAAAGATACCGAACTTGTCAAGTAACTTAGGAACATCTACAGGGTGTCTGATGTCCGTTGGACAAGGACAACTGTAGGTGGGCCTAATTAATTGGGAGGTTCTGTCACAGCTGGTATCGGAGCGTAGCCCTTCTTCGCAGATATTATGAGGCATCTTCAAAAGGATTTTTAAAAGTCTTACCTAAAAACTCTTTTCTCTTCTTACCTGAGTATTCTGAAGAGTCTATCTTAAAGACCAGATAGGAAGAGTGCAATGTATAGAAGGTATGAATCAACTAAGGTTGATTCTGTAATTACACATGCATCATGTCATACAAACTTTAAGTTAAACCCCCTGCGTAGCTAGTTTAGTACATGATTCATCTACCTTGTTCATACATCCTTAGTGAATAGAGTGTATCCGTTGCCCTTCTCTATAGATGAATCAACAAGAAGCTCCTACAGGAGTTGGAGAGTTTCTACGAGATTTTGGTGTTCCAGTGGTCCTGTGGCGACTACTTCAAGAGGTCGGATATACCGAAGCACCCAAGTACCAGTGGTCACGCACTGTTCTTAGAGGACAACCGTGGTATGAGGTAGTAGTGCGTATTCCAGAACGTGCTAGAAAACCATCTTGGCCGTATTGGATGTTCCATGCCGAAGGAATGACTCCTTGGGAGGGTGCTCAGGTAGCTGCCTTAGAGGTACTAACAACCATTTGTTACCAGAAAAGGGAAGAAATACAAGCCACATCTATGAGGTTGTTCCCTGCAGTTGCCTTAAGTGACCCGTTGGTGTATCATCACCAGGCCCGATTAATGGAAAGCATTCCTATTGGGCAGGATTCTATTGAATCGGCATCTGCTCGAGTTTTGATGGCCGTACTAGAGTTGCAACTTACTCGGGGGCACAGTCATCAAAAGTGGCAGCAGTTGTACACTGGGAGCTATGCAGCATTTAAGATGATGGAAAAAGCCAAGAGCAGTGCTTGTACTCAAGCACAAGAACGACTTGAGGAAACGAAGGTTCAAGCGGAACAGGTTATTGGACTAGAGCATCAGGTGACAGAACTTCAGATGCAACACCAAGCTGATCAGAATCGCATTAAGGAGCTTGAGCATCAGCTAACTAATGCTCATTCTAAATTAAAAATTTTGAGTAAGCAACAAGAATAAATTTGTCTGTATGCTGTTGCTGTTAGAGAAGACCTTAAGGAAACCATGAGCTTCATAAGCCATCAGGATCAGGCGATCAAAGAATTGAATCGTGCTCATCCCATGGAGTTTCAAGTAGCACAACGGCTTGTCAACCATCTGCAGCAAGCAGTGCATAGGCTCAATGTTGCCTTTTATCCTACTCCTGCACCGGCGGACTAAGGGTTCCTTGGAAGAATGGCAACAAACATCTGGCAGATGGTGTAGCTAGAGAAGATGTAGTAGATCAATGTAATAAGGTAGGTGTAGATAGACCAGCTTGGTAATAAAAACAGGTTAAACTTTGTTGGAAAGAGTTTTCCTGTTTCACCTGGATCATGTAACATGTAAGCTTTTATATGACTATGGTGTAAGAAACGACTGCCGGTTTATGAAGCAACTTTTAATATCTATAGTAGTTTCTCAAAATTCAAGAGTTAAGATGGCTATTCCTTTGGATATTCCATGTGGATCACCATGTTGCCTTATTAACCTAACCTAGGAAAGACATGTTATCTATCGAAGGCCTACCAACTTAATCCTTGACCTGGTGATCCCTATGATGGGCATAGAAATATGCTTGGGCTGAATTAACAGTCTCCCATCATACTTCTTTCATCAAGTTTAGGTTATGGCCATGCCTTGTTCACTTCCTCGGGCCATGATCTATTTGGATCTCTACTTGTAATCATACTTACAGGTGGAGTCTCTTTTGTACCTTGTCATCCTTGATCAGTCTATTTGTGTTGTGTGAGATTCCTTATTGGTTATGTCTGGTATTGGCGTTATGACTAAAATTGATGATGCTGCGCCAAAACCGAGGGCCTCTTGTGGGTATACACACAAGGTTGTGCTGCTCGATGCACGTTTGTATCACAGTTAGTAGTCATAATCCATTATGAGATTATATCAATATGTTATCTCTACGCAAATCGTTCTTATCACGTGAGATCCATTATTGGTGCCAGTTTTGTAATGGTGTCATGGTTAAGAACTTATGGTACCGCGGCGAAACTGAGAGCCTCCTGTGAATGTACACACAGGATTCTGCTGCTTGGCGCATGTTGGTATCGAAGTCTCTGGTCATGATCCATTGTGAAACTACACTGTTGTGTGATCTTCTGTGGACTCCTTCCTTAAAACAGTTTCTTGTTGTTTGTAAAGAGATCAAGCAACATCTGTCATTTCCATTGGATCAAAAGGCCATACCACTTTCATGTGTGGTCTTATTTCTTTTGATCTTGGTAGTGACTACTCATATAAGTTCCCTTTGCATCCTTTGTGTAAAGGTAAAGCCTTGGATCTTTTTAGTGTTGAATAACAACTGATTAGATCCCAAAATGAAGACTGGTTTTCCCTGCTGCTGAAATGCAGGAGTTTGTTCATTCGCTTTCCTAATTAATCTATGTATTCCCTAACCAAGTGGATAATTCATCTCGCTTGAAGAAACGGATGAACAACCTGACCAAATGAATTTCTATCCAAATGCATGACCTTTGGCTTGCAAATGTGAACTCTCAACCCTTGGCTTACCGATGGTACTGAGAGGACTTGCTCAATGTCAAAAGTAGTTCAACAAGTTGGTTTTGACTAACTTGTAACTGCCCGTTGAACGAATGTTGAGTTTAGCGATCGTTTTATCGAGTTATCTAAACTCACTTTGGTTCAACCTACCCTAAAGAAAGTACTTACCAAAATGAGATTAAGTCAGTCAATAACCACCTAACCATCGCTCTAGTCGTGCCTTGATTGCCTCATGTATGCTTTTCCAGCATAAGTGATTGGGTCGAGCCATGTCTAGTGCCCGATAAAATGGACTAGTTGCAAAGTCCGCATTTTTAGATCCCTCCACTGGTGATTTTTCTTGAATCAATATCACCTTTCGTGAATTTGGATTCCCTGGCTAACACGAGTCAACTGTGATGTTATTCGACATTCACACCCGTCTCGTGTGCTATGAACCTACTGTAACCACTTGTTGGTAAACCTCTTCTTGTGTGTTTTACCCAAGATGGTGCATCTGATTCTATTTGGGTAAAGTTGCATAATTGCCACCCAACAGACTCAGATAGTACAGTGTCATCCGAAGAAGCGAGTTGCACATATGGAACCTTATGTGTTCTTCTGGTGGGCAAAGATGCAAATTGAAATTGCACACTATGTGGCTAGATGTGACACTTGTAAACATGTCAAGGCCATATACATGAAGACTGCTGGTCCATTACAGTCTCTACCAATACCAACATGGAAATGGGAAGATATTATATGGACTTCATCATGGGATTACTCAGGACTACAAAAGGGTATGACTCTATCTGGGTTGTTGTTGATCGGCTTACGAAAATTTCTCATTTTCTGCCAGTCAAGACTGATTACCCAGTTACTGTCTATGCCCAATTGTACATTGTTCGTATTCTTAGTCTGCACGGTGTTCCGAAAACCATAGTGCCGGATCGTGGATCGCAATTCGTATCCAAATTCTGGGAAGAACTTCATAAATCCCTGGGTACTAAACTGCTCCACAGTTCGGCCTATCATCCTCAAACCAGTGGACAGACTGAAAGAGTCAATCAAATACTGGAAGATATGTTGCGGGCATGTGTTCTGGAATTCCCACAGAAATGGGGTGAAAGTTTGTCCTTAGCGGGATTCTCATATAATAATAGCTATCAAAAAGTATCAAGATGGCACCCTTCGAAGTTTTATATGAACGACGATGTCGTACTCCGCTAAATTGGTCTGAACCTGTAGAAAGATGCTTCTTTAGACCTGATATGGTGAAAAAGGTCGAAGAAAAGGTTCAGAAAATTATTCATAATCTGAAGAAAGCACAAGCTCGTCAGAAGAGTTATGCAGACACACGGCAAATGCCCTTATATTTCCTGAAAGGAGACTATGTTTACCTAAAGGTCTCACCAATGAAAGGTGTATCGCGTTTCGGGGTTAAAGGGAAACTTGCACCCAGGTACATTGGTCCATTCCTGGTGCTTGAGCAATGTGGGCCAGTGGCATACCGACTCCAACTACCCGAAACATTGTCTGCTGTGCATAATGTGTTCCACGTGTCACAATTGAAGAAGTGTCTTCGGATTCCCGATCGAACCGTTGAAGTGACTGATGTTGTCCTGAAACCAGACTTAACATACTCGGAACATCCTGTTCGAGTTCTGGATCAAAAAGACAGGGTTACCCGGAGAAAAACTCTCAAGTTTTATAAAATACAGTGGAACCAGCATTCTGAAGATGAGGCTACATGGGAAACTCAAGACTTCTTGAATAAGAATTTCCCAGGCTTCCTAGCCTCATGTAAATTGTAAAGCCTGTATAGCTGTTGTAATAAAGAAGTAACCCCCACATCACCCCTGCCTTGCACCAAAACTTAGGAAATAAAAATGTGATGTGTTTCCTTTACCATTACCTACCCTAGGATCTTAATCTCGGGACGAGATTCTTTTATGGGGGGAAGGATGTAACACCCCTGGTGTTACTGTAACTAAAACTTGAGCATGGCATCATAAGCATTGGCATTGCATATGTTTGATACACCTAGAGTGCATTCACTAGGTAAAAATTTCAAACAAGTTGTATTGTTTTAATGTTTTTGCAAATAGAACCCTGGTTAAAGGACTTAACCCTAAATAGAGGTTAAAAGGGTAAAACTTAACCCAAGTTGAGAAAACCTAAAAGCTTTAGGATCAAAGTCATAAAATGACCCCAAAAATAAAGTTGAATCACATTTATACCCCTGGGATACCAGAAACCCTAATTGGAACCCTGGAAAACCCTAAAACTAAACCCTAGGGGCTTATGTGCAAAAGTGGTGAACCTTTGGACTAAAGTGTAAAAACTACTATGTTTAAACATATAAAGTCATTTGGTTCACAAATATGTGAATTTGCAAGTTAAACCCTAAGTTTTGGGCTTATTTGCAAAAATCACCTCTTAAGCACTATAGAGCCTAAGTCTGAAATTCAGTTTTGTTGGTTCAACTTTGGAGCCCTGTATCTTTTAAAATATAGGGATTTTGCCCAAATTGACCACAACAAGTTTGAAGACCAAACATAGGAGAACAACTTTGTTTAAGGATTCAAGCCATGTTCTTATAAGAAATGTGGAGAAAAACTCAACCCAAGTTGGACTGTCAGACTGCTAAAGGACTGAAATCAGGCTAACAGTGAGCTAACAGCAACTTCAAGCCCAATTTCGAGTATGATCTAATGGCTTTTAGTGGCAACACCATATTGCAACATGGTATATGGTACATTGATCTACAATTTTTCTGCAGAGCTTGACATGGGTTGTCATTAGAAATTGAGAGAGAATTGGGCTCCAAAATTGACTGTCAGGCTGTCTGAATGCAACTCTCCCATGGTACAGTGCTCTATTGGTGATCAGACCGCCAGCGCAAGTGCTCACCGCCGATGACCTTTCCGCGCCGCGATTTGCGCCGGGGTCGAGATGATCGGGCGGCGAGCATCTCCCCGCGAAGACCTCTTTGCTCCGGATAAGACCGCCGCGGTGAAGGGCACTAACTCCGGCTGCCACGCGGCCATCTCTCCTTCCGGCCATGTCCAGTCACCGACGCCGCCCTCCTCTGTTCGGCCACGCCATCACGGATTTGACTGCCTTACGGCCGTGGTTGAACGTGGCAAGCTCTCGGGGAGCGACGTGCTCGGTGCCATCGCTGATCGCCAGCTTGGGCCAGCACTGGTTATCATCGTAACCGCGGCAGTGGCTCACACGCGGCTATAAATTCACCCCGCCCTTGCCCCCTTTTCTCAAATCAACCGAGCTCCAGCCTTCGTCTCCAAATTGCGAAGCTATAGCAACCATTCCTGTCCTCGATTAGTCACCCTGGCCGGAGTATTGCCGTTTTTCCCCAATCCAGTCCACCGCGCCGCCAAGAACATCTCGACTGTGGCCAGACTACTCTGGTAAAGCTCTGCATCTCTCAAGTTTTGTTCTAGCAGCTATGTAGGCACTTAAAGCTCACCGTA
The DNA here is from genome assembly GCF_902167145.1 of Zea mays. Lineage (NCBI taxonomy): Eukaryota > Viridiplantae > Streptophyta > Magnoliopsida > Poales > Poaceae > Zea > Zea mays. The sequence continues at coordinate 11,759,991 of NC_050100.1, forward strand.
GCATCCGTTTGACCAATTCGGGCATAGATAATTAGGAACACGGGCTCGACATCCCTGCTTCCGCCATCAGCGTGGACAGAACATTTTGTAGGTGTGCCAGTCGAAATTGATGGGTGTTCTCGGATTGCCTTAGGTTGGGAATGCCCATTCCGTAGCCATTTTAGATAGCCACCGCCAATCGAGGCTGGAACAAGTCGCATGGTGCTCGGAGGCGACCACGCCGTGACCAGGGGTACTCGTGGAGAAGGAATAGAAACCCGAGGGCATTTCCGCAAACTGTCAGTGACTTAATACAATAGAGAATGGACCTATTTCTGTTTAGCCGTTAAGCCGAGGACCTTGCTGCAAAGCTGCCAACGCGGGCGTGGGCGCGCCCCGGTTTCATGTGCTGTTGGGCCTCCTAGTTTGAAATCGGCCCAGCACTGTTTCTATTTTTCCTTTTTCTTTTTCAGCAGAACTTTGAAAAACTGTAGAAAATGGTAGGAAAATCCTAAAAATATGAGACCAATTTTCTTAGAACCCTAATTTCCTGTAGTATTTAATAAAAATAAATTCATGATTTTTAAATCAAATAGGGAATTTTAGAGTAATTAAAATAGCATAAACTACTGGTTCTGGATTTTTAGAACATAAATGGTAATTCTAAAAATGCCCAAACTTTTTATGGGAACTTAAAACATTATTTAGAAGCCTTGGGTAGAGTTTGAATTGTTTTGGACCTTGTTTGATCACCAAACCCAAAACCACCCCCCCCCCTGCCCGATGAACTCCTTTACCGACTCCGGAAACCCTAAGTTCCCGGAATTCCGTGAAGGAAAGTTGTATTCAAGACTTAGTTAATAAATCTTTATTATCTTTGCACTCTCATGAGCATGACATGGCATTAATTCTTATATATATACCTATATGGTTATATTTAGAAAACGAAGAAGAGAGTGAAGTGACTCAAGAGAAGACATCACCACCTTTGGAATCTCAGGCAGAGACTTGGCTCTACTTCGACATCTGCGTGTCCGAGCCTGACTCACCTACTAACAAAGGCAAGCCCCGGTGCATGCAACCCCTTTCCTTGTGTTTTTAAAATACTTTTCGCACACTTTAAGTCTAGTGAAATGTGCATTAAGTTCATAGGAGTTGCTTGAAACCCTTTGATGCATTGCTTTCCTTGATATCCATACCCTTATAGATACTTTTGTGAAGTATCAAAATTATGATTTACAAAAATGCTTAGCCTTGCTTAGATCTTGTGGATAGAGGTTGTTCTCAATTTAACCCGGGAGAGGATGGCTTCTACCTGCAAGTATATTTTCATTTGGAGCAATAGTGGGATCTTACTACAAAGTCCCCTGTGATGCTCTTTCATCCTAAGGAACAGACACAATCCTAAGGATGGAAATACTTAAATTGAGACTTGGGGTAGGAACAGGTGATGTTCTACCCAGGTTGATTAAGGATTAACGCGTATGTAGGCTTGATGATCGAGGACCCTTTAACTGGTCACATGCCTCGTCATGGGTAAGCCTTGCCTCGGGCAGACTAAGGCCGGAATAAGATAACACGAAATGGGCGTGGAGCGGTGGCGAGAGTAGCGTGTACCCTCCGTGGCAAGAGGCTGGACGGTGGTGTATCTGGGCTCTCAGTTTGCGTGAACCTGATCCGGTCTTAAGAACCCCGGTGGCGGGTTGACATATGCAAGGGTTAAGTGCTACATATGTCGTGTGATTGGAGATCCTCAGCTGAGTATAATCGATTCGGATCGCCGTACCTTCGCGGTTATGAAGACTTGGTCACTACCCTGCAACCTAGAGTCAGGATGTGAACACTATGGATAAAAATGATGTTGCATTGATGAGATGTTGAAAGTAGACTAGATGCAAATAGAGTCTATTAATACTTAATATGGCGTTAAAAGATTGAAAGTAAGGACTCACTTTAGTAAGCTACTTCTGCAAAAGTATAAGTTGATTTTTGCTAAAGCCTCTCCTTGACTCCTATTTATCCAGCATACCCTTGAGAGTCTTTTCCTTAGTCGGGTAAGACTTGCTGAGTAATTCCATACTCAGGGTTTATCCCTTTGTTGTTTTAGGTGAGGAAGCGACGAAGTTTTGTTGCTTTTGCTCCAAGGTGGTATCTAATGAAGAAATACAAGAATGAAGATAAGGGAGGACTTGGTCCTCCACATAGGATCTTTTTGTTTGATAGTTATTGGGAGGAGTTTTTGCCTCCCTTGATATGTGTACTCAGCACTCGTTTATAGCTCTGGTCTGTAATAAGTAACTTGATCTTACTTTCTAAATAAATGTAAGTTTATGTAATTGCTTCCGCACTTCTATATCTCCGATGTTCTGTAATGTCTGCAAGACGGGTGAAATGTTCCTGGTAAGGTAAGGAAAGATACCGAACTTGTCAAGTAACTTAGGAACATCTACAGGGTGTCTGATGTCCGTTGGACAAGGACAACTGTAGGTGGGCCTAATTACTTGGGAGGTTCCGTCACATTTGGGCCGTACAAGTTCAGATTGAGTGACTGCCCATACAGTCTTGAGTGGTTATACTTGTTATGAGTACAGGTAGTGAAGGATGACAAACCGATCCTTATATGAGGGGACAATTCTTCATGCTCACACCTAACCCGGCTGAGCCAAAACCTGAGGCCCTCCCCTAAACCAGGGAGTCCCTGATTATCCCACTCAGTTGGTGATAAGGGTGAATACCCTTCATCACACACTTCTTTGAAAACATTTCTCTTTTTAGAAAACCACCATTGCCTCAACCCACATTTTGTACCCAAAATATATTCTTTAATGCAGGCCATCACTCGACTCACAATGCATAGAACCCAACCCATATTCCCGGCTTAGGCAGCGGTAGAAAGAGTAGGTAATTTATGCATCAAGGGAAGAATGGACTTGCCTTCGTCGAAGCTTTCTTGGCACAAAAGATCTATTTCCGGGAGGTCGGGCTCCTGCCCTTATTACGAAGCTACGATTTCTGGAGGGTCGGATCCCTCTTCGCCTTGCAAAAATAGGCAATAAACAATACATCAAACATTGTTGGCTAATAAAGTGTGTCAAGTTATAGGTGTTATTAATTTGTGACTTAGAGAATATTTGGACTATTTTTTGTGCATAAAATATCAACATGAGTATTTATATATATATATATATATATATATATATGAAAATGGGGAAAATGGAGAACAAGAAAAAGGAAAAGCAATTCCTGGCTAAGCGGGCCGGAGGGGTTTCGGCCCAGCCGAGCGCTCGGGCGCGTGGGCGAGCCGGCCCAGGCGGTCTGTGGTCGAGGGAATGGCGCGGGTGGATGCGGGAACGGCGTCGTGGGCGTGGGCCCACCTGCCAGCGAGGGGGAGCAAAACGACGTCACCGGGGGGACGGCGGTCCGCCCGCGGGGAGGAACCGGTCGCCCGTGATCTCGGTGGAGGTTCACCGCCGGCGGTCCGGTTCCAGGTGGTCGAGGAGGTGGCATATCACAGGCAGGGGTAGGGGGTCACAGTGGTGGGGTCAATTTGGTCAGTGGGCACTCGGGATGGCCGGTGGCGAGGTGGCGGCCTCCCGCGGCGGCGAGGTTGCCGGCGAGGCTAACGGGGCGGGATAGGTGAGGGAGGAGGGTGCGCTATGCTTGTGGAGAGGTGGTGAAGTTCATGAACTACATTAATTTGAATCTAAGCCACCAGAGAGGGGAGGGAGAAGCTCACCAGAGAGAAGGGAGGTGACGACGCCGAGCTCGATTGGGTCCAGGGGAGGGGAGAGGGAGTGGCCGAGGCCGGTGCGGGGTGATGAGGGGCTCGGAGTGGCCCTTTTATAGGCGTCCGGGGAGGGGAGGGTGGAGGCCGTCGGGCACCGGCGAGGCGCGCTGAGGTGGCAATAATGGTGGCACAGTGGTGGCGACGGGACGGCTCGGTGCAGGCGGGGGCGAGGGGTCACCCGGTCACAGTGCGCAGGGACGCATGGCGCCAAATCTTGCTGGTGAGCGAGTAATGGCGAGGAGACGGGGCAGACAGTGGCCAGCGACGATCTCGTCGATGGTCGATCATGGGTGAGGGAGAAGGGACTGACGAGTGGGGCCCGTCTGCCAGCGGAAGAGCGGGCGCGAGGGAGATGGGGCGGGTATGGCTGACGGGTGGGGCCAGGAAGTCAGTGGGAGAGGGGAGAGTGTGGCGCGAGGTCGGGCGCGCGGGCGGATGGGCCGCGTGGGCCGCAAGCGGAGGGAGGGGAATGCGGGCGCGCGGGAGAGGGGGGAAGTTTGGGCCGGATCCGACCCAGCCGAGAGGGAAGGGGTTTTCTTTTTCCTTTTCCTTTTCCTTTTTCTTTTCTCTTTTCTTTTCCTTAATCCCTTTTCTCCTTTAAACAAATATCCATCTATATTTGTTAGGTGCCAAAATGAAATATTCTATGTGAAGTGCCACTAGCAATCATGGTGTATGCATATGATGAATAAAATCATTCATGAGATGAGGTCTTAGGGGATAAATAATGGGGGGTTAGGAGTTTAGGGTTTCTAACCTTGGGACTAAAAACTGGGATGTTACAGACCTATCCCACTTAAAGGAATCTCGCCCTCGAGATTTAGGCTGGGTTTGAGAAAAGGTAAGGGTATTCCCTCCTCAATGAGTCCTCACTCTCCCAGGTAGCCTCCTCTTCTCCTTCTCTGCTCCACTGGACTTTACAGAGCCTTACTTTTGAGTTTCGGGTCTTTTGAATGGCTGAATCAAGAATTTTCACTGGCTTTTCTCGGTACTGTAGATCTTTTTTGAATCTGAACTGACTCCTCTGCGATGTGACTCTCTGGTACTTTTATGCATTTCCAGAGCTAAGATACATGAAATACATTGTGGATATCTGACATAGACTCTGGTAACTGAAGGCAGTAAGCTGCTGGTCCTATTCTGCCGATGATAGGATAGGGGCCAACGAATCGTGGAGCTAGCTTCCCTTTTGCTTGGAATCTTTTGACTCCACACATTGGGGAGACCTTGAGGTAGACAAAATCTCCTTCCTCGAAACCGAGTTATCTCCTTCTGTTGTCTACATAACTCTTTTGCCGACTCTGGGCTTCGAGTAGTCTCCTGCGGATTAGGGCAACTTTCTCTTCTACCTCCTTGATGAAGGCAGGTCCTTCTAGGGTCTTTTCCCCTACGTTTGACCACATTAGAGGGGTTTGGCATCTCCTTCCATACAAGGCTTCAAAAGGTAACATCTTGATGCTGGCCTGGTTGAGAGCACCTAGAGGGGGGTGAATAGATGATCCTGTAAAAACTTAAAACTTAAGCCACAAAACTTGGTTAAGTGTTAGCACAATAATCACCAAGTGGCTAGAGAGAAGTCTTAGCAAAACACAATAACCACAAGAGAACAATCACAGAGATGACACAGTGGTTTATCCCGTGGTTCGGCCAAGACCAACGCTTGCCTACTCCATGTTGTGGCGTCCCAACGGACGAGGGTTGCAATCAACCCCTCTCAAGCGGTCCAAAGACCCACTTGAATACCATGGTGTTTTGCTTGCTTTACTATATCCCGTTTGCGAGGAATCTCCACACTTTGGAGCCTCTCACCCTTACACTTAGATGATCACAACGAACCACGAAGTAAGGTATGGATGAGCAACGCACACAAGACTCAAAAAACAGAGCAACAACACACACACAAGTCGCAACAAGATCTCGCAACGCAACCCAATGAGTTTACAACTCAACTAGAGCTCTAGATGCTATCACAAAGAAACAAATGCGTGGAATCGAAGTCTCGGTGCTTAGGATTGCTTTGAGTATGCTTGATGTTCTCCTCCATGCGCCTAGGGGTCCCTTTTATAGCCCCAAGGCAGCTAGGAGCCGTTGAGAGCAATCTGGGAAGGCAATTCTTGCCTTCTGTCGCGTGGCGCACCGGACAGTCCGGTGCACACCGGACACTGTCTGGTGCCCGATTTCCTTCCTTCTGAGGCGAAGCCGACCGTTGGCAGCCAGAGAGCTGTTGGCGCACCGGACAGTCCGGTGCCCCCTTCTAGCCGTTGGCTCGGCCACGTGTCCTGCGCAGATTGCGCGGCCGACCGTTGGCCCAGCCGACCGTTGGCTCACCGGACAGTCCGGTGCACACCGGACAGTCCGGTGAATTATAGTCGTACGTCGCCGGTGAATTCCTGGGAGCGGCCAGTTCGCTCGAGCCAGCCTGGCGCACCGGACACTGTCCGGTGCACCACCGGACAGTCCGGTGCTCCCAGACTGAGCAGACTTTGTCTGAACAAAGCCATCTCATTTCCAATTCGATTTTTCCTGTTTCCAGCACTTAGACACAATACATTAGTCTCTAAAACAATGTACTAAGTCTAGAAACATACCTTTTGACATGATTTGCACTTTGTCCACCACATTGCATAGATCAACACAAAAGCACTTGTGTTGGCACTCAATCACCAAAATACTTAGAAATGGCCCAAGGGCACATTTCCCTTTCAATCTCCCCCTTTTTGGTGATTTATGCCAACATAACATAAAGCAAGTAGAACAAGTGCAAAATCACTCAAATAAAACTCAAATTTGTTTTGAATCAGATTTGGCATATATGGATCATTCTTTGCCACCACTTGGTTTGTTTTTGCAAATCAAACTCAAATTTCTATCTCTAAGTCAAATACACATGTTAAGACATAAAAAGAGTCATTCCAAGAGAAATTGATTCAAGATTTCAAAAACTCCCCTTTTCCCATAATCAACACTTCTCCCCACAAGAAGCCAACTTTTGACAAGAGAGACAATAAAAGAGTTTTGACAAACCAAAAGCTCTATTCTACTATTTTCAAGATCTCTCAAGTGGTAGCTGATCCATTTATTGCTTTGGCCTTTATTTTCTCCCCCTTTGGCATCAAGCACCAAAACGGCATCAATCTTGGCCCTTAAACCCCATTGCCTCACCAAAATCTTCAAATAAGAGTGCAAAGGCAATAAGGTCATAAAGATGAACTTGGAATAAGTTACCCTCTCATCAGAGTGTAGTGGAAGTCTTGCATGGTCCAGGTCCACCTTTTCCCTTTCAATCTTCCTTTGAGACTAAATCAAGCAAACTCAAGCACATGGTCAGTCTCAAAGGGTCAAGTTGTAACACATCTCCCCCTAAACATGTGCATCACTTTGCAACGGACTTGTGAGGTCCAGGGAGTGTTTGTACAACTTGAGCACCATTATTAAGCAACAAAATGCATAAGGAACATGATCAAAGGCATAAACACATGTATGCTATAAATCAATCCAAGTTCCGCGAATCTAAGACGTTTAGCTCACTACGCAACCTGCAAAAGGTCTTCTCATCTAGAGGCTTGGTAAAGATATCGGCTAGCTGGTTCTCGGTGCTAACATGAAACACTTCGATATCTCCCTTTTGCTGGTGGTCTCTCAAAAAGTGATGTTGGATGTCTATGTGCTTTGTGCGGCTGTGTTCAACAGGATTTTCCGCCATGCGGATAGCGCTCTCATTATCACATAGGAGTGGGACTTTGCTCAGATTGTAGCCAAAGTCCCTGAGGGTTTGCCTCATCCAAAGTAGTTGCGCGCAACACTGTCCTGCGGCAACATACTCGGCCTCAGCGGTGGATAGGGCAACGGAAGTTTGTTTCTTAGAGTTCCATGACACCAGGGACCTTCCTAAGAATTGGCATGTCCCTGATGTACTCTTCCTATCGACCTTACATCCAGCATAGTCGGAATCTGAATATCCAATTAAGTCAAAGGTAGACCCCTTTGGATACCAGATCCCGAAGCAAGGCGTAGCAACTAAATATCTAAGAATTCGCTTCACCGCCACTAAGTGACACTCCTTAGGATCAGATTGAAATCTAGCACACATGCATACGCTAAGCATAATATCCGGTCTACTAGCACATAAATAAAGTAAAGACCCTATCATTGACCGGTATGTCTTTTGATCAACGGACTTACCTCCTTTGTTGAGGTCGGTGTGTCCGTCGGTCCCCATCGGAGTCTTTGCGGGCTTGGCGTCCTTCATCCCAAACCGCTGTAGCAAGTCTTGCGTGTACTTCGTTTGAGAGATGAAGATGCCGTCCTTGAGTTGCTTCACTTGGAACCCAAGGAAGTAGTTCAACTCGCCCATCATCGACATCTCGAATTTCTGCGTCATCACCCTGCTAAACTCTTCACAAGACTTTTGGTTAGTAGAACCAAATATTATGTCATCGACATAAATTTGGCACACAAACAAATCACCATCACATGTCTTAGTGAAAAGAGTTGGATCGGCTTTCCCAACCTTGAAAGCATTAGCAATTAAGAAATCTCTAAGGCATTCATACCATGCTCTTGGGGCTTGCTTAAGTCCATAGAGCGCCTTAGAGAGCTTACACACGTGGTTGGGGTACCGTTCATCCTCGAAGCCAGGGGGTTGCTCTACATACACCTCCTCCTTGATTGGCCCATTGAGGAAAGCGCTCTTCACATCCATTTGGAACAACCTGAAAGAATGGTGAGCGGCATATGCTAGCAAGATACGAATGGACTCTAGCCTAGCCACAGGAGACTTGGGCATAACCTTTTGCCACAAGTCGAGCCTTGTTCCTCGTCACCACTCCGTGCTCGTCTTGTTTGTTGCGGAACACCCACTTGGTTCCCACAACATTTTGCTTAGGACGAGGCACCAGCATCCAAACTTCATTCCTCTTGAAGTTGTTGAGCTCCTCTTGCATGGCCAACACCCAGTCCGGATCTAGCAAGGCCTCTTCTACCCTGAAAGGCTCGATAGAAGAGACAAAGGAGTAATGCTCACAAAAATTAACTAATCGAGATCGAGTAGTTACTCCCTTGCTAATATCACCCAGAATTTGGTCGACGGGATGATCCCTTTGAATCATCGCTCGAACTTGGGTTGGAGGTGCCGGTTGCGCTTCTTCCTCCATCACATAATCATCTTGTGCTCCCCCTTGATCACACGCCTCCTGTTGATGAACCTGTTCATCGTCTTGAGTTGGGGGATGTACCATAGTTGAGGAAGAAGGTTGATCTCGCTCATTTTGTTCCTGTGGCCGCACCTCTCCAATCGCCATGGTGCGTATTGCGGCCGTTCGAACGTCTTCTTCATCCTGTTGATGGCGTGGCAAGCCGTGTTCACGGCTTCCGACCAAAAGCACTCGGGGGTCTTGAATTCTCCAAGCATCGTCCTCGCCATATCGATGACCGTCCTGTTCTTCCTCTCTACCACACCATTTTGTTGTGGTGTGTAGGGAGCGGAGAACTCGTGCTTGATCCCTTCCTCCTCAAGGAACTCCTCCACCTGAAGGTTCTTGAACTCGGACCCGTTGTCGCTCCTTATCTTCTTCACCTTGAGCTCAAACTCATTTTGAGCTCTCCTTAGGAAGCGCTTGAGGGTCCCTTGGGTTTCAGACTTATCCTACAAAAAGAACACCCAAGTGAAGCGGGAAAAGTCATCAACAATAACTAGACCATACTTACTTCCTCCTATGCTTAGATAGGCGACGGGTCCGAAGAGGTCCATATGTAGCAGCTCCAGGGGTCTTGATGTGGTCATCACATTCTTGCTGTGATGCGCTCCTCCCACTTGTTTACCTGCTTGACAAGTTGCACAAGGTCTATTTTTTTCGAATTGCACGTTAGTCAAACCTATCACGTGTTCTCCCTTTAGAAGCTTGTGAAGGTTCTTCATTCCTACATGTGCTAAGCGGCGATGCCACAGCCAGCCCATGCTAGTCTTAGCAATTAAGCATGCATCTAGACCGGCCTCCTCTTTTGCAAAATCAACTAAATAAAGTTTGTCGTCTAATACACCCTTAAAAGCTAGTGAACCATCACTTCTTCTAAAGACAGACACATCTACATTTGTAAATAGACAATTATATCCCATATTGCACAATTGACTAACAGATAGTAAATTATATCCCAGAGACTCAACTAAAAACACATTAGAAATAGAGTGTTCATTTGAGATTGCAATCTTGCCTAAGCCTTTCACCTTGCCTTGGTTCCCATCACCAAATACGATTGAATCTTGAGAATCCTTGTTTTTGACGTAGGAGGTGAACATCTTCTTCTCCCCTGTCATATGGTTTGTGCATCCGCTGTCGATAATCCAGCTTGAACCCCCGGATGCATAAACCTGCAAGGCAAATTTAGGCTTGGGACTTAGGTACCCAACTCTTGTTGGGTCCTACAAGGTTAGTCACAATTGTCTTAGGGACCCAAATGCAAGTTTTATCACCCTTGCATTTTGCCCCTAATTTCCTAGCAACTATCTTCCTATCCTTTCTACAAATAGCAAAGGAAGCATTTAAAGCATGATATATTGTAGAAGAACCATCCATAACTTTCCTAGAAACATGAACAATATTCTTTCTAGGCACATGATGAACATATCTCCTAGACATATCTCTATTATTCATATAAGAAGAACTAGAAGCAAACATAGCATGTGAATCATAAGCATGTGAATCATAACTTCTATAGTCATTTCTAGCATGTCTCCTATTATGATACATAAAAGCATGGTTCTTTTTAGTACTACTTGCCATAGGAGCCTTCCCTTTCTCCTTGGCGGGGATGGGAACCTTTTGGCTTGTTAAGTTCTTGGCTTCCCTCTTGAAGCCAAGTCCATCCTTAATTGAGGGGTGTCTACCAATCGTGTACGCATCCCTCGCAAATTTTAGCTTGTCGAATTCGTTCTTGCTAGTCTTAAGTTGAGCATTAAGACTAGTCAATTCATCATTAAGTTTGGAAATTGAAACTAGGTGTTCACTACAAGCATCAATGTCAAAATCTTTACACCTATTACAAGTTGCAACAATTTCTACACAAGATGTTGATTTACTAGCTATTTCTAACTTAGCATTCAAATCATCATTAATGCTCCTTAAGTTAGAAATTGTCTCATGGCAAGAAGATAATTCACAAGAAAGCATTTCATTTCTTTTAACTTCTAGAGCATGAGATTTTTGTGCTTCTACAAATTTGTCATGTTCTTCATACAACAAATCCTCTTGCTTTTCTAAAAGCCTATTCTTATCATTCAAGGCATCAATCAATTCATTAATTTTATCTACCTTGGTTCTATCTAGGCCCTAAATAAACATGAATAATCTATTTCATCCTCATCACTAGATTCGTCCTCACTTGAAGAAGCATAAGTAGAGTTTCGAGTACATACCTTCTTCTCCCTTGCCATAAGGCATGTGTGACGCTCGTTGGGGAAGAGAGATGACTTGTTGAAGGCGGTGGCGGCGAGTCCTTCATTGTCAGAGTCTGAAGAGGAGCAATCCGAATCCCACTCCTTGCCTAGATGTGCCTCGCCCTTTGCCTTCTTATAGTTCTTCTTCTTCTCCCTCTTGTTCCCTTGATCCTAATCACTATCATTGTCGGGACAGTTAGCAATAAAATGACCAAGCTTACCACATTTGAAGCCTGAGCGCTTCCCTTTTGTCTTGGTCTTGCTTGGCTGCCCCTTGCGACCTTTTAGCGCCGTCTTGAATCTCTTGATGATGAGAGCCATCTCTTCATCATTAAGTCCGACCGCCTCAATTTGTGCCACCTTGCTAGGTAGCGTCTCCTTGCTTCTTGTTGCCTTGAGAGCAAGAGGTTGAGGCTCATTGATTGGACCATTCAATGTGTCGTCCACGTATCTTGCTTCCTTGATCATCATTCGCCCGCTTACGAACTTTCCAAGTATCTCCTCGGGCGTCATCTTGGTGTACCTAGGATTCTCGCGAATATTGTTTACAAGATGAGGATCAAGGACAGTAAAAGACCTTAGCATTAGGCGGACGACGTCGTGGTCCGTCCATCGCGTGCTTCCATAGCTTCTTATCTTGTTGACAAGGGTCTTGAGCCGGTTGTACGTTTGGGTTGGCTCTTCTCCCCTTATCATAGCGAACCTCCCGAGTTCGCCCTCCACTAACTCCATCTTGGTGAGCATTGTGACGTCATTCCCCTCATGAGAGATCTTGAGGGTGTCCCAGATTTGCTTGGCGTTATCCAAGCCGCTCATTTTGTGGTATTCATCCCTACACAATGAAGCTAGAAGAACAGTAGTAGCTTGTGCATTTTTATGAATTTGCTCATTAATGAACATGGGAATATCCGTACTATCAAAGTGCATTCCACTCTCTACAATCTCCCATATACTAGGATGGAGAGAGAACAAGTGACTACGCATTTTGTGACTCCAAAATCTGTAGTCTTCTCCATCAAAATGAGGAGGTTTACCAAGTGGAATAGATAATAAATGAGCATTTGTACTTTGCGGAATACGAGAGTAGTCAAAAGAAAAGTTTGAATTAACCGGTTTCCTTCTCTCGCAGTCGTTGTCGTCGTTGTCCTTTTGGGAAGAAGTGGACTCATCGCTGTCGTCGTAGTAGACGATCTCCTTGATGCGTCTTGTCTTCTTCTTCTTCCCATCTTTGCGTCTGTGGCCCGAGCCCGAGTTGGTAGGCTTGTCATCCTTCGGCTCATTGACGAAGGACTCCTTCTCCTTGTCGTTGATCACGATTCCCTTCCCCTTAGGATCCATCTCTTAGGGCGGTTAGTCCCTTTCTTGAAGAGAACGGCTCTGATACCAATTGAGAGCACCTAGAGGGGGGGTGAATAGGTGATCCTGTAAAAACTTAAAACTTAAGCCACAAAACTTGGTTAAGTGTTAGCACAATAATCACCAAGTGGCTAGAGAGAAGTCTTAGCAAAACTCAATAACCACAAGAGAACAATCACAGAGATGACACAGTGGTTTATCCCGTGGTTCGGCCAAGACCAACGCTTGCCTACTCCACGTTGTGGCGTCCCAACGGACGAGGGTTGCAATCAACCCCTCTCAAGCGGTCCAAAGACCCACTTGAATACCACGGTGTTTTGCTTGCTTTACTATATCCCGTTTGCGAGGAATCTCCACACTTTGGAGCCTCTCGCCCTTACACTTAGATGATCACAAAGAACCACGGAGTAAGGGATGGATGAGCAACGCACACAAGACTCAAAAATCAGAGCAACAACACACACACAAGTCGCAACAAGAGCTCGCAACGCAACCCAATGAGTTTACAACTCAACTAGAGCTCTAGATGCTATCACAAAGAAACAAATGTGTGGAATCGAAGTCTCGGTGCTTAGGATTGCTTTGAGTATGCTTGATGTTCTCCTCCATGCGCCTAGGGGTCCCTTTTATAGCCCCAAGCCAGCTAGGAGCCGTTGAGAGCAATCTGGGAAGGCAATTCTTGCCTTCTGTCGCGTGGCGCACCGGACAGTCCGGTGCACACCGGACACTGTCCGGTGCCCGATTTCCTTCCTTCTGAGGCGAAGCCGACCGTTGGCAGCCAGAGAGCCGTTGGCGCACCAGACATGTCCGGTGCACACCGGACAGACCGATGCACACCGGACAGTCCGATGCCCCCCTTCTAGCCGTTGGCTCGGCCACGTGTCCTGCGCAGATTGCGCGGCCGACCGTTGGCCTAGCCGACCGTTGGCTCACCGGACAGTCCGGTGCACACCGGACAGTCCGGTGAATTATAGCCGTACGTCGCCGGTGAATTCCCGAGAGCGGCCAGTTCGCTCAAGCCAGTGTGGCGCACCGGACACTGTCCGGTGCACCATCGGACAGTCCGGTGCTCCCAGACTGAGCAGACTTTGTCTGAACAAAGCCATCTCATTTCCAATTCGGTTTTTCCTGTTTCCAGCACTTAGACACAATACATTAGTCTCTAAAACAATGTACTAAGTCTAGAAACATACCTTTTGACATGATTTGCACTTTGTCCACCACATTGCATAGATCAACACAAAAGCACTTGTGTTGGCACTCAATCACCAAAATACTTAGAAATGGCCCAAGGGCACATTTCCCTTTCACTGGTAACTGTTGTTGTACGAGAATTCTACATACGGCAAACTGGACTCCTAGTCTCTGTCTAAGGTCAGCACACAGGCTCTCAACAAATCTTCGAGGACTTTGTTGACTCTTTCTGTCTGTCCATCTGACTGGGGGTGGTAGGCGGTGCTGAAGTCTAGCTTGGTGCCCATAGCTTGCTGAAGGCTCAACCAAAATTTTGAGGTGAATTGTGTTCCCCTATCTAACACTATTCTTCGCGGAATGCCATGAAGTATGACTATTTCTTTGAGATATATTCGGGCGAGGGTGGCTCCTCCGAAGGTAGTCTTTACGGGAATGAAGTGAGCTACCTTGGTAAGACGGTAAATTATAACCCAGATAAAAGTGTTCCCCTTTTGGGTTCGGGGTAGTCCGATTACGAAGTCCATGCCTATTTCTTCCCACTTCCATTTGGGCACTGGAAGGGGTTGCAGTAGGCCTGCGGGCCTCTGATGTTCCGTCTTAGATCGACGACAAGTATCGCATCGGGCCACATACTGAGCTATCTCCTTTTTCATTCCTGAAAGGGAAATAGGGTTTAACCTTTTCTTATAAATAATTTTGGTGGTTGAATGCCCAACACAAATATTGGACTAACTAGCTTACTTTAGATTAAATATTCTACAGGTGCATAAAGGTTCAACACAAACCAATAAAAAGATCAAGTTAGGGTTTAAAAAGAAAGGAGCAAAAGAAACCGAAGTGTGCCCTGGTCTGGCGCACTGGACTGTTCGGTGTGGCACCGGACAGTGTCCGCTGCACCAGGACCGTACACCTCCGAACTCTTCGCCTTCGGGTATCTTCAGCACCACTCCGCTATAATTCACCGGACTGTCTGGTGCACCAAGCGGAGCAACGGCTACCAGCGCAACGGTCGACTGCAACGGACACCTGCGAACGCTATAGTGCGTGGACAGTGCGTGCAAAAGTCAGAGTAGCCGTCAGAGGCACACCGGACAGTGAACAGTGTATGTCCAGTGCGGCACCGGACTGTCCGGTGCCACAAGAAGACAAAGATCCAACGGTCAAAACCGCCTGAACCCTAACGGTTGGGTGACGTGGCTGACGCACCGGACAATGTCCGGTGGCGCACCGGACTGTCCAGTGCGCCCATCGACAGCAGCCACCCCCAACGGTTGTTTTGGTGGTTGAGGGCTATAAATACCCCCAAACCACCTCCACTCCAACCATCCAAGCATTCATCACTCTCCATTCAATACAAGAGCAAAGTGCAACACTCCAAGACACAAATCAAAGTCACCGATCCGATCAAAGTCCCCAATTCAATTCTAGTGCATTAGGACTTGTGAGAGGATCATTTGTGTTTCTTTGTGGCTCTTGTTTGCTTGGCTTGGCTTTCTTTTCTTTCTCACTTCTTACTCTCAAGTGCTTTGTAAGCGAGGAAAGAGACACCAATTGTGTGGTGATCCTTGCGGGGTCTAAGTGACCCGTGAGATTAAGGAAGAAGCCTCACTCGGTCTAAGTGATCGTTTGAGAGAGGGAAAGGGTGGAAAGAGACCCGGTCTTTGTGACCACCTCAACGAGGACTAGGTTCTTTAGAACCGAACCTCGGTAAAACAAATCACCGTGTTCATCCACTTTACTTCTTGGTTGATTTGTTTTCCCCTCTCTCCTGGACTCGAATTTTATTCTAACGCTAACCCCAGCTTGTAGTGTGCTTAAAGTTGTAAATTTCAGTTTCCGCATATCCACCCCCCTCTAGGCGACTTTCAATTGGTATCAAAGCCCAGTACTTCATTTAGAGTCTAACCACTCGAAGTGATGTCGGGAGGATCCGCCAAGAGGGAGATGGAAACGGCCACAAGCCACGGGAAGGTTCCATCAAGGGAGTCCGGCGCCAAAGGAAGGGAGGAATCACCTCCCCACGTCAAGTCGCATCGGAGTGGCGACAAGAAGAAAAAGATGAAGAAAGTGGTCTACTACGAACAACTCTTCGTTGCCCTCCACCTCTGGCTCTGACGTCGCGTCCGTCACTTCTAAGCGCCATGAGCGCAAGTTTAGTAAGATCCCCCTATGCTATCCCCGCATTTCTAAACGCACTACTTTACTTTCTGTCCCATTAGGCAAACCACCGGTATTTTATGGTGGGGACTATTGTAGGTGGAGTGATAAAATGAGGCATCACCTAACCTCACTCCACGCAAGTATATGGGATATTGTTCAGTTTGGAGCGCAGGTACCATCCGTGGGGGACGAAGGCTATGACTCGGACGAGGTCGCCCAAATTCGACACTTCAACTCCCAAGCCACTACTATACTCCTCGCCTCTCTATGTCGAGAGGAGTATAATAAAGTGCAAGGGTTGAAGAGTGCCAAGGAAATTTGGGACGTGCTCAAGACAGCGCACGAGGGAGATGAGGTGACCAAGATCACCAAACGGGAGACGCTCGAGGGGGAGCTCGGTCGTTTCGTCCTCAACCAAGGAGAGGAGCCACAAGCTATGTACAACCGGCTCAAGGCCTTGGTGAATCAAGTGCACAACCTCGGGAGCACCAAATGTGATGACCATGAAATGGTCAAGGTTATTCTAAGATCACTCATTTTCGCAATCCTACTCAAGTTCAATTAATATGTGGTGATCGTAGATATAAGCTAATGTCTTCCAAGGAGGTTATAGGAAAGTTTATGAGCTTTGAATTGGTGATCAAAGGCTCCAAACAAATCATCAACTTGGAGCAAGGCGGCACCTCCACACCCGAGGTGCAACCCGTCGCATTCAAAGCGACGGAGGAGAAGAAAGAAGAGTCTACATCAAGTAGGCTCTGTTAGAAATATGCCCTAGAGATAATCATAGAGATGAGCATATTTCTTTGTATCCATGATATATATATTGCTTAATTGAATATCCATGGAAGGCACCTTGTATTGATTAGCAATTATGTGAATTGTTTTGTGAGATTCTTTACTTATATGGTTATTCTAAATGATGTCCCTAGTCAGAGTCGATGACTAACACATGTATTAGTTGATGACTACATTTCACAAGTCATGAACATGGAGATGTTAAACTAATAATGTGGGCGCATGTATGACATGAGGCTGGACCGACCCAACGTGAGATATTGTAATATAGTTCTCTTCTTGCAACATGAATACTGTATCCTTAGACCTGAGATTGTCGCATGTTCTCAAGATGTGAATTGACTTACTTAGGGACTATCAAACGCTATCCCGTAACTGGGTAGTTATAAAGGTAGTTTTGGGTTTGTCAGGAAGCATGCTATGAGGCATGGTCAGTCAAGATGGAATTTGTCCCTCTCTTTGTGAGAGAGATATCTCTGGGCCCCTCGAGTGATTGGATCAAGAAATGCATGGCCATGCTAGGGTTAAGAGTTAACCATTGAAAGGATTCCAATTCACAGTATCGAGAAAGAGAGGTCAGCTTAGAGCCAGACCAAATATCGTGAGACAAAGGGAACAGCATGTACGTAATGTCGCAATGGTTCGTCTGATATGATCTTTACGTACACATAGGAGTTGACATGTCTTGCTAGAGGCCGCTGTCAATTATTGGGCCAAGTAAGAGTACTCGGGCTATGTCTATTTGTACGTGAACCTATAGGGTCACACAATTAAGGGGAAGGAAGCCTAATTCGGATTAGATCCGAAATTAGACTGGGCTTTAGGGTTAATGATGGGCCTCGGCGTCAGATGCCCACCATAACGCCTATATAATGAGGGGCGGGGGCGCGGTTAAGATATAACCTAATTCGCCACCTGCGAACTAACAGCCGCCGCCCACCTCTCGCCCTCGCCAAGCCGCCGTCGCGAACCTAGCAGTTCGGTACGCGGCGCTTCCTCCCTGTACGTGTGGATGCCTCGGAGGTGCTGCATCTGGAGCACTTGGACGAACCGTGCGAGGACGTGAAGGACGCCGGCGACTGCACGACACTGCTCGACGCGTTCATCTACATCGAGACGTCTTCCGCTGCTCTGCGCGTCTAGTGGTAATTTCGTGACCTATAACCGCAGTAGTTCTTGGTATTATGGGGTTGAAAATTTTGTTTTGCGCTAGTGTAGCCTCCCCGTAATCCTACAGTGGTATCAGAGGCAGGTTCTGCGTAGTTTTAGGTCTGGATCTAGGTTCATGAGATGGATCTACTTGATGCACGGTTTGATTAGATCAATTGGTAATAAAGGGTTGAAGTAGATTACATCGGATATGACTGGAGAGATCAGTTCGTCCTTCTCTGTTGTATGCGCGACTTGCCCCTACCGGCTGGAATCACCATCGGGGCTAACTGCGTACACAACCGGCAGATTGACGTAACAGATCAACGTCATGAGTGTAATCTTCTTCGGGTCGAAAGTCTCGGATTTGGGTTGATTTGATCAACCGCATGAGATTTCCAGTGGAATTTCCATACATACGATGCATGGAATCCTGTGAGGTTTTCAGGGCGCTGCCCTGAGACCCGCGGGGGGCGGCTCCCCCCTCGACCCCCCGCCCGCTGACCAGCCAGCGGGACCGCCGTGGCTATCTGCTGAAGTGGCGAACATATAGAAACGTGTTTGTCTAACCTGTTTTTGCAGGACATCTTGTGATCGGTATGGCTATTGTGTATATGATGCATGTTAATAAATTATTCATGACCTGCGTGTCGTGACCAGGGCAATACGGCTGGAGCCACATGTATTGTCCAAATTTAATGTAATGACCTGCGTGTCAACATGTGATGATCCAAAGCGTATATGTAATTTGTTTACCAGCATACGTTAGATAGGTCTTGAAGGACTCATCACCGGAGGATGGCATACCTATATCATGGAGATGGAGATCATCGTGATGGACAGATTATTGGAGATGGGGATCACCATGTGACAGCAAGCCATACCGAATCACAACTGTTGTGTGAATGCCATTCTTATTGTTCTACTTGTTTATATTGCATATATGTCCTTGCGTGCGATGTTATAAGTAGGACGATCCCTCATAAATGTTTAAGCTTTAATGCCTCTCCAAACCTTGCACTATCATAAGTCTTGTACAATTGGTGGTGGGTGTAACACCCCTGGTGTTACTATAACTAAAACTTGAGCATGACATCATAAGCATTGGCATTGCATATGCTTGATACATCTAGAGTGCATCCACTAGGCAAAAATTTCAAACAAGTTGTGTTGTTTTAATGTTTTTGCAAATGAAACCCTGGTTAATGGACTTAACCCTAAATAGTGGTTAAAGGGGTAAAACTTAACTCAAGTTAAGAAAACCTAAATACTTTGGGGTAAAAGTCATAAAATATCCCCAAACACTAAGTTGAATCACATTTATACCCCTGGGATGCCAGAAACCCTAATTGGAACCCTGGAAAACTCTAAGTCCAAACCCTAGGGGCTTATGTGCAAAAGTGATGAACCTTTGGACTAAAATGTAAAAACTACTATGTTTAAGCATCTAAAGCCAATTGGTTCACAAATATGTGAATTTACAAGCCAAACCCTGAGATTTGGACTTAAGTGCAAAATGGACCTCATTTGAGTTCTACACTAAGTCTGAAATTCAGTGTTAAAGGCTCCACTTTAGGGCTTTGTAGCTTGCAAAGCATAGGGTTTTTGCCCTAGGTCACCACACCAAATTTGAAGATCTATCAAAGGAGAACAACTTTGCTTAAGGTGATAAGCATAGTTGTTAAGAGTATTTGAGAGATAATTAAGCTCAAAGTCGGGCTGTCAGTCCCTCCCTGAACTGAATTTCCAGGAGCAGTGTGATGGGGTAAACTTTGAGCCCGGTTTTGAATAGAATTTGGTAACTATTTTATGGTAAGCTCCATGGCAAAGTTGAAGATGGACTATAGGTCTATAAACTTGATGCAGAGAATTGAATCGGTTACCACAGCAAATTTGGAGAAAATTCAAGTTGAACATTGTCTGTCAGGTTGACTGAATGGCTATTGCCATGGTACAGTACCCGGCTGGGATCAGACCGACTGCGCCCCAAAAGATCTCACCGCCGATGTGCCTCGCCGTGATTCGTGTCACCGGCGCCAGGATTCACGTGTGGGGTAGAAGGATAACGTCGCGGGGTAAAGGATCTTTGCCGCCGATGAGCTGGAGGTCACTCCGGTGACTCACCGTCGTCTCCCCCTTCTGCTCTGCGGTTGTGGTGATAGGCACGCCGGTTATCGCCGTCGCTCGGTCTTGCGCCGCGTGTCTGCCCCTTTCCACCGCATCGCCGTGACTCGCCCTTGCTCCTCGTTGATCGCCGGAGCAAGTGCCACGGCGTTGAACACGTATTCACTGCGCCGGTATTCTTCCTTATCTCCGGCCGCCTGCGTTGCTCGGCCAAATTGCACGTCACCGTCGAAGCTCACTATAAATTGAAGGCCGGGACTGCTGCGCTAGGTCATCACGAAGCCGACACACCCGTTCTTCCCCTCAATTGCCCACCATAGCTAGAGAATTTCCCTTTTCCCCCAAATTGGTCTCCGCCACCGCAAAGCACAACTTCACCATGGCCAGCCCTCTCTGGTAAGGCCCTGTCCGATTCAAGCTTTGTTTTAGCAGTTCTGTGTATTCATGAAGCTCCTCGTAGTGGCCGTTTGACCCATCCGAGCGTAGATTATTGGGAACACAGGATCGCCACCACGGGTTCCACCCTGATCGTGGACAGATAGTTTCCAGTGGGGTTTGTGTCGATTAAATGGATGTTCCTAGGTCGCCTTAAGCCAGTGATGCTTCCCCGGTAGTTAGCCGTAGCAGTCGTCGCCGGCCATAGCCGGTACAGACCTCGTCCGGGACGATCGACCAGCACACCGCGGTCAGGGAGCGAGTTGGGGAAGAAAAGAAAGTTGAGGGACCTTTTCGTAAGCTGTCAGTAACCCTGAGAAACAGTGATTGAACCCACTTCCAGTTAGATAAAACTCCAAGGGCCTTCCTGCTAAGTTCCCACCGCGGGCGCGGGCGCAGCGCGCTTCTGCCCATTGTTGGGCCGCCTGGTCCGGATTTGGCCCAACACTATTGCATCTTTTCTCTTTTCTTTTTCTGTCCAAGTTTAGAAATGTGTAGAAAAATGTAGAAAAATGCTAAAATTGTGAAACTAATTTTCCTAGGTTTGTTATTTTCCATAGTATTTAATAAAAATAAGTTGGTGATTTTTAGTGAAAGTAAGAAATTTTAGGGTATTTGAAGTAGTTAAAAGTCTTGGTTATAGATTTTTAGAAAATAATTGATAAGTCCTAAAATGCCCAAAATTTTTATATGAGTGTTATATAATATTTAGAAGCCTTGGGTAGAGTTTGAACTGATTTGGACCTTGTTTGATCACCAAACCCCAAAACACCCCCCTGCCCTATGAACTCCTTTACTGACTCCGGAAACCCTAAGTTCCCGGAACTCCGTGAAGGCAAGTTGTATTCAAGACATAACTAATAAGTTTATGTTATCTTTGCATCCTCATGAGCATCCCATAGCATCCATTCTTATACATACGTATGGTTATGATTAGAACGAGAAGAAGAGATAGAAGTAACTGAAGAGCAAGTGCAACCACCTTTGGACACTCAGGCCGGGAATAGTTTCTACTTCGACATTTGTGGATCCGAGCCTGAATCACCTGTAAACGAAGGCAAGCCCCGGTGCATGCAACCCCTTTCCTTGAATTTTTAAATACTTTTCGCACACCTAAGTCTAGTGAAATGTGCATTAAGTTCATAAGAGTTACTTGAAACCCTTTGATGCATTGCTTTCCTTGACATCCATACCTTTATAGATACTTCTGTGAAGTATCAAAATTATGATTTACAAAAATGCTTAGCCTTGCTTAGATCTTGTGGATAGAAGTTGTCCTCAATTTAACCATGGAGAGGATAGCTTCTACCTGCAAGAATATTTTCATTTGGAGCAATAGTGGGATCTTACTGCAAAGCTCCCCGTGATGCTCTTTCATCCTAAGGAACAGACACATTCCTAAGGGTGGAAATACTTAAATGGAAACTTGGGGTAGGAACAGGTGATGTTCTACCCAGGTTGGTTAAGGATTAACGCGTATGTAGGCGTGCTGACCGAGGACCCTTTAACTGGTCACATGCCTCGTCATGGGTAAGCCTTGCCTCGGGCAGACTAAGGCCGGAATAAGACAACACGAGATGGGCGTGGAGCGGTGGCGAGAGTAGCGTGTACCCTCCGTGGCAAGAGGCTGGACGGTGGTGTATCTGTGCTCTCGGTCTGCGTGAACCTGATCCGGTCTTAAGAACCCCGGTGGCGGGTTGACATATGCAAGGGTTAAGTGCTACATATGTCATGTGATTGGAGATCCTCAGCTGAGTATAATCGATTCGGATCGCTGTACCTTCGCGGTTATGAAGACTTGGTCACTTTTCTACAACCTAGAGTCAAGAGGCGAACACGATGGATAAAAATGATGTTGTGTTGATGTGATGTGAAATTAGACTAGATGCAAATGGAGTCTATTAATACTTAACATGGCGTTAAAAGATTGAAAGTAAGGACTCACCTTAGTAAGCTACTTCTGCAAAAGTATGAGTTGATTTTTGCTAAAGCCTCCCCTTGACTCCTATTTATCCAGCATACCCTTGAGAGTCTTTTCTTTAGTCGGGTAAGACTTGCTGAGTATTCCATACTCAGGGTTTATCCCTTCGTTGTTTTTAGGTGAGGAAGTAGCAGACTTTTGCTGCTTCTGTGCTAAGGTGGTTCCCAATAAGGAAAATCAAGACTGAGGTGCGGGAGGACTCGGTCCTCCGTTTAGGATCTTTTGCTTTTAGCTTCTTGGGAGGAGTTTTTGCCTCCCTGGTTTGTATAATATTACTCCTATGCACTCACTTTTAGGCTGGTCTGTAATAATATAACTCAAGCTTACTTTTGAAATAAATGTAAGATTATGTAATTCGCTTCCGCATTTCTTTATCTCCGATGTTCTGTAATGTCTACAAGATGGGTGAGACGTTCCTGGTAAGGTAAGGAAAGATACCGAACTTGTCAAGTAGTTCAGGGGCACCTACAGGGTTGTCTGATGTCTGTGAGACAAGGACAACTGTAGGTGGGCCTAATTACTTGGGAGGTTCCGTCACAGCTGGTATCGGAGCGTAGCCCTTCTTGGCAGATATTATGATGCATCTTCAAAAGAATTTTCAAAAGTCTTACCTAAAGATTCTTTTCTCTTCTTACCTAAGTACTCTGAAGAAGTCTATCTTAAAGACCAGATAGGAAGAGTGCAACATATAGAAGGTTGAATCGACTAAGGTTGATTCTGTAATTATACATGCATCATGCTAAGAATCATACTAATAACATTTTCCCCCTTAGAAAAGATGCCGCCACGTACCAGGCTAACGGCTCGCAAGTCCACGGGACCAATTGGGGTGCCTCGGCATCAATTGGCTCCCCGACATGAAAGTAGCAGCAGTGGAAGCAACGACCCGATCGGAGACCTTGAAGCTCGGGTGAGTCGACTTCAAGCAGCACTTCAACATAGGACTGATGCTTGGGTCGCTGACGGTGATAGAATTAACGAACTACGAAGGGACATCCGACATCTGCAGGATCAACTCGCTGATTGAGACTTAGCTCTTGACTGGGCCGTCCAGTCTCGTTTGCTAATGTGTGCTAAGGAAGCAAGGGCTCAGGCCCGAGTTAAAGAACTTAGCTCGACTGTTGATAACCTGCAGGTTTACTGCAACACTTTGCACGAGGAAGTCCATATATTATACTCACAACTACACCCAAGTGAGCCTGCACCACCTGCTGAGGCAGAAGCTGGACCATCTCACGTTGCGGGACGTGCGCTGGGTGGGGAGTTAGACCTTTTTGAGCCTCCTCCTTCTTTGAGGTTGGTAGATGTCTGGACTCCCACACCTGACGATGAAGCCGCCAAGACTGATGGCAAGCAGGAATAAGGGTGTAATAGAAGTAGAGTAGTGTATTGTAGGGTATTGTAGGGTGTACTGTTGTATAATGGGTATTGTATCCTGTTAATAGGTTCAACTTTTGTAAAATGGGTATAGTATCCTGCTGTGTAATATTGAGTCTGTATCATTACTCTTCATAGTAATGTAAAACGGAAGGTTTCCTTGGGCATATGATGTTTATTCAAATGTTTTTGCCTCAGATGCCGACCAGGACTCGTGCACAGGATGCAGCTGGAACATCCGGGGGTCGGGATGTTACCCCGAATCCGCCTCCCGTTCCACCCTCGCTTGCCGAGGCAATTGCTGCCTTGGTGAACGCCACAGCCGACAACACCCGCTTCCTGAGGGAGATGGCGGGTCAGCAACAGCTTCAACAACAAGCAGGAAGAGGATTCCAACAAGGTCCCCGTGAGACCACTTATCTAGATTTCTCTGAGACTCGTCCGCCTCTCTTCATCAAAGCAGAAGACCCGCTCGAGGCCGACGAATGGATACGGGTCATAGAGCAGAAGTTTGGCCTTCTACGCTGTTCGGAAGTACAGAAGCCACTATTTGCAGCACAGCAACTCCGAGGACCTGCCAGTACTTGGTGGGGAAATTTTGTGGCCATCCAGCCGGACAACCATCAAATTACATGGAACGAGTTCAAAGCAGCATTCCGCGAGCATTACATTCCTGAGGGAGTGCTACACATGAAACAAGAAGAGTTTATGAAACTGAAGCAAGGCGGAGATACCGTCACTCAATACCTCAACAAGTTCAATCACCTGTCACAGTACGCAATTGATCAGGTGAATACGGATTTGAAAAAGAAGAATTGTTTTATGAGAGGACTGAACGACCGGATGCAGCGAAAAATGGCTGCATGTATTGATCTTACTTATGGAAAGGCTGTCAGCACAGCCTTATCTGTGGAGGCCAAATATGCAAATTCTGGAAAGACTAAGGGATTCGGTGGTGAGCGGCCTAATCAGGGCCAGGCGAAGAAACCACGGTTTGTGATTCGACCCTCAAACCAAAATCGCCCTTTTTCTCGTCCACCTTCATTTCCCTTCAAGCAGCCTATTATTATCCGCCCCAACAATGCCCCCACTACCCCAAAACAGCCGGGTGCCCCAGGCACTCGATTCCCTGCGCTGCCAAGTTCTTCAACTGGATGTTTTAACTGTGGCAAATCTGGGCATTTTATTAAAGATTGTCCCTATCCAAGGCAAAATCAGGCTAATAATCAGCAAGGATCGGGAAATTCAGCTCCAGGCAAGGGAAGCACTTCGGGCAAGAATACCAAGAAAACGGGGCGAGTATATTATACGCAAGTGGCTACCACACCGGAGGGAGAGCCGGTGATGATGGGTACGTTTCCTGTGGCCAGTCACCCAGCAATAATTCTTTTTGATTCTGGTGCTTCACATACATTTATTAGCAAGACATTTGTGGAGCAACATCATATTGCATACCATGAATCAAAGGAGGGATTTAAAATTCATTCACCTGGGGGACATATTTTTACTAAAGAAGTGGCCTATGGAGTGCCAGTAACAATGGCCGGACGGAACTTTCCCGCTAATATGATTGTTCTGAAGGGCCAGGATATAGATGTAATTTTGGGAATGAATTGGCTAACCCAATATAAGGCAATCCTCAACACTGAACTCCGAACCGTCAGGTTGAGCTATAACCAAGAAGAGATTCTTTTGACTCTCCCCGCAACCAATCCAGCCAAAGCTTCTGGTAGAGTCTATGAAGCCATTGTACCGGAGATCAAGAACATTCCGGTAGTATGTGAGTTTCCAGATGTATTTCCGGAAGATTTGCCTGGACTACCCCCTGAAAGAGAGGTAGAATTTGTGATTGAGCTAAAGCCCGGTACGGCTCCGATTTCCCGAAGATCGTACCGTATGCCCCCTAATGAATTGGCAGAATTGAAGATTCAATTACAAGACCTGCTGAATAAGGGATTTATTCGGCCAAGCTCGTCCCCGTGGGGTTGTCCCGCCATCTTTGTGAAGAAGAAGGATCAAACCTTGCGCATGTGCGTGGACTATCGGCCCCTGAATGAGGTCACCATCAAGAATAAGTACCCTCTTCCAAGAATCGACATCTTATTTGATCAACTAACTGGGGCGAGGGTATTTTCTAAAATTGATCTCAGGTCGGGCTATCATCAAATCCGTATTCGGCCCGAGGATATACCGAAGACCGCATTCACTACGCGGTATGGATTGTTTGAATACTTGGTAATGTCTTTCGGGCTCACAAATGCTCCTGCCCATTTCACTTATTTAATGAACTCGGAGTTCATGCCTGAATTGGACAAGTTCGTGGTAGTCTTCATTGATGATATCTTAATATATTCCAAGAATGAAGAAGACCATGCTCAGCATTTACGGATTGTATTGACGCGCCTAAGGGAACATCAGCTATATGCCAAGTTCAGTAAGTGCGCATTCTGGCTGGAAGAAATTCAATTTTTGGGGCACGTATTATCAGCTCAAGGAATTGCGGTAGATCCTAGCAAGGTCAAAGATATTCTGGAGTGGAAACCTCCAACAACTGTTCACCAAGTCCGGAGTTTTCTTGGACTAGCTGGGTATTATCGCAGATTCATACCAGATTTTTCTAAGCTTGTAAAGCCAATCACAAGTTTGTTGAAGAATGACACTAAGTTCAATTGGTCTTCTAAGTGCAATGAAGCCTTTGAGCAACTGAAGACATTATTGACCACTGCTCCGGTATTAGCTCAACCGGACATCACTAAACCTTTTGACGTATATTGTGATGCATCGGGCAGTGGGCTCGGCTGTGTACTGATGCAAGAGGGCCGAGTGATTGCGTATGCTTCAAGGCAGTTGCGCCGACATGAGGAGCACTATCCAACTCATGATCTGGAGTTAGCTGCTGTGGTTCATGCCCTAAAGATTTGGCGTCACTATCTGCTGGGAAATATCTGTCACATATATACAGATCATAAAAGTTTGAAGTACATCTTCACCCAGTCAGAGTTAAATATGAGGCAAAGACGATGGCTTGAGCTCATCAAAGACTATGAACTGGAGATCCATTATCATCCAGGCAAGGCCAATGTGGTGGCAGATGCATTGAGTCGTAAGACTTCCTGCCACTGTCTTATGGCAAAGACTTCCGAGAACACTTTGTGTCAGGAAATGGAAAAGCTAAACCTAGGAATCATCCAACAAGGGACTCTAAATCAGTTAAGGCTTGAGTCAATCATTTTGCAAAGAATAATTGATGCTCAAAAGGATAATCTGGGTATGAAGCACATATGGGAAAAGATAAGGGCTGGAACAGCCAAGTGTTTCAAAGAAGACGATCAAGGTGTGTTATGGTTTAAAAACCGCATAGTTGTGCCAAAGAACGAAGAGCTCCGCCAGCAAATTCTGGATGAGGCACATCTTAGTCGTTATTCTATTCATCCCGGAAGCACTAAGATGTATCAAGACTTAAAGCAACATTACTGGTGGACAAAAATGAAGATTGAAATTGCACGCTATGTGGCTAAATGCGACACCTGCAGACGTGTCAAGGCCATACACATGAAAACTGCCGGTCCATTACAATCTTTGCCAATCCCAACATGGAAATGGGAAGACATCAGTATGGACTTTATTGTGGGATTACCCAGGACGGCCAAAGGGTATGATTCTATTTGGGTTATAGTTGATCGACTCACGAAGATCGCCCACTTCTTACCTGTTAAAGTCACATATACAATAGCCACTTATGCAGCATTATACATTGCCCGTATTCTCAGTTTGCATGGGGTTCCAAAGACCATTGTGTCGGATCGTGGACCTCAATTTGTAGCCAAGTTTTGGGAAGCACTTCACAACTCCTTGGGTACTAAATTACTCCACAGTTCGGCTTATCATCCTCAAACCAGTGGGCAGACTGAGAGGGTGAACCAAATACTTGAAGATATGCTGCGGGCATGTGTCCTGGATTTCTCACTGAAATGGGATGAATGTCTGCCTTTAGCGGAGTTTTCATATAATAATAGCTACCAAGAAAGTATCAAGATGGCACCCTTTGAAGCTTTATATGGACGACGGTGTCGGACTCCGCTAAATTGGTCTGAACCTGGAGAAAGATACTTCTTTAGACCTGATCTGGTGAAAGAGGTGGAAGAAAAGGTTCAGAGAATTATCCATAATATGAAGAAAGCTCAAGCACGGCAAAAGAGTTATGCAGACCGACGACGACAACCCTTATGCTTTCTGGTAGACGATTATGTCTACTTAAAGGTTTCACCAATGAAGGGTGTATCGCGTTTCGGGGTAAAAGGGAAACTTGCACCCAGGTACATTGGTCCATTCCTGGTACTTGAGCAATGTGGACCAGTGGCGTACCGACTTCAGCTCCCCGAAACATTGTCTGCTGTGCATAATGTGTTCCACGTGTCACAACTGAAGAAGTGTCTTCGGGTTCCTGATCGAACCGTTGAAGTGACTGATGTTGTCCTGGAACCAGACTTAACATACTCGGAGCATCCTATTCGAGTTCTGGATCAAAAGGACAGGGTCACCCGAAGAAAGACTCTCAAGTTCTACAAGATACAGTGGAACCAACATTCGGAAGATGAGGCTACATGGGAAACCCAAGACTTCTTGAATAAGAATTTCCCAGGCTTTTTAGCCTCATGTAAATTGTAAAGCCTGTATAGCTGTTGTAATAAAGAAGTAACCCAAAATTAAGGAAATAAAAATGTGATGCGTTTCCTTTTCCATTACTCACCCTAGGATTTTAATCTCGGGACGAGATTCTTTTATGGGGGGAAGGATGTAACACCCCTGGTGTTACTATAACTAAAACTTGAGCATGACATCATAAGCATTGGCATTGCATATGCTTGATACATCTAGAGTGCATCCACTAGGCAAAAATTTCAAACAAGTTGTGTTGTTTTAATGTTTTTGCAAATGAAACCCTGGTTAATGGACTTAACCCTAAATAGTGGTTAAAGGGGTAAAACTTAACTCAAGTTAAGAAAACCTAAATACTTTGGGGTAAAAGTCATAAAATATCCCCAAACACTAAGTTGAATCACATTTATACCCCTGGGATGCCAGAAACCCTAATTGGAACCCTGGAAAACTCTAAGTCCAAACCCTAGGGGCTTATGTGCAAAAGTGATGAACCTTTGGACTAAAATGTAAAAACTACTATGTTTAAGCATCTAAAGCCAATTGGTTCACAAATATGTGAATTTACAAGCCAAACCCTGAGATTTGGACTTAAGTGCAAAATGGACCTCATTTGAGTTCTACACTAAGTCTGAAATTCAGTGTTAAAGGCTCCACTTTAGGGCTTTGTAGCTTGCAAAGCATAGGGTTTTTGCCCTAGGTCACCACACCAAATTTGAAGATCTATCAAAGGAGAACAACTTTGCTTAAGGTGATAAGCATAGTTGTTAAGAGTATTTGAGAGATAATTAAGCTCAAAGTCGGGCTGTCAGTCCCTCCCTGAACTGAATTTCCAGGAGCAGTGTGATGGGGTAAACTTTGAGCCCGGTTTTGAATAGAATTTGGTAACTATTTTATGGTAAGCTCCATGGCAAAGTTGAAGATGGACTATAGGTCTATAAACTTGATGCAGAGAATTGAATTGGTTACCACAGCAAATTTGGAGAAAATTCAAGTTGAACATTGTCTGTCAGGTTGACTGAATGGCTATTGCCATGGTACAGTACCCGGCTGGGATCAGACCGACTGCGCCCCAAAAGATCTCACCGCCGATGTGCCTCGCCGTGATTCGTGTCACCGGCGCCAGGATTCACGTGTGGGGTAGAAGGATAACGTCGCGGGGTAAAGGATCTTTGCCGCCGATGAGCTGGAGGTCACTCCGGTGACTCACCGTCGTCTCCCCCTTCTGCTCTGCGGTTGTGGTGATAGGCACGCCGGTTATCGCCGTCGCTCGGTCTTGCGCCGCGTGTCTGCCCCTTTCCACCGCATCGCCGTGACTCGCCCTTGCTCCTCGTTGATCGCCGGAGCAAGTGCCACGGCGTTGAACACGTATTCACTGCGCCGGTATTCTTCCTTATCTCCGGCCGCCTGCGTTGCTCGGCCAAATTGCACGTCACCGTCGAAGCTCACTATAAATTGAAGGCCGGGACTGCTGCGCTAGGTCATCACGAAGCCGACACACCCGTTCTTCCCCTCAATTGCCCACCATAGCTAGAGAATTTCCCTTTTCCCCCAAATTGGTCTCCGCCACCGCAAAGCACAACTTCACCATGGCCAGCCCTCTCTGGTAAGGCCCTGTCCGATTCAAGCTTTGTTTTAGCAGTTCTGTGTATTCATGAAGCTCCTCGTAGTGGCCGTTTGACCCATCCGAGCGTAGATTATTGGGAACACAGGATCGCCACCACGGGTTCCACCCTGATCGTGGACAGATAGTTTCCAGTGGGGTTTGTGTCGATTAAATGGATGTTCCTAGGTCGCCTTAAGCCAGTGATGCTTCCCCGGTAGTTAGCCGTAGCAGTCGTCGCCAGCCATAGCCGGTACAGACCTCGTCCGGGACGATCGACCAGCACACCGCGGTCAGGGAGCGAGTTGGGGAAGAAAATAAAGTTGAGGGACCTTTTCGTAAGCTGTCAGTAACCCTGAGAAACAGTGATTGAACCCACTTCCAGTTAGATAAAACTCCAAGGGCCTTCCTGCTAAGTTCCCACCGCGGGCGCGGGCGCAGCGCGCTTCTGCCCATTGTTGGGCCGCCTGGTCCGGATTTGGCCCAACACTATTGCATCTTTTCTCTTTTCTTTTTCTGTCCAAGTTTAGAAATGTGTAGAAAAATGTAGAAAAATGCTAAAATTGTGAAACTAATTTTCCTAGGTTTGTTATTTTCCATAGTATTTAATAAAAATAAGTTGGTGATTTTTAGTGAAAGTAAGAAATTTTAGGGTATTTGAAGTAGTTAAAAGTCTTGGTTATAGATTTTTAGAAAATAATTGATAAGTCCTAAAATGCCCAAAATTTTTATATGAGTGTTATATAATATTTAGAAGCCTTGGGTAGAGTTTGAACTGATTTGGACCTTGTTTGATCACCAAACCCCAAAACACCCCCCCCTGCCCTATGAACTCCTTTACTGACTCCGGAAACCCTAAGTTCCCGGAACTCCGTGAAGGCAAGTTGTATTCAAGACATAACTAATAAGTTTATGTTATCTTTGCATCCTCATGAGCATCCCATAGCATCCATTCTTATACATACGTATGGTTATGATTAGAACGAGAAGAAGAGATAGAAGTAACTGAAGAGCAAGTGCAACCACCTTTGGACACTCAGGCCGGGAATAGTTTCTACTTCGACATTTGTGGATCTGAGCCTGAATCACCTGTAAACGAAGGCAAGCCCCGGTGCATGCAACCCCTTTCCTTGAATTTTTAAATACTTTTCGCACACCTAAGTCTAGTGAAATGTGCATTAAGTTCATAAGAGTTACTTGAAACCCTTTGATGCATTGCTTTCCTTGACATCCATACCTTTATAGATACTTCTGTGAAGTATCAAAATTATGATTTACAAAAATGCTTAGCCTTGCTTAGATCTTGTGGATAGAAGTTGTCCTCAATTTAACCATGGAGAGGATAGCTTCTACCTGCAAGAATATTTTCATTTGGAGCAATAGTGGGATCTTACTGCAAAGCTCCCCGTGATGCTCTTTCATCCTAAGGAACAGACACATTCCTAAGGGTGGAAATACTTAAATGGAAACTTGGGGTAGGAACAGGTGATGTTCTACCCAGGTTGGTTAAGGATTAACGCGTATGTAGGCGTGCTGACCGAGGACCCTTTAACTGGTCACATGCCTCGTCATGGGTAAGCCTTGCCTCGGGCAGACTAAGGCCGGAATAAGACAACACGAGATGGGCGTGGAGCGGTGGCGAGAGTAGCGTGTACCCTCCGTGGCAAGAGGCTGGACGGTGGTGTATCTGTGCTCTCGGTCTGCGTGAACCTGATCCGGTCTTAAGAACCCCGGTGGCGGGTTGACATATGCAAGGGTTAAGTGCTACATATGTCGTGTGATTGGAGATCCTCAGCTGAGTATAATCGATTCGGATCGTTGTACCTTCGCGGTTATGAAGACTTGGTCACTTTTCTACAACCTAGAGTCAAGAGGCGAACACGATGGATAAAAATGATGTTGTGTTGATGTGATGTGAAATTAGACTAGATGCAAATGGAGTCTATTAATACTTAACATGGCGTTAAAAGATTGAAAGTAAGGACTCACCTTAGTAAGCTACTTCTGCAAAAGTATGAGTTGATTTTTGCTAAAGCCTCCCCTTGACTCCTATTTATCCAGCATACCCTTGAGAGTCTTTTCTTTAGTCGGGTAAGACTTGCTGAGTATTCCATACTCAGGGTTTATCCCTTCGTTGTTTTTAGGTGAGGAAGTAGCAGACTTTTGCTGCTTCTGTGCTAAGGTGGTTCCCAATAAGGAAAATCAAGACTGAGGTGCGGGAGGACTCGGTCCTCCGTTTAGGATCTTTTGCTTTTAGCTTCTTGGGAGGAGTTTTTGCCTCCCTGGTTTGTATAATATTACTCCTATGCACTCACTTTTAGGCTGGTCTGTAATAATATAACTCAAGCTTACTTTTGAAATAAATGTAAGATTATGTAATTCGCTTCCGCATTTCTTTATCTCCGATGTTCTGTAATGTCTACAAGATGGGTGAGACGTTCCTGGTAAGGTAAGGAAAGATACCGAACTTGTCAAGTAGTTCAGGGGCACCTACAGGGTTGTCTGATGTCTGTGAGACAAGGACAACTGTAGGTGGGCCTAATTACTTGGGAGGTTCCGTCACAGTGGGTCTATGAAATTAGGGTGCCACCAGTTTTCCTTGACTAGATAGGTTTGTATCGGATACGAACTGCAGAAAGGGTTGGTTAACTTAAACAAAGTCAGCTTAATGGTTAAGGACTTTGAGGCATAAGGTTGGGAGCCGAGACATAGAGATGTCACCCAACAACAGGAGTCATATATATGATATGATTAGCAAGGAGTTGCTTACCGATCTACCTTGTCTTCTAGCGGTGATGCTAAAGCTCACTAGTAGACTTGTTAGTTGTGGGTTCTGAATCACTAAGTATCAATCGAGGGATATTGATTTTAGTGGGAGTAGACTATTAAATGTTTAATATGATTTACTCTGTCATGGATATTTTTGTCTTAGTATTTTGCATTATTTTGTTGTAGATGGCACCTAGCACACCAACATTTACTTTGCGATCAATTCTTGAAAAGGATAAGTTAAATGGAACAAACTATACGGATTGGATCCGTAACCTGAGAATTGTTCTCAGGGCTGAAAAAAAGGAAGACGTTCTAGACACCCCACTGCCAGAGGATCCTGGTGAAAATGCAACTGCTGCTGCTAAAACCGCTTACAAGAAAGCAATGGATGCTAATCTTGAAGTGAGTTGCCTAATGCTTGCTTGCATGGAGCCTGAGCTGCAGATGCAGTTTGAGACAAACCATGAGGTGTACGATATGATCGTGGCGCTCAAGGATATGTTCCAGACTCAGGCTAGGACTGAAAGGTTCAATGTGTCCAAAGCCTTTCTGGAATGCAAGCTAGCAGAAGGCGCAGCAGTTGGGCCACACGTAATCAAAATGGTTGGTTACAGTCAGAGGTTGGAGAAGCTAGGCTTCCCAATAAGCCAAGAGTTGGCCACTGACTTCATTTTAGCATCTCTTCCCCCCAGCTATGGAAACTTCATCACGAACTACCATATGCATGGGGCGGAGAGGGGCCTCAATGAACTATGTGGCATGCTGAAAACAGCAGAGGGGGACATAAAGAAAAGCGCTGGCAGCAGCGGTCATGTGATGGCGGTCCAAAACAAACCTAACTTTAAGAAGAAGGGTAAGTCTCAAAAGAAGAAGGGCAAGGCAAAGGATACAGTATCCAAGCCAAATCAAAAGCCCAAGGCTGGACCAGCTGCAGATGCAGAGTGCTTTTATTGCAAAGAACTTGGTCACTGGAAAAGGAATTGCAAGCAGTACTTGGCCTCTATTAAGGATCGCGGCGGTAAGGGTACAGCCGCAGCAGGTACACTTGCTATTCACATTACAGAAATTTTTCTTGCTGATTCTTATATTAATTCTTGGGTATTTGATACCGGATCGGTTGCCCATATTTGCAATTCGATGCAGGGAATGATAAGAAGTAGAAGCGTGAAAAGAGGAGAAGTTGATTTCCGGGTAGGCAATAATGCAAGAGTTGCTGCGTTGACCGTCGGGACGATGCAACTCCACCTCCCATCAGGATTTATTTTGGAGTTAAATAATTGTTATCTAGTTCCTAGTATGAGTCGAAACATTATGTGTCACACCCGGTTTTGAAGGTAAACCGAATGCGAACCATGTACGTGCCAGGATCAGTAATTCACATACACAGCGATTACATAAATGACTCATCATAGCACAATGCTTCGAATTACAATAAAGAATAAGTAATAATATTACAAACTAGAGTCATTTACATAATATAAATCAAAGTACGCAGAATCGAAACGTAGCCAACGTAAACAACCCACCACAGGCAGCTGACTGAGGGAGGTCGCTAGCCTAATCCTCGAACTCATCGAAGTCCTAGAACTCCTGGAGATCCGCCTCGACGACTTCTTCTTTACCTGAGCATAGATTACACCAAAGGCAACCTGGTGTTTTGTGAAAGCAAGGGTGAGTACACATCAACGTACTCAGCAAATGTCCTGTTTGGCTGTAGTGGACTAGCTTTATTTGGGGTTAAGGTCAAGCAGTTGCTTTTAGTTGGTCAGGTTATTATTATTAATTGAGAGCCAGGTTTTAACATTAACCCAAGTTATTAACCCAAAGTACCCTTTCCAAACGGAAAGAATACCACTTACCATTACCATAGTCATAACCATCATCATCATCATCATCTGTAAACCAACCATCTCTGATCAAGTATCTCTAATCAAGGAGGATCCCAAGGCCGCTCATAACCGTGAGCACGGCTGATATATCAGTTTCCTTCCCTCTGCAGAGGTCGCACACTTTACCCATGAGTCGTGATTCCCGTTCTGCCCGGGGATCATGACTCCCCATTGATCACTTCCTAGGTGGTCCGGCAGGGTATCACTACGTAGCTTTTACAAAGATTCCCTAGAGGTCATAGCCGCCCGTTAGGTTTCTCCAGTTTGATAAACACAGTACCTCTCCCCACAGGAGGGTGACTAACAAAAGCAAAACAAAAGAACCTCGGCACTCAGCCTCGGCAGAGCAAGCACTGTGCCTGGACCCCATTGACGGCACGACGGCGAAGCAACTACACCTCTAGTTCCTCTAATTAATTAGCTAAGGGAATCCCATTTCACCCTCATGGTTGCACTGTTATCCCGGGTGGTCTCTCAACGAACAGGTCCTTACGGAGAGGCACTCGAGAAACCGCTCGAGCCCCCTAAAGTATCACCAGTCCAACATCATAATCATAATGACAACATCGTATCATAAGTGTTCACATCATGTTCATTGATTAAAGTAAAGCAATAGCATGAAGCTAACCATAATAACCCAAAAGGTAATCAAGGACAAGGTAAATACAAAGCTAGTCAATCCTTAGGTTGATCATGGTATGCGAGTTGATGAATTATAAAGTAAATAGGACATAATAGGTCAGAGGACACTTGCCTTCACCAAACAGATGCTCAGAGTCTTCAACTTCGTGGAACTCGAATAGCTAGATTACTTGGTCGCCGAAGCTTGACCGTCGATTCCTCGAAGCTCGGAAATGGATCGCAGTCTATTCGCGACGCACAGCGAATACAAACAGGCACAAACAAACATATACTTGCATAAGAACATTACACCATACAAGATAAAATATTATAAAAGCGAGCAATATAAAATAGAGAGCGCTTCTACAGTTATGCGAGGAAAAGAACCACGATAGTCGAAGCTACGGTCGAGGGGTTAGCGCGTTTACGTTAAACAAGTACTAATTAGAACATCCAATTCAACATAATTATATTAATTTATATTAATCAAATGTAAATTAATACTACTACTTAATTTTGACTAACTTACTATTTTAATAGTTGACAGTTAAGCAAGAAACTTAATGAATATGAGCGATTCTAAGCGAGACGAATTAACGACGCACGACGTGCAAACACGATGTGCGCAACGCGTGGACACAAACGACTTAGCGCGCGAACAACGCGCGATACGCGCGAACGGCACGCGGCAAGGCGTGCGACACACGCGAACGGCACACGACAACGCGTGCGAACAACACGCGCGACACTCGCGAACGACACGCGACGACATGCGCGAAACAGCACCGCGGCACGCGCGGACCGACATGCGAAACTAATAAATAAACAATGTGATTAAACTAAATAATTATTAATAACTAATATTTCAGTTAAGGTTAATCATATTGGTGACTAATTATAAATGCACAAATCGAATTCCTAAATTAGATTTTTAAATTAAAATGTCGTTCTAGTAGCCACTGATTAAACAAATGTCTAACTAAATTAAATAAAATGTGCAAAAATTAGGATAAATATTTCTAAATTAAGATTATTTTAATACGAATCTAACGCAACTTGAATGGATCGAATCAGATTTAAAACGCAAAAGTTATGAATGTTTTAAACCATACTGTAATTCGCGCGGACTAAATTTACAGAATTGCCATCTTCTTCCTCTCTTCATCTCCTTCCTCCCATCCATGGAAGAGAGAGGAGAGGAAGGGGAGGGGGCTGCGCAGGGGAGGTCGGGGTTGGGCCGGCCGGGGTGGGCGCGGCCGCACGGGGCGCGAGGGGCGCGGCCATCGCTGTCGGGAAGGGGTGCGCGCGGGCGCGGGAGCACGGGACGCGGGCGCCACCGCCGGCCACCGCCGCCGCCGCCGGGGAGGGAGAAAGGGGCGCCGTCGAGGAGGGGAAACGGAGGGGGGAGGGGCGCCACCACCGGGGAAGGTGAGGGGAGAGTGGGAGAGTGTCGGCGTTTCGAGACAGGGGGGTCCCTAAGCCGACGAGTGAGTGTGCTGCGTGCCCCAGCCCAGATGGGTCGAGCGAGTGGGCGAGCGCGAAGGGGGGAGAGGCGAGGTGGCCGGAGTCGAGCGTGAGAGAGGTGGAAGTCCTGCGGCCTTCGTGTTCGTCCCGCGCCCAGGTCAGGTGCGCTTGCAGTAGGGGGGTTACAAGCGTCCACGCGGGTGAGGGAAGCGAGCGGCCCCAAGAGAGCGCCTGTCCCGTCCTCGGTCCCGCGCGGCCAACCTTCTCTAAGAAGGCCCTGGTCCTCCCTTTTATAGTCGTAAGGAGAGGATCCAGGTGTACAACGGGGGGTGTAGCAGAGTGCTACGTGTCTAGCGGAGGGAGAGCTAGCGCCCTAGGTACATGCCAATGTGGCAGCCGGAGAGATCTGGGCACCCTGCTGGCGTGATGTCGTGGCTGTCGAAGGTGCGGCGGAGCCTGGCGGAGGGACAGCTGTTGGAGCGGTCGAGTCCCTGCTGACGTCGTCCTGCTTCCGTAAGAGAGCTGGGGGCCGCCGTCGTCATAGAGCTTGTGGAGCGCCATCATTGCCCCTCCGGCGGAGCTGGCCGGATGGGACGCCGGTCTTGTTCTCCGTGACCCGAGTCGATTCGGGGTAGGATGATGATGGCGCTTCCTGTTGACGTGGCGGTCTGTGCCCTAGGCAGGGCGACGTGGGGGTTCCTCCGAAGCCGAGGTTGAGTCTGCCTTCCGTTGCCGTGGCTGAGCCCGAGCCATGGGGTCGGGCGAGGCGGAAGTCGTTCGGCCGAGGCCAGGGCGGAGTCCGAGCCCTGGGGTCGGGCGAGGCGGAGTTTCGTCGTCTTCCGGGTCTTAGCCCGAGTCCGAGCCCTGGGGTCGGGCGGAGCGGAGTTTCGTCGTCTTCCGGGTCTTAGCCCGAGTCCGAGCCCTGGGGTCGGGCGGAGCGGAGTTCGCCGTCTTCCGGGTCTTAGCCCGAGTTCGAGCCCTGGGGTCGGGCGAAGCGGAGTTCGCCGTCTTCCGAGTCTTAGCCCGAGTCCGAGCCCTGGGGTCGGGCGGAGCGGAGTTCGCCGTCTTCCGGGTCTTAGCCCGAGTCCGAGCCCTGGGGTCGGGCGGAGCGGAGTTCGCCGTCTTCCGGGTCTTAGCCCGAGTCCGAGCCCTGGGGTCGGGCGGAGCGGAGTTCGCCGTGTTCCGGGTCTTAGCCCGAGTCCGAGCCCTGGGGTCGGGCGGAGCGGAGTTCGCCGTCTTCCGGGTCTTAGCCCGAGTCCGAGCCCTGGGGTCGGGCGGAGCGGAGTTCGCCGTGGTGCCTTTGGCAAGGCCTGACTGCCTGTCAGACTCACTCTGTCGAGTGGCACTGCAGTCGGAGTGGCGCAGGCGGCGCTGTCCTTCTGTCAGACTGGCCAGTGGAGTGGTGGAGTGACGGCGGTCACTTCGGCTCTGCCGGGGGCGCGCGTCAGGATGAAGGTGTCAGGCCACCTTTGCGTTAAATGCCCCTGCAATTTGGTCAGTCGGTGTGGCGATTTAGTCAAGGTTGCTTCTGAGCGAAGCCAAGGCCTCGGGCGAGCCGGTGATGTGTCCGCCATAAAAAGGGGGCCTCGGGCGAGACGGAAGTCTCTCGAGGTCGGCTGCCCTTGGCCGAGGCTAGGCTCGGGTGAAGCGTGATCGAGTCACTCGTGTGGACTGATCCCTGACTTAATCGTACCCATCAGGCCTTTGCAGCTTTATGCTGATGGGGGTTACCAGCTGAGAATTAGGCGTCTTGAGGGTACCCCTAATTATGGTCCCCGACAGTAGCCCCCGAGCCTCGAAGGGAGTGTTAGCACTCGCTTGGAGGCTTTTGTCGCACTTTTTTGCAAGGGGACCAGCCTTTCTCGGTTGCATTTCGTTCCGGTGGGTGCGCGCGTGCGCACCCGCCGGGTGTAGCCCCCGAGGCCTCGGAGGAGTGGTTACACTCCTTCGAGGTCTTAATACCTCGCGCAATGCTTCGGCTGGTCTGGTCGTTCCCTCATGCGAACTGGCCGTAGCCCGGGTGCACGGTCAGGGTCCAAGCTCTCGGGCTGGTATGTTGACGCTGTCAACGATTTGGCCGGAGCCGGTTTTTGCGAGAGCAGCCCCCGAGCCTCTGCACAGGGCGAGAGGGTGATCAGGGACAGACTCGACTTTTTACATACGCCCCTACGTCGCCTTTCTGCAAGGAGGGGGGGGGGAGTGCACCATGCTACCCTCGATGGGCACCGAACATGGTGTCTCCGGTGAGCTGCAAGCGGGTAATCCGAGTGGACGTCCGTGCCCCGTTCGTTGGGGGTCGGCTAGGGGCCCAGAGGCACGCCCAAAAGTACCTGCGGGTGATTTGCCGGACCCGGTCCCCTGGTGACGGGGTCCGAGGGCTCGATGCCTCCCTCCGATGGGATTCCGTTACAAGATCGTTCCCGCTGGTCTCGGAAATGTCCTAGGGTACCTCGGGAGCGCAGCCCGAGCCTTGGTTATGTATCGAACGTACCCCTGGTCATCCCTCGCTCGGTGTCTGGGGCGACTGTGAACCCTTCGGAGGCCAGCCTTCGAACCCCTGATCAGTAATGGGCGCGGAGCCCGAGTAGCCTGAGGCGGCCATGGAACCCTTCGGGGGGCTGGCCTTCGAACCCCTGACCAGTAGTGGGTGTCGGGCCCACGCGATCTGAGGCGGCTGTTGAACCCTTCGGAGGGCCAGCCTTCGAACCCCTGATCAGTAGTGGGGGGCTCGGAGCCCGGTTCCTTCGCGGAGAAGGATCCCTTTCGGGGTATCCCCCTTTCCCGGTCCCTGTTGCAAGAGATAGAGAAAGAGGAAAACGGAAAAGGGTACGAAATCGGACGACGTGGCGTACCTTTTCTGACACGGTTATTACGGCGAAGGTGAAGCGTCGCGCGCTCCTCCCGTCAGAGGCGCCGCGTGTCCCGCCGCGGAGTTAATGCGACGGGGCGAGTGGTTGGCGGGGCGGCTGTTGCGCGCGTGCGATCCGTTCGAGGAACGGGTCACGGGTGTACCGTCTCCACGCCGTGAGAGGAGGCTCTCTTGCTGTCCCAGGATGGGACGTGAGCCTGGCTGACGACGTGACCGCTGCGCCCGCCCGCCTGCCACCGCTATTACTGCCGGCCCTCTTTCGGTCGCTTTGACCGACGCGTCAGGCTGGCGCTGTTGGGTCGCCTCGAGTCGCGGCATTGGCTCCGCAACCGAAGAGGCGCGATGGTGGCACAAGTGGCGGTGCGGTTGCTTGCATGCAGCAACTGGCGTGCCGGTTGCTCGATGCGTGGGCCTGGGTTCCCAAGCTGGCGTGTCAGAAGTCGGAGAAGCGCGCCCGTCTGGCGCGGTTGCATGCCGTCTGCATGGCTGCCCGCCCCTTCTGCCCGTTGGTCTGGGCGAAAATGGGGGGTCGCTTGTAACCGCTGGACGGTCGTGCGCACCACGCGCGGCGGTCTGGCTTCTTCTGCCCTGAGCCGGCTTGCATGACATGCGGGACCCAGCCCCCGAGTCGCAGGGGAGGGCCTTGGAGCGTGTTGGAGAAGACTCAGCCCGTGGCGCCTGGGGGCGCACGTAGGGAGAGTTGCCTTTAAAAGGAGGGAGACTCCTTTCGGAAGGCAACCATGTCTTCTTTCTCCCTTAAGCGCCGTGTCTTCCCATCTTTCAAGCCCCCGGATGGGGGGTATCCGCCGCCTCTCCGCCTCCTCGTTGGAGGAACGCAACTCCATGGGAGTTGGTACCTCTCAGCCATCGTTCGGCTTCAAGGATTTTCATCACGCAGCCTGGCCACGCTCCGCCACCGGTGGCCACCCAAGATGGTGACCTCTAGTTCGACGGTGGGGGAAGCGGGCCAGGCCGCGGCCTCTACTCCTCCCTCGGCCTCAAGGATTTTCGTCATCCAGGCCAAGATGGAAGATGAGGCGAGTCGGGGGGCCGCCCCCGCGTGGGTCGGCTGCCCTTTTCTTCCCTCCGCGCCCGGGGGTGAAGGGCGTCCTTGAGCCCCACGGGGACTTCCTCCAGCCATGCCGGGATATGTAGGGCGCTAGTGGCCCTGGATCTCCGTCTCCCTGCCTGAATGGCTGGTTCTCGTCCTCAGCGGGGGGGAGTCCTCCTGCCGTGACACCTGCCCCAAAGCTGCTGCCTAAGCCGCTTCGCTGTCTAGGGCAGGGGTGGTTGTCGTCGCGGTTGGAACGGGCGGCAGCGAGCCGCTCATCGTTCTTCAGTTACTCCGCAGGCCTTCCCCCTCGGAGGGGGGTTGTTCGTACCTGCGGAGGTGGGAACCGGAGTTCCGTTGGTAGTGGCATCTCGAATGCCAGTGTTTTTTGTTCATTGTGGCTGTCGGGGCCTGAACATGTATGTAATTTCGGCACGGAGCCGTGTTTTTTCCTCATTTTCGAGCACTAAGTCTCGCCTGTTGATTATCTGAACCGCTTTACCAAGCATGAGTCGCCCCGTGTCAAGGTGACGGGTGAGGTATCCGTATCCCGGAGGCGTAGGAATCCCTCGGCCCGTTCGGCCTTGTTGTCTGGGGTTCCTCTAGCTTAGTTAAAGAGACCCCTCGGCCGCCCTTCGGTGGACCGAGGCCAGGGGTAGCGATATCAGTATGAACAGAGGCGGAGTTGGCTCGAGAATGGGAACCTGGTTGGCCGGAGCCTAGTCGTGTTGTCCGTCAGCGGAGCCGACGCCAGAGTCGATCAGTCGAGACCTCGGGTCGGGCTGGCACCCTTGGAAGCCGGTTGACCGAGGCCCCAGGGGTAACCGGTCGAGCCGCCTGCTCGGGCCGGATTCCCGGAGGAGTCCCTGGGCCGCGTCGCCGCCCGAGGCTGGGTCGGGCTTTGCTGAAGACGTCGTCGATGCCAAGGGTGCTACGGCTCCCTTCAGCGTGAAGACCCGAGCCTGCAGGATCAGATCATCTTGTAGCGTGTGCTTTCTGCGGCCGCCGAGGCCAGAAAAAAACACACTCTCGCCACGTTTGCGAAGCTGCGCTTTTTTCCTCTTGTTTCGAGCATCTGGACTCTGTCGGTAACAGGGATGTTTGTGTGAGCGAGAGTTGCTTTTCGCGGAAGGGACGAGTGAGGTATCCGTATCCCAGAGGCGTGGGAATCCCTCGGCTCGGTCGGCCTTGCCGCTTATGCGTACTTTCACCCGTCCATGAGGCCCTGTCCCCGACTTAGTCGAGAAAGCTTGAAGGACTGCTTCGGCAGGAGAGCTTCCGAACGTGAAGACTTGTTCGGTCCACGGAGTCGCTTTATCCGAGCGCAAGTTACTTATCGCAGAAGGTGATGAGTGAGGTATCCGTATCCCGGAGGCGTAGGAGTCCCTCGGCTCGGTCAGCCTTGGCTGCTTACATGTACTCCGTCGTTTCCAGGATCCGCTTTCCGAAGCAGTCAAGAAGCACGAAAGAAATCCTGCTAAAAAGAGATCCTTTTTCGAGGAAAAATTCGACGCAGAGGGGGTCTCCCCCCTTTTAGCCCCCGAGGGAGGGTCGGGCTTTGCCGAGGCTAGGCCGACCCTTCCTTGACGACTAAACTTTGCGTAGGCGCGAGGTATATGAACAACTTGAAAACATCTTAAGGGTAGAAGCGACGTAGCTGTTTGATGTTCCAAGCGTTGTCGTAGATCTCGCCTTGACGGTTGGCCAGCTTGTATGTTCCGGGCTTCAGAACTTTGGCGATGACGAATGGCCCTTCCCAGGGGGCGTGAGCTTGTGCCTCCCTCGGGCGTCTTGCCGCAGCCGAAGCACCAGATCGCCCACCTGGAGTTCTCGGGACCGGACCCCTCGGGCGTGGTAGCGTCGCAGGGACTGTTGGTACCGCGCCGAGTGTAGTAAGGCCCTGTCCCGAGCTTCCTCCAGCTGGACCAGCGATTCCTCTCGGCTAGCTTGGTTGCTTTGTTCGGTGTAGGCCCTCGCCCTCGGGGAGCCGTATTCCAGGTCAGTGGGCAAGATAGCTTCAGCCCCGTAGACCAGGAAAAACGGCGTGAAGCCCGTGGCACGACTCGGCGTCGTCCTTAGGCTCCAGACCACCGAGGGGAGTTCCTTCATCCATCGCTTGCCGAATTTGTTGAGGTCGTTGTAGATCCGAGGCTTGAGCCCTTGTAGAATCATGCCGTTGGCACGCTCTACTTGCCCATTCGACATGGGATGAGCCACGGCGGCCCAGTCCACCCGGATATGGTGATCCTCGCAAAAATCCAAGAATTTTTTGCCGGTGAACTGGGTGCCGTTGTCGGTGATGATGGAGTTCGGGACCCCGAAGCGATGGATGATGTTGGTGAAGAACGCCACCGCCTGCTCGGACCTGATGCTGTTCAGAGGTCGGACCTCGATCCACTTGGAGAATTTGTCGATGGCGACCAGCAGGTGCGTGTAGCCCCCGGGCGCCTTCTGCAAGGGACCGACGAGGTCCAGACCCCATACAGCGAAGGGCCAAGTGACGGGTATTGTCTGCAGAGCCTAAGCGGGCAGGTGCGTCCGCTTCGCATAGAATTGGCACCCTTCGCAGGTGCGGACAATTCTAGTGGCGTCAGCCACCGCCGTTGGCCAGTAGAAGCCTTGCCGGAAAGCATTTCCGACAAGGGCTCGGGGCGCTGCGTGGTGGCCGCAAGCCCCCGAGTGTATTTCTTGCAGCAGTTCCCGACCTTCGGCGATGGAGATGCATCGCTGGAGGATGCCCGAGGGGCTGCGATGGTAGAGCTCCTCTTCGTCGCCCAGCAAGACGAATGACTTGGCGCGTCGCGCTACCCGCCGAGCCTCGACTTGGTCGAGGGGTAGCTCTCCTCGACGGAGA
The DNA here is from genome assembly GCF_902167145.1 of Zea mays. NCBI lineage: Eukaryota > Viridiplantae > Streptophyta > Magnoliopsida > Poales > Poaceae > Zea > Zea mays. Next base: position 11,803,545 of record NC_050100.1, read on the forward strand.
TATTGCAGGTACGGGGCCTGCCAATCTCGATCTGGCGTGGCCCCGCTCTGCCATTCCTCGACGTTCAGTGCCTCACCCTCGGAGGCCGAGGGTACCTCGGGCTGTGCCGAGGGTACCTCGGGCTGAGCCGAGGGTACCTCGGGCTCGGGCGCGTCGTCGAGCTTGACGGAGGGTTGATGCAGATCCCGGGAGAAGACGTCCGGGGGGACTGTCGTTCGCCCCGAGGCTATCTTAGCCAGCTCGTCTGCGGTTTCGTTGTAGCGCCGAGCGATGTGGTTGAGCTCGAGCCCGAAGAACTTGTCTTCCAGGCGCCGAACCTCGTCGCAGTAGGCCTCCATCTTTGGGTCGCGGCAGTGGGAGTTCTTCATGACTTGGTCGATGACGAGCTGCGAATCACCGCGGGCGTCGAGGCGTCTGACCCCTAACTCGATGGCGATCCGCAATCCGTTGACCAGAGCTTCGTACTCGGCCACATTGTTGGACGCCGGGAAATGGAGGCGCAGCACGTAGCGCAAGTGCTTTCCGAGGGGCGAGATGAAGAGCAGGCCTGCGCCGGCCCCCGTCTTCATCAGCGACCCGTCGAAAAACATGGTCCAGAGCTCCGGTTGGATCGGAGTCGTTGGCAGCTGGGTGTCGACCCATTCGGCCACGAAATCCGCCAACACCTGGGACTTGATGGCCTTCCGAGGGGCGAACGAGATTGTTTCGCCCATGATTTCCACCGCCCACTTTGCGATCCTGCCCGAGGCCTCTCGGCACTGGATGATCTCCCCCAGGGGGAAGGATGACACCACAGTTACCGGATGAGACTCGAAGTAGTGTCGCAGCTTCCGCCTTGTCAGGATCACAGCATACAGCAGCTTTTGAACTTGCGGGTAGCGGATCTTAGTCTCGGACAGCACTTCGCTGATGAAGTAGACCGGCCTCTGAACGGGCAATGCATGCCCTTCCTCTTGCCTTTCGACCACAATCGCGGCGCTAACCACCTGAGTGGTCGCGGCGACGTAGACCAAGAGGGCTTCTCCGTCCGCCGGGGGCACCAAGACAGGCGCCTTTGTAAGGAGCGCCTTCAGGTTGCCGAGGGCTTCCTCGGCCTCGGGGGTCCAAGCGAAACACTCGGCCTTCCTTAAGAGGCGGTACAGAGGCAGACCTCTTTCGCCGAGGCGTGAGATGAAGCGGCTCAGGGCCGCGAGGCATCCCATGACCCTCTGTACCCCTTTTAAGTCCTTGATGGGTCCCATGCTGGTGATGGTCGCGATCTTCTCCGGGTTGGCTTCGATGCCTCGCTCGGAGACGATGAACCCTAGGAGCATGCCTCGGGGCACCCCGAAGACACACTTCTCAGGATTAAGCTTGACTCCTTTCGCCTTGAGACACCGGAATGTCACTTCAAGGTCGGAAGCCTTCCTTGTCTTGACTACGATGTCATCGACGTAGGCCTCGACTGTGCGACCGATGTGTTCGCCGAACACATGGTTCATGCACCGCTGGTACGTCGCGCCCGCATTCCTCAAACCGAACGGCATGGTGACATAGCAGTACATGCCGAACGGCGTGATGAAAGAAGTCGCGAGCTGGTCGGACTCTTTCATCCGGATCTGGTGATACCCTGAGTAGGCATCGAGGAAGGACAGGGTTTCGCACCCAGCGGTGGAATCCACGATTTGGTCGATGCGAGGCAGAGGGTAGGGAACCTTCGGACATGCTTTGTTGAGACCAGTGTAGTCTACACACATCTGCCATTTCCCCCCTTTCTTCCTCACAAGCACAGGGTTGGCAAGCCATTCGGGATGGAATACCTCTTTGATGAACCCTGCTGCCATTAGCTTGTGGATCTCTTCGCCAATCACTCTGCGCTTCTCCTCGTCGAATCGGCGCAGAGGCTGCCTGACGGGTCGGGCTCCGGCCCGAATATCCAGCGAGTGCTCGGCGACATCCCTCGGTATGTCGGGCATGTCCGAGGGACTCCACGCAAAGACGTCGGCGTTCGTGCGGAGAAAGTCGACGAGCACTGCTTCCTATTTGGGGTCGAGCCCGGAACCGATCCGGACCTGCTTGGTGGTATCGCCACTGGGGTCGAGAGGGACGGCCTTGACCGTCTCCGCTGGCTCGAAGTTGCCGGCGTGGCGCTTCACGTCTGGCACCTCCTTGGAGAGGTTCTCCAGGTCGGCGATGAGGGCCTCGGACTCGGCGAGGGCCTCGGCGTACTCCACGCACTCCACGTCGCATTCGAACGCGTGTTTGTACGTGGGGCCGACGGTGATGACCCCGTTGGGGCCCGGCATCTTGAGCTTCAAGTAGGTGTAGTTGGGGACGGCCATGAACTTTGCGTAGCATGGCCTCCCTAGCACGGCGTGGTAGGTTCCTCGGAACCCGACCACCTCGAACGTCAGGGTCTCCCTTCGGAAGTTGGAGGGTGTCCCGAAGCAGACGGGGAGGTCGAGTCGCCCGAGGGGCTGGACGCGCTTCCCAGGGATGATCCCGTGGAAGGGCGCAGCACCTGCTCGGACAGAGGACAGATCGACGCGCAGGAGCTTGAGGGTCTCGGCGTAGATGATGTTGAGGCAGCTGCCCCCATCCATCAGGACCTTGGTGAGCCTGACATTGCCGGCAACGGGGTCGACGACGAGCGGGTATTTCCCCGGGCTCGGCACATGATCGGGGTGGTCGGCCTGGTCGAAAGTGATGGGCTTGTCAGACCAGTCTAGGTAGACTGGCGCCGCCACCTTCACCGAGCAGACCTCCCGGCGCTCTTGCTTGCGGTGCCGAGCCGAGGTATTCGCCGCATGCCCTCCATAGATCATGAAGCAATCGCGGACCTCGGGGAATTCTCCTGCTAGGTGATCTTCGTTCTTGTCGTCGTCGCGGGTCCTGCCACCCTCGGCGGGTGGCCCGGCCCTGTGGAAGTGACGCCGAAGCATAACGCACTCCTCGAGGGTGTGCTTGATGGGCCCCTGATGGTAGGGGCACGGCTCCTTGAGCATCTTGTCGAAGAGGTTTGCACCTCCGGGGGGCTTCCGAGGGTTCTTATACTCGGCGGCGGCGACAAGGTCCGCGTCAGCGGCGTCGCGTTTCGATTGCGACTTCTTCTTGCCTTTCTTCTTGGCGCCGCGCGGAGCAGACGCCTCGGGAGCTTCTTCCGATGGGCGGCCCTGGGGCTGCTTGTCCTTTCGGAAGATAGCCTCGACCGCCTCCTGGCCAGAGGCGAACTTGGTGGCAATGTCCATCAGCTCGCTCGCCCTGGTGGGGGTCTTGCGACCCAGCTTGCTCACCAGGTCGCGCCAAGTGGTGCCGGCGAGGAACGCGCCGATGACATCCGAGTCGGTGATGTTGGGCAGCTCGGTGCGCTGCTTCGAGAATCGCCGGATGTAGTCCCGAAGCGGCTCCCCCGGCTGTTGCCGGCAGCTTCGAAGGTCCCAAGAATTCCCGGGGCGCACGTATGTGCCCTGGAAATTGCCAGCGAAGGCTTGGACCAAGTCGTCCCAGTTGGAGATCTGCCCCGGAGGCAGGTGCTCCAACCAGGCGCGAGCAGTGTCGGAGAGGAACAGGGGGAGGTTACGGATGATGAGGTTGTCGTCGTCCGTTCCACCCAGTTGGCAGGCAAGGCGGTAGTCCGCGAGCCACAGTTCCGGTCTCATTTCCCCCGAGTACTTCGTGATAGTAGTCGGGGGTCGGAACCGGGTCGGGAATGGCGCCCGTCGGATGGCCCGACTGAAGGCCTGCGGACCAGGTGGTTCGGGCGAGGGACTCCGATCCTCCCTGCTGTCGTAGCGCCCCCCACGCCTGGGGTGGTAGCCTCGGCGCACCCTTTCGTCGAGGTGAGCCCGACGGTCGCGTCGATGGTGCTCGTTGCCGAGGTGGCCCGGGGCCGCAGGCGCGGTGTTGCGCGTGCGCCCGGTGTAGACCGAGGCTTCCCGCATGAATCGGGAAGTCGCGGCATGAGGTTCCGAGGGATAACCTTGCCTTCGGGAGGCAGTGCTCTCGGCCCGCCGGGCCGCAGCGCCTTCCAGGAGATTCTTGAGTTCTCCCTGGATTCGCCGACCCTCGGTGGTTGATGGCTCCGGCATCGCGCGGATGAGCATTGCTGCGGTTGCCAGGTTCTGACCAACCCCGCTGGATGCGGGCGGCGGCATGATCCTGACATCGTTGGCGACGCGGTGCTGGAGACCTTGGGGCAAGTGACGTATTTCTCCGGCCAGGGGTTGGCCCGCCCACGCCTGTCCGACGTCCCGACGGATCGGCTCAAGCGCTCCTGTTCCCTCGTTGAGCCTGGCCTGCGCCTCGCGGACTTGCTCGAGTTGTGGGTCGTAACCCCCCGCCGGAGCGGGGACCACAGCTAGCTCCCGTGGGATGTCGGCGCGAGGCACCGGCCTAGGGAGATCACCGTCCTCCGGCATGCCAAGATGGTTGCCTTCGGAGGGATTCCCTAGCTCGATGTGGAAACATTCGCGGCTTGGGCCGCAGCTCTCGTCGCCAAGGCTGCGGCTTCCATCGGAACAGTCGGATAGGCAGTAGTCACATGCGGTCATGAAGTCCCGCACGGCACTGGGGTTGCCAAGTCCGGAGAAATCCCAAGCGATGCTGGGATCGTCATCTTCCTCGGACCCAGAGGGCCCGTAGGTCGAGACGTCCGTCAGTCGGTCCCAAGGTGACCGCATACGGAACCTCAGTGGGGTTGCACTCGCCTCAATGAGAGCGCCCGCCAAAACGAGGTCGTTTGGCGGGTTGAGGCCGAGTCGAAATGACGCAAGATGGGAGTTAGTCGGTACCTTTTTGTCGACGAGGAGCGACGTAGTCACATCGGGGACTGGTTGCACCGTCAACTCTGGTTCGAGGGCGACGTCCTGCAGGCTTTCCGCGAGCGCGCCGGCGTCGTCTTCTTGCTCGGGGTCAGCATGCCGCGGGGGGGCGGCGCTTGCCTCCGTCTTGAACGCGAGGTCGACGTCCGGCGTGCCTTCCGTCGGGGCGTCGGGGGCGTCGATTCGCTCGACGGCCGACGAAGCGCGGCCTCCCACCTAGCCTTGACGGCCCCGCCTCCTCCTCCGTTGGCGGGGGAGAGAACGGAGCGAGCCCGAATGTTGCCCTTCCACCACGCGGGGAAGACGTCGTCGATTCCGCCGCCGGCGGGCGGGTCGTCGGCCGCCATTGTCGTAGTCGCGCGGCGGTGGAAGAAGTATCATGTCGTAGCTGCCGTCGAAGGACATGAACTCAAGAGTCCCGAAACGAAGCACTGTCCCGGGCCGGAGAGGTTGCTGGAGACTGCCCATCTGGAGCTTGACGGGGAGCTGTTCGTCAGCACGCAGCAGGCCCCTACCTGGCGCGCCAACTGTCGGCGTTTCGAGACAGGGGGGTCCCCAAGCCGACGAGTGAGTGTGCTGCGTGCCCCAGCCCAGATGGGTCGAGCGCGTGGGCGAGCGCGAAGGGGGGAGAGGCGAGGTGGCCGGAGTCGAGCGTGAGAGAGGTGGAAGTCCCGTGGCCTTCGTGTTCGTCCCGCGCCCAGGTCAGGTGCGCTTGCAGTAGGGGGGTTACAAGCGTCCACGCGGGTGAGGGAAGCGAGCGGCCCCAAGAGAGCGCCTGTCCCGTCCTCGGTCCCGCGCGGCCAACCTTCTCTAAGAAGGCCCTGGTCCTCCCTTTTATAGTCGTAAGGAGAGGATCCAGGTGTACAACGGGGGGTGTAGCAGAGTGCTACGTGTCTAGCGGAGGGAGAGCTAGCGCCCTAGGTACATGCCAATGTGGCAGCCGGAGAGATCTGGGCACCCTGCTGGCGTGATGTCGTGGCTGTCGGAGGTGCGGCGGAGCCTGGCGGAGGGACAGCTGTTGGAGCGGTCGAGTCCCTGCTGACGTCGTCCTGCTTCCGTAAGAGAGCTGGGGGCCGCCGTCGTCATAGAGCTTGTGGAGCGCCATCATTGCCCCTCCGGCGGAGCTGGCCGGATGGGATGCCGGTCTTGTTCTCCGTGACCCGAGTCGATTCGGGGTAGGATGATGATGGCGCTTCCTGTTGACGTGGCGGTCTGTGCCCTAGGCAGGGCGACGTGGGGGTTCCTCCGAAGCCGAGGTTGAGTCTGCCTTCCGTTGCCGTGGCTGAGCCCGAGCCATGGGGTCGGGCGAGGCGGAAGTCGTTCGGCCGAGGCCAGGGCGGAGTCCGAGCCCTGGGGTCGGGCGAGGCGGAGTTTCGTCGTCTTCCGGGTCTTAGCCCGAGTCCGAGCCCTGGGGTCGGGCGGAGCGGAGTTTCGTCGTCTTCCGGGTCTTAGCCCGAGTCCGAGCCCTGGGGTCGGGCGGAGCGGAGTTCGCCGTCTTCCGGGTCTTAGCCCGAGTCCGAGCCCTGGGGTCGGGCGGAGCGGAGTTCGCCGTCTTCCGGGTCTTAGCCCGAGTCCGAGCCCTGGGGTCGGGCGGAGCGGAGTTCGCCGTCTTCCGGGTCTTAGCCCGAGTCCGAGCCCTGGGGTCGGGCGGAGCGGAGTTCGCCGTCTTCCGGGTCTTAGCCCGAGTCCGAGCCCTGGGGTCGGGCGGAGCGGAGTTCGCCGTCTTCCGGGTCTTAGCCCGAGTCCGAGCCCTGGGGTCGGGCGGAGCGGAGTTCGCCGTGGTGCCTTTGGCAAGGCCTGACTGCCTGTCAGACTCACTCTGTCGAGTGGCACTGCAGTCTGAGTGGCGCAGGCGGCGCTGTCCTTCTGTCAGACTGGCCAGTGGAGTGGTGGAGTGACGGCGGTCACTTCGGCTCTGCCGGGGGCGCGCGTCAGGATGAAGGTGTCAGGCCACCTTTGCGTTAAATGCCCCTGCAATTTGGTCAGTCGGTGTGGCGATTTAGTCAAGGTTGCTTCTGAGCGAAGCCAAGGCCTCGGGCGAGCCGGTGATGTGTCCGCCATAAAAAGGGGGCCTCGGGCGAGACGGAAGTCTCTCGAGGTCGGCTGCCCTTGGCCGAGGCTAGGCTCGGGTGAAGCGTGATCGAGTCACTCGTGTGGACTGATCCCTGACTTAATCGTACCCATCAGGCCTTTGCAGCTTTATGCTGATGGGGGTTACCAGCTGAGAATTAGGCGTCTTGAGGGTACCCCTAATTATGGTCCCCGACAGAGAGGCTCTGCACGGACGGGAAAACGAAGAAACGAAGAAACCCTAGGTGCAACAATGGAGGTTTCTCACCGGGGAAGAAGACCCTCGCCGGAGCCGAGGAGAAATCCGTCGATTGCCGGAGATTCGGGGATCCAATCGACGAACCGAACGCGCTGCGACGACGCCCTCGACGAGACGAACGCAGCGGTACCCTCGGATTCGGCAGACGATGCACGGATTGGGAGTAATTGCTCGCCGGAGTTGTCGCCGGAGTTGGAACCGCCCCGAACTTCGGCGAGCAATACCGGGAGCTAGGGATTGGATTTGGGGGAAACGTTTGGTGTTCTGGAACGGGCTCGACGAGATGAAGCCGGACATGTATATATACCTAGGGTTTGGACGAGATAAAAAATTCAGTTAAAATTCGGATTTTACTATTTTTAAAATTCGAAAAAGCCTAGAAATCCATATTTTGTGCTCAAAATATTATAGATACTTTCAAAAATTCCAGAAAAATTCCTATAAATGTTTTGGGACCTAATGAACTCAAAAAACATAATTAGAATTTCTAAAAACATTTTTAAGTTCCACAAATAAATAGATTTTGGTTTCCGGAAAATAGAAAAATATTCCGAAAAATATGAAAATTTACCGAGCGCTTCTATAAGATATGTTAACATGTTTCAAACACATTTTGCACTTAGAAACACCATGCAACGGCATGAATGCAACAACCAAAGTGCCTCTAGGGCTCATTCCACTAGGTTTACGCTAATATAAAACAAAATGATTCTCCATTTTTAGGGAAAAGAGAAAGGAAAGCGAAGAACTGAGAGAGTAACACCTGAATTTGGTGGATATTAGAAAAGAAATTTTATACCCTCAAATTCAGGGTGTTACAAATCTAACCCCCTTAACAGAATCTCGTCCTCGAGATTCAAGAAGAGGCTAGCAGGAAAATGAGATTGGTTCATTAGTCTTTCATAGCTTTTTCTAACTCAACTTTGACTCCGCCAGCTTGACTTGTGGATTGGTTGCTTTGACCATCAGATGCTTGAGACCGATTGATGCAATTCTTGAGGATCTCATGGACCTGTGGGTTAGGACCCACACACGCTTTCGCTGCGCCAATCTGATCTTGTAGGTTGATGTTGATTGCATTGTCTTCATTGGGGTTAGCGGCTAACCCCCTTAACAAGAGCATTGATACACACTTGATGAAGATGTTGCCGACTCTGATCTTGACTGATTTGGAGGAGTTGAGGTTGCCAAAAGGACAGGTGCAAGAGGAAAGAATAACGAGAAAAGGTAAGTATAGACAGATTAGAGAGAGGAGGGGGAGAACCCAACTACTTAACTCTATGGCACTCACCTAGTAAACAGATTCCATTGCGGTCCAAGGGCCACAACACATCAACACTCATTCCAAAGAAGCAAATCAGTCATAGCAGAAGGACAAACATCACGAGCACACATCAACAAACATCTCGTTGCTATACGTTCCTTTTAATTAAATGGTGGTCTTTCCTTGAAAAGGGAAACTACTCTAAGGCCAACAAAAGGCAAGGGGAATAATAAGACATGGAGGGTAGGGGCATGAGCATAATAAAGGATGGAGCTAAAGCAATGATTGTAACTGACAAGGGAGAGAATGCAACCAAGGTCAGGATAGGTAAAACACCATTCTCAAATCGAGATGGAAAAGATGATATTTCAAAAGGTAGGCATAAGATAACATCATGGAAAGATCTAGAGATTACAAAGGTAAGGGAGGTGAAAGGCAAAAACACACCAAAAGATAGAGTTAGGACAAGACTTGCAACGCGACAGAGGAAAAAGGGAATGAACAAGAGCGGGATAGGCAAGACGTCACTCTTGAAATGAAATGGGAGAGGAGGCTTTAAAATGCAGGTGCAAGATAAGCATCATGGTAAAGATCAAGGGATGACAAGGGTTAAGGTGATAATAGACAAACGCAACCAAGGATGTATTTTAGACAAAACTTGCGAGGCATCAAAGAAGGGAAAGCAATCAATGGCGAAATAGGTAAGACATTATCCTCGAACAAGGATGGAAAAGAGAAGACTTTTAAAGGGAGGTTCAAAGTAAGCATGAAGGTAAGGGTATGAATATTACAAGGGTTAAAGGTGATACCGAACAAGAATGTAAGAGAGGAAGTAAATGTGCATAAGAACCAAGGATATAAGTACCACAAAGGATGAAGTTCAGACAAGATCTGCAAGTGGAAAAGAAGAGGATACGTCCAAGGGCCCGATAGGTAAACTATCACTCTGAAATTGAGGTGGAAGAGAGGGGGTTTTTAAGAAGTAGGAATAAAGATGAGTATCCAGGCAAGATCGATGGACGACAAGGTGAGGGTGATAGCAAATAAAAACATAGCAAGAGATGGAATTAACACAAAACTTGTAAGGCGACAAGAAGTGAAAAGAAATCAAGGGAGAGATAGGTAACTCACAGCTCCCAAACTGGGATGAAAGAAAGGGGAGACTTTTAAAGGATAAGTTTAAAGTAAACATTTAGGTGGAAGGCCTCAATATCACAAGGGTCAAAGGCGATAATAGACAAGGATATAAAGAAAGAGGTAAATGTGCATAAAAAACCAGGAATCTAGGTACAACCAAGAATAGAGTTAAGATAAGTCTTGCAAGTGGTAAAGTATAGGATATATCCACAGGTGAGATAAGTAAGAGACCACACTTGAACTAAGGTGGGAGATTGGAGGTTTTAGACAACGAACATAGCGTAATCACCAAGGTAAGATTGAGAGATGAGAAGGGTAAAGGCAATAAGAAACAAAAGCACAACAAAGGATGAGGTTACAAACTCGTGAGCCAAAGAAGAGGATATGACCAAGAAAAAGAAGGTATGAGATGGAAGAGGGGCGATTTTAAAGGGCAGGTATGAGACAAACATCAATGTAGGATATAGAGGTGTCAAGGGTGCATATGATAATAATTAAAAAGCATAACAAAGGATATAGTTAAGACAAGACTCGCGAAACGACAAAGTGGAGAAAACCATCAAGGGTAAGATCGGTATGGTTCCAACAGAAGGGTTGAAGTAAAGATTCATTACCGAGTGGAGTTACAAGGAAACAACGAGATTACTACAGGTGTGCAAAATAAAATGATCACTCATGGATCATTAGGAAAAAAGGGTGGTCAAGGGCATGTTAACTGAAATATTTCAAACAGATATTGAGACATAAAGGTAAGCATATATAAAAATAAGAGTATGCAAGATTCCAATGGTACGAGCATACCAAGACCAAGAAAGTACAAATTGCCGAAAAGATAGCGACTTATCAATAGAATAGGAAAGGGTCTCAAATGACAGTAAGATCATGGACATGTTAACTGAAATGTTTAAATAGGTAGTAGAGGTACAAGGGTAAGTGCTTTAGATTAAGGGATGAGGGTATTAAAAATGCAAGGATACGAGCATGTCAATAACAAAATGGAATAGAGATGGTCAAATAGTAGCAATTTAATAATGGATGAGGAAAGAGACCCAAAAGACTAAAGGCTATGGTCAAGGGGCATCTACAAAGATGTCACAAGCACAAGATGAGATCAGGTCTAATAGATTGAGATAAGTATAGACTATACTAGAATAAAATACTTTTGGCAAGGGGGCATATAGGAGCACAACATAGAATTAGTCGAGGTGACTAATATTTTGAAGCAGAATCAAGCATGAGGTGAAGTAACAATCAATAAGTCCTTAAAACGGCCAATGCTACTCTAGGTCAGCGGTCCTACAGTCAGCCTGGCTTTGATACCACTTATGTCACACCCGGTTTTGAAGGTAAACCGAATGCGAACCATGTACGTGCCAGGATCAGTAATTCACGTACACATCGATTACATAAATGACTCATCATAGCACAATGCTTCGAATTACAATAAAGAATAAGTAATAATATTATAAACTAGAGTCATTTACATAATATAAATCAAAGTACGCAGAATCGAAACGTAGTCAACGTAAACAACCCACCACAGGCAGCTGACTGGGGGAGGTCGCTAGCCTAATCCTCGAACTCATCGAAGTCCTAGAACTCCTGGAGATCCGCCTCGACGACTTCTTCTTTACCTGAGCATAGATTACACCAAAGGCAACCTGGTGTTTTGTGAAAGCAAGGGTGAGTACACATCAACGTACTTAGCAAATGTCCTGTTTGGCTGTAGTGGACTAGCTTTATTTGGGGTTAAGGTCAAGCAGTTGCTTTTAGTTGGTCAGGTTATTATTATTAATTGAGAGCCAGGTTTTAACATTAACCCAAGTTATTAACCCAAAGTACCCTTTCCAAACGGAAAGAATACCACTTACCATTACCATAGTCATAACCATCATCATCATCATCATCTGTAAACCAACCATCTCTGATCAAGTATCTCTAATCAAAGAGGATCCCAAGGCCGCTCATAACCGTGAGCACGACTGATATATCAGTTTCCTTCCCTCTGCAGAGGTCGCACACTTTACCCATGAGCCGTGATTCCCGTTCTGCCCGGGGATCATGACTCCCCATTGATCACTTCCTAGGTGGTCCGGCAGGGTATCACTACGTAGCTTTTACAAAGATTCCCTAGAGGTCATAGCCGCCCGTTAGGTTTCTCCAGTTTGATAAACGCAGTACCTCTCCCCGCAGGAGGGTGACTAACAAAAGCAAAACAAAAGAACCTCGGCACTCAGCCTCGGCAGAGCAAGCACTTTGCCTGGACCCCATTGACGGCACGACGGCGAAGCAACTACACCTCTAGTTCCTCTAATTAATTAGCTAAGGGAATCCCATTTCACCCTCATGGTTGCACTGTTATCCCGGATGGTCTCTCAACGAACAGGTCCTTACGGAGAGGCACTCGAGAAACCGCTCGAGCCCCCTAAAGTATCACCAGTCCAACATCATAATCATAATGACAACATCGTATCATAAGTGTTCACATCATGTTCATTGATTAAAGTAAAGCAATAGCATGAAGCTAACCATAATAACCCAAAAGGTAATCAAAGACAAGGTAAATACAAAGCTAGTCAATCCTTAGGTTGATCATGGTATGCGAGTTGATGAATTATAAAGTAAATAGGACATAATAGGTCAGAGGACACTTGCCTTCACCAAACAGATGCTCAGAGTCTTCAACTTCGTGGAACTCGAATAGCTAGATTACTTGGTCGCCGAAGCTTGACCGTCGATTCCTCGAAGCTCGGAAATGGATCGCAGTCTATTCGCGACGCACAGCGAATACAAACAGGCACAAACAAACATATACTTGCATAAGAACATTACACCATACAAGATAAAATATTATAAAAGCGAGCAATATAAAATAGAGAGCGCTTCTACAGTTATGCGAGGAAAAGAACCACGATAGTCGAAGCTACGGTCGAGGGGTTAGCGCGTTTACGTTAAACAAGTACTAATTAGAACATCCAATTCAACATAATTATATTAATTTATATTAATCAAATGTAAATTAATACTACTACTTAATTTTGACTAACTTACTATTTTAATAGTTGACAGTTAAGCAAGAAACTTAATGAATATGAGCGATTCTAAGCGAGACGAATTAACGACGCACGACGTGCAAACACGATGTGCGCAACGCGTGGACACAAACGACTTAGCGCGCGGACAACGCGCGATACGCGCGAACGGCACGCGGCAAGGCGTGCGACACACGCGAACGGCACACGACAACGCGTGCGAACAACACGCGCGACACTCGCGAACGACACGCGACGACATGCGCGAAACAGCACCGCGGCACGCGCGGACCGACATGCGAAACTAATAAATAAACAATGTGATTAAACTAAATAATTATTAATAACTAATATTTCAGTTAAGGTTAATCATATTGGTGACTAATTATAAATGCACAAATCGAATTCCTAAATTAGATTTTTAAATTAAAATGTCGTTCTAGTAGCCACTGATTAAACAAATGTCTAACTAAATTAAATAAAATGTGCAAAAATTAGGATAAATATTTCTAAATTAAGATTATTTTAATACGAATCTAACGCAACTTGAATGGATCGAATCGGATTTAAAACGCAAAAGTTATGAATGTTTTAAACTATACTGTAATTCGCGCGGACTAAATTTATATAATTGCCATCTTCTTCCTCTCTTCATCTTCTTCCTCCCATCCATGGAAGAGAGAGGAGAGGAAGGGGAGGGGGCTGCGCAGGGGAGGTCGGGGTTGGGCCGGCCGGGGTGGGCGCGGCCGCACGGGGCGCGAGGGGCGCGGCCATCGCTGTCGGGGAGGGGTGCGCGCGGGCGCGGGAGCACGGGACGCGGGCGCCACCGCCGGCCACCGCCGCCGCCGCCGGGGAGGGAGAAAGGGGCGCCGTCGAGGAGGGGAAACGGAGGGGGGAGGGGCGCCGCCACCGGGGAAGGTGAGGAGAGAGTGGGAGAGGCTCTGCACGGACGGGAAAACGAAGAAACGAAGAAACCCTAGGTGCAACAATGGAGGTTTCTCACCGGGGAAGAAGACCCTCGCCGGAGCCGAGGAGAAATCCGTCGATTGCCGGAGATTCGGGGATCCAATCGACGAACCGAACGCGCTGCGACGACGCCCTCGACGAGACGAACGCAGCGGTACCCTCGGATTCGGCAGACGATGCACGGATTGGGAGTAATTGCTCGCCGGAGTTGTCGCCGGAGTTGGAACCGCCCCGAACTTCGGCGAGCAATACCGGGAGCTAGGGATTGGATTTTGGGGAAACGTTTGGTGTTCTGGAACGGGCTCGACGAGATGAAGCCGGACATGTATATATACCTAGGGTTTGGACGAGATAAAAAATTCATTAAAATTCGGATTTTACTATTTTTAAAATTCGAAAAAGCCTAGAAATCCATATTTTGTGCTCAAAATATTATAGATACTTTCAAAAATTCCAGAAAAATTCCTATAAATGTTTTGAGACCTAATGAACTCAAAAAACATAATTAGAATTTCTAAAAACATTTTTAAGTTCCACAAATAAATAGATTTTGGTTTCCGGAAAATAGAAAAATATTCCGAAAAATATGAAAATTTACCGAGCGCTTCTATAAGATATGTTAACATGTTTCAAACACATTTTGCACTTAGAAACACCATACAACGGCATGAATGCAACAACCAAAGTGCCTCTAGGGCTCATTCCACTAGGTTTACGCTAATATAAAACAAAATGATTCTCCATTTTTAGGGAAAAGAGAAAGGAAAGCGAAGAACTGAGAGAGTAACACCTGAATTTGGTGGATATTAGAAAAGAAATTTTATACCCTCAAATTCAGGGTGTTACATTATGTCTCCTTCATGTTTGATGAAGGATGGTTATTCATTTGCGAGTGAAAACAATGGTTGTGTGATCTCTAAGAATGGCATGTTTGTGGCTTTTGCATCCATTATGAATGGGTTATTCATTTTAAATCTTGATGATGCACCTATCTGTAATATTAGTGCTAAAAGGCCTCGGCCTAATGATTTAAGTCCTACCTACATGTGGCACTGTCGTTTGGGTCATATAAGTGAGAATCGCATGAAGAAGCTTCATTCTGATGGGCTTTTAACTTCGTTTGATTTTGAATCATACGAGACATGTGAAGCTTGCTTACTTGGTAAGATGACCAAGGCGCCTTTCACGGGTTTACCGGAGAGGACATTAGATTTATTGGAACTCATACATACTGATGTGTGCGGACCAATGAGTACGACAGCTAGGGGAGGATTCCAATACTTCATAACCTTCACTGATGATTTTAGTAGATATGGGTATGTCTACTTAATGAAACACAAGTCTGAATCCTTAGAAAAGTTCAAAGAGTTTCAGAATGAAGTAGAAAATCAGCGTGGCAAGAAAATTAAAGCACTGCGATCAGATCGTGGTGGTGAATATTTGAGTCATGAGTTTAGCAATCATCTAAAGAGTTGTGGAATTGTTCCACAGCTTACGCCGCCTGGAACGCCTCAGAGGAATGGCGTGTCTGAGCGACGTAATCGGACTTTATTGGATATGGTTCGATCAATGATGAGCCAGTCGGACCTACCTTTGTCGTTTTGGGGATACGCTCTAGAAACAGCAACTTTCACACTAAATAGGGTACCATCTAAGTCTGTAGTTAAGACACCATATGAGATGTGGACTGGGAAGACTCCCAGTTTGTCTTTTCTGAAGATTTGGGGTTGTGAGGTTTACGTCAAGCGACTACAGTCGGATAAACTCACTCCAAAATCGGACAAGTGCATGTTCGTGGGATATCCAAAGGAAACTCTAGGATATTACTTTTACCACCGGTCAGAGGGAAAAGTGTTTGTCGCCCGGAACGGTGTGTTCTTAGAGAAAGAGTTTCTCAAAAGAGAGAAAAGTAAACAAAAGGTGTATCTTGAAGAAGTTCAGGATGAGCCAGTGGGACAAGATTCAACAAGTGATGCTAATGTAGCAGAACAAGTTGAGACGTCTATGGCAAGAGAATCACCACCACAACCACGAAGGTCAGCAAGGCTTCGCGAGGCACGAGGAGAAGTGCTATTGTTGGGCAATGGGGAAGTGTTGTTGTTAGACAACGATGAACCTGCAACATATTCAGAAGCGATGATGGACCCAGATTCCGAGAAATGGCATGTCGCCATGAGATCCGAGATAGATTCCATGGGAGAAAATCAAGTTTGGAACTTGGTTGACCCGCCTGATGGTGTTAGACCTATAGAATGCAAATGGATCTATAAGAAGAAGAAAGACATGGATGGAAATGTTCACATCTATAAGGCTCGACTTGTTGCAAAGGGTTTTCGACAAGTTCAAGGAGTTGACTATGACGAGACATTCTCGCCAGTAGCGATGCTTAAATCTATTCGGATCATTCTAGCTATTGTCGCATATTTCGATTATGAGATTTGGCAGATGGATGTCAAAACAGCTTTCCTTAATGGAAACCTAGATGAGGACGTGTATATGATACAGCCCGAGGGTTTTGTCGATCCGATCAATGCTGGAAAGATATGCAAACTTCAGAAATCCATTTATGGGTTGAAGCAAGCATCTCGGAGTTGGAACATTCGTTTTGATGAAGTGATCAAAGGGCTTGGTTTTCATCAGAATGAAGAAGAAGCTTGTGTTTACAAGAAGGAAAGTGGGAGCGCTGTTGTATTTCTGATCTTGTATGTGGATGACATATTATTGATTGGGAGTGACATTCCTATGCTGGAGTCCGTCAAGGCTTCACTGAAAAAGAGTTTTTCTATGAAGGACTTAGGGGAAGCAGCATATATTTTGGGCATAAAGATCTATAGAGATAGGTCGAAGAGGCTTATAGGATTAAGTCAAGATACGTACATTGACAAGGTTTTGAAACGGTTCAACATGGAACAGTCCAAGAAAGGTTTCATACCTATGTCACATGGTAAACACCTTAGCCAGATGCAATGTCCTGCGACGGCTAATGAGCGGGAGCGCATGAGTAAGGTACCATACGCCTCAGCGATTGGATCAATCATGTATGCCATGATAAGTACACGCCCAGATGTTTCATACGCTATAAGTGCTACGAGTAGATATCAGGCTGATCCAGGTGAGGATCACTGGACAGCGGTAAAAGGCATTCTTAAGTACTTAAGAAGGACTAAAGATATGTTCCTGGTATATGGGGGTAAGGAGGAGCTCGTTGTAACTAGTTACACCGATGCTAGCTTCCAAACTGACCCAGACGAGTTAAAATCGCAATCAGGTTTTGTGTTCACAATAAATGGTGGTGCTGTTAGTTGGAAGAGTTCCAAACAGGAGACTGTGACTGATTCTACAACAGAAGCCGAGTACATTGCAGCTTCTGAATCTGCGAAGGAAGGTGTTTGGATAAGAAAGTTCCTCATCGAGCTTGGTGTGTTTCCTAATGCATCTAGCCCATTGAACCTCTACTGTGACAACAATGGGGCTATTGCGCAAGCTAAGGAGCCAAGGAACCACCAGAAAAACAAACGCGTACTGCGGAAGTTTCACCTCATACGGGAATTCATTAGGCGGGGTGAGATAAAGATATGCAAAATACATACGGATTTGAATGTTGCTGATCCTTTGACAAAACCTCTTCCACAACCTAAGCATGAGGCACACGTGAGATCTATGGGTATTAGATATCTTCTAGATTAACTCTAGTGCAAGTGGGAGACTGTTAGAAATATGCCCTAGAGATAATCATAGAGATGAGCATATTTCTTTGTATCCATGATATATATATTGCTTAATTGAATATCCATGGAAGGCACCTTGTATTGATTAGCAATTATGTGAATTGTTTTGTGAGATTCTTTACTTATATGGTTATTCTAAATGATGTCCCTAGTCAGAGTCGATGACTAACACATGTATTAGTTGATGACTACATTTCACATGTCATGAACATGGAGATGTTAAACTAATAATGTGGGCGCATGTATGACATGAGGCTGGACCGACCCAACGTGAGATATTGTAATATAGTTCTCTTCTTGCAACATGAATACTGTATCCTTAGACCTGAGATTGTCGCATGTTCTCAAGATGTGAATTGACTTACTTAGGGACTATCAAACGCTATCCCGTAACTGGGTAGTTATAAAGGTAGTTTTGGGTTTGTCAGGAAGCATGCTATGAGGCATGGTCAGTCAAGATGGAATTTGTCCCTCTCTTTGTGAGAGAGATATCTCTGGGCCCCTCGAGTGATTGGATCAAGAAATGCATGGCCATGCTAGGGTTAAGAGTTAACCATTGAAAGGATTCCAATTCACAGTATCGAGAAAGAGAGGTCAGCTTAGAGCCAGACCAAATATCGTGAGACAAAGGGAACAGCATGTACGTAATGTCGCAATGGTTCGTCTGATATGATCTTTACGTACACATAGGAGTTGACATGTCTTGCTAGAGGCCGCTGTCAATTATTGGGCCAAGTAAGAGTACTCGGGCTATGTCTATTTGTACGTGAACCTATAGGGTCACACACTTAAGGGGAAGGAAGCCTAATTCGGATTAGATCCGAAATTAGACTGGGCTTTAGGGTTAATGATGGGCCTCGGCGTCAGATGCCCACCATAACGCCTATATAATGAGGGGCGGGGGCGCGGTTAAGATATAACCTAATTCGCCACCTGCGAACTAACAGCCGCCGCCCACCTCTCGCCCTCGCCAAGCCGCCGTCGCGAACCTAGCAGTTCGGTACGCGGCGCTTCCTCCCTGTACGTGTGGATACCTCGGAGGTGCTGCATCTGGAGCACTTGGACGAACCGTGCGAGGACGTGAAGGACGCCGGCGACTGCACGACACTGCTCGACACGTTCGTCTACATCGAGACGTCTTCCGCTGCTCTACGCGTCTAGTGGTAATTCCGTGACCTATAACCGCAGTAGTTCTTGGTATTATGGGGTTGAAAATTTTGTTTTGCGCTAGTGTAGCCTCCCCGTAATCCTACAGGCTCCCCATCGACGCCTCCAAGATCGACAACGAGGAGATGACGCTCATCATCAAGAGCTTTCGCCAAATCCTCAAGCAAAGGAAGGGGAAAGACTACAAGCCCCGTTCCAAAAGGGCGTGCTACAAGTGTGGTAAGCCCGGTCACTTTATTGCAAAATGTCCTATATCTAGTGACAGTGATAGGGGCGATGACAAGAGGGGGAAGAAGAAGGAGAAGAAGAGATATTACAGGAAGAAGGGTGGCGATGCCCACGTGTATCGGGAATGGGACTCCGACGTGAGCTTCACCGACTCCTCCTCCGACGAAGATGCCGCCAACATCGTCGTCAACAAAGGTCTCCTCTTCCCCAACGTCGGCCACAAGTGCCTCATGGCAAAGGACGGCAAAAGGAAGAAGGTAAAATCTAGAGCCTCCACTAAATATACAACATTTAGTGATGAGGGTAGCTCTAGTGAAGATGAGGAAAATTTACTTACCCTTTTTGCCAACCTTAACATGCAATAGAAAGAAAATTTGAATGAATTGATAGGTGCTATTCATGAGAAGGATGAACTCCTGGATAGCCAAGAGGAATTCCGTATTAAGGAAAACAAAAAACATGTTAAAGTTAAAAATGCTTATGATGAGGAAGTTGAAAAATGTGAAAATTTGACTAAGGAGCTTAGCATTTTCCATGACACTATTTCCAACCTTAGAACTGAGAATGATAGTTTAATTAGGTTGAAAAATCAAATGTTTGCCATGATTCAATTGCCAATCTTAGAAATGAAAATGCTAGTCTAATTGCTAAGATTGATAAATTGAATGAATCAATTTCTAGCCTCAAAACTGAAAATGCTAGTTTAATTTCAAAGGCTAAAGATCTGAATGTTTGCAATGATTCTATTTCCTATCTTAGAGATGAAAATGTCATGCTAAAATCTAAGATAGATGAATTAAATGCTTGCAAACCCTCTACATCTACTATTGATCATGTCACTATTTGTACTAGATGTAGAGATATTAACATTGATGCTATTTACGATCACCTTGCTTTAATCAAACAACAAAATGATCATATAGCTCAATTAACAAGTAAAATCAATGAGCATGAGATAGAGAATGAAAAATTTAAATTTGCTAGAAGCATGCTCTATAATGGGAGACACCCTGACATTAAGGATGGCATTGGTTTCCAATAGGGAAGCAATGTCAAGCTTAATGCTCTCAAAAGATTGCCTAATTTTGTTAAGGGCAAGGTTTTAATGGTTCAGGATAACGAGGGCTATATTTTATATCCTTTTGGTTATCTCGAACATAAAATTAGGAGAATTCATGCTAAGAAATCTCATTTTGTTTCCCATCATGCTTTTATGTATAAGAATGAGGCTTCTAGCTCTAGGCAATCAACCCATGTTAAATTGCCTAAAAAAACTCCTACTACATCAAATGAGCCTAACATTTCATTTAATACTTTTGATACATCTTATGTTTTAACTAACAAATCAGGCAAATTAGTTGCCAAATATGTTGGGGGCAAACATAAGGGCTCCAAGACTTGTGTTTGGTTACCCAAGGTGCTTGTTTCTAACATCAAAGGACCCAATACTATTTGGGTACCTAAGAACAAGGCCTAAATTGTTTTGCAGGTTTATGCATCCAGGGGCTCAAGCTGGATAATTGATAGTGGATGCACAAACCATATGACTGGGGAGAAAAGGATGTTCTCCTCCTATGAGAAAAACAATGATCCCCAAAGAGCTATCACATTCGAGGATGGAAATCAAGGTTTGGTCAAAGGACTTGGTAAAATTGCTATATCACCTGACCATTCAATTTCCAATGTTTTTCTTGTATATTCTTTAGATTACAATTTGCTTTCTGTATCTCAATTATGCAAAATGGGCTACAACTGTCTTTTTATAGATTTAGGTGTTACTGTCTTTAGAAGAATTGATGGTTCAGTAGCATTTAAAGGAGTATTAGAGGGTCAGCTATACTTAGTTGATTTCAATAGAGCTGAACTCGATACTTACTTAATTGCTAAGACTAATATGGGTTGGCTCTGGCATCGCCGACTAGCCCATGTTGGGATGAAGAATCTCCACAAGCTTCTAAAGGGAGAGCACATTTTGGGACTAACCAATGTTCATTTTGAGAAAGACAGGGTCTGTAGCGCATGTCAAGCAGGAAAGCAAGTTGGCTCCCACCATCCATACAAGAACATCATGACGACCGACAGACCGCTTGAGCTACTCCACATGGATTTATTCGGCCTGATTGCTTACATAAGCATCGACGGGAGTAAGTATTGTCTTGTAATTATGGATGATTATTCTCGCTTCACTTGGTTGTTCTTTTTGCAAGAAAAACACAAACCCAAGAGACTTTAAAGGGATTCTTGAGATGGGCTCAAAATGAGTTTGGATTGAGAATCAAGAAAATAAGAAGTGATAATGGGACGGAGTTGAAGAACTCTCAAATTGAAAGCTTTCTTAAGGATGAGGGCATCAAGCATGAGTTCTCTTCTCCCTACACACCTCAACAAAATGGTGTAGTGGAGAGGAAGAATAGAACTCTACTGGACATGGCAAGAACCATGCTTGATGAGTACAAGACTCCGGACCGGTTTTGGGCTGAGGCGATTAACACTGCCTGCTACTCCATCAACCGACTCTACCTCCACCGAATCCTCAAGAAGACATCTTATGAACTTCTTACCGGTAAAAATCCTAATGTTTCATATTTTAGAGTCTTTGGTAGCAAATGTTTTATTCTCATTAAAAGAGGTAGAAAATCTAAATTTGCTCCTAAGGATATAGAAGGCTTTTTACTTGGTTATGACTCAAACATAAGGGCATATAGAGTCTTCAACAAATCCACTGGATTAGTTGAGGTTTCTTGTGACATTGTGTTTGATGAGACTAATGGCTCCTAAGTAGAGCAAGTTGATCTTGATGAGTTAGATGATGAAGAGGCTCCGTGCGTCGCGCTAAGGAACATGTCCATTGGGGATGTATGTCCAAAGGAATCCGAAGAGCCTACATAAGCACAAGATCAACCGTCATCTTCCAATCAAGCATCTCCACCAACTCAAGATGAGGGTGAGGCTCAAGACAATGAAGATGAAGATCAAGAGGATGAGCTACCTCAAGAGGAGGACAATGATCAAGGTGGAGATGACCATGACAAAGACAAGGAAGATGAGCAAGAGATTCAGGGTCAAAGACCGCCACACCCAAGAGTCCACCAAGCGATTCAAAGAGATCACCCCGTGAACTCAATTCTCGGTGACATTCATAAGGGGGTAACCACTCGATCTCGAGTCGCTCATTTTTGTGAACATTACTCTTTAGTGTCCTCTATTGAGCCATACAGGGTAAAGGATGCACTAAGAGACTCGGATTGGGTGTTGGCAGTGCAAGAGTAGCTCAATAACTTCGCGAGGAATGAGGTATGGCATTTAGTTCCATGTCCTAACCAAAATGTTGTAGGAACCAAGTGGGTATTCCGCAACAAGCAAGATGAGCATGGTGTGGTGACAAGGAACAAAGCCCGACTTGTGGCCAAAGGTTATTCACAAGTCGAATGTTTGGATTTCGATGAAACTTATGCACCCGTAGCTAGGCTTGAGTCAATTCGCATATTACTTGCCTATGCTACTTACCATGGCTTTAAGCTTTATCAAATGGACGTGAAAAGTTCCTTCCTCAATGGACCAATCAAGGAAGAGGTCTATGTTGAGCAAGCTCCCGGCTTTGAAGATAGTGAGTACCCTAACCATGTGTATAAACTCTCAAAGGCGCTTTATGGGATCAAGCAAGCCCCAAGAGCATGGTATGAATGCCTAAGAGATTTTCTTATTACTAAAGGCTTCAAAGTCGGTAAAGCCGACCCTACTCTATTTACTAAAACTATTGCAAAGGATTTGTTTGTATGCCAAATCTATGTTGATGATATCATATTTGGGTCTACTAACAAATCTACTTGTGAAGAGTTTAGTAGGATCATGATTCAAAAATTTGAGATGTCTATGGTGGGGGAGTTGAAGTATTTCCTAGGATTTCAAGTCAAGAAACTCCAAGATGCCACCTTCATCAGCCAAACAAAATACATACAAGACATACTTACCAAGTTCGGAATGAAGGATGCCAAGCCCATCAAGACATCCATGGGAACAAATGGGCATCTCGACCTCGACACGGGAGGTAAATCCGTAGATCAAAAGGTATACCGGTCGATGATAGGATCTTTAGTCTATTTATGTGCATCTCGACCGGATATTATGCTTTCCGTATGCATGTGTGCAAGGTTCTAAGCCGATCCTAAGGAAGTTCACCTTAGGGCCGTGAAAAGAATTATGAGATATTTAGTCTACACTCCTAAGCTTGGACTTTGGTACCACTACTAAAAAACCACCTTCTTGCAATGGGCAAAAATCGTTGCGATAGACCATAAATCATTGTGATAGGCACCAATTGCGATAGAAAAACTGTCGTTGCCTGCTGTTGCAAAAACAGAGTGGCAATAGGCTATAGCAACAATTTTACGTTCTGTTGCAATTACTACATCTTTTGCAACGTATTCAAGTGTTGCAGCAGTTCGTTGTTACAATGGACTATTCTGTTGCAATAAGTTATATTGCAACATTTACGATAGTTGCCAAAAACTCTATTGCCACAACATATTTCATGGTAATAAGTGTTAATGCCACGTTTAAATCTATTGCAAATGGCTTTGTTACCACAAGATGCTTCGTGGCAACAAAACACTAGTGCCACACCAGTGACTCGTGGCAACAAGATGTATTGCCATGCAAATAATTTCGTTGCATTTGATCATTTTGCAACATAATGTGTCTTGTGGCTACATGACCTTTTTGCTATAAAATTATCTGTGGTAAGAACCGATATAACAACAACAAAAAATATCGTAACAAATGATGTTGCAACAAGAAGAAAAGGTTGCGACTACTGAAGTCCCAACGAAATAGATCCATGGTAATTACATCTTATTGCAACAAAAAATCATTGCAACTGAACCATACAACAACCAATAAAACTGTTGCATTTACATATATTCAAACCCATAATTTATACAACAATGCATTTTGCATTTCTATTGGGTATAAAATGTTATGCAAAAGAATTATATTTTACATCAGTAACGTAAGAACCAAAATTGACACCCATAATATTTGTCTCTTGTCTCATATATTAACTATATCCATACCATAAGTTGTAACAAATAGGTTGCACCAAATAAATAGTGGCCAAATACAAATTAATTTGATAACATGGCTCATAGTCACAACATCCTCATACTAGCTTGGATTGTGATAACATAGATAATAAACTACTCAGGACTAGCAAATTATTGGAAGTTTTTTTGTCATCGTGTACCCCTCCATCCCCTCCATTGATGCAAGCGATGGTTAGCTAGGCTGACGACGATATCACGACGACAAGGAACCTGTTGGAAGTGTTCAAAACAATAATTAGTAAAGCTACAATAACTTGGTTAATCATTAGTGGAAGACTACAACTGTAGTGCCTATAGCTACAGCTACAGCACAACTCCTAGCAAGCAGCATCAGCAGCAACCATCAGCAAGCAGCAAGCAGCAAGCAGCAACATGCAGCATGCAGCAGCAACAACACGCAACAGCACGCAGCTAGCAGCGGCAAGCAACAAACAGTAGCAACCATCAGCAAGCAGCAAGCAGCAACACGCAGCATGCAGCAAGCAGCAACAACAACACGCAGCAGCACGCAGCTAGCAGCGGTAAGCAACAAACAGTAGCACGCAGCAAACAGGAAGCACGCAGCAGCAAGCGTTCTACTCTATCTCTACCAGAGAAGGCAGCTGCAGCACCAGCCTAACAAGAGCGAAAACAGGCTACCAAATAAGCATGCTGCACAGAGCTACCAAATTAAGTAACGTTCTCCTTTACTTTGTTTATATGAATAATTTACTAATTATAGAGATTTTATGCTAATAATATTCCTTTTTCCCTTTTTATTACTTTTTTTATTTTGTTAGTTCACCTTAAAATGAGCAAGCTCCATTATTATCGGTTGTTATTGTTATAGGATTTCAGGTGAGTGCTTCCTCAAGCATTTCCTCAGGTAGTGATCTAGCAAATCCACAAACACTTGAGGAAATGCTATCAAGAAGATCCTGCTTCTCACATGCGCATCAGTAGCCTTTAGAGCGCCGATGCGCCACTCTATTCACGTCGCGTGCCATACTTGACCAAACGATCGGACATATTTGCTGCGACAGCGCACGCAAGGCGTGCGACAGCTACTAGTACTAATAGAACTGGAATGTGAACAACCATTTGATTGAAGTAACATGTGCTGAATTGCATTGAGAGAAAAGAATTAAGTGTGTTGTGCATAGGCATTTGTTTGAAGCAATGTGCACATCTCAATGATTCTTGTTGTCAGTTACACTTGGCAGTAATAACCATCTAAGACCCCCTCACGCAGTGCCTCTAGGTGGGAGAAAACAAAAAAAGGTTCAAAGGCAGCTCTGGATACTTCAATCCTGAGGGGACAGCTTCGCCTTCGTCCAGGTCACCAGGTTCAGCGACCAAAGGAACTGCGCCTCTATCTGGGTCACCAGGTCACCAGGTTCAATCCTGAGGGGATACTTCACTAGGTCCTTTATTTTTATACCTACAACATATACTTTCTCTACTATTTCGACAAGGAACTGCGCCTCTATCTGGGTCAGCGAGTTTGGCTACTTCTACGTTGCTATCATTGTACTGCTTATTGCCTCTTTTTCCTAAAGAAAATGTTCACTACCTGCTTAGCATACTGATTTTTCTACTGCTATTGTTTGATCTGCTAAAACAAAAGGGATATATATTCAACAACGAAAATAGCATACTGAAAATGAAGTCTCGGAAGAAATAACATAGACCAAAGGTAATCAGAGAGAATAAGCTAGCCAAAGTCAGAAGGATCACCTGAAGGCTGAAGGCGTGGAGTCCCTGGCTGAAGGCTGAAGGCAGGCGTGGAGTCCCTGGCTGCTGATGGTTGTGTGTCCTGGCGGGCGGCAGTTTGAGTCCCCTGCAGGCAGTGGCGGCTGTAATATGTACTAGTATAGGCATGCAGACAACAATTGGAAATTGTATGATTCATGTGATCATTTTCTTTGTATTCTTTTCTATTTTTGGTTATATATCAGATTTTAGAAGATTCTTGTGATCCTTTTCCTTGTATTCTTTTCTATTGTTGGTTATATATCAGATTTTAGAAGATTCTTGAGATCCTTTTCCTTGTATTCTTTTCTATTGTTGGTTATATATCAGATTTTAGAAGATTATTGTGATCCTTTTCCTTGTATTTTATTCACCTGCGTGTTTTATTGATGTGTGTCTGAGAGAACAGAAACTTCTAGATTGTTCTTTGTATTTTTCTTGTAACGTATCAATAAATTGAATATATTTCCCATCGCGATCCAGACACAGAACGCAAAGTTGGATCATGGCTTAGACATGTCGCGCGCAGCAGGTCCGTATATAATACGATTTCCTTGGCCTTGCGCAGACATGAGAGTATATGATATAGGGTGGCCTCACCCTCCCTGCACGCCCGGTCGGTTTGGATGAAAAAAAAGAATTCTACGCACATGCTGCGTCTCGCTTTACACTGCTACTAATGCTACCACTTTACTGATGTTGTAATATCCAGGGAGCCACTAGGGACATTTTGCAACAACTGTTCTAGTGATAGCAATAACATCTCTCTCTTGCAACGAAAGTCATGATTATTGCAACGCACAAATAAAGTGGCAAAAAGGTGCATATTTTGCAACCACTTTTAAAGGTTGTGGCAATAACTAACTGAGAGCACCTAGAGGGGGGGTGAATAGGTGATCCTGTAAAAACTTAAAACTTAAGCCACAAAACTTGGTTAAGTGTTAGCACAATAATCACCAAGTGGCTAGAGAGAAGTCTTAGCAAAACACAATAACCACAAGAGAACAATCACAGAGATGACACAGTGGTTTATCCCGTGGTTCGGCCAAGACCAACGCTTGCCTACTCCACGTTGTGGCGTCCCAACGGACGAGGGTTGCAATCAACCCCTCTCAAGCGGTCCAAAGACCCACTTGAATACCACGGTGTTTTGCTTGCTTTACTATATCCCGTTTGCGAGGAATCTCCACACTTTGGAGCCTCTCGCCCTTACACTTAGATGATCACAAAGAACCACGGAGTAAGGGATGGATGAGCAACGCACACAAGACTCAAAAATCAGAGCAACAACACACACACAAGTCGCAACAAGAGCTCGCAACGCAACCCAATGAGTTTACAACTCAACTAGAGCTCTAGATGCTATCACAAAGAAACAAATGTGTGGAATCGAAGTCTCGGTGCTTAGGATTGCTTTGAGTATGCTTGATGTTCTCCTCCATGCGCCTAGGGGTCCCTTTTATAGCCCCAAGCCAGCTAGGAGCCGTTGAGAGCAATCTGGGAAGGCAATTCTTGCCTTCTGTCGCGTGGCGCACCGGACAGTCCGGTGCACACCGGACACTGTCCGGTGCCCGATTTCCTTCCTTCTGAGGCGAAGCCGACCGTTGGCAGCCAGAGAGCCGTTGGCGCACCGGACATGTCCGGTGCACACCGGACAGTCCGGTGCCCCCTTCTAGCCGTTGGCTCGGCCACGTGTCCTGCGCAGATTGCGCGGCCGACCGTTGGCCCAGCCGACCGTTGGCTCACCGAACAGTCTGGTGCACACCGGACAGTCCGGTGAATTATAGTCGTACGTCGCCGGTGAATTCCCGAGAGCGGCCAGTTCGCTCGAGCCAGCGTGGCGCACCGGACACTGTCCGGTGCACCACCGGACAGTCCGGTGCTCCCAGACTGAGCAGACTTTGTCTGAACAAAGCCATCTCATTTCCAATTCGATTTTTCCTGTTTCCAGCACTTAGACACAATACATTAGTCTCTAAAACAATGTACTAAGTCTAGAAACATACCTTTTGACATGATTTGCACTTTGTCCACCACATTGCATAGATCAACACAAAAGCACTTGTGTTGGAACTCAATCACCAAAATACTTAGAAATGGCCCAAGGGCACATTTCCCTTTCACTAACACGTAATGCTACAACTTTACTGATGTTGTAATATCTGGTGAGCCACTAGGGACATTTTGCAACAACTATTCTAGTGGTAGCAATAACATCTTCATGATTATTGCAACGCACAAGTAAAGTGGCAAAAAAGGTGCATAAATTGCAACCACTTTTAAAGGTTGTGGCAATAAGTAACACCTAATGCTACAACTTTATTGTTGTTGCAATATCCGTGTGACACTAGAGTAATTTTGCAACAACTGTTCTAGTGGTCGCAATAACACCTTTCTCTTGCAACAAAAGTCATGGTTATCGCAATGCACAAAAAAAGTGGCGAAACGGTCCATATATTGCAACCACTTTTAAAGGTCATGGCAATAAATAATATCTAATGCAACAAAAATATTGTTGTTGCAATATCTGTCGTGGCATTAGGGTGATTTTGCAACAACTGTTCTAGTGGTCGCAATAACACCTTTCTCTTGCAACGAAAGTCATGGTTATCGCAATGCACAAAAAAGTGGCAAAACGGTCCATATATTGCAACCACTTTTAAAGGTCGTGGCAATAAATAACATCTAATGCAACAAAAATATTGTTGTTGCAATATCTGTCGTGGCATTAGGGTGATTTTTTAGTAGTGTACCCCAAGGGATCCACTTTTGATTTAATAGGATATTCAGATACCGATTGGGCAGGATGTAAAATTGATAGGAAGAGCACATCAGGGACTTGTCAGTTTCTGGGGAGATCTCTGGTGTCTTGGGCTTCAAATAAATAAAACTCAGTAGCTCTTTCTACAGCCCAAAGCAAAAGGACCGCACCACCACCTTTTCGAATTTTTTTAATTGATATATTTTGAATTGGTATGATTTTTAATTGGTATAATTTCAAAACTAGTATATAAAGTATAATTTCCAATTGGTATCTATTAAACCCCTCTTGAAAGCTAAGAGGACAATTTCATTCAGGGGAGTCTTGTTAAGTCAAAGGAAAAGCATTTGAAACAGGGGGAGAAAATTTCAAATCTTGAAAATGCTTTTCGAAATCTTATTCATATACCTTTGACTATTTGAAAAAAAGATTTTTGAAAAGATTTTCCAAAAGAATTTGCAAAAACAAAACAAGTGGTGTAAGCATGGTCCAAAATGTTAAAATAAAAGAAAGCAAACCATGCATATCTAGTGAAACTATAAATTGGTTTAAATCTAAGTAACCTATGCATTTACCTTATGCAAACTAGTTCAATTCTGCACTTACATATTTGCTTTGGTTTGTGTTGGCATCAATCACCAAAATGGGGGAGATTGAAAGGGAAATAGGGTTTAACCTTTTCCTATAAATAATTTTGGTGGTTGAATGCCCAACACAAATATTGGACTAACTAGTTTGCTTTAGATTATATATTCTACAGGTGCATAAAGGTTCAACACAAACCAATAAAAAGATCAAGTTAGGGTTCAAAAAGAAAGGAGCAAAAGAAACCGAAGTGTGCCCTGGTCTAGCGCACTGGACTGTCCGGTGTGCCACTGGACAGTGTCCGGTGCGCCAGGACCGTACACCTCCGAACTCTTCACCTTCGGGTTTCTTCAGCACCACTCTGCTATAATTCACCGGACTGTCCGGTGCACCAAGCGGAGCAACGGCTACCAGCGCAACGGTCGACTGCAACGGACACCTGTGAATGCTACAGTGCGCGGGCAGTGCGCGCAGAAGTCAGAGCAGCCGCCAGAGGCGCACCGGACATTAAACAGTGTCTGTCCGGTGTGGCATCGGACTGTCCGGTGCCACAAGAAGACAAAGCTCCAACGATCGAAATCGCCTGAACCCTAACGGTTGGGTGACGTGGCTGGCGCACCGGACTGTCTGGTGCGCCCATCGACAGCAGCCACCCCTAACGTTTGTTTTGGTGGTTGAGGGCTATAAATACCCCCAACCACCTCCACTCCAACCATCCAAGCATTCATCACTCTCCATTCAATACAAGAGCAAAGTGCAACACTCCAAGACACAGATCAAAGTCATCAATCCGATCAAAGTCCCCAATTCAATTCTAGTGCATTAGGACTTGTGAGAGGATCATTTGTGTTTCTTTGTTGCTCTTGTTTGCTTGGCTTGGTTTTCTTTTCTTTCTCACTTCTTACTCTCAAGTTCTTTGTAAGCGAGGCAAGAGACACCAATTGTATGGTGATCCTTGCGAGATCTAAGTGAATCGTGAGATTAAGGAAGAAGACTCACTCGGTCTAAGTGACCGTTTGAGAGAGGGAAAGGGTTGAAAGAGACCCGGTCTTTGTGACCACCTCAACGGGGACTAGGTTTTTTAGAACCGAACCTCAGTAAAACAAATCATTGTGTTCATCTGCTTTACTTCTTGGTTGATTTGTTTTCCCCTCTCTCCCGGACTCGGATTTTATTCTAACGCTAACCCCGGCTTGTAGTGTGCTTAAAGTTGTAAATTTAAGTTTCCGCCTATCCACCCCCCTCTAGCGCGACTTTCAATTCCTCCCTACCAGTATCTAGCTTTGACGTCTAGGTACATCTTGGTAGACCCTGGGTGGATATAATAGGCTGAGTTGTGGGCTTCGTCTAGCAGGATTTCTCGTGCCTCTCCCTTCGGTACACACAGACGGTTTCTGAACCAAAGGGCCCCGTTTTCATCTGCCTGAGATCTGGAAGTTGTTCCTTGCTAGCCTTTTCTGCAAGTCCTGCCATCTCGGCGTCCAGCATTGGTTTAACTTCTATACTACCATTTTCTCCCAAACAAGCATTCAGTTGTGCTGATTCTTTCTTCCAGTCTTCTAGGAAGTTTGTTGCTTTCTTCCCAAAAGGTTTCCCGCTGAGGGCGTCAGCTACTACGTTAGCCTTTCCGGGGTGGTAGTACGGCTAAGTCCGCCAAGTATACTACCCCACTTAAAAGAATTCTGAGTTGGGAGCATTTGAGGTGGCATAGAAGGTCTGACCTTGGGGTTCGTGTGGCCAAAGGAATTTCTAAATATGCAGTGGGGATGCCATGCTTTTCCACAAAACTAGTAGCGATGAAGGAATGAGATGCTCCAGAATCAAAAAGCACAACAACAGAGGTAAATTCGACCAGGAACTCATCGAGCACTACTCTAGGGGCTTGTTGAGCTTCTTGGGCGTCGACGTGGTTCACTCGAGCCCTGCCATGAAACTAAGTCTTGCTTAGCTGGCTGTTGGAGGAGGGTGCCTTGGAGGCAGGTGCTGAAACATTCTTGGGGTCATTCACCGAGTTGGAGTAGGCAGGTACGGATGTCTTCAACCGAGGACAATTATTCTTGAAGTGACTGGGGTCTCCACAGTGCCAACAAGCATTGGTTGGAGGTTGGCTGCTTGCAACAGATGGGGTGTGGAGGGAACTTTGACCCGGTTGGTTGAAACGTGACGGTGCAGACCTTGTTGGCTTGCTGAAGTTCGACCCTTTGGAAGGGAACCCAAAAGATCGAACCCTCTCGTGCCTGTCCTGCTGCTGAGCTCGGAGAACTTGAAACTTTCTCTTGAGGTGGCCTTTTTCTTCTTCTCGTGCTCTTTCCACCTGGATGGCCTTGTTCAAGAGGTGCGAGAAACTGAGTAAGTCTTGGCTGGCGAGGATGGTCTTGAGTTCTGGTCTCAACCCCTTCAAGAAACGGGCCATCTTCTTGGCTTCCGTGCTGACATCATCAGGTGCATAGCGAGCAAGTTCTGTAAATTTATTAATGTATTCGCTGACGGATCTCCCTCCTTGAGTTAACTCCCGAAATTCTTCTTCTTTGAGCTAGACGATTCCCAAGGGCACATGATGCTCTCGGAAAGCGGCTTCAAATTCTGCCCAGGTAGCATCTCTTATGGCAACGCTGGAAGTATCCCACCAGGATAGCTTGCCCCAGTGATCAGCTAAGCATGTCTAGATGGCTCTCTGGTAAGTCGCTCTAACGTTCTTGAGGCCGAACGACATGGAGGTATATCAGAAAGCTCCAAATGGTGTGATGAAGGCAGTCTTCTCCTTGTCTTCTTTCACTAGGCTGATTTGATGATACCCGGAGTAGTAGTCTAGGAAGGAGAACATAGAGCAGCCTGTGGTTGAGTCAACTACCTGATCTATCCTGGGGAGCCCGAAGGAATACTTCGGGCAATGTTTGTTGAGATCAGTATAGTCAATGCACATGTGCCAATCAACTTTATTCTTTTTTAGTACAAGAACAGGGTTTGCCAGCCACTCAGGGTGTAGCACTTCTCTAATGAATCCTGCTGACACTAAGCGAGCTAACTTTGCACGAATGGCTTCTCTTATATCAGGCGCG
Source organism: Zea mays (assembly GCF_902167145.1). NCBI lineage: Eukaryota > Viridiplantae > Streptophyta > Magnoliopsida > Poales > Poaceae > Zea > Zea mays. The sequence goes on from NC_050100.1 coordinate 11,835,433, forward strand.
AAACGACGCAACTTCTGTCGAATCGATCTCGCTTGAGGATACACTTTAAGTTTGTGCTCGTCCAGTTCTCTCGGGACTCCCGGCATGTCCGCAGGTTGCCATACAAATACATCCTGATTATCTTGCAGGAACCAGATGAGCGCGCTTTCCTATTTGTCGTCGTGGCTGGAGCTGATGATGGCAGTCCTGCGTTCATCAGAGAATCCCAGATTAATCATTTTAGTTTCTTCAGTCGTCCGCATAGAGGTCATGGCCTGAGCTTTGTTTGAGGGGATCGTGAGACTTTCTTTCTCCAATCTATTGTTCGCCTATGTGGGAAGAGCTACCGGGGCCCGGCAGTGAGAGCTGTTTGGATGGCACCCCGAAAGCACTCTACGACGCCTTGGAAATCAGCACGCACGGTGATGATCCCCTGAGGTCCCAGCATCTTCAATATCATGTACGGGTAATGCGGAATAGCCATGAATTTCGCCAGTCCTGGTCTTCCGATGATGGTGTTATACCCGCAGTCGAAGCGCGCCATCTCGAACCTCAGGAACACGATTCTGTAGATCTCTAGGGTTCCAAAGGTGACGAACATGTAGATGTGTCCGAGTGGTTACTCCCCTTCATTTGGCACGATGCTGAAGAAGGGAGTATCCGACTCAGTGAGGTCTTTGACAGCGACCCCCAGGGCTTGGAGCGTCCGGGCAAGGTGACGTTTATGCTGCTTCCCCGTCCACCAATACTTTCTTTACCCGGGTTTCTCGAATCACCGGATCAACGAGTAGCGGATACTTACCAGGGTGATCAAAGTTGAGCCATTGATCAGCTCGGCTGAAGGTTATCGCGTGCTCTGACCACCGGTAAGGAGCTGGGGCACTGGTGGTGGCCACCAGGACCTGTCGGTTGTTGAGCTTTTGTTGCCTTCTGTTTTCTTGTGCCCAATGACGTTCGAATATAACGTTGACCTCCCAATCAACGCGTGGGAAAGCTCCACCGGTCCTTTCTTTCTGCTGCTGAGGGTGAAAAGTTTGGATGGCTTGAATGGAGGTGATTGGGGGTATTTATAGCCCCAACCACTATTCTAGTTGTTGCTGTCGATGGGCACACCGGACAGTCCAGTGGTGCACCAGACACTCACTGTTTACTGTCCGGTGCGTGCCACATCAGTCAACCGTTGGGGTTTGGAGCTGTTAACCGTTGAAGTCTTCTGTCTTCTTGCGACACCGGACATCCAATGTTGTTGGGGGTCCGCTTCGTAGCCGAAGGTCCTGTAAGAAGAAACACCTTCGGAAGATCAGCATGGAAATAATGTCGAAGCTACCTTATAGGGAACTTCGGCATAACGTCATGCCTAAGACGAAGGGTTGCACCGACTTAAAGATGAAAAGACAGATTTACCCATGATAATTTGTGTCATGAATATAATCAATTGTAAAGGGTATAAATGTAATTTCACATAGGCTGCGCCCTGTGCCTATAAATAGATGAACAGTACCCTCGTACTGTTCACGCTGATTTGTACTCGCTCGTGCATTACGCTTGTACTATCTCATTCTGTCAAGCCGAATGTACAAATGTAATTCTATATTATTTTTGTTTATTCATGATAATATAATAAAAAGATGAGTTAATAATGTTACATAATTATTCATGTTGTTTTCTATGTTTTACATGCTTCTTCTTTCATTAATATACACCGCAATCATGAAGGTATGTCCTTCATGACCTTCGTCTGAAGATCATTATGTCCTAAGAGGAATAATGCTTCGAAGGACGAAGGGCCTTAACCTTTAACATTTTATGTTGCCTTGTTCTTAATTCATAGCATTTGAGAATAAGTCTCCAACATTGGCGCCCACCTCCGGTGAACTCACTTCCACTCTTGAGCTGATGGCTTCGTTCAGCAACCAAGCCGAAGCATCTTCGGCTACGAAGCTGGTGCTTCTGATAACAAGCTGCTCAGGTTTAGAGCCGGCTAACAAGAAGCAGAAGAAGGAAGCACAGAGAAGGGTGCAACATGTTGGGGTGCAGGGACCCTTCATCAAGTCAAAATGGTCTCACATCCCAATCACCTTCTCCCAGGAGGACCTTCAGCTCAAAGATTACCCTCATAATGATGCTATGGTCATATCTTGTGTCATTAAGGGATTTCTGGTCCACAATGTTCTTATTGATACAGGCAGTGCAACGGATATCATATTTGCTAAGGCCTTCAGACAGATGCAAGAGCCAGAAGATAAGATTCATGATGCTACACATCCCTTACGTGGCTTCGGAGGAAGGCAAATTGTAGTACTTGGCAAAATCACAATGCCGGTAACCTTCGACTTTGTTCACAATACAAGGACTGAGCAGGCTGTGTTTCACATTGTTGACATGGAGTACCCCTACAATGCAATCATTGGTCACGGGACACTTAATGCTTTTGAAGCAATACTTCATCCAGCATATCTATACATGAAGATACCTTCGGAACAAGGGCCCATTGTTATTCATAACAGTCAAGAAGCTGCCAGGAAGGCCGAAGGAAACTGGACAGATTCAAAGGCAATCCATAACATAGATGGAGACGAAGCCTGTGAGCAGTATTGATACAAAAGAGAGAAGGCTGCTTCGACGGACCAGCCGAAGCCTATGCTTTTATATGAAGATATAGCAGAACAAAAGGTACTGCTTGGGTCTCAATTATCTAAAGAGCAAGAAAAGAATTTGCGGAGATTTCTATTCAACAACAAGGATGTCTTTGCTTGGTCAGCCAATGATCTTTGCGGTGTCAATAGAGATGTTATTGAGCATTCACTCAATGTAGATCCATCCTTCAGGCCAAGAAAGCAAAGGCTTTGGAAAATGTCTGATGACAAAGTTGAAGATGCTCGAAATGAAGTAAAGAGGCTTCTTAGCGCTGGAGTTATCAGAGAGGTCAAATACCCAGAGTGGCTAGCCAATACTGTTATGGTGAAGAAGGCCAATGGTAAATGGAGAATGTGCATTGATTTTACAGATCTTAACAAAAGCTTGTCCAAAAGATGAGTTCCCATTGCCAAGGATAGATTCTCTAGTAGATGCAGCAGCTTTGTCAGAGCTCATGAGTCTACTAGATTGTTACTCAGGCTACCATCAAATCTGGATGAAGAAGGAAGATGAGCCGAAAACTAGCTTCATAACCCCAAGTGGCACATATTGCTATCTTCGGATGCCTAAGGGGCTCAAAAATGCTGGAGGAAGCTTCAGCAGAATGACAGCCAGGGTCCTTCACTCTCAAATAGGTAGGAATGTGTTGACTTATGTTGATGATATCATAGTTAAAAGCATGAAGCAAGAAAATCATATTGCTGATCTGCAAGAGACATTTGCCAACTTCAGGCAAGCTGGTTTGAAGTTGAATCCAGAAAATGTGTTTTTGGGGTAAAGAAGGGCAAATTCCTTGGTTGTCTAGTATCAATGAAGGGAATTGAAGCTAACCCAAGCAAGATTGAAGCTATCCTTCGTATGGAACCGCCAAGCACAAAGAAAGGGGCTCAACGGCTGGCAGGTAGATTAGCATCATTGAACAGATTTATATCCAGATCAGCAGAAATAAATCTGCCTTTCTTTGAAATACTAAAGTCAGTCGAAGTCTTCCAATGGGGCCCGGCTCAGCAAAAGGCTTTCGAAGAGCTGAAGCAATATTTGATTGATTTAACAACACTAACTCCACCTTCGCCAGAGGCTCCATTGCTTTTGTATGTTGCAGCTTCACATTCTGCAGTAAGTGTGGCACTTGTATAAGAGAAGCTAGATGACCAAGTCAAAAAGCAAGCTCCAGTGTACTTCGTCTCCGAAGTTTTGAGTCCGTCAAAGAAAAATTACACAGAATTAGAAAATGTGCTATATGTTGTGTTAATGGCCTCCAGAAAGCTTCAGCATTATTTTCAAGCATATCACATAATTGTTCCTTCGTCACAGCCTCTGAAGGATATTATGAGGAACAGAGAAGCTACTGGAAGGATTGGGAAATGGGCTGCAGAACTTAATGAATTCACCATTGATTATGTGCATAGATCCTCAATCCAGTCCCAAGCGTTGGCAGACTTCATCGCTGATTGGACGCCAGGGGCTCACGAAGAAGAAGTAAACAAAGATGTTGAAGCTTGGACAGTGTTCTGCGATGGTTCTTGGGGAACCTTCGGTGCAGGAGCGGCTGCGGTCCTAGTGGCACCTTCAAAAGTCAAAACATGTTATGCAGCCAAGCTTGATTTTAGTTGCACAAATAATATTGCTGAGTACGAAGCACTTCTGTTGGGGCTTCGGAAATTAAGGGCAATGGGAATAAGAAGGGCCATTCTAAAAACTGATTCTCATGTTATTTCTGGCCATGTAGACAAAAGTAGCAAGGCAAGAGATCCGAAGCTTGAAAGATATCTGGATACAGTTTGAAGGTTGGAGGCTTCTTTGGAAGGTTTTTCTGTTAAGAATAACCCAAGAGGTGAAAATGAGCACGCAGATTTATTAGCCAAATCGGCGGACCAGGGGCTCCCTCTACCTTCGGAAGTATTTTTTGAAACAATAAAGGCACCTTCGGTAGAGCTCATGGAGAGAGCAGTGCTTACTATTTCTCCGGTACATAGTGAAGATTGGAGGACTGAAATTATATCTTTCCTCCAAGGTAATTGTCTTTCAGATGATGAAGCTTATAATAAGAGAATGCAGGCAAGAACAAGACCATATGTGATAATAGAAGGGGAGTTATACAAACATGGAGTCTGCTCTCCACTTCTCAAGTGTTTATCCAGAACCGAAGGTATAGAGCTGATGAAGGAAGTACATGCAGGTTTGTGTGGATCTCACATTGGGTATAGGCCTTTGCTGGGGAAGGTCTTCAGACAAGGATTTTTTTGGCTGAAGGCAGCTTCGGATGCAACAGATCTGATTCAAAAGTGCGAAAATTGTCAAAAATATGCAAGAGACCAGAAACAACCTTCGTCGCTAACCCAGTTAATACAGCCAACCTGGCCATTGCAAAGATGGTGCCTAGATTTGTTAGGTCCACTTCCACCAACACAAGGCAATTTAAGATATGTTGTGGTGGTTGTAGAATATTTTTCTAAGTGGATTGAAGCGAAGCCTTTGGCCACAATAACTTCGGTCACAGTCCAAAAAATTTTCTGGCAAAACATTGTTTGTCGCTTCGGCGTGCCGAAGGCTATAACTGTGGACAACGGAACATAGTTTGATGCCGAAGCTTTCAAGGAATTCTGTGATTAAATTGGCACGCAGATTCATTTTGCGTCAGTTAGACATCCAGAATCAAATGGACTAGTCGAAAGAGCAAATGGTATTATAATGACGGGAATGATGAAGCTAATCTTCAATCAGCCTAGAGGAAAGTGTCCAGATGAGTTGATTAAAGTGGTGTGCAGCCACAATACGACCGTATCAAGATCAACATGTTTCACGCCATTCAAGTTATTATTTGGTGACGAAGCTATAACCCCAGAAGAAGCTAAAGCGGGGTCAATAAGAACAGCAGCTTCGACAGAAGACGAAGCTGATTATCACGTGGCAAAAGACACTATAGAAGGGACTAGACTTCAGGCTGTGGAAAATATCAATAAATATCAAGCCGAAACAATAAAATGGCACGACAGGAAAGTCCGGCTGAAAAATATCAAGCTAGGGCATTTGGTGCTTCGGAGAGTGGCTAATCCCGACACAGTAGGCAAACTAGAGCTGAAGTGGGAATGACCTTTTGTGGTGGTATCTTCGTCAAGGCCCGGTTCTTACAGGTTGAAGGATATTGACGGTAACGATATTCCTAGATCTTGGAATGCAGATGAGCTTCGACGATATTATGTGTAATTTGATGTAATCTTTTTTCATTTTTTCCTATGGCACCCTTTTCCTTTCCAAAGGGGGAGAGAGGTTTTTAATGGGGGCCATAGTTTGTAATTTTTCTTTTCTTATTCAGCTCCATGAGAGCAAAATCCCCCAAAATAATGTAAAATGTAACATATGAGCGGGCACCATTGAGTGCAGAGAAAAAAACCAGGGAGAAGCTCAAAAGTCGTCCCTAAGGGGATACAGAGCACGACGAAGCTACAAAAAGTCGTTCCTAAGGGAGCACAGCGTAAGTTTTCTGCTCGAAAGTCGTTCCTAAGGGAATGTAGAACCAAATACCGCCGAAATATAAGGCGAATAAGTTCAAAAGTCGTTCCTAAGGGAATGCAGAACTTACACCGAAAAGTCAACGGTGATACCGCCGAAATAAAAGGCGAAGAAGTTCAAAAGATGTTCTTAAGGGGATGCAGAACTTACACCAAAAAATAAGCGGTGCAGCCGAAAAATAAACGACAAAGAGATTTCAGCTATTCCTAAGGGAATGAAGAGTTTTGATGTGGCTTCGTAAGCGTGTGTCTGGACATTCATTTGCACAATACATCACATCATTCATTGCATTCATATACATTCATTTAGACATTCGTAGGATCATCATCATCATACCACAGAAGTACAAACAGTTGCTTCGGCTCTAATGGCAAGGCGTCGGCAAGAGAAAAAAGAAGCAGATTTATGCTTCGTTGTGTACAAAAAGAAGGGAAGGTGTTTTTCGCCTTCGGCTAAAAAATGCAAGTTTCGTCCACATCAAAGCAGTTCATACATGGATAGAAAGGTAAAAATATATTACAAGGTATGGACAAATTTACAGAGTAGTGTCTAGTTCCTAAATTAAAATATTTTTACAAGGATAATTCAAGAATTTCTCTAAAAAGTTTTTCCATAGTAGTGTCTTCAACTTCGTCACTTCATCACCATCCGCCAAAAGCTTCGGTTCATTGCTCTTTGGCTTCGTCGTCCTGTACATAACAAAGCGTTATAAGGTAAACTTAAGTTTCAAGGAAAAGGTAAGCACCAGGTATGAGTTTATTACCGGCTTGAGGTGACTTCGAGCTTCATCACCAACTAAGCTTCATCCAACCTTCGCCCAGATTTGTGTTATAAATCTATTTCCTATGCTTCGGGCCAGGCTAGGGATATCATTTAAGTCTGCTGGTGATAAGCTAAAGTTAGATCTATTGACGATTTTTCCATGCGTGCAACCAGTTTTCATGAAGGCAACAGCTATGCCCTAAGAAGCTAGCGGGGCACAGAAATTGTCGTGCCCAGCCATAACTTCGTCAAGAGCATCAACTTCGCCCTCAATGTATTCGAAAGTCCTTGGCAGGTCTTCAACTGAAGGTTTAAACTTCTCAGAGCTGGCCCCAACTGAGTTGAAGACCTGCTTCAGACGCTGCACGCGCCGGTTGCCGAATACTGCAGGTGTGAAGGTGAATCGTCAAGTTGCCCGTACCCGCTCAACAGTCACCCGCACTCACTGAACGGTGGACCACGGTGCGTATGAGATGAATCGACAGATCGCACATACCCGCTACATGGTGGGACCGCCCCGCGCTCAGATTATTTTAATCGTTTCTCGGCAACGAGCTCAGGGAAGGTGTTTTCGGACCTTTGGCATTCTGAAGCCTAGGACAATTTTTCACGGATCAAGCTCGTTACGAAAAACGATCTAGCACCGCGAAGGGGCTACTGTTGGGGGTCCGCTTCGTAGCCGAAGGTCCTGTAAGAAGAAACACCTTCGGAAGATCAGCATGAAAATAATGCCGAAGCTACCTTACAGGGAACTTCGGCATAACGTCATACCTAAGACGAAGGGTTGCACCGACTTAAAGATGAAAAGACAGATTGACCCATGATAGTTTGCGTCGTGAATGTAATCAATTGTAAAGGGTATAAATGTAATTTCACACAGGCCGCGCCCTGTGCCTATAAATAGATGAACAGTACCCCCGTACTGTTCACGCTGATTTGTACTCGCTCGTGCATTACGCTTGTACTATCTCTTTTTGTCAAGCCGAAGGTACAAATGTAATTCTGTATTATTTCTGTTTATTCATGATAATATAATAAAAAGATGAGTTAATAGTGTTACATAATCATTCATGTTGTTTTCTATGTTTTATATGCTTCTTCTTTCATTAATATACACCGCAATCATGAAGGTATGTCCTTCATGACCTTCGTCTGAAGATCATTATGTCCTAAGGGGAATAATGCTTCAAAGCACGAAGGGCCTTAACCTTTAACATTTTATGTTGCCTTGTTCTTAATTCATAGCATTTGAGAACAAGTCCCCAACAAATGTGTTCTGACTTTGCAGACTGACTTCTAACTTCTGCTCTGCTGACTGTGATGTAGTCAGCGCAGTCGACCGTTGCTTTGTCCTCACTTGTGCGCACCTAGGAAAACTTCTCGGTCGGTCACCCATTCCAAGATTTCTCCAGGCCAAGCATGCTTAACCTGGAGGTTCATTCAAGACAGGCTTCCAAAAAAGAAGATGCACCTTGTTGATATGAGTACTCTATTAGTTCTATTAATCCTTGAGCCAGAATATCACCATCCACTTGGCCTAGGGTATCACAATCCATCCCCTTAGAGGACTAACGTCCTCGTCGGTCAACCCCAAGATAGGAACCTCCCCTCATGGCCACGTTCGTGTGTCTAACATCGTCATATGTCATGTCGTGTGACCACTCCGGGTCCACATGCGCCATGCACCATATACCTAAACCCCTAGCCCACACACGCTCGTGAAAACCATGAGGGTCAGCTCTGATACCATTTGTAACATCCCGTCCACTCCTAAACCGGCGATACTTACTTTTGGCAGCCCTCTAGGACCATATATCATCCCCATAGACCAACACGTGTCTTTTATGCGCACTTTGTCCTCACCCGTGCGCACCTGGGAAAACTTACCGGTCGATCACCCATCCCAAGATTTCTCTAGGACAAGCACACTTAACCTGGAGGTTCTTTCGAGGCAGAATTCCGAAAAAGAAGATGCACCTTGTTGATATGAGTACTCTATTAATTCTATTAAACCTCGGGCCAGGATATCACCATCCACTGGGCTAGGATATCACAATGGACTTGAGGGTTCTCACAACATGGCTCACCGCCATTTCCGGCATTGTTGCCCCTAGCTCTGGCGACGACACCGTGGCAGGGTGGGCCATGCGTGGCGGCTGTCTAGGTGTGGAGGCACGACGATGAGGTGGTGACGAGCAGCCGAGGAGGAGCGAGCGCGAGACCGAGGCGAAGAAGAGCATCGACACTGAGCTTGGGAATTTGTGGTGTCCTGGACATGATAGCTAGGGTCACGAGAGGCACAGCGCGAGGCGGTTGGAGCCTTTCGGCCTTCGCACGACGATGAGGACGCGGGCGCGGGGGGGGGGGGGGGGGGACGCATGAAAGGGGTGACCGTCGAAACTGTTACATTATAATAATAGAGATTGTGTATAATATGATCATTGAGAACGAGTGTGAAGACCATACCATATGGACGACAATGAGATAATCGAGTCATTCGTTACAACACCGACCATCACCTCCAAAGCATCGATAGGGTTTGTAGCCAGTCTTTAACATGAGACTGTAACCCATGCTAGTTCGATTTATGAGCAGCTCTAAAACATTTAATGGAACATAACTAAGATTTGTACTATGAAAACTAGAGTTTATTTTTTATTCTGATTTATGTATTTTTATTTTGGTTCAATAACATATTTTTAATGTCTTTTGAACTATGCACTTTTTATTTGTTAAATTACATGTTCGACGTTTTTAATAAAATATTATTTTTATTTACCTTCTCTTCTATGCTAGTATAAAGCATCAATTTTCCTAGTTTCCACCGACGGTCTTTTTAACAAAAAAGTTTCTAGACTTCTTTCTAATCCAACTTGTCCAATAACTTTCATGGTTATAAAAAACAAGATAAAATTGTGTATAAGTAGGGTTCAAATTAGTTATTGGCTATACATTCACTCATCTAACTATTAGAATACATATATTTATATTTTATTAAAATAAATTTATCTGATATAAAAACCGTAGTGAAGCACAATCACTCTCAGAGCATGTTCATTTTCTAAGGGATTGAAGAGATTTATAGAGGATTATATTAGTAAAAATTAAATAAAAGTTGATTTAATCCGCTTTAATCATCTTGTGATAAACGAACATAGCCACCAGTGGTTAGTGGATATTGGACATCAGCTTTAATGCTAGGGATGAAAACGGTTTCGAAATTTTTCGGTATTCCTGAAATCGATTTCGAAATTTTTCAGTCGGATTCACCGGTAACGATATTTTTCGAAAACGGAATCAGTTTTCGGATTTTTCTATCGGAATCAATATCAGAATCGGCGTGGTGTTTTACAGACCGTTTCCTTCGGTTACCGATTTTTGTCGGAAATTATTGGATTTGTGGCTCGGAATTTTCTGGAATTGTGTCTTAGATTTTTTCGGAATTGTGTCTTAGATTTTCGAAATTTGCCAGCATGTGATTTTTCGCATCGCTTGTACGTCTCTAGATAAGGATTACTTATTTTTGTATTTTTTTGGACGTTTGAAGATTTTTTAGGATAGATGGTGTTGAAAGGCAGTTGGGATTAACGATTTGGTCTATCGAACGAATCCACCCTTTTCTATGCACATGTTATATATTAGTAATATATAATGATAGAGAGCCGATAGTCTGTCTTTTCCACACACTAGTTTTAGGGCTTTTCTGTGAGGTTGTGAAAAAACTCTTTATGTGAGAAAAAATATTTCATAAGTAACCATGTCATGTCAGCTAGATCGAGTGAATATTGTGAATTGTGAACTTTGAGTCTGTGAACTTATGATCTTTATGAACTTGTTATACTCTGAACTTGTTATATTGTGAACTTTTGATTTTTATAAACTTTTATATTATAAATTTATGATCTTTGTGAACTTGTTATATTGTGAACTTGTGGTTTTTGTGATATTTTGTCAACTTTGTTGTATTGTGAAATTTGATATGTTTACCGATTGTATTTTAGATTTTGACCGTTACCGGTGTATTTTCCACACCAAACTTTTATTTTCGATGTATCCGAAATACCAATATCGTTTCCGTTTCCGGAGTTACCGTTTTCGATTTTATTTTCGATAAAAATATAAAAACGATAATAATTTTAATGTTTACCGACCTACCGTTTTATCCCTGCCCAATCACAGCGCGTCAAAATCGTGACAGGTTCCCGTCGAGGCCGCAAGGCCCGCAACTGCCATCGTCCTCTGCTCGTCGCGTCGTTCTCCTCTCGACCGCATCGCGCCCGTGGCGGGGAACGAGCCATCGACGCCGCGTCGCGTGCCTTTCTTCTTCGTCCCCCCCCTGCCTGCCTAGCTGTCTCAGGCTGCCGCCCGCCCAGCCCCAAAACATTCGGCAGCCGAGTCAACCGAGAACACGAGCCATCCACCCACCCTGTCCCTTCCCCGGCTTTCCCCCGTCCTCGGCTCCACCAATTGCTCTCGCGTCAGTGGAAGGAAAAACCAAGGGCGAGGGAGGGAGGAGCGCATCTCCGCCCCGCCCGCGTTCCCGTACCCCGATCCGCCACATGATCTGACACCGCATTGCCGCCGAGGTGACCCCTCCCGCCCCCAGAATGGAGGCGCTCAACGAGCTCTGCGACCTGGTGGCCGCGCACCCGGATCTCCTCCTCGCCGACAAGCTTGCATGGCTCTCCTCCCGCTGCGCCGCCGCCCCGGGTGCCGCCGCCCCGCAGCGTGCGTCGAGGGCGCACCTTCATTCGCTCCTCGCGTTGGCGCGCCTCCTCCCGGCGGGTGGCGCCGGTGCCGGTGCCGAAGGCGATGCGGCGCCCCCGGCCCCACTCCTATTCTTCCTCGCGTCCCACGCCTTCCTCTCGCCGGCCTTCTGGCCCCAGTCTTTCGCCCCGGCGCCGTTTCTCGCTAGGCTCCTCCCGCTCCTCGCCGCGGCCCCATCCTCCCCCGCCCTTTCTTCCGCGCTCTCCGCCGCCCTCCTCGCGGCGCTCGACGTCGCCGACCCGACCTCCGCGCCGCTCGCCCGCGCGTTTCTCTCCGCCGCCGCTGCCGCGGCGCCCCTGCCGCTCCTCCCCGCGGATGCCGCGCCCATCGCTGCCCGGCTGCTCCTCGAGTTTCTTGGCTCCGAGGAGGAGCCGATCAGGGCCAAGGGGAAGGGAGAGGACACCTTGGGCGAGGAAAACGGTGGGGCAAAGGAGGTAGTGCGGAGGTTCGAGGAGGAGGAGGTCGATGAGCTGGAGCGGAAGGAAGTCGCATTCAGACTGACCGTGCATATGCTTGGGGGCGAGGGTGGGCTAGAGACCGAGCAGATTGGGAAGGTCAGGAATGCTGCTGCGCGACAGGTCCGATCACTCACGGATTTTCTCAAGGTAAGATTCTTCCCTTCATTTGTGCCTCTATATGATGCTTGTTGTGCTTGCTCATTATTGTGGTGATGGCTTGCAGATTAGAAAGCGGGACTGGAGGGAGCAGGGTACACAGCTCAGGGCAAGGATAAACACCAAATTGATGTGTTGTCAAGCTGCAGTGGGGGTGCTGGTGCGAAGCGTTTCCACCATGGATACTGATATCAAATCTTCGAAGGATATGCTCCAGCAGACTCTAGCTTGGTTCATCGAGGCCACCAAGTCGTGCATCCTGTCATCCTGGCGGAAACTGAAGATATGCGAGGAGCTATTTTGCACACTGCTCAATGGGATCAGCCAGATAACTGTCTCACGTGGGGGCCAACTTCTGCCGGTGCTTTTGATTCCCTTAAAACCGCTTGTTGTGAGCACATGTTCGCAGGCATGTATCTTGCTTGGACTGAAGAAACTTCTGTGTTCATGGGGTGTGGTCTAATATGAAACCATTATTTTGATGCAGGCTGACATGGCAGGCAGTAGTCCTGGGGCTCTATTTGAAGCAGTTGTGAAGTTGAGCTGTGAGATCATAGAGTTTGGCTGGACAAAGGATAGGGCCCTTGTTGACACATTTGTTATGCGTCTAGCTGCTTATGTTCGTGAGCGGAATGATTACGAGGAGGAGGTATTCCTCTTTTCTCTTATTAGTTAGCTCATGGAGTTTTTGTGGTCTAGGAAGAGTTGTTGTGAACCTGTGACCTAGGATCTTTTCTGTACTATATATTATGACAGCACCCACAAATCAACGTAGCTAGATGTTGCTCTTGCACGTTCTGTTAAATATTTTTCTCAGTGCAATCCTTGTCATCATTTCATTTTTAGGCATGCCATAGTGCGTCCAAGTTTTTTTTTGATATTCCAATACAGAAATCTGGCTTGTAGGGTGTATTTAAAACAACAATTTGTTTTATCATGAATTTTGAGTGATTATTATAGAACATCCGATGTTAAGCTGGAGTGTTCTGATAGCGCAAAGTTTTCGTGTGAACGGATAGATGGACCAACTCATGTATAATTATGTAAATTTGCTAAAAATGCAGCACTCTTTAACTATTTAAAAATACCATGCTGCCCTGGAATGCCATCTGTAACATCTGTTGATACTTTCAGTGTTGTGACCTGATGCATTTGTGTGCTTTATTTTACGATAATGTTTTCCAGTTTCGCAAAAATTTCAAGCTGCAAGCAGAGTTAGCTATCATGTAGTTGGTCTTTTTGATTTGGATAATTCGATCTGCTGTAGCAGATCCAGCACACTCTTGTCCATCTCATTATGCATGGTTGCAGATTGCAAGCACACCGATTCAGATTGTTAAATTGATTATGGTTGAGGTGATATAATTCTGAAAGTTAACTTCATTTCTATGGTTTGGACTGGAACATTTGTTCTGTCATAGAATTAACCTTACCAGCTGCTGACGGATTTTATGATCTCACCTTACTACTTGAAATGACCAAACATGTGCACTGCAGTAGCATTAGTTAGATTTCTATATTGGTTGTGTACTTGACTCAATCTGTTCCAGGATGGCAAAGGAAAAGAGGCAGTTCCAGTTATTCGACTTAATGTCATACGCCTTTTGGCTGAGTTATGTGTTTGCTTGAAAAAATGGGAAGTTGTGGACATGATTTTACCCCTTTTCATTGAACATCTAGAAGAGGGTGATGCTTCATCTCCAAGTTCATTGCGTTTACGAGTATGTCACTTTGTCTCTGCTCAATTACATATTTTGGCCTTATAATTTTGTTTTTTGTTTCTGGTTACTTCACATTTTTAAACAAAGACATTCTTTTTGGCATTCATTTGGTTACAATATTGCAGTTATTAGATGCAATATCTCGTGTTGCGTGCTTGGGTTTTGAAAAATCATATCGTGAGAGTATTGTCTTGATGACAAGAAGCTATCTTGACAAAGTTAAAGCTCTAGGGGCTTCAGAAAACAATACAGTTCCATCAGAAGCAACAACTGAGCGAACAGAAGTATGTGATGAGTTCTGTAAAATATTGATGCTATATGTTTATCTTATGTAGTGTGATTTTGACTTCTTTTCAATACTCCATGCTAACTTTGCCAAACAACATTCTAGACTCTTCCTGCAGGCTTTCTGCTTGTTGCTTCCAACCTTACAAGCACAAAACTCAGGTCTGATTATCGTCATAGGTTACTGTCTCTGTGCTCAGATGTGGGGCTAGTTGCTGAATCTAAAAGTGGGAGGTAAGAGATGTTGTGCTGTTAGTTTCTATCTATCATGTACATTTTGTAAGGAGCTCAAATATCTTTAGGTCTTAGAAATGGCATATATGCTAATTGCTGGATGCAAACAAACTCTTGTTATGCCTGCAGTCTAATCTGCATGCCTGAGTTTATTTGTATGAAAGCAACAATTTATGTATAGTGATTGATCTTAACTCTAATTAATTCTAGACTCTGTCAGAGAGGGAAAACTAATCTTATGAGTGCTACCTCTTGCCTAAAACGATTCTCTAAACTTGTTATATGTAAGTTTGGGTGCAAATCCAGAGGGTATCTTCTTCTCCCATGGTATCTACCTAGGCTGAGGCAAGTTGGAGAAGAGAGGGAAACTACTAATTATTCGATCAACTCTCGCTTAATGAATATAATGGCATACATTGCAAAAGGGCCTTTAATTGAGTTGGTTAGGCTGAGTAGCACTCCTCAGGTCTTGAGTTCGACTCCCAGTGGGAGCAAATTTCAAGCTGTGGTTAAAAAACCCTTCGTCTGTCCCACACCAAAGCATAGGCCTAAGGCCCGGTCCGTCTTCTTAAATAAAATGCCTTGGGGGCGGTCTTACCCCCGCAGGTCGAGAATTTAATGGCAGACTTTTAAACAGGCATAGGGCCCTATTAAGATAGAAACTACCATATGATGTGCATCTACCAATCAGTGAGATCTGCGTGCAACTAATACCAAATCCTGAGACATACCAGTTTAAGCGGAAAACTTGTGAATAACTAATCACTGCCCTCATCTGTTGCCACTGAAGCGCTGCTGTTTTGCCTTGGGGCCACCTTTGCAGTCTAGAGTTTTGCCTGCAGTAATGTGCAGTGCTGCCATTGCACCACACCTTCGTTCTCCACTCCAGAACTGTACTGCCTGGTTTCAGTCACCTTGAAAGTATTTTGGCTGGTGGCATAAAAATGATGAGTAGATTTGGTGTATAAATGATTGTGTTAATTTTGTTACTTCAACTAACGTACTATGATATTTTTCTCAAAAACAACCAACATACTATAATAAAAGTTTCAAGGCAGAGATATAATATTGATTAGACTATTATCTATGTAAGCTTTGTGAATGAGCAATCATGAGTACATGTCTTTGTTCATCTGTGATTTCACATGAATACTTTTCAATGAATATGTTCTTTTTTTCTAGCACACCAAGTTATTGTGGTGATTTTTGCTAGATCTATATATTGGACTAGCAAAACCACAAAGTAGTAAATAAATGCGAATTTGACTTTCCAAAGAAAGTTCTAGTGTTGTCTAGACTCTAATCCAAGACAAGCTTTAAGGACATCCACCTAAGCCTTTGACAACCGAAAGATAGAAAAAGCTGTCTTGTTAGCTTCCAAATGAAGAGCAAACGGTTAATATGCAGATTGAGGAACTAACTCATGTTACTACATGTTATCACCTGGTTCTGTGTGTTGCATGATTTTGGTAACATTTCTTCATTTGTTTTACATGATTTTATGTCTCACGCATATCTATTTGTATGACTCGTAACAAAGTCAGCTGACACATAGTGTGCTCTGATATTAATTTTCATTAATGCAGGAGTGGTGCTGATTTGATGGGTCCGTTACTTCCTGCAGTTGCTGATATATGTTCTGATTTTGATCCAGTGTCCACTGTTGAGCCATCATTATTGAAACTATTCCGAAACCTTTGGTTCTACGTTGTATTGTTTGGGCTAGCTCCACCCATACAGAATAATGAGGCACCTACAAAACCGGTTTCCACTTCATTAGGTACAGCAGAAAGCAGCAGTGCTATAGCCCTTCAAGCTGTAGCTGGACCATACATGTGGAACAGCCAATGGTCTGTAGCAGTGCAACGTATTGCGCAAGGAACACCTCCTCTGGTAAGTTACTCGGAGCTTAGAGCTAGAAACAATTTGTTTTCTATGTTATTAGAAAATTGAACTTTTTTTCCTGGCTCTAGTGAACATAATTTATTCTTTGAACATTGTTTGCTTAAATGTCTATTTAAACACTAGGCAGTGGCCAGCCTCTCCTTTTAACAGCCATTTAGCCTGTTTAATCAACCATTTGTGCTATTAAATAGCCATATTTTCCCAATAATTGGCTAAACAAGGGATGACCGACTGTTTAGTATTTAGGTGAACGCGGGCTTTGAATGAGGGTGGCAGAGGAGTCGTCATTAGTTTCTATGCCCCCTAATTTAAACCTGCATACTTTGTACTTTTACCATTGGCCTTTATGCTCCCTAGTCTTCCTACATTGAGTCATTTTTATGTTCTGTTGAAATTACATCAGGACAAATGTAGCTTGGCCTAAACCAATACTACATTAGTAAAAGGTCTGTTTTATCATATTTTCTGGATAGCAGCATTTAAAAATATCTTCTATTGTTACATGTGTTTACACCATCTATCCAGGTTTCAATTTATCCTCTCTGGCCTTTGCTATGAAACTGAGAAATGAACCTGATCTACCTTTTAAACCAGGCCTGCACCTGGAACTTGGTTTTGAATGTGGTGCAGCCATATTGGCTGCAAGCAGCCAGCATGCTTTCTGATATGCAGTTATGCACCATTTGTCATGGACCATATTTTTTTCAGATAAAAATTTGTTACAGTTGCTTTGGATGGATGAGGGGTCCATCCAATATGAATATTTAAATGCCATTTCGTCTTATTCAGCTTTACTTCAGTCACTTGTCTCGTTCCCTTTCCGAACTTTCAAAGTGTCATCTGCTAACACATAATGATGTTTTCCATAATAATTGATAAGAATTCTTGGATTACCAATTCTTAAGTTTCTCTCCTTTTATTAGAAGTTGGTAATTATGATTAATAATCCATTATTCATCACTTCATGCAAATGCCAGTATTCTTGTTGGGATTAATACAATGTTAACGTTCTTTATGCTTTCCTGATTTCAGGTTGTTAGTTCTGTAAAATGGCTTGAAGATGAGCTAGAGTTAAACACTCTACACAACCCAGGTAGTCGTGGTGGTAATGGTAATGAAAATTCTGCTGTTGGGCAGAGAGCTGCACTTTCTGCTGCTTTGGGAGGTCGAGTTGAGGTAGCAGCAATGAACACTATTTCAGGTCAGTTTTTATCCTCTGATGCGTGCTTATCGGTTCTTTCTTTTTCTGGGAAAAGAACAATATTGCAACTCAACTCAAATACATTGATGTGTAGAATGATGTATATTGCACTGTAGGTCCTTAACTATAATGTTCTGTATAAGGTCTGTAAACTTTAGATTTATAGTCATGCAAATAAATACACACGTGTTCCCTCAGGTTCACATTATTCAATATGCCTAAAGTGTTTTATCTGTTGCATGCTGTTCTTTACAAATGGATTTTGTTGGGGGAACAACTTAAACAGGGAAAACCTAGTATCTTTTGATTGCAAAAAGAAAAGCAAAAGATAACTGTTTATCCATTCATTTCCCTTGTTAGAACTAGATTGTATTGTTGGTATTGACATATTCATGCCAGTCTTTAAGTGGTACATTATGTTGATGTATCCATTAATCCTGTTTACTTTATTTTCAGGGGTAAAAGCTACGTACCTACTTGCAGTTGCTTTCCTGGAGATACTACGTTTTAGTTGCAATGGTGGCATACTCTCGGCTACATCTACATTGAATAGATCAAACAGTGCTTTCAGTTGTGTATTTGAATACCTGCTCACTCCAAATTTGACACCAGCAGTAACTCAGTGTTTGACGGCAGTTGCACATAGAGCTTTTGAAACAGTGCTGTCGTGGCTGGTACACTCCTCACTTGAGCAGTCTGTTGGAACATATTTGGCATGTGTTACAATATCCTGTATCCCATCATTTACTTTGAAACATGTAGGAAACTGGAAATCCTGTTTGCCATTGTGTTTTAAGGGGCTGTTTGGATCACGGCCTCTGAGGCTATGCCTGGCCAGGCAAGTAATCCTGGCCCCTGGGGTGCTGCCTGACCCAGGCAGCTGAACAACGCCGCCTACCAAACATCCCCTAAATATGTACTCTGTTATTTTCTGTTGAATTTAATTTTGTATGTGAAAACAGTATCTATACTAGAGATCGTTGCTGTTGTCTGGATAGTTTTAGTAGGTGCTCATATCAAGGATTCTTATTGAGCTTTAAGTTGTTAGGGAATGTGTTATAGCAAAGGATACATTGTAAATGTTCAATTTGTTACTTTTGTTGATCTGAAATAAAGAAATATGCCTCACAAGTAAATACCTCATCGATGAACAAAGTGTTTTATAAATTGGGCACTGACAACATGCATCGTGTGTTCCATAATTGCAGTCTGTTCTGGATTTTATTTACACAATGAAATTCCATTGTGTTTTGCTTGTTTAACTAGGAGATACTCCATCATCCATTCATCGCCAATGCATTGCATTCGTTTATTGAGATCCATTTTATAGCTATATAAACAGTAACCTGTAGCTGTGCAAATTGATTATATATATGTATATTTTGTTTTGGTGGCCAGGATGATCGCATATCTGACATAGGTGAAGGAGCTGATGTTAGAGAATCGGTTCTTTCTGTTCATGCTTGCTTTCTGATAAAAAGCATGTCCCAGAGAGACGAGCATGTTCGTGATGTGAGTGTTAAGCTTTTAACGCAGCTGAAGGAAAAGTTCCCACAGGTACCCATTCATTTGGTTTGTCATGTTTTGATTTTATTGATTTGAGACACTGATGTGACTTGTGTTCTGAATTGTCAGGTCCTCTGGAACTCTTCATGCTTGGATTTACTTCTTATTTCTGTTCACAATGAGTTGACTTCTGGTCCAGTCAGTGATCCTGCTTGGGTTGCAACTGTACGCTCACTGTATCAAAAGATCGCTAGGGAATGGTTAACAAGTGCTCTTTCATATGCTCCATGTACCACACAAGGCCTTATACAGGTTTAAAGAATAACAATATTATTCAGCCAGACTTTTGTTACAGCAGCGTTGTTCTGAGTTTGTGTGAGGCTGATGTTTTATTTCCTGTTAGTAGATGGTCACTGTCCTGTCAATGTTAAGGTTGCCGATTGCTTGTCTGGTTGAGGTTAAGCTTGCTTATCATGTAGATCCTTCCCCTTTATTAGATTTTCTGTACAGTATTTTTAACTTCATTTGGAACATTTTGTTTTCTTCTTTAATTGTGCTCATTAATCATGATCTGTTGCTGCATTGATTAACTGTTTGATTGTGCATGCATGATAGCGATCTCCTGGATTGTTTTTTCCTCCTGTGTAGCTTTCAATTGTTAATACTACTTTCAGTAATAAAACAAGTGCAAATTCTTGCTATTTGGTAAGGACTTTTTATTGTTTTCTCCTCGAACATATAGGAGAGCTGCATATCATTATACTCCCTCTATCCCATAAAATAAGGCATATATTTTTTTGAAAAAGTCTTTAGAGTGGAACTTTGACCATTAATTCTTTTTAAAATATGACATCAACAAATACAAACTGAGCATCATATTAAAGCAATTTTGAATACAAATTTAAGTATATAACATGCATACACTAAAAATATATGTTTTTTTTTGCTGAATTGTTGGTCAAAGTTTTAAAACGTCGACTTTTCTAAAAACATGCATGCCTCATTTTATGGGATGGAGGGAGTACTAAGAGGAAAATGGGGTGAGAGCCCTTACGAAACCAGACTCACATACTAAGCATTTTATTATTGTTTTGGTGGCAGTTAACAGACATGTTGGAAATAATCCTGTGTCTAGGTTCATAGCCTTTAGTTTAGCTAAATTTCAGCATGGAATAGTAGTAGTAGTAGGCTGTTTATTTGGGTAATATTCTAATTAGGAGGCTAAAAAGGGAAATCAGAAAAAGCTAAGTCATTCCAGTTACCAAAACCATTGTGTTTGTGTTTTCTTGTGTGTGAGTTCCTAGTGATCTGTTAGAGACTATTTGCCTTTTAAGACAGATCATCTTAGCTGGATATGGCATGTCCTGGGAAACTGTTTCCTTTGGATTAGCATTCGTATCAGTGGATATCTATGTTTTTTTTTGCTGACTCAAAATAACTTGCTACATATTTTAGCATTTGCATGTTGTTTGCTGAACATTTTGCAAGAACAATCTCTGAAATTTGTGCTTTGACTTTTGGTTATTGCATATGGGTTTCACATTCCATTCCAATACTGAATGAGAATAAGTCATCTTGTTATCTAATCAACAGAGTGTCTCTAATAACATGTATTGTGGGATAAAAGAACATTGTCTGTATTACTGCCAGAAAATAAGGAAGATAACCTTTTACTAGTGGCATCAGATTACTTAAGTGGTGCATCACTTCACTAGCTTATTATCCCATTTTTTTTATTACCAAAAGCTGCTTTTTGTCGGCATCTGTTGTGTCAAATGATATGCACATCTTAATGTATAGTGAATAGAAATGGTTGGAGAAGAAACTGCCTGATAGTTTTTGCGTTCTATATTTTCCGTGAGGAATTACCGCACGTTCAAATCAGCCTTCTTTTAAACGTCTATAGCTCAAACTTATGCCACATGCATCATCATGCTGGCATAAGAAGTTCATACTTGTAATTTGTCCTTTTTGTTTTTGATCCAATGCCTGGTATATCTATTGAAGAGGGTTTTGATTGCATTTTTAGGAAAATTTTTGCAAGCCAAGTGGAGTACAAAGAACACAACATACAGCAGATGTTGTTTCACTTTTATCTGAGATACGTATTTGTAGTGGAAAGAATGATTGGAACGGTATTAGGACGGCCAATGTTCCTGCAGTTATGGACTCAGCAGCAGCAGCATCGGGAGCCAAAAAAGAAGCACCTGACTTCACTTTGGAAGTACTCTCTACTGCAGTAGTGAGTGCAACTGTGAAGTGCAATCATGCTGGTGAGATTGCTGGTATGAGAAGGCTGTTTAGTACTATGGGAGGCATAAACATGGGCATGTCTCCTCCTGGGACACAATCTTTGCACCCCCATCAGTCATTTGATGAAGTTTTTGTCTCCAAGTTTGTCAGTCTTCTTCAGAACTTTGTTGTTGCAGCTGAGAAACAACCAATAGATAATTCACAATTTCGTGAAACATGTTCTCAAGCTACAGCATTACTTCTTGATCATATGGTAAGATCATTTGCACATGGCTGCCTGTTGTTTCCTTAATTCTGGATTAATTCTACTTTCCTATATTGTAACATGTAGGTGTCTGATTCTAGAGCAAACCTGGAAGGGTTTTCTCAGCTTATACGGCTTCTATGTTGGTGTCCTGCTTATATTTCTACCCCTGATGCAATGGAAACTGGAATCTACATCTGGACATGGCTAGTATCGGCTGCGCCTTCTTTAGGTCCTCTTGTGCTTGCGGAACTTGTTGATGCATGGCTGTGGACCATAGATACAAAGCGTGGATTGTTTGCATCAGATATGAATTACTGTGGCCCAGATGCAAAATTGAGGCCGCATCTTATCGCTGGTGAGCCTGAGGCACCACCAGAAAAGGACCCAGTAGAAGCAATAATAGCCCATAGACTCTGGCTTGGCTTCTTCATTGATCGGTTTGAGGTTATAATCTCATCTTTTCTTCATTTATGTTATGAATTGTTAATGTTTTTATGGCTAAAACTATGGTACCAGTGTGCACACAACATATCTTCAATTGTTGTTTGCATAACAGAATAACAGATGTTCAACCTTGCCTTATTTTTTTTCCTTTTTTTCTGTATTATCTGAGCATATTCGATCTGTGGTTGCATACTAGTTTGGAGCGTGGAAGGTTATTGAACTGAAGGAAATGAATAGGGCATTGTGATCTATACAATACTGCTTCTCTTAGGCTTGTTTCATGATCTTTTGGAGTATGAGATCAAGGAGTGTGCGAAAGGGCCTCTAGCTGAATTGGTTAGGTGGTCTGAGTAGCACTCCTTAGGTCCTGAGTTCGACTTCCTGTGGGAGCGAATTTCAGGTTGTGGTTAAAAAAATCCCATCGTCTGTCCCACGCCAAACCACAGGTCTAAGGTTCGGCCCCGGTCACGGTCGTTCTCACATGGGCTTCGATGTCGCTGTGTATGGGTGGGGCAGGGGTTCGGAGGTTTTCTCGACCTGTGTGAGAAGATTTTCTTCTTAATACAATACTCGGGGGCTGTCTTACCCCCGCAGGTCGAGTTTATGGGATTAAGGAGTGTCATAAGCGAAAAGGAAAGCAAATAATATAACAAAGTTCTTCCTGATTTGTCCATGGCTTGTCTTTCTTTTTTCCAATCACTTGTTCAAAAGTTGTTTTATTGTCTAAATTCTAGAACTTCTGTCTCTGTGTGTCTGAATTTTTCTATTCTGTGCATACAGGTTCAACCTCACCCTGTGATATATTATAAATAAGTTCATAATAAATTGACTAAATTCAGCTTAATAGCCAATTAATGCTTCAAAAGGAATTCTTACAGTGTATGAGATGCAAAGAAGAGTTTATTTAACTCAGGGAGCAAAGTAGGGGTACTTCTAGGTCAAATAAGTTCATAATAAGGAAGAGTTTATTTAATCTTGGATGTGTAGTGGCTTGCACATCGGTTGCATTCTAGTTCACATTTTGGCAACTGATTCTGTTACTAGAATAGTTAATTCCACAGCCTCATAGAAGTGCCATTCTGGCAGGTGGTTCGGCATGACAGCATTGAACAACTTCTACTTCTAGGTCGAATGTTACAAGGAACAATGAAGTCTCCAGCTCATTTTTCTCACCATCCTGCTGCTACTGGCACTTTCTTTACTGCGATGCTCCTTGGATTGAAGTTTTGCTCATGCCAGTCTCAATCTAACTTGCAGAAGTGTAATATGGGGCTTCAGTTGTTAGAGGACAGGGTATACCGGTAAAATTTACTTCACTCCATTGCTTCTGTGTTCTTATATAATTACGTGTATTAGGTTCATGAAGGACAGACTTGACACAGTGGTGAGAAGCCTTTCCACTGAGCCAAAGATTCTAGGTTCGACACAACCTCTCTGCAAAATGCAGGGTTAAGGGTTGCCTCAGTTATTCTTTCCCTAGACCCCACCAATGATTTCAAGTCGGGCGACTTGCTAGTCGATACACCTGGGCGACCAGGCGACTAATCGCGATTAGGACGACGACTAGGTCGACTAATCGGGTCCTAGTCGACCTGGTCGTCCCTACAGCGCTCCTGCATATTTGCAGGACCTATGTATATAATATTGATATATATAGCAATATAGCATATAGAAGGCAACACCAAACATAAGTACATAACAAATATGAATACTGGAACTGGACAATTCAGATTTCAGAACATGAACATCAGTCACTAACTCAATTATATATAGCAATATAGCATATAGGAAGCAATATCAATTACCAAACATAGCAAATATGAATACTGGAAGACAGAATTCAGATTGCAGGTTTCAGAACATGAACAATTGAACATCAGTTACTACTCAGTAGTCACTAACTCACTAATTCATATGATGCAGAGTTGCAGACTTACTAGTTACTACATAAATGCCAAGTACAGACTTACTATTGACCTAAACTAGGAGTCCAGGGCAACTAATCGCCCCCACCCAAATTGGACGACTAATCGTATTTAGTCGATGACTAATCGGACGACCGGACGATTAGTCGAGCAGATCGGGTCGGCCTCCCTAGTCGTGCTAACAGAACCGACTAGCCCGACTAATCGCGACTAATCGCGATTAGTCGGACGACTTGAAATCACTGGACCCTACTCATGTGGGAACCACATGTGGGAGCCACCAACACTAGGCCTGACCTTTTTAAAATCAATGTTTCATCATATGCATGCTACAATGTTTCATACATCGCTTTCTATGTCTCATCTGTAAAATCCTGATATTTTGAATCATAAGGTAGAACAAAATGAAGAGCTCAAAGTTGTATAGAAAATCTTGAATTACAATGATAGGAAAAAACATTTTTTCTCGAACACGCAGGAGAGCTTCATATCATTATATCAAGAAGATAACAGGGTCCAAAATAGACCAAAAGAAACAAATTTTGCAAGAGATTAATTGCAAAACTCATAGTTAACTAATGAACTTTGAGTGTGATTTCTTAGTAATTTGGTGGTTTGGTCAAAACTCAAAAGGGATACCTATGTAATATTACCAATCACCAACAACACCAATTCATCAAATGCTTGCCTTGAATCTGCCCAAATGGTTTTTTTTTCTCGAACACGCAGGAGATCTGCGTATCATTCCATTAATAGGTAGAAGAAGGTACAACACATAACAACACAACACACACGACACACACATGACACGACACACACATGACACAACACGATACAAGACGCAACACAACAACCGCACACAATCACTCAGAACAAGACACTAGACTATCCCCCTGGGTCGAAGCATAAACATAAGAGTTGAAAGCAGGTTCAACCCTCTCGCCCCGGCACTACACCACATCCTGAGCTCATCGCCAGCGAGGGTGAGAGCACTCGCCAGACACGGCGACCTCCCATTGAACACACAGTCGTTGCGATGACGCCAAAGGCTCCAAGCGCCAAAAATAACTAGAGAATTGAAGCCCGATTGAAGATCACAGGGAATCTTCTCCACAGCCCTGCTCCACCAGTCATCAAGGCTGCAAACAACATTATCTGGTGAAAGATTAGGCAACCCAGACCTGCTCAACAAGGAATACCAGAACTGTCGTGCAAAGACGCAAGAGATGAGAAGATGCTGTATTGTTTCCTCTTCTTGGTCGCAAAGGGGGCACACACTAGGGTGGGGTAGCCCTCTTCTAGCAAGACGGTCTGCGGTCCAACATCTGTTGTGCATGACAAGCCAAAGGAAGAAACTGCACTTTGAAGGTGCCCAAGATTCCCAAACGCACTTTGAAGTCGGCTTATGATATGTTATTTCTAGGTTCCACTTCTTTTGGTGCCCAAATGGTTTTTAAGGCTGTTGATAAAAGGAGGAGGGGTTTACTTTAGAAAGGGCAAGAACATGCAAATGGAGGAAATTGTCTAGTCTCATGGGCCAAGGTGCAAAGACCTTACATGTTTGGCGACCTTGGTGTTCATGGTTTGGAAGATGAGTTGAGCCCTGCACATCTGCTGGTTATGGTCTATGGAAACTGATCCCTCAAAACCGTGGATTAGACTTCCTGTCTATATTCTTAAACAAGCCCAAGCATTCTTTCAAATGTTCGTAACGGTAAATGTTGGGAATGGTGTTTCATCCAAATTCTAGACAGACAATTGGTTACAAGGAATAAATGTGGCTGACCATGCTCCACATTTGCTCTTGGCAGTCCCGAAGAGAGCAATTATGAGAAGTGAGCCAGTTCCTGTCAGCCAGAGTAGGTAGTTAATGTGTTTTTTCTCATGAACTGTTTTGTCTATTCCAAGTTCTGGCCACCATGAGTTGGCCCTTCAGTTTCAGGGGTTCAGGTCTTTAGGACCTAAGTCCATTTGAGACTTTGTAATTGTTTCTCTCTTCTTATTATAATGAAATCAGCTCTCATGCGTTTTCGAGAAAAAAGCCAGGCATTATCCAACAGAGACTGGGTGGCAGATATCAAGGGGGCTCTAACAGTTCAGGTTTTGATAGAATTTCTCAAAAGCTGGGAGCTTGTTGAGGGTGTAGTTTCGCATCCTGATGTCCCAGATCGTTTTTCTTGGAAGTTTTCATCTTCGGATCAGTATAGCAGAAAATCTGCCTACAATACTATGTTTATCTGCTCCATCAAATTCCCAGCTTGGAGGAGGATTTGGAAAACTTGGGCCCTTGCAAACTGCAAGGTCTTCATTTGGTTGGCCATTAATAATCGATGTTGGACTTCGAATCGATTGGCCAAACGTGGGCTACCACATCAGGCCGCTTGCCCCCTTTTTGTGATCAAGATATGGAAACCATCAACCACATTCTTGTCTCCTGTGTGTTTGCTAGGGAGGTCTGGATTTTATTGCTTAGTGGAGTCACCCCGGCAGTTAGACCTCCCAGGATTGATAGTCGTTTTAACTCTTGGTGGTGTCGAGCTTTTGCTGCCTTCCCCAAGGAAGAGAGGAAGGGATTTAATTCCTTAGTGGTTCTAGTTGCCTGGGAGCCTCTAGAAAAACATAGGAATGCATGTGTTTTTCAGGGTACAAGGCCTGCTGTCCAAAGTGTTGTGCTAGATGTTATAGCTGAAGGTCGGCTTTCGAGTCTAGCTGGGGCTGCTGTCCTTCAGGATTTGGTCCTTAGGACTGAACCTCCTATGGCCGTGAATGGGGCTGGTAGTGTGTAAGTGTGGGTTGTAACCCACACCCCCCGGGTGTATAATCTTTTTTGGGGGAACTTTTTCCTTCTTAATGAAATGATACACAACTCTCGTGCGTGGTTCGAGGGAAAAACTGCTAGTTGACAAGTTAACAAAACCTTAAATGGTATCCATTTTAATTTAGACACCCAATTGAAACAAAACACTTTTGTCTTGTGTTTCATTTCCGTATGAGTGGTTGGTTGGGTGTTCCAAGCCTATCACAACCCCTCCCTCTTTCTGGGAAGGGATTCTTTCTCCATCTAGGTTTGGGCCCGGCAATGTTTAAACAACACAAGTGGAGTAATGTTTATTTCCTTCCTTTACCCCGATGGAGTAATTATGCTTCAACTATCTCTTACTGTTATGGTGGCGACTAGGGCTGAAGGAGCGCAAGGGGGTCGGCTGGGGGCCTTGCCCGCGGCCTTGCAAGAGGGAAGAATTTTCCTTCTTAATTTTTGCCTGCTTACAATTGATATATTTTTTTCGAAAGCGCAGGAGAACTGCGCATCATTTTAATTAGAGAAGAAAAAAGGTCCAAAATGGACCAAGGTACAAAGCCCTAAGCAGGCTTACCAAAAACAAAAAAACACAAAACACACACCACTCCCTAAACCCTGTGAAGGTTACGCGCAAGCTCTAAGCCAAAGCTCTGAAGATGCTTGGCACCAGCCGTAATCCAACACCGATCTCATCAAGGAAGACGCATCTGATAGAGCTTAGCGAAGGGGTCTCCCCATCAAAGACAGCTTTGTTGCGGTGGATCCATAAACACCAGGCCCCTAAGATAATGATGCTGTTCATGCCCTTTCTCTTGCTTTTATGAATCTTCTTACTTGTTTTTCGCCACCAATCAGCAAAGGAGATCTCATCTCCAGATGGAGAGAGATTACCAATATTCAATCCAAACAGAATGGAATGCCAGAACTGTCTTGCAAAGACACATGTACACAAAATATGTTGTATGGTTTCCTGCTCTTGATCACAGAGTAGGCAAGACACTGGGTGGTCCAGACCTCTCTTCTCCAATCTATCTGAAGTCCAACATTTGTTCCGAATGGCCAGCCATAAGAAAAACTTGCACTTAGGGGGAGCCCAAGATTTCCAAAGCCTCTTCCAAGGTTCAAACGTAATAGCTCCCATAAATAAAGCCCTGTAACAAGACCTAGAAGAAAACTGACCAGAGGAAGTATGCAGCCAGGTGTGAATATCCGCCTCCTGAGTTAACACAATAGTGCTAACAGCATCCCAAATCAGCAAAAATTGTTGGATCCCCATCCAGGAAAGAGGTGTCAAGATGTCACTGATCCATTGCTGTCCTCCAAGAGCCTGGGCCACTGTTCTAGTGGAGACAATAATTTTATCAACCTTGGAAATGACATCAGGAGCAAAATCATTGATGCAGCCGCCATTTATCCATCTATCAGTCCAAAATAAAGTGTTGTTTCCGTTGCCCACCGCAGTAATAACCGAAGCATGAAAGAACTTCCTGACCTGTAACGGCACAGGCAGCATAAGCCCATGCCAGGGCCTGTTTGAATCTGTTTTCTCCAGCCACAGCCATTTAGCTTGCAGAGCCCAGCTCTGATAATACAAATTTGGGACCCCAAGCCCACCAAATAGAAGCGGCCTTGTAACGACATCCCAAGAGACTAAACAATTACCTCCATTCACGTCCTTTCTGCCTCTCCATAAGAACCCTCTGCGAATCTTATCAATCGATTTGATCACCCACTTGGGAATACTCATGGCAATGAGGAGATAAATAGGGATGGCAGAGAGAACAAAACGCACCAACGTCGTCCTGCCAGCGAGATTAAGTAGCCGAGCCTTCCAATTGGGGAGTCTATCTGCTATCTTCTCAACCCAGTCCATAAGATCTGCCTTTCTGAGCTTTCTATCTGATATTGGAAGACCCAAATATATACAGGGGAAGGACGCCGAGCTGCAAAGAAGAAGGTTGCAACCCTGCTGCACAGCCTGGTCGCTACATTTAATTGGGATGGCGCAGCTCTTGTTCATATTACACACCAGACCAGACGCTGAACCAAAGCAGTCCAATATTACCTTAACACAATTCAGATCTTCCACTATAGGTTTAACAAACAGAACCACATCGGCAGCATAAATAGAAATTCTGTTTCGGACATTCCCTTCCAGAAGGTTATGGAGCAGCCCCCTATCTTCTGCTAGCAGAAACATACTACTAAGGACGTCCATTATTAGCACAAATAGCATTGGGGAAAGGGGATCACCTTGGCGAAGCCCTCTCCGATGCCTAATAGGAATACCAGGAGACCCATTCAGCAGCACCTGAGTGGAAGATGAAGCCAACAGATTCGAAATCAAATTTCGCCAAATATTTCCAAATCCAAGGTGAGAAAGCACCTCAATGAGAAAAGCCCAAGAAACAGAGTCAAAAGCCTTGGAGATGTCCAATTTTAAAAATAAACTTGAGACTCTTTTTTTGTGGAGAGATTTAATAGCGTGTTGCACCATCATGAAATTATCATGAATCGATCTTCCTTTCACAAAAGCACTTTGGTTAGCAGCCACTAACTTCTGAAGGTGAGGGCCGAGCCTATTAGCAAGCAACTTGGTAACCAATTTAGCGAAACTGTGAATTAGGCTAATAGGCCGAAAATCCCTGGCTGACAAGGCCTCCGTTTTTTTGGGGATAAGCACAATATATGCAGAATTCAGCAGCCCCAAACTGTGAGCATTTCCAAAACGAAGATAGTAGGTTCTATCTTTTATAGAGATGAGATGACTGACTTGACCCCTAAGGAAATATCCTAACTAAATCAATCTAACTTATCTCGTTTCTTATCCTAACTAACCAAATCAATCTAACTTATCTTTTTCTTTATCCTAACCAAACCTATCTCTTTCCTAACAAACCAAACCAATCTAATCTGTATGGCACTGTTCACAAGGCACTATTCACTGTTCGCAAACTACTGTTTATGCGCTAAAGTGTCACATGGGCCCCTGGGCCAACTCCACTTGCCATAACACTACACTCCTCCAAGACATCATCCTCGAGCTGTGCTGGTGGTCATGGCTGCAGATGTCAATGTTCCCATGGAGACGCGAGGCTTAGAAGGACACCATCCAGACGACAGAGTTGCATGTGGACAACCACTTGGATCCCATGGTGTAGTGCGCACCGCACAGGGAAGAGAGGAGGGATTTCGATGGAGAACGACAAGGAGGGGCGTGCCTCTCCGATTGTAACCGTTGTAGACTATTGGTTCGTCGCCCATGAGGGGTCAATATGCCCACCGCCCGTAGTAGCATGCCCAAGATTCTCGACGCGGCGAATGAGATTGAGGTCCTCCGTGCAGCGAAGCACAACTTGGAGGAGCTGCGAAGGGGTATGGTGTTGAATCAACTGCATATCTCGCATCTCCCGCACCCGCCAATGTGCTAGGAGGCCATGCGTAGCAGCTTGCAGCCGCACCGCCGCCGATGCCTGGAGATGACGCATCTTTCGTGCTTGCAGCCTTGCAAGCTCCATCATCTCAATCTACTGCAAGGTTGCTACTACTACAGATAGCTGGTCTGTAGGGGTGACATGCCGCCACCGTTGAAGATGGTGCGCTGCTCATGCCGCATGAAGGACTAACAGCGGCAAAAGTTGTGCCATCGGCATGAAGCATGCGATGGAAGTTGGGATAGAGCTGCAACAGAAGCTAAGCATGAAGACAGTCGTCGTCCCATAGCCAGACAGGATGTAATGGAACCCTAGCAGCATGATGGTGGCTAGCGCTGGTGGCAGCTGCACCACTAGGGCCACCAGGATGGACGACATGGCTGCCATCGACTTTGCTAGGTCCTTCACCATGGCGTCAGCCAGCGGGGCGGATGGAGCCAGCTGGTGCTTGTCGCCGTCGTTGTAACCTGACATCTTCGATACCGGATGTTATGGCGGTGGCTAGGGTTGAGGGAACACAAGGGGCTCACGGCCGGGCAGCAAGGAAGGGCGTTCCTTTTTAGTTCTTGCTTGATTACAATTGATATAAGTTCTCTCTTTTATAGAGATGATTGACTTGACCCCTAAGAAAATATCCTAACTAAATCAATCTAACTTATCTCTTTCCTTATCCTAACTAACTAAATCAATCTAACTTATCTCTTTCCTAAGAGCATCTCCAACAATGTGCCCTATAAAAGTGCCATTAAAATTTAAAATAGACATATTTTATAGAATTTAGGGCACCAACAAAAAATTAAGCTCCATCAGTAAAGCCCCAAATCAAGTGATTAATCGAAATCTGTTAATCTACTCCGTTTGTTTGGAAAGGAAAGTTTTGTGAAGCGTCTGTTAATTTAAATCTAGATATGGGGCAGCCCAATAAGGTGCAGTATATTTGTGGCACTTCAGGAGGTGACCTATATTTTTTGTAAAATAGGCACCATTGGAGCTGTTTTTTTTGTAGCTTGAGCCCTATAATTTAATTTGGGACACTGAGATAAGTCACTGTTGGAGATGCTCTTAAATAAAACCAATCTAATCTGTCCAGCACTATTCACAAGGCACTGCTTACTGGGCGTAAGATACTGTTTACGCGCTACAGTGCCACATGGGCCCCTGGGCGGGCTCCATTTGGCATAACGATTACTGTCAAGTAGAGTATGTAATTGTTTCTTATTTTTCATGCTTGTTTCGGATGCAAGCTTGCATCTTCTTTGCTGTCTTTTGCTTTGCTGATATACTTTTTTGTCCTGTCTTTTCAGTGCTGCTTTGGGATGGTTTTCTTATGCGCCTGAGTGGTATGAATCTCCAAACAAAACTTATGCTCAGAGAGAAGCTCAATCTGTGTCAGTATTTGTTCATTTTCTACAAAATGAGCGCACCAGTGGTCCTGTCGATTCGGTTTCAAAGTTACAGGGACGTGAAGGTGAACCTAGCATGGTATGACTGAATAACACTTTTGGTTTCCATTTATTTCTCTGATCTCATCCTCGATTCAGAGAAATGTCTCTTCTCTCACCCATCTATAAATATTTTAAAATTATAAATCTTTCTCTCTGCCAATTTCTTTTTTCTTTGGTTGCAGGCAGATCACATTCATCCTGTTTGGGGCTGTGTTGACAACTACACAAATGCAAGGGAAAAGCGTAAACAGTTACTTCTGACACTTTCTCAGAATGAGGCAGACAGACTTGAAGTCTGGGCACAACCAATACATACAAAGTAACTACCCTACTTTGAGTTGTCAATCTTTTGTTTCTTTTGGGTCGTATTGGGAAAGGGCCTCTAGCTGAATTGGTTAGGTGGTTCGTCTGTCCCACGCCAAAGCACAGGTCTAAAGCCCGGCCACGGTCGTTCTCACATGGGCTATGATGGCGCTGTGTATGGGTGGGACAGAGGTTCGAGGGTTTTCTCGACCTACGTGAGAAAGTCCTCTTAATATTCGTGGGGGCTGTCATTCCCCCAGCAGGTCGAGTTTTTTTTCTTTGGGTCGTATTGAGTTTGAGTTAACATGCATCTCATGTTATCTGTGTCCAGAGATACAACGACTTTTCGCGGTAAAATCAGCTCGGATAAATGGATTGATCATGTCAGAACTGCTTTTGCTGTTGATCCTCGAATTGCTCTTTCTATGCCTTTGAGGTTTCCAACGAATGCTACAATGCAATCTGAGATTACTCAGTTGGTACAGGTATGGTTCTTTTCTGTGGCTACTAACTTTTTCAGATATTATAATTTCTTCTAGATTTTTTTCTATCTTCACAAGCAATAGATCACTTGTTGGTACAAGTATAGTTGCTTCCTATAGCTGCTATCTTTTCAGATATTATAATTGCTACTAGGTTTCTTTTTTGTTTTCTTCACATGCAAGGTCTGTTTCATAATATCTTTGCTTTGCATCTTGTTCCGTCAGTATGTGTAAAGATTTGTAGTCCTGCAGGAATATACTAGTGAATTTAGGCTCCACCCATGTTGATTGAGTAATGTACTTGGTTTCTGAGTTTAGTGACTTATTATGCGTATTTGACATCTTTCTAATTTCTGCTTCGTTTCATTGATAAGCTGGCTGATGTTCACATTCCTTTTCTTTTATAGACACGATTACTGGAGCTTCGTACAATTCCTGAAGCATTACCCTTTTTCATTACTCCAAAAGCAGTAGATGAAAATTCAGTGCTGTTACAGCAACTACCACACTGGGCTCCATGTTCTGTTACACAGGCATTGGAGTTTCTTACTCCTCCTTATAAAGGACATCCACGTGTTATGGCCTATGTCCTTCGTGTCTTGGAGACTTACCCCCCTGAGACTGTTACCTTTTTTATGCCACAATTGGTACAATCTCTCAGATATGATGAAGGGGTGAGAATTCTTTCAGTGATATGCATGTTTCTGTCATCAATGTACACAAAGGACAACTTCAGTCTACATCTTTTGCTTTATCATTGCTCATAGAAGCCATATTATTTTCTTAAATAATCTATTACTTGTATCTTATTTCTTATGCCTTTTAACTCAATCAGAAACTGGTTGAAGGGTACTTGCTTGGAGCTACTCGAAGAAGTAATATATTTGCTCATATCTTGATATGGCATCTGCAGGTGAAATTTATTTATATTCTACCATTTCCTCTCTTTTCCCCATTTTAAAAAGATATTTTATGATTATGTAAGTTATTTATTATGTAAAATTCTTTCATCGAGTTTTTTGGTCCGTAACTTGAAATGCAGGGAGAATATGTTGATGAATCTGAGAAAGATGCAGCTGCTCTGAAGGTATTATCTTTTGTTTTTTTTTTCTGTAGATGGATTTTCCATTCCTTCCTTTTCATATCAAAATATGCATTAGCAAAAGAAGTACTGTTTTTCTCCATTGTGCTTCTTTTCTTAACTTCATTGATAAAGTTTGAGCCATAATAATCCTTGAGTATCATTGCCTTCTTGGTGATAGTAACCAATACCTAACCAGTAACCAGTCAAAGGTTATTTGACCCTAAATAAATTAATTACATCATCCTTGAAATTTCCACTGCCTGTGAAGGCCCATAAATAATGGGTTTGAGCAATTAAATGATGCAATGTTATTATGCATACATAGTAGAGATATAAACATGGAGTGGATAATTTAATTTAGTGGGTGAAATTTGCAATGGCGTTTTTTTTATTAATCATGCATACTTATATGTACTCCCTCTGTTCCAAACTATAAGGTGTTTTGGCTTTCATAGATATACTAGGACCTTAAACCCTTTCTTCTTAATTTAATGACACAGTTGACAGTTCTCCTCCGTTTTTTGCGAAAAAATATATATACTAGGCATAGTGTACATCTATGTACATAGCAAAAACTACTCCCTTCATCCTTAAATAAATCAATTCCTAGAATCCATGCAAGTCAAACTGTCTTATGTTTGTAGTTTTGTTTTCATGTTTAAAGGTTACAAGTATCAATGCAGATTTGGCCTCCTCGGGTGCGAGCGTCCTCATTAGCTAAATTATTGTGCTATAATGTTTGAAAAGATCATCACAAAAATCATGTGTGTAGTGTGCATAAAGTTAAGTATGGTTACAAAAATTCAGTTTCAAATTCATTCTAGATGTCAAGAAACAAAATAGACAGGCAGTCAACCTGGCACGGTTCATCATGTGCTGAAATGACACTTGTGTTTTCTGAATCTGAAGAATTTTAAACTGCATTGTTGTGGCTCAACTTAGCTTTAGGTGTATACGTACATGTTTTGTGTTGACTTTTTGATACGTTGTAACATGATATTTTAGCTGAAGAGGATGTCAGGACCCCAGGAGGCCAAAGTATTGGTGTCACAAATATTATTCATGTTTCATTATTTTTTTCCAGGGCAGTGCATTCCAGTCCTTGCTCCCAGCTGTTAAGGACAAAATTATAGAGAGTTTTACTCCAGAGGCTCGTGACATGTTTGAAAGAGAATTTGATTTCTTTGACAAAGTCACATCTATTTCTGGTGTTCTTTTCCCTCTCCCCAAGGACGAGCGGAGAGCGGGTATAAGAAGGTAATTCTAGAGTTATTGCAATGTTTCAAAAAGAAAAGATTTGAGAACTTCTATTATAATTTTCACGCAGGGAACTGGAGAAGATTTCTATTCCAGGTGATGACCTCTACCTACCTACTGCAACAAACAAGCTAGTACGGGGTATACAGTTGGACAGCGGTATTCCTCTCCAGTCTGCTGCAAAAGTTCCAATAATGATTACTTTTAACGTTGTTGACCGTGACGGGGACCCAAATGATGTAAAACCACAGGCTTGTATTTTTAAGGTAAATTATAATTTCCTTTGCAGTTAGCATGCACAAACAACCTTTACTTCTTGAGATCTTTTAATCATGTATGAATCATGATATGGCTAATGGATTGGTTGGGACTAGCGGAAAGAGGGAGTGTGTTCACCCTCGTTAGAGGCTCTGAACAGTTATTAGGTGGAACATGGTTTATGTTATGCTAGATTAACTCTTTGACAAAGCCCTTGATATAGGGTTGGCACCTAAAAATCCAATCTAACAAACTCACTGTCTCATTGACAAACTGAACTAACTTATCCCTCAAGCAATGATCCTAACCAACAAGATCCTGCTGTTGTTGTGGGAGCTGGGCCGACATTTTCTCTTGTGGCCCACAAAAGTATCTACAACACCTCATTTCACCTTCCTGTCTTCAAGAGCGTGCTCTTAAGTTCCGATATTATTAATTATACTATTAAATAACTATAGAGTTACCAACTTTGCAGTTTACTAGAAAAAATACTGACACGTTTGACTATATGAAAGCACCAAACGTTAAGCCTATAAGGAAAGTATTGTGCATTCATGATTTCACCCTATCCAAATTTCAGTGTAGCAGTCCTATTTCTTCATTTGGTTAGATTAGTGGTAACTCACCCACTGTGCTGAATACTAGCTGGCTTTTTTGATATGACAGGTTGGTGATGACTGTAGACAAGATGTGCTGGCGCTGCAAGTGATTGCTCTATTAAGGGATGTATTTCAAGCTGTCGGATTAAACCTGTATCTTTTTCCATATGGTGTTTTGCCTACTGGACCAGGCCGAGGCATAATTGAGGTGAATATGTCTTTGCAACTTTTTTTAACCTGTATGGCCTATGGAATCACCAAGCAATAATCATGTGTGTAATTGCCTTTTGTTTCCACTCAAATGTGAGGTGTGCACTTGCAAATCTTGAAAATTTGGCGCAAGGGCCCATGAGATGAAAGTTTTAGTAACTTCGAGCAGAAAAGTTCCCTTCAAGTATTAACTAAATTGATAAGTAAACTATACTACATGATACTTTTTCTGTAATGACATTAAAAAAACTTAACCATGTGGAGAAGACCTTCTTTAGGGCAGTACTCACATGACTTGTGAGGACCTGGGTTTAAGCCCAGGTGGGCAGCCTCTCAGCTGGAGGCTCTACCAACCAAACCAAGCTATAAATTACTCCTCAACAATAACATTTATATTTCATTAAAAATACAAAGTTTCGAGCATTACTTGATCTCTGAGGTTCGAGCTTTTTTTTCAATATCATCTTGTGTGATCAACAAGAAGAAACTATCGAGCACCTTAGCACCTACTAGCCACTTGCATTTTTGCTAGGCAATTTCGGTTTGAGCTTCTGCGGTCAGTGGGGCTCCAATCTCTTGCGCCTCAGTAGGGGGACTCCTTTGAAGATTGGTGGAGGACTCGAGCTCTCAGCTTGAGGGGCTGTACCAGAAGGGTTTCAGTTCTTAGTTATTCTTGGTGCTTGGGTGATTTGGAAACATAGGAATAGATGTGTTTTTGATTGGTAGTGCCCCAAATGTTCAAGTGACTTTCCTAAATGCTAGGGATGAGGCTCTGGGTTGGCGCTAAGGGCTTATCCTTGTTCCAGACATTTCATCCATGTTAGGAGGTGGTATTGTGGTTGGCTGTTGTGACTTGTGAGTGTGTTGGTCTGTTGTTTCTCTCAGGGTTCTTTTTCCCTGTTTTTCCCTCTATTTAATTTAATGATACACAACTCTCTTGCGTGTTCGAGAAAAAAATATTGTTCTACGATTGAGATCTATGTTAGAATGCCAAATGTACTGATTTTATTTTTTGTTGTGGTCGAGCTCAGTACTTCGTAAGTATTAGTTTTTATAGTCCTCGAAGATTTATTGCACTATTTCTCAATGTTTTTGCTTTAGCTGTGTTAAGCTAATAGAGTTCCTATTTGCATCTCTAATATTTTTTCTCTCGTATACACACAAGACCTGCATACCATTGCATCTCTAGTAATTCATTATGTGCTAGCGTGCGTTGTTTTTGTTGATATGTTAGAATATTCCTTTTATACCTAATGGTATTGGCTAGTTTCTTGGTTTCCACTATTAATCCTAGGTGGCTGCAGGTGGTCCCAGATACTCGAAGTAGAAATCAAATGGGTGAAACAACTGATGGTGGTTTATTAGAGATATTTCAGCAAGATTATGGTCCTGTAGGTTCACCTTCTTTTGAAACTGCTCGAGAAATGTTTATGATCAGTAGTGCTGGATATGCTGTTGCTAGCTTACTCCTTCAACCGAAGGATCGGCATAATGGCAATCTTCTCTTTGATAGGTATGGCACACTATTTTTTAAAAAAAATATGAATGATTGAATATAGAATATGCAACTTAACCATCACCTTGTTTATGCAGCCATGGGAGATTAGTTCACATTGATTTTGGTTTTATTTTGGAGATTTCACCTGGAGGTAACATGGGGTTTGAGAGTGCACATTTCAAGCTAAGCCACGAGATGACTCAATTGCTGGATCCATCTGGAACTATGAAGAGTGATACATGGAACCAATTTCTCAGGTAGGCATAAATTACACACTTAATGAACTAGAGTTGCTGGTATGCTTTTGCCACCATTTAGTTTTAGTATCAGATGCGTGAGAGCACGGCAGGGGAGCTAGAGGAAATGTTAGGGAAAGTAAAGGATTGGTAAACTTTTTTTGTTACGAAAAATTATTTTCATCATAGCCTTCATAGTTAACTTAGTGGGTGTTTGAATGCACTAGAGCTAATAGTTAGCTACTAAAATTAGCTGAAGACATCCAAACAGTTTAGCTAATAGTTCAGCTATTAGCTACTTTTAGCAAATTTTAGGTACTAGTTAGCTAGCTAATTCACTAGCAATTTTTTAGCCAACTAACTACTAGCTCTAGTGTATTCAAACGCTTCCTTACTGTCACGGACTCACGGTGGAAAAATCTTGTTATGAAAATGATGTGTGTGTTTGTGATATGTACAGTAGTTCTGATTTGAGTATTTCGCTTTCAGGTTGTGTGTCAAAGGATACCTAGCAGCAAGGAGGCATATGAATGGGATTTTAAGTACAGTCAACCTAATGGTGGACAGTGGCCTTCCTTGCTTTAGCAGGGGAGATCCTATCAATAATCTTCGGAAGCGGTTTCATCCAGAGATGAATGAACGTGAGGCCGCTAACTTCATGGTACGAACATGTGCTGATGCTTACAACAAGTGGACTACCGCAGGGTATGACTTGATTCAGTACTTGCAGCAGGGTATTGAGAAATAGTTTGTTTCTCGTTTTTTAAGTGGCGTTCGTGTACATCAATTGTATGTAGCCACTATCTTTTTATGTAGAATTTATTTTTTGAGTTGTATCATCGGGCAAGGATGGAATTCATGTGATTAACGTAGGATGCTTGGTGCAAAGAGGCAATTCTTTTTTTTTCTTGCACTGTAAAACTGCCAAGAAAGTAGCTAGTAAGTTGATCAAGATTCTGTATTGCTGTCGCAGAATGCATTTTCGTTTACTAGACATGTATGATTCGCATTTTTATCATGTGATTTCATTTTTTCCCTCGTCACCAGATACGAGTGGCTCATTGTTAGACGGCATCTCGTTGGGCGTGTGCTGTGTTAATGTCTTTTAAGATGCACATGATCTATCCGTGCATATATATACACAAATTAATAAATTAAATCTGGACCATTCGTTCATTAATCAATGACTTGCTGACATATTTTTAGAAAAAAAAAAACTTGCACGCTCATCCATTGATTATGAAGGATCTAGATTTAATTTGTATTTATGCGGATGAATCATGTGCATAGGATACGGTCCCCTCCAAATAACAGTCATTTCACCATAGAACAAAAGGAAGTCCAACAAATATGCTGGGTATCTTAGGTCTTATTTGGTCTTATTTAGTTTCTAAAATGCTAAACGATATGACTAAAACATGAATTAAACTGTTTTAATATCTAGTCTCTCAAGGACCGACTAAAAAGGACTAAACCATATAAATTCTACTTTCCCCCCTCCTTTATTTCAGTTACACTAATAACGGGAGAATGCTAAAGAGTATTTTAGTCCTCTTATAATTTATTTAATGTGTTTTGAATAGTTTTAGTTTGTAGAACCAAACATGAAAAAGACTAAACTTAGTCCCTGGACTAAAGGACCAAACCGGGCCTTAATCACCATGGTAAGGCAACGCTTGCTTATTGTCGGGGGAGTCGAATGATTGGCATGCTTAGCGGGCAGAATGTCACAGTGAGTCCTAAGAAGTAGGGCTGGATAAAATACTCGTGGCTCGTGAGCTCGCTGAACTCGTACTCGGCTCGTCTCGTTTCAATTTTGTCACGAGCTGAGCTAACATCTCAGCTCGGTTCGTTAACGAGCCAGCTCGACACGAGCTCGAGCCAGCTTGTTAGCTCGAATGAGTTAGCATTTATCTGCAAAACAAAACATATATATGTATTGGATGAATTAATAAGTGATGAACTATGT